>NC_081826.1:46045000-46670000 GCF_030867095.1 Alligator mississippiensis
AACAAAAGCTTTTGATGAAATCAAGACATTCATTCAAAACATTTAAATCTTTTGGAATCAGCATTTTCTAATGGAAAAGCATTAATGTGGAAAATCTGCTTTAAGTAATATATCTTATAAAAACAGCATTATGAAGGAAGGAATCTGACCTTCCTTTATAATGCTGTTATGATAATGCTAACAAAATATCTGACTGTGGCTAGTATCACTTCAGTATTAAGACTTATTATACAGTTCTTATAATGAGGTAAGACCATTTATCAAATAATGGACTCCAAGAAATTGAGTTGCCCTAGATAACCAGATTCTGGGCTCATTGATGACACCTGGCAATCTCTTTCATACTTAAAACATGCCATCAGCCAGAGTAACTGCACGCATTGTGTTATCACTTACATGTCATGTATTAGCAGTTCTTGCCTGGGAGTCTTTGTTCAGCTGGTGAGGTATGTAGATGATACAGTGTGACAAACATCTGTCTCTGCAATCTACACAGAGAAGTAGTAGAAAAGGTTATCCCTTGTCTACCCTGGGGGATTTCCAGCTGGTGCCAGATAGGGCTTTCAGGCAGAAATAACATTAAGTGGTGCCTTGCATCCTCAGAGAGTTTACTGAAACCAGAAGGCCATGCTCAGATGAGCAGACTCAAAAACAGAAAGAGCGTGGATTTTTCTATATCTATTTAATCTGCCTTAAAGGCCACCATCCTCTTCACAAAGATCTCCGAAATGAAGTCCCAAGTCTGCCTTTTCACCAGATTTCTTTATAAAGGCTATTGGCTCTCTATGCCATCTCTGGAACTCTTTTTTGCTATTTATCTTGACCCCTCGCCTGTGACGAGCTTGTGGTTTATAAAACATCCTTTTTTTTCTTGGGTATCTTGCACTTGAATTTTGTATTGTGTTTTGACACCACCGGGAAAGGAAACCTGCCAGACTGAGAGAAAGGGGGAGCGGGGACAGTTCCACCCACTAAGGGGATGCAGGAAGTAGAGAAAATAATCATTTTCCTATTTTAACAACTTAAAGTAGAAGCAGCAAAATGTGCATCTGTTCCAACAATTCATGCATGAAAATCTTTTTCAGCGTATGGCACTCTTGACCTTATAGTGTTGCTCCTATCAGAGGGAACAGGAAAAGCTGGCAAGGACAAGGGGCCTTTGAGCAGAACCAACCCCAAGTGCCAGGAGCTCCCCCTGCAGCGGTGCCTGGGGCAAGCACAGGTGCCCTCTTTCCTGACCCGCTCCCATCAGGAGCACCCCCCTCTAGGGCTAGAAAGATCAGGGATCCCCTGCCTCCTCTCCCTCCCCAAGGCGGGTGGTGGCAGGCAGCAGGAGATGCCACATCGCCTCTGGTTTTCCCCCTGCTCTGGTCAACTTTGCCAGAGGCTGCTCTCATGGCAAGCCCTGCCCCTGGCCACCCCCATCCATCAGCTGGTGGCAGAGATGGACAGAGGCAGCGCTGCCTAGTCCCATCCCCCCTCCGGGTTTTTTTTCCCCTCCTCCCTCCCTCCCAGCCCCCTCTGTTTGCTTCTCCTCCTCCCCCTGCCTTGTGACACGGAGAGGGAGAGGCAGAGGGAGAGAGAAGGGCTCTTCCCTGGCAGCTCCTCTCTGCCGGTGCTGCAGTCATGGCTGCGGAGGGGGTGGACGAGCGGTCCCCGCTGCTCTCGGCGCCCAGCTCCGGCAGCGTCACCCCGACCGCGCCTCCCTATCTGCCCGACGGCAGCCCCCGAGGTAAGGCCCGCGGAGGGGCTCCTCGCGCCCCGCACTGCAGGGCCCGCGGCGGGGAGAGGCAGGACCGTGAGTTTGCAAGGCGCTGCCTCTGCAGCCATCGGGCTGGGCTGGGGGCGCCTCCGTGCCGTGCCCTTGAGGGGCTCCCGGGCAGCGCCGCCTGCGCCCTGCCCCTCCCGGCCCCGCCACGGGGGAGCCTCAGCTTTCCCGCTGGCCCCTTCCAGGCGGCTGCAGGCGGCCCCGGCTGCCTTCCCGGGGGGGACGGGGCAAGCCCTGCCCGCCCGCTGCGGGCTTCTCCCCGTGACATTCCCCAGCCTCCAAGGCCGGGGCCGGGGTCCTGCCCGGCCTTGAGATTTCCCTCTTGCTCCAGCCCATTGTTCACTCAGAGTCATGCTGCTCGGCGGCCCGGCCTCCTGTGGCCCCAGCTCGTCTCTCTTTCTCTCCTAGAATTGCGGAAAAGCTGCGGAACAACAGGTAGTGCTGACGGAAAGGAAGGGCAGCGTGGATCCCCTAATTCACGTGGGAAGTAAAAAATAAACAAACAAACCCAACAAAAAAAATCCAGAGTGGTTCCCAGCTGCAGAACAAGCTGGGACCCGTTTATTTACAGTCACCACTTCACGTGTTAAAGCTCTAATTATTGGGCTTGAGTCTTCCCCTTAATTACAGCAGGCATAAACCCAAAGAACAGTTAATTGTCGCTAACCAGACTTCTTCGGGGGAGCTCGGGGGTACAGAACTGGGACTGCTGCAAGGATTTCTGAAAGAAGTCAAGTGGAGCAAAGTGGGGGAAATGCTCAGAAATCCCCATCTAATCTCCGCTGCTTATCAAAGCCTTGTACCAGTGGACACCAGGTGGTGGAATGCTACTTTGGTGGGCAGACTGGTACCAAGCAGTAGCAGCTGTGCAGCCTGGAGTGGCTATTTAACAGACATCACTGTGAGTGTCATGTGACAAGACATATTTTTAAAAAGCAAGGTTTATGTGCTAGTCTATTTGTGACTCAAATTCATGTTGTGGTTCTCTTATTTTATTTTATAGGTATGGGGAAAGTGGCCCATTAAGGTCTGTTCAGTGGTAGGGATTTAGGTTTTAGTACTTAAGGAAGCCACCCAAACTTGGAGCTAAGAATATTAGTACAGTTAAATTTTGAATATGTGGTGACAAAAACCCTCCACTTCGTATGTTTTGTATTATTTTGGTTTTGGGCTAGGTAAAGCTTTTAAACAAAGCAGAGTGCCGGAAAAAGCTCAGACTGTTAAGGCTAAATAAGATTTGTTCAGCTTTAGTAGGAGCGTTTCAAATACAAGATTCCACTCCTGCTCTCAGTGTCTTCCAAGGAAGCGGAATTGCATCCTAACTTTCTCATTTGTTACGAGATGGGTAACATCCAGTTTTCCTGAATAACAAACAATAGCGAGAGCTAAAACAATATGTGATTTACACAGGAATATATGGTAGATGGGACTCTAAATGAAAATGGATAAATGCTACCAGCAGACAAGTTTGTATTTAGTTTGATCCATTGGTGATGCATAGGGGGTGCATGTGGGTGCACCACGTGCACCCCTGAGATTGGCCATGCACCTCCTGGAAGCACCAACCTTGAAACTGGGAATGCACTTTAAGTTTCACCTCTGGCTCAGTGACTGACTGCTGGGGGACCCCTCCGCCCCCTGGTTGGTGATCAGTCACTGGGCCCCCTCCCGGGTCAGTGAGCTGGTGCCCCCTCCCCACCGACTTGGAAGGCACCAGTTGCCCATGGTCTGATCTTTAAGCTGAAAGAAAATGGGGTTCTTCTCTTACTAGATATATGGTAATAACAGAGCTCTGCTAATGCTCTGGGAACATACTCACAATCACCTGACATTTTGAATAGCACAGGCCAGTACCAGGCCCAAACCAGAGGTCTCCGGTATTAGATTTAAAGTGGAATTTAATTATGTAGGATTACCTGCCTAGGAGGAAGTTCTGAATAGAAGGCTATTCCTAACCATTTTAGAAACCTATATATATATATATATATATATATATATATATATATATATTTTAAAGAATAAGAATTCTTATTCTTTAATGGCTTTTTTTTTAATTATTCATTATTCTCTGTGTGTGTCTCTACACCAGGTTATTTTGAAAATCAGATTATTAATTATGTAATGGGGATGATTCAGTGCAGTGACTCAGGCTTGAACCCAGGTATAAGCTTATGATGTAGCACTTGGCTCTGACTTACCTTATTCCTAATAATATTGACTGTTGAAATGGAGAGAAAAAAACAAAATGCTTATAGCTTTCAGGGTCACAAGAACCCAGCCAATAACTTGGTATATGTGCATGTTCTGTTCAAGACAGGGTCTGGAACTTGAATTCAAATGACTGCATGATATTAACAACTCTGTGTTCTCCCACAGAAGAGGTGCAGAGTCCCTGTGAATAGGGTTCTTTTGCCCACCAAAGAAGTACTTGGAACAACAATTTTGTATGCCTTGCAGTTTATAAAAGTTGCTTGTAAATGTAGTAGTAGAGTGGGGTTATAGCCATGATGGTCCAGGAATTATGTGAGGCAAGGATTTTTTAAGGTAATATCTTTTTATTGGACCAACCGCATAGCTCCATCTCAACTATGCAGTTAGTCTAACAGAAGATATTGCCCTAAGAAATCCTTGCTTCCCTTTATTTATAAGGGCACATTAACTCATACTCGCAGAATAAAATAAAGGAAGAATACAAGTTTCCTGATGCACATTACATAAACTGACTGTATAGTTTCCTAGTTTTTGCCTCTGTCAGTCAGTTACTCGTAAGAAGGTTGTCTGCTAGTTGCAATGGAACTGTACAGTATGTACAGCTAGCATCAACGAGAGAAGGGAGAAGTTGTTTTTTGCCCTAGCTGGAGATCACATCCTCTTCCCTGCCCAGGCAGGCCTGGGGAAGTCCTATGTCACATGTGACCCTATCCCCTCAGAATCCCCCATATAAATTTGATAACCTTCCTCTTGGCTCCTGTGCAGTTTCCAGGGTTCAGTACACTATCCATGTGTGGATCTAGGATTTTGCAAAAGCAGGTGCAGATGGCATGGTGCAGCAACACAATACACATTTTTCTCCAGTTAAAGAGAAGCTACAAGATGTACTAATATGCTATGGGGCCCACAGCTATAGTATTTAGTTTAAGGTCAAAGCAGAACTCAATACAACTTTATTGGCGTATGCAGTTATTTGCTAGATACTATATCAAGTTAAAAAAATTAGAACAAACTAGGCAAAAAGGTAGTATTTTATTAGTCCTGTAGTCATTATAGTTAAGTGTACATTTCTTATTTAGAATGATGATACAAAACTTAGCCTTCTGAAGTATCTTGACAGTGCATCCAACACTTCACTGTTATTCATTTCCACACCTGAGTTAAGGTTTTTAGCTAGAACTAAAAGCAGTATGCAGGCCTGTGAAATAGGGGAGAGAGGTTATCAGGAATAGCTAACCGAAAGCAAAGAAGAAGAAAGGGTAACTGCAGAACTGGTGCCTAAATACTTGGGCTATGAGTTCATAGATTCATAGATGTTGGGGTCAGAAGGGACCTCAATAGATCGTCGAGTCCGACCCCCTGCATAGGCAGGAAATAGTGCTGGGTCTAGATGACCCCAGCTAGATGCCTATCTAAGTTGAGTTCTAATAAACTACAGTACCCAACCTATGTACTTCCTTAAACTACAAAGGACTCTGGCTTTTAGGGCTAGTATTACTTTCCCAATGGGGAGAGAGCTTTTTCCTTATTGCCCTCCGTGTATTTTGGGTCCTAGTAGCTTGTACTTACCTGGGCTAATGAGCTATGTTAAGTGTTTGTATTTTGGGAATGACTTAATTTTGTTACCAAGAGAGGTTTTGAAGAGGAAGAGCTGCTTCTTTCTTATTAAGGAGTCTGTAGCTGCTTACATACTCCCAGGGTATGGTGCATTGGAAGCACTAGACCTGCAGGGAACTTCTTTTCACACAAGCGGAAAGGTAGAATCTCTAAAGCGCATAGGATTGTGTTAGGGGTTTATCCCAGGTATAATGTCCCAGAAGACCATGGCCTGTTAGGTAAAGGATTAGAAAAGTCTGAACTATATGCCACAGCAAGCAAATATTAGGCACGCATGGTCCTCTGAAATAGGAGGGAGCAGCAAAGTATGCTCCTCAAAGAAGTGGCCTGGCAGCATGTCTATACCAGAATGCAGGAATGCCAAGACATACTCTACAACCTGTTAGTGGCAGGAGTAAATATCTTCTCAGTTTTGTGAAGCATGTTGGTTTCCCAACATGGTTATTTTGCAGTACACACCAAGAGAAACCTTCTCCTGGACTGTACCCTTGGACAGCCAGGTTGCAGGGTCTGGACTATTATGTGATCCACCAGGAAGAGTCCACAGAGCAGTGGCTGGAGGTGGGCTGCAGTTTGAGGTGCTGTGATTAAAGCAATAACTTATTTTCCCCAGAAGATTCTTCATTTACAATTTCCTTTTATAGGCCTGTGTCCCAGCCATCCAGTCTGACCAAGGAAATGTAGATTCAGTTCCCCTCGGGGATGGACTCTAACAACTTTCAATGTCAGATATTCAGAAAGGCAAAGAGTGATAGGAGTGTCTCCTCATCTTCTTGGGGCTAACTATATTACAGGTTTCCCTTGCTTTTTGCAGGTTCTGTATATGGGAATTTGGTCTTATGCGATGACTATTTTTACACCCCAAATTTGTTATATGCGAGGAAAATTCGTTATATGCTAGGTAAGTCTGTAGGGGAAGGGGCGGGGGGAGAGGTGCGGTGCAGCCCAGCGGCTGCAGGCAGGTGGCGTTGGCCTGTCCCGGGGCTGCGGCAGGGAGCAAAGCAGAGAGGACTGTCAGTGGGTGCAAGGTGCAGCTCTTGCTGCTACGTGCACCCCAGGCAGCCTGTGGGGCTGCACCAGGCTCTTCCCCAGGAGCACATGACCCTGGATCTGCGTACAGGATGAGAGCAGGCTGCCACTGTGGGCTGGGTCTTGCAGTGGCACCAGGCTCTTCCCAGTGCTCAGGGCAGGCAGGCACCCCAAAATTTGCTGTAGCCCCCACAACCTTTTTTTTTAAAGCTGTAACTATGATGATTTACTGAGGTTTTTCATGTTTCATAGTTTGTAGGGTCAGAAGGGACCTTGACAGATCATCAAATCCAACCCCCTGCCATGGCAGGAAAGAGCACTGGGGTCAAATGACCCCGGCAAGGTGTTCATCTAGCCTCCTCTTGAAGACCCCCAGGGTGGGAGCCAGCACCACTTCTCTTGAAAGTTGGTTCCAGATCCTAGCCGCCCTGACTGTGAAGTAGCGCCTCCTGATGTTAAGTGTATGGATAGTAGAAAATATTTTTAAACTTCAGATTCCAAAATGTTTAGTCTGAATTTGATTTGTCATCTTGACCTGTGTGTTTATAGTATCTTTTAGCAGTAGATACTGTTATCTTCACATTCTTAGTATCTTTACCTGTATCACAAAATGATAACTTACCCTGATGAATGTTTCTGGGAGGTTTTCTAGTCTAGAAACCAATCAATTTAAGAGTAAGAACATTGTAATGATCATTTGAAACATCCACAAGAGGTTATTAGTTCCTATAAGGGAAGTTATCAGAGGCTGAAAACATGAAAGTGAACATAGCTGAACTAATGAAACGACTGCTTTGGCTGTACGCTTGTAAGTGGAGAATCTATATAACTCAGGGAAGTCACCCCAGAATTACTCCAGGGCATATGACAGGCTTACAGAAATTCTGTTCTTCTTTGACTTTTAGAGTCAAATTCTATTAGTGTTTTGGGTTGCTTTTTATGGACTACCAAAACTGAGGTTAACTGTTGGGCTTTGTGAGAGGATTTTTTTGTTTTGTTTTGTTTTGTTTTGTTTTGTTTTGTTATGGGGGGGATAGAGGGTGTCCAACATTTGGAGATGGGTTAGCATTCTTGTAGTACCTAACCTGCTTACGGTAATGGAGTAAAGAAAGGATGTATTGTGGCTCCCCATGCCTAGAGAAACCTGGTAGAGCTAATGGTAGGCCTGTCAACTGTGATGGTCATATTTTAATTTTTTTCTAGTAGCTATTCTTTTAAATGGGTATAAAATATGTCTGTTTTGGTTTCTCTGAGGAGCCAACAAAAGCTTCAGATGTGAGCTACTGTAGTGTTTGTCTTAGTGTGTCTTGGCTCTGTAACTTAAAGGGAGCTTTTCACATTTCATACCTGTTCTGGGTTTAGGCTTCAGTTATGGTTTGTTTGTTTTTTTTTTTTCCTACTCCTCAGTATATTTATGCAAATTAGTGTCTTAATAAAATAAGTGATTAAAGG
Organism: Alligator mississippiensis; assembly: GCF_030867095.1. Taxonomy (NCBI): domain Eukaryota; kingdom Metazoa; phylum Chordata; order Crocodylia; family Alligatoridae; genus Alligator; species Alligator mississippiensis. The sequence goes on from NC_081826.1 coordinate 46,053,078, forward strand.
TATTTATGAATGTTGTAGTATAAGACTCCTTGTATCATCTTCTGCCTACTGAAATTCTTTTTTATGTCTTATTGAATTGTAGCAGGGATGTGGTACCTTCTTCCTTTCTGTCTTCTGTAGAGAGTGGAAAAAGGGAAATCTGCTGGCTCAGCATGTTGTGGTTCCTTATTCCTCGTTTAAAGGAGCAATTTTAAATGACTAAAACTTTCCCTCTTGGGGTTCTTGCTTCTTTTTCAAGATGATTCAGTGTGTTATTCCATTCACTCCATTCTTGCCAGGGCCAAATGTCACATAGCGTACTGCAAACTTCCACTGAGAGACTGTCATGATCCCCACAATATTTTGAGGCATTTGTGGGATATCGTGCATGTTTTCTTGAGTTTGTTTTACTGATATGACATGTTATTTAATAGAAAAGCCAGTATTATACTGTGATCATTTATGCTGCTTTTATCACTGTATGGATTATGTTATGCCATCTGCAGGTAATCTTTATGATTTTGGGACATAGTTTAATCCAAGGAATTGAGGAATGCATACCTAAAGAAAAAGGAGAAGGCAAAACTGTTAAGCATCTCTTGCCATTGTGTAATTAGGTGAAGATAAATTGCCACTCCCAAACACAGGCTTGAGGGGCTGTTGTTGGGACGGGCCCCCAAGTTATTTTCTGCTTGTAACAGGAAAATTAACCCCACTATAATGAAAGCAGCTCAGAGAAATGGCCCATTAACTAAAAGAATTCCAGATGCCTCAGGAAAGAGACATTTCTGGGGATTCTTAGACTCACTAGCAATTGAGGTCATGTTGATGGGAGCAACTAGCTTGCAGGTATTTTTGGGGGCTATCTATGAGATAATCATGGTCTTTGGGGGGAGTCCAAGTGTCTGGTGGTCAAGGGTGGCTGGATCAGCAGGAAGGCCCATCTCTAGAAATATTGGCAGGCCTCTCAGAAGAGCTACCTTCAGTGGAAGGTGAGGGGTCTCAGGACCTTAAGGGTTGCTACATGTTATAGTATTAAGCTTATAAACTTGACTTGGAAAGAAGGGTACTTCTGAAATTCTGAATTTCACTTTCTCTAACTTTCTTTGGCTGCTTCTAGTACCCACCTTTTTATATTTCACTAAAAATACTTTTCCTAGTGTTTCACCCTCTTTGGATGATTTCACTGTTGCTTCAAGTTCTCCAGCTGTCTGTTTTTTGTAACTCTTCCTTATCCTTCAGTAATCAATGCTAACTCTTAAAGAACTTTTTTTGTTCTTTGACTTTTTTGGAGTGAAAGAATCTGGTACCAAATGCTCAGAGAAAAACAATGCAGGGTTACAGGGGTAGTTGTTCTGTCTTTTTTGCTTCCCTATTGTATCATGTAATGCTTCTGAATTGTCAGTATTCTTTACATTGAAGTAGGACTAATATCCCTTTTATAAAATACTCAGAAGTGCAATTAGTTTGACAATTACTCATATTATCATACCACCTAATAATGCTCTTATTCTTGTTTCAAGCTATTTCTAATTGCCAGAAATATTTCTCTGGTGAAGAGTGAGCTTGGGATCCCTATGGGTTTGCTTTTTTTTAAACTTATTTCATCATTTCTCTGCAGCAGAACTCCCACCTCCATATACCGCCATTGCCAGTCCAGATGCCAGTGGTGTTCCTGTAATAAACTGCCGTGTGTGCCAGTCTCTAATCAATTTGGATGGCAAGCTTCACCAGCATGTTGTTAAGTGCACAGTTTGCAATGAAGCTACGGTAAATTGGGTTTTTAGCTTTTTCTGTTGTTATTGACATGCTGTTATCAATTCCTGTTACCTAGAAAGGGTAGGTCCCTGGTCCACATAACTAATTACTAAAATGAACTAGCAGGCAAATTTGAGGGTATAGTGATTTTAAAGCTTTGCCAGAGGGTTATAGTATTTTATATTGAGAAGTGTCAAGTAATTGTAGTTGTTATTAATAACTCTGTCAATTAAAATGAAAGTATATCAGAAATATGTTAAGGAATGTGAAGATGCTTATGGAAACAGTTGACAGATTCTTTGGGCAAAATGGAAAAGTATGGCTATCTTATCTAGTCCAGCCCTTGGTTAACACTGCAAGGGTTAAGAACATTTAGTTTTAACTTAGTAATGATAACTGGTTATTAGCCCCTTCCTCTCTTTCCCACCCCCCCCCCAAATCTGACAGATCTATGTGATGTTTTTAAAAGAAAAATAGTAATTTGCCTTTTAGCAGTAAAAACCTTTCCCCCTGCCAGCTGTGATAGTGTGAACTCCTGTAGCATTATCAAGAGTAAATCTCTCAGCTTTTGGATATTTATGATTTTCCTTTGAGAAGAAACATAGAAGCTGAATTCCTGTGTTAGTAGTTGATGTAGTAGAACAGAGGTGGTCATTATCCAGGTGGTTTGGAAGCAACTTGATTTGCAGCAGGCTGCCAAATTAAGGGCAAACCAGTCAGGTATTTGGTGTGGCTTTCTTCAAAAGGCACTGCTTTTTCACTCAGTAGTCCTGTACAGCTAATCAGCAAAGACATGCCATTTGAAATAAAAGCTTAGCAGTCCTACTGTCTGTGGCTCTGTATTCCCCTGGTTACTTTGCAAACCCTTATCTTCACAGAAGAGGGAGGACCTAACCCTGTGAAGTATCCCGGTTCTACTTCATTTTGAAATATCTTGTTTTCACTGAACTGAACCGCCTTGCAATCAGTGGGTTTATCATGAAAAGGCAAAGCTTACCCATTTAACACTTCAAGCGGGGTTATTTGTTTAAAAAACATTTAAGTTAATGCTTAATGCAATTACAATTCTCAGGATACGAATGTTTCACTTTTTCCACTGGATTATAAAGTCCTTGGTTTGTTTTTTATACATATGTTCACAGGTGGCTGTATATTATAATTGTGATTGTAGAAACTACTGGAGATATGTTAGGGTGTGAATTAAACAGTACAGGTTCTCTATGGTCACTGCCTGTATGTGTACTTTTAGCTTTACCACAAAGTAATTTGTCCTGCTTTCATTGAGGAGTTAGCTAACTTGCATTTGTCAGAGCATGCAGCAAGGCAGTTAGTGGAGTAGCATTTAAACCAGGGGTGCTCAACCTCTGGCCCATGGGCCAGATACAGCCTGTGGAGCCTTGGCATCTGGTCTGCGGGACTCCACCTGGGTTGGGAAATGTGATGGCAGGGGAGCAGTAGCCATTAATATGGTCACCCTGCCAGCTTGCCAAGCGGCAAGCCCTGCATGGCTGTCAGGGCTGGGCTGTTCCCCGTCCTCCCCACTTCACCCACCTTGGGGCTGGCTTGGGACCATACTACCCCCTGCCTGCCTCCTCATGGCCAAATGGTGCTCACTGTGCCCACCCCGGGTGCCAGATGAGGACCACCAGCCAGATCTGGCCCACAGGGGGTGGGGAAATTGAGCACCACTGGCTTAAACCACTATTAATTCACACCCTAATTTACCTCATGGTGACTTGTTTACTGCGATACCTTATGTATATGTGCATACTCTATCTTTAGTGGGATACTAATACAAGCTGTTACAGTGTATAATTCTGCAGCCATAAGAGGAACAAAGTCCCTCCAACTCTAACCTGGCTCCATTTGCTATCAAATTAAGGACTATTTAGCTAATTTATATTGATATAGACTAGTGGTGTTTGATCCCCAGCCCACAGGCCAGATCTGGCCTACCAAGCAGTGTCATCTGGCCCTCGGAACTCCCCATGGGTCTGAAAGCTTGGCAGTGGGGCAGCCTTAACTGCTGCTCCCCTGCTGTCAAATTTTGCAAACCCATGGGGAGCCCCACAAGCTATATAAAAGCCTCGCACACTATACTGGGTGCATGGGGCCAAGATGCATGAGGCCTGATCCAGCCAGGTGCTGATCATCTGGCCCATGGGGCCAAAAGATTTGAGCACCACTGATACAGATTCATATAAACCTACCCAGGAGCAGGTCCAGGAAATTGAGAAGGAGAGTGTGGTAGAGGCAGAGAGCTCATTACACGTGTGCCTGGTGGACAAGACTGGAGCTCACAGCATTGAAGGATGATGTGACCATAGTGCCATATCCCACTGAATCCATTTCTGGACATACCAGTTAAACCGTATCATCTGCTGCATGCTGTGGTGTAGCAGTTCTCCCATCCTTTTCAGAGCGGCTAAGATGTCCATGTGGCCATACCTTTAAGGAATTAAAAAATAAAGCAAAGTTCATTATTTCAAGGCTAATATCTGTCATCTTTTCTCTGGTCTAGCCAATCAAAAACCCTCCTTCAGGGAAGAAGTATGTTAGATGTCCATGTAATTGTCTCCTAATCTGTAAGGATACATCTCGAAGAATAGGCTGTCCAAGACCCAACTGGTAAGAAAATTCTCAACTGCAGTAGTTCCATTTCATTTATAATAAAATTGCTAGGATGATATTGTAATGCAAATATTGTAAATAAGTAGCTAAAGGTACACAGATATTTAAGTATAGACTTTGATCATTTCATTAAAACTATATTTACAAGCATTTGCACAGAGCTCTGGTCAGATATTAATTTACCTGATTCATTATGTTAACATACTTAAAGAAAAAAATTATACCTTGTGCCATAGTAACTATAGTCTGTTTGGGATTGGCTTCAAATATCTCCATTTTTTTATGGAATGGTATTTCACATAAGTTGTATGTTTTATATACTTTACAAGGAATATATGAAGGCAGTAATGATACAATGGGGTGAACACTTGATTCTGGTAAATGCTGCATCTGATTTTCCCCAGAAAAGTGGCAAGGACACAACTTACTTTATTACACCCCTTTTATAGCTCATGAACTGTTAAAACTTGCAATATCTCTTTGAAGAAATGCCACCTATCTTTTCTTCTTCAAAACACCCTGAAGATATATTGCTTCTCTTTACTTAGAATAATTAGCTGACTTAAGCAATCTGATATTGTGTTCTTCCAGCCTTAAAAAAAGAGGCATCTCTCAATGCATAGGATGGTTCTGGTGCATACTTGAGTACCATGAGTGAAATTCTGACTGGTTGGAATTTTTCAACTGTTTCCTCTCCCCCTCTCCCAATTGGAAAATACTAGCTTAGTTAAAAGTGAATCTTTTCATGGAGCATGTGAAAAGTTATATCAGTGAAGAATTTTTTTTATATCCATAAGGGGATTTCCCCATTAAATTTGAAGCATCTACAATTGCAAGGAGCTGATAGCTTGCTGATCCTGGCAGATACCTAGGGTGTTTGGGACATTGGTTCAAATCCTTTTAGTGCATGATTTAGAGCAGTGGCTTTAACCTGGGTATCCTGCATCATGTCTCAAGTGAGTGTCCTAATCAAGGCGCATTCAGCTGTTCTGATGCGAGTCTCAGTCTGTCCTGTTGGAGTTTTGTATACATAATTAAATATTCATTGTAAGAAGAAAATATTCATTATACACAACTCCCTGATGAGTGCCATAACAGGCTGTATACATCAGTAATATCTCCCTCTGTGCCTCCCTCCTATCCCTCCCCCACCCCCGCCCCCAGTAACTGCAAAGTGCAGGAGCTCCAACTGAAGCAACTGGGCAGAGCAAAGCTTACACAGCGTCATCTGCACTGACCACCAACCTTGTTCTGGAGCATGGGAAGGGGGTGTCTTTCTTCTTGGGAAACTTGAAAAGGTCTTGTTTTGTGCCAGTGCAGAAGAAGAAAAGCTTCTGAAATCTCAGACATACTTGCAGGATGGGACAGCCATTTCTTGTCCTGCTGTTGTCACAGCATTTAATATACAGGTAAAAATGCAGCAAAAAACCTAAATACCCTAGTCTTATTAAATGATCATTCCCAACAGTGAATACCTTCTGAGCAGCTCTAAGATATGCCTTGTTTGTGGGGATAACGGAGCAGATTTTTGAGCAGACTGTGGGCAGTGCTTTCTGTAGAGAGCCCTTCACAGAGAATAGCCTGCTATGAATCCTTCCACCTATTCTAAAGAGGAACCAGCTCAAGATCAGTGTCTGCAAATCTTAACTCTATCAGTATGACAAAGGGAGAGAGACCTTGTGCATTGCAAGACTTCGTTGTTTCCCACCACTGCACCTCCGTCAGGTTCCCAGCGCCAGAAATGAGCAGAACCCAGTGAGAATTTTCCTATCGGTTTTTTTCATGTGCTGTTATTCTGCATGAACAAGTTTATATGACTAAATTTGACATATGGAATTATCCACTGTGGATTACTTGATCATAAAATCAAGCAAATGACAAACATTGACATTACATGGTATTAAGAGCTAGAAATTGGTGATTTTATTAGTATCATATTGGGGTGTACTGATATAGATAGCAAATTATTCACCAAGAATATCATCTGATACCGATACAATAACCGATCTACAGGAATGCAGCCGGGCAGCATGGAGAACAGGGCCTGCAGGCAAGTCTGTGGAGGGGAAGGGGCATGGGGTGTGCACATCGAGGACCCCATGGTTAGGGAAGGAGTGGAGCAGGGGCAGGGCAGTGAAGGACCCTGGGGCCAGGGCAGGGAGTGGGACAGAGCCACGGGTGGCTTGTCCAGGGGATCAGTGTCCTGGCATTTAAAAATGGTGGTAGGGGCACTTGAACTAAAGCTCATCAAATGAGCTTTAGTTCAAGCACTGCCACCACGATTTTTAAGTGCCGGAACCTTTTAACTTGAGCGGGGCCAGGGTCGAGGCGGGCTGCCCACTGTGGGCTCGGGGTTCTTCACCCTGCTGCCTTTACCCCAGGAGCTGCACACTGGCCATGCTGCATCCCCTGCCCATCTGGTGGCAGTGGTGGTGGTGAGCTGTTCCTTCTGCTGCTAGATGGGTAGGGGGTGTGGCATGGCTAGCGCATGGCTCCTGGGGCAAAGAGCTCCAAGCCCACAGCAGCCAGCCCATCTCCACCCTTGCCCCACTGGGCTCCGCTCCAGTTAAAAGCATCCTGGTGCTTAAAGGTGTTGTCGGCGCTTGAACTAAATCTTTCAATGAACATTAGTTCAAGTGCCCCCACTGCCATTTTTAAGCGCTGGGATGCTGATCCCCTGGATGAGCTGCCCACGGCTCCATCCCATTCCATGCCTGGGCCACAGGGTCTCATTCACCACCCTGCCCCACACCCTCCCTCACTGTGGGGGCCTTAATCTGCCCCCCCCCTCCGTTTTCTTCCCATCCAAAAACTTACCTGCAAGGTGCTGCTCTCCATGCTGCCCGAGTGCATTCCTGGCTGTGTTCATGCGTGCGGCTGTGCACCTGTGCATGGTGTCTGGGGGCTCCAGCCAGAAGGCGTATTACATTTATTGGTACATTATTGGCTATACCCGCCTAAAAAGCTGATAGCTGCTGATGTTAATTTTGCTTTTATTGGTGCCAATCTGATATGTCACTGATATATTGGTAGGGTGAACTTGATGTTAGATGAATGCAAGGGTATCAAACATGTGGCCTCTAGGACTGTCTTGGGGGGGGCATTAACCCCAGTGGCTATCAGAGCAATTACGTTTGCAGGGACAGCACTTGGGGAGTTAATATTGCTTGCTCCACTAGTGAATTCCCAGTTTTGGATCCCTGTTAGGAATGTAGGGCAGAAGCAGGAACTGTGCAGCTGCCAGAACCTAAGGGGTTAATGCCACTGTTGATTGCTCTGCTGCCAGAGGTGGGCTGTCCAGCCTACAAGAAGCCCCATAGTTTGGATCTGGCTAAACAGGACCAAATGAGTTTGATACCCTGGATTTAGTGTATTAAAAGTTTTTGATTAAGCAAAGCATAGCATTTGCAGTATTCTTCTGATCCACCAGATTTGAATGACTTTTTGGCTACAGAAAGTACAGGGAGGCTGCCTGGTTTGGTTAGGGTGAACTGGGTAGGGTAGGAAGAAGGAATTTGGCTGGAGGAAATAATAGGGAACAATCCCTCATTTTTAATCGGGGTAGAAACTGATTGGGGAAATAATTTTGCTTAGAAAACCAAAAAGTATTCCTTAGCCCTACTGCATATTTTCTCTGGCCACTTTTGCCTGTCCCAGTTCACAAGCTTGATTTGTCTGGTTATTCCAGGCTTGATGGACTGTGTCTGAGAGAGAGTTCTTATAAACCCCAAGCTCTTTGCCATTTGCTGACTGTCTTTTCTCTCTGTAATAGTTTCCACTTAACTGGATGGTAATATAACCTCCAGTGGAGGCAGGGGGAAGATAAGAAATCCATTATCTATTTGGAAAACTCTGTAGGGGGAGAGACCCAAATTGGTGCATTTTTAATATGTTTTAATACATTTTATAGGTATAAAAACATGTTTGTGTCTAGTGCTAATCACTTGCATACGCCTTCCCCTTCACCAGCCTAATGACAAACACGCATTTAATATTCTTACCACAGTAGACGCATCATTAATCTTGGTCCAGTGATGTTGATTCCAGAAGAACAGCCAGCTCAGCCTGCCGTGTCTGTTCAGCCAGATGGTACTAGGGTAGTGTGTGGACACTGTGGAAATACATTTTTGGTAAGTAACCACTCTGCATTGCGAGTCTGAAGGCCAAATTTTCTCTCTCATATCTGCTACTATTGAAAGTCCTGGAATTGCATCCTAGAGTCTTCCCAGCCATCTATCACTGATGTGAAAGTAAAGCTCTTGGTAAGCTGATTTCATGTTTTGAGGTAAAGCATATCTGAACAGTTGGTAGCTGGGATTTTTCCCACATGTATGTTCAAGGAATTCCCAGTATTTCTTGCATCGAGGGATCAGTCAAACGCATAATTATTGCCCTACTGATGGGAACTGTATAAGGACCTATTTTTGTTAGCGTACAAGTATGTTCCATGACAGTTAAGATAGTATAGTCGGTGCTTGTTATAGTTACATTTTTCGGTCACTTATAACTTTCTAGAACTTGCACTCTTGGATGAAATGTTCTCTGCCTGGATGCCAGTTATGCAGAACTTGGGTGCATGCTTAACTCTAAGCAAGCACATATCATCCTTGAAAGACTGGAACTTCAGTTTATATCTAAATTTGAAAACGTTTGAGAACTTGAGTAAATAACTGAATTATCTTTGTGTAGGAGGACTGAGAAATAAGCTACCCTGAAATAATTGTGTATCCTTTTCCCTCAAATAATTGTGCATCCTTCCTGATTTTCCATGATCCCTTCTGTTTAAAGTGTAATATAGAATTAGCATGTGCAACAATGCTGATCATTACTTTAGTTTGGGGAAACTGGCTTTAATTTCCCCAACCTATGTTTGGGAATTGTGTTCTGTATATGAACAGCAGACTTGTGTTTTGCCAGGGTAAGATGACTGTAACGGGGCCTTCTCAGGGCCGATTTCCCTGTGGCCTGCCCACCTATTTCTGGGCTGCCTGCCTTCTATCCTGCCATGCCTTGTTGTTATCTATTTAATAGATGTTAATCAAGCGGGAGACTGCCCATTGCTTGACCCGATGCCAGGGGGTGCTATCTGTGGCTCCGTTCCTCCCCTACACAGCAGCCCAAGCCTCACAGATGGCATCCAGATGTTCTCACAATCACCGGCCCCACACTGGGCCCCATAATCCTAGTGTCGAATCCCTCTATGATCCCTCCATTCTGGCGGCCTAATCCACCTTCATCCTGGGCATCATAGCTCCCTGAACTGCTTCCCCTTCCAGGTGTGGTCCCCCCCGGGACCTTTGGCTCACTAGCCCTGGCCCACCTCCAGGCCAGTTGGAACCCCAGGCCCTCGGCTCTTGGGCATTCCTTGCAGTGGGCCCCTGGCCCTTCGACCCTTCTGGTCCTGGCCCCAGCATTGACCAGTCAGGGGAAATCCAGACAGGTGCGAGTCTATGGCCTTACTCTCTTTCTCTGGGGGTCTGCCCTCCAGACCCTACAAAAAGGGTAACGCACCCGGTTGTGGAGGCTAGGGGTTAAAGCTCCCCGACCCGCCTTTCACCAGGGTGGTAACTGGCCTGGCATTTCCTGGGGGCTCCTGCACCACTGGGAGCCCCACCAGGCCACCCACTCCTGGCAGGGTGCAGTTTTAGGTCATACCCAGAACCAGGATTTCATAGATTTCATAGACATTAGGGCTGGAAGGGACCTCGGAAGATCATCGAGTCCAGCCCCCCGCCCAAAGGGCAGGACGTCAGCTGGGGTCATAGGATCCCAGCAAGATAAGCATCCAGTTTCATCTTGAAGGTGTTCAATGAAGGCGCTTGAACAACCTCCGGCGGCAGGCTGTTCCAGACCTTGGGGGCTCGGACAGTCAGGATCCTCCTGACCATCCCCTACAGCTCCTCCCTTATCTCCAGATGATACCTGCAGCAAGGCGATGTTGTTGCCTGGCCTCCAGCAGAAAACTGCCCTGTTTATATGGGCAGCCCTAGGTTCAAAATGCCTCATCAGGCACCTGGCAGCTGCTAGCTCCAGGCCCTTAAAGTGGCAGGCACAAACAGTGAGTGCCCTGCCGCAATGACCAAGACTAGTGCTTACTTCCTAAATAAATTATCTTCCAACCTTGTTGGAGCAATGGGTCCTTCCATCTTTGTAGTGTTTAATAGGTATGGTTCCTGTACTCTTTAGTTAAATTTACAGGGTCAAGGTAAAGGCTCTAGCTTGTTTTGTAATGCTGCAGGAGAGCAGCTCCTTTGCAGTTTCTTCTATATTTATTCCTACAAATCCTGTATGTGTGTTAACAGATCAATTGGTGTGCACTGATCATCACCTTAAACACTAGTTTAAATCTGAGTCTGTTAGGAATGAATGAAAGGTTCTTGTAGGCTTTTGAAGGTAAAGGGTATGTTTGTTCTGGGCATTATACTTGGTACTTGGGTGTGATGGTTGTTCCCAAACTTTTTAAGAACAGGGTTGGCAAACACTTTTCTAGAATGATTCAGGCAGGGATGATCCTCCTTTGAACAGGAGGCTGGACTAGATAACCTCCTGTGATCACTTCTAGTTCTATTTTTCTATGATTCTATGACTTTGGAAAGGAACTAGGAAAGTTGGAAAGCACACTTGAAAATCCATTATCAAGATTTTGGAAGCCAGAAGACCTGCGGAATCTGGGAAACATAAATTCCATCTCTTGACTTTCTGCCCTTTTCATTATAAAAAGAAATGTTTAAATTCTACATGGATTTAAATTTATCATGATTTAAGCATTCCAGCTAGGGACTGAAGTTGCACATAAGCCAGTTTAAGTGATCAGAAACTGCTTTAAATGGGACAGGAGTTCAGTGCACATAAACCACTTTCAAAATGACCAAAACCGGTTTTAAGATGAACCTGTTTGGATGTAGTATCAGACTTAATGCATTTAGATCAAGCTAGCTTATGGAATTTCTGTCCCACATCCCTTCCTGGTTCAAGTTAGCTCACAGTCCTCTGGCATCCCAGGATGCTTTGCAGCCCTGGGCTATGCTGCCTGCCCCAATGGAGCAGGGACTGCCTTGCCCCCTCTGGTCCTTAGCATGCTTCCTGACTGTGTCTGTCTGTCCATAGGGATGGCAGGGCAGGGGAACAGAACCCAAGTCTCCCTAGCCAGGGTCTACACAGCAAGTGGTGGGGAGGAAAAGCCTCTGTGGTGGGGGCCTTCAGACCCTGGCAGCCCTCGTCCCTCCCCTTTCCCAGCTGCTGATTTTCCCACTGCTCCCTGGGCTATCCCTGACACTTGCTGTAGTTAAGGCAAGGGTTTGGGTTGGGGAGGGGGAGAATTCCCCTCAGTTCCCTGGGGCTGCCCCAGATTGGGGGCCTGGGCTGGGGTGGGTGGAAGCTCCCCAAGCTGGGGGCTGTCCACTGCCCCTATGCTTGGTTGCATGGGCAGGCACCTGGCCCAAAGGACTTCTGTTCCCTCCCTACTGTGGCAGTGGCTGAAGCAATCAGCAGCTGGGAAGGGAGGTGGGGAGTGGGAAATTCCCCTCTGCTCCCCAGGGCTGCCTGGGCTGGGGGAAACCTCCTTAGGGGGAGGCTCTTCCATTGTGGGCCAGCACCCAGACAGGGGGCTTAACACCTTGTGGGGGAACAGCAGGGGTTTCAGGACACGGGGCTGGACTGGCAACGGCCAGCAGGCTGGGAGATGTGCTCTAGAGTCCCTTGCCTACTGGCCTAGGTCATTAAAGCCTCCCTGCCTTTCCCAATTGAAAACTGAATGTCAGTTCAGTTGGTTATCAGTTCAACTTATGCAGCTTAAAGGAAGCTGCCTATATTGAATCGATTCAGCCTCAGGCTTTTTGACTGTCTGTACTTAGCCTCAGACATCAGAAAAGTTAAGCTTATACTCATGAGTTTAATTCTGACTTAAGTGGGTACACACATGTTTAATTTGGACAGTTTCAGAACTGCATGACCATGGTATGCATACACTTACGTAGGATGCTGTTTAAAACAATTCTTCAACCACCAAGAGTAACTTTTAAAGGGTCCATATACAATATCTGTATTAAAGATCATCTTCTAATGTGAGTAATCTTTCTAGTGCTGAAGTTAAAAAAAACATTATGGAGTCCTACCAGAATCCTGCCTGAACAGTGAAGTCAGGTAGAGTTGTAATCTAGGTGTTGGGCTGCTTTAGTTCAATCTGCACTGGCAAAAGCAAAGTTATAAACTAAAATAAGTAGGACAGACGAGCCTTTACTTAGCCTTCTTTTATTAGAAAGATTCAAGTTCTCCTTCTAGTTCATCATTATTCAGACATTCTCATAAACGCTGAGGCTTTAATTATCTGTGCTTCTACCTCTGTAGGCAAAATCAAGGTTGTTAATTCCATAATTTACTTGGACTTCAGATTCTGTTCTTCTGTGAAGTGGGATTCTGTGTATGAAGAAGACCATAGTAATTGTTATGCTCATACCTACTGCATTTAAGCCTTTAAAGAACTAAGTTTTCAAATACTGTATTTTGCTTGACTTTTCAAATCACATTGCTAGTCACATTTTTAAGCTTGTGTCATTTGTGTGTCAAGACAAGCACTTGTAACCTCTCTAATACTAGAACATTGTGAAAGCAAAAGATTTGCTGACTGTACCTAATTATTTTTTTATTTTGTTATCTATGAAATCTAATTTTTAGCTTAAATTGTATTGAGTTCTTTTTGCTTCAAAGTGACCTGTTTGTGATAGAATGCATTTTGCTTTAGATAACAGCTATTTTGGACACTTGTCCCCAAAGGTATCATGGTAGTGAAGCATGATCTATAGCTATAACTCTACCTAGGGACCTATCGAATTCATGGTGAAGCGTGCTGCGCAGCCACTCTTTTCATCTTGTAGGTTCCCCCACATCCCCTCTCCCCCTCTCACTGATTGGGAGAGGGGCCCTGCCTCTCGCTCCTGATTTGGCAGGGAGGCAAAAACCACGGTTTTAAATAAGGTGCCATTTTTGCTTCCCAGCTGGTCAGCAGCAAGCAGCAGGGCTCATGGGGCGCCTCAACCAGTCAGCAATGGGGAGGGGTATGTGGGGAAACCTGCAAGATGAAAGGAGCTGCTGCAGAGCCCACTTCCGCTGTGAATTCAGTAGGTCCCTACCTATGCCCTATTTGACATTAAATAGGATAATAAACTAGAGAGAGTTGGATTTCCAGAGGAACTTTTAGTATGAAATAATTCTGTTGTTCATTTCTCCCTCACTTTTTCCATGAGTAACTGCTTGTCGACTATTCTGTAAAGGTATCTTTTACCATAGTATTCCAACTACAGGTAGACTAGGATTTCCTTGTCTCTTCAGAGTGTATATTTGTCCATCATATTTTGTAGATCCCTTCCATTTCCTCTCAGATATGCAGTGAAACATCTCTCTTAGCCAAGACCAGGGCTGTGCAAAATGGCTGTCTCATTTCAGATTCAGCCGTTTCGGAGGACAGTGATTCGTTTCGGTGTTTTAGATCACTGCTCTGTTTCGATTCGGCCAAATCTGTTTAGGAGTTTCAACGCTGTTTCAGAGATTTAGATCAGCCAGGGAAAGGCAAGCACAGCTGGGCGGCTGTATGTTTTCCTGTGGCTCCTCCTGCCTCTCCCCGGGCGGAGGGAGCCACGGGAGAAGACCCCATGGCTGCCCTGCCCCATCCCCCTCCCAACCGGCCTCAGCCTAGTCCTGACACTTTTTTTTTAAGCCCCGTACTCACTGGCTCTGGCAGCGGCAATTGGGGCCTCTGAGGGCTCGTGGCAGAGCGCCCCCCCCACACACACACACACACACACACAGTGTGGGGCACTGGGGATTGCCCCGCCTGGCACCCATGTGGCAGCTGCCCCATCTCATGGGTGCAGCACAGCTCAGCAGGGTGCTGTGCACTGTCTGGGAGCTGGGGCGGCTCCAACAATCACCTGGCACCCAGCAACACTCAGCCTTAGTGGCCCCAGCTCCCAGACAGCATGCAGCACCTGCCAAACCATGCTGTAGAAACCATCAGCAATTGTAGAAACTTTTTGTGCTAATTTCCACTGTTGCTGCCACTGGTGGAGCTGAGCCAGCAGTAGCAGTGATGGTAAATACTTAACAGAAAAGACTGCTATAGACAGTCTTGATAGATCTGGTAAGTGGGAGCCAAAGTTCTGAATCTTAAGTAGTCTTCTATGCTGTCTACTGCTTCATCCCTTGAAGTGGTTCAGGTATTTCATTTAATATATGGGCTGTGAGGTTTACAGTATTTCAATGAAGACTGCTTATAAGTGTTCATTTCTAGTGGTGGAAAGCTTCTACCACTAACTGATTCAGAAGAGGGAGCAATACAAGCATTCAGCTTGCAACAGCCCTCTCTCCCCTGCTGTTTGCATCTTCCCAAAACTGGGGTGATCCTGGTCTGGGGAAGTTGAGGGTTGTTGCAGTCCTCCTCCTATTCCCAGGGGGATTGGAGGAGCAAGGGGAAGCCCCTGCCTACTTCTCACTTGGGGCCCCAGTATGCTAGGAGTTGGTGGGCAGGGGTGCACATGGCAGTGCACCCCCTGCAAAAAGATGCCACTGAGAGTCGGTGGTGCCTGCAGGTGGTCGCCGCTTGCCACCCCACTGCCAGTGGTGCCGGCAGCATCTACAGGAGGTTCACAATCACCCTGGTCGCTGCTGGCAGCACATACGGGTGGTTGCCAACCCATGGTTTGCGCTCACCAACCTCTTTCCCCACCCTGCTGCTGCCGACAGTGCCAGCAGCGTCTGCGGGAGCTCCCTGCTCACCACAGCCAGGCTTCCACTGCTGCGCTTCCACTGCTGCTGCCACAGCCATACCCTCCCAGCCACGGTGGCACTCGATGTTCATGTAGTGAGGAACAGCTGGTGTTCCTCCCCTCCCTTCACAATCTGCGGGGAGGGCAGGATCAGCTGCCCCTCAATCTCCAGAAGGCATGAGAGCCTTTTGTTATAGCTCCTCTCCTTTTCCTGGCCCCCAGGAAGAGTTAAGCTTAATGAAGCTTCATTTTTTTTCTTAAACTTTTGTTTTAAGGAATTTTATGTAAGGAGTAGCCAGTTGCCCATCAAGAATGACGGGGGGTAGGGGGGTGCTCCTCCCCTTCCCCAGCCATTGCTGTGTCAGGCCAGGCCTGCCACCTGCCCTCCCCCACCCATGGCAGTGGTGGGGGAAGGGAGGAGTGGGCCCAGGCCCAAGGCTGGGGAGAAGCCGGGCCACCGCGGCAGGGGAAGCAGTGGGCCCAGGCTGACACGGCGGTGGCAGGGGGGATGCGAGGAGCAGACTCAAAGCTGACGCAGGGGTGGGGGAGGATTAGGACCGGGCCTGAGGTGGGGAGGAGGCTTGCTCCTCCCCTCCCCCAGCTGCTGCAGTGTCAGGCCAGGCCTGCTGCTTTCCCCCCACTGCCATGGTGGGCTTACTTTTCCCCTAGCTCGGACTTGGTCCCACTCTTTCCCCACCCCCAGCATAGGCTCCGAGCCTGCTCCCCCCCACCCCCCCGCCCTGCCACTGCCGGGTTGGCCTGGCCCAGCTTCTGCCCCCATCGCTGTGGCCCAGCTTCTCCCTATCCTTGGGCCCGGTCCCCGCCCTGTGTTGGACCTGGGCCCCACTCCTCCCCTCACCCCAGCACTGCTGCTGTGGCATGCTTGCTATTCCCCGCCCCCTGCTGCTGGTAGGGATGACAGAAGGGGGGAGGGGTGGGCCAAGGCAAGCGCCGGTGGCCTTGTCCACCCCCCCACCGCTACTTTTGTCACCACCTGCAAGGAGTGGGGCAGGTCTGCTTCATTGCCCCCACCTCCAGGGATCAAGGCAGGGGAGAGAGGGCAGGTGGCCTCGTCCCCCTCTTCCCCGCCCCCCCATGTCCCCACCATCATGACTGCACTCCGCGACGCTGCCAGCTCCTGTTGGAACGCTCGTCTCTCCTCTGATTGGCTGTTTGTTTACCTAGAAATCTGTAACAGAAATACATCCTCGTGTGCTCTCTGAAATCCCCCTCTAGTGTTTCAGTACATCCACTTAGTGAAGTGGATTATTGTCTAATCAGAAATGTCAATTTTAATGACACAAAGGGTGTTTCCCAACAGAAAATCAGATATACTAAGGCAAACTTGGGAATTCGGATTAGTCCCTTGAAATGAACACAAATTACAGGCTCTACCTTAAACCTTGGATGAGGTATTCTTACCTTACCCAGTGGTGACTTCTTTAGTTTTGAAAATCATGATCAGCTACTTGTTAAACTAAGCAAAATGCATTAAATGTTGTACTTGGCTATCAACAACCTTTATTATCTAGTTTTCCCAAGAGGCTTCTTCCATTGGCTGTTAATAGGACCAGAAACTTTTGTCTGAATCTCTCCTGTCTAGGTAACTTTGTTTGATTCCTATTCCCTTTTTAATGGACACTTTCTGTAGGTAGAGAGGCAATTGGTAGGTAGGGCATTCTAATTTTGTTCTTTCTGGTAACTTAATATATTGTTGCAGAGGAATTTTTTAAATGTGAAGGTGGGAACATTCAGTAGGATTTAAATTACTTCACATATAGCATATGTTCGAGTGGATGGCAGCCTGGAAAACTTAAAGGGTTTTTCTGCAGGTGCATATTCCTGCTCATGAACTTAAACAATATTATGAAAGGAATGTCACTTCGATATCTAATTTTAATAACTGAGCTCTTCTGACACATCTGTGTTTTCATGTGCTCAGGACATGCATGGCCTGTTTTAAATCTGTTGTGAACTTATAACCAAGTTACACTAGTAGTTCACTCTGTGAAACTTCAAATGGATGAGTGCAAGACAGGAGAGAGAATTTCAAGTGTCAAGAACTCCTTTTAGTAACTTAACATAAAATATATTTAATTTCTTGTTGCTATAGTATATATAGACAACATATAGAACATAAGAAAAGCATGATGTCATTCAGAAGAACTATGTAACAGTGTTCCTTCAATATTTTTACTGCTTTGTAAGCGGGACTGTTTACACTTGTATAGCTTCTCAGTGAAACATTGTAGTCATCATTCTTTCTAGGTGGAACATCATAGTAATTGTTCTGGAGGGGATGCCTGTTGGAGATGGATGCGTTTTGCATTGTTTTCTGAAGGTGGCAAGACTTGGACTTGCCAGTTTGCATAGTTAATCTTTGAAAGATAATTAGTGTTCCTGCTTTGGATCTAAGAATAGCCTTCCCTCTGCCGTGTTCTGGTCTAGAAGGAAACAGGATGGGAGTGGGGAGAAGTCTTTGACTAAAATACTAGCGCAGGCATGTGCCTGTTTTTTAAAACAAACCAACAACCTAGTCCCGGATAAATACAGATTCAGATGCATCAAGAAGTTTGTCTCTTTGTCCAAAATTACTCAATTGGATAATGTGCAGTTCTTCCCTCTGTGTTACTTGGGGCTCCTACAGGATCCCTGCACTCCAACTTAATCTCTTTCTAAATTCCACCAGCTGAGACTGATGCTGATGAGGCCCACTAGCTTGATTTTTGTATTGTTGTTCAGTCATTTGCAAAGACTGCTTTGGAAATTACAAGATTGACCTCTCTTCCTCTCTCTTCATACTGCCAGCTTTTAACTACCTATAACCCATGTTAATCCATCTCCCCAGATGATACTTTTTACTCTTAGCTGGAAAAAAATTAATGCCTCTGTTACAATTGAATTACTTTAATCTACAGTATTATTACTCAACAAATAAACCAGTATTCTTGGTTTGTATAAATGTGAGAAAATACTGCTTCAAGAACTGAAAGACACTGTACAGTATATTCTGTTTAGATGCATAGTTTTGAAACGGACAGTTACATTGCCTTTTTCTAACTTTAATGTAAGCAGTGCTTGCTAACTATAGGAACAACCTGTGGCTCAACTTTATGACCTTAAGGTTTGTTACCTTATTACTTGGAGCACCCTATGCCTATAGCAGAAGTCTTGAAGTTGACATGATCTACTTCATGGATCAGTAGTCTGTGCCCTGTGGACTGGATCCAGCTCTGGAAACCATTGGATCTGACCTGTGGAGCCTTGGGGCTTTGGCAGCAGGGGATTTCACTTGTGCTATGGCCAGACAGCAGGTAGCTTTATGTGCTGGTAAGGAGAAGTGGCAGTGATGATGCCTGGTTCCTGGTGCTGGCCAGCCTTGGACCCAAGCTGGGTCATTCCAGCCAGCTGCTGGGAGGCATTTCTGACAGCTATCTGAGCAGTTGAGAACGGCTTATTGGAAGCCTGTAAATTAAATTAACCAGTAATGATTAATGAATTATAGAGTTAAGCATACTATTAAAGCAAGGGTGTCAAATGTGATCTGGATGTCCCACCATTCAGTCCCAGGTGCTGCTCTTGGGCCTTAGTGGACCCACACAGGGCATGGTGTGTGCTGGACCAGCCCTGCAGGCAGGGCTCAGGATGCTGGCTTCACACTGTGCCTGCCCCAGCTGTAGTACCTGCAAGTGCCACATGTAGTATGGGTCCTGGACTGGCTGAAGTAGGCACCATGTGCAGCGCAGTTCCACTGTGGGTGCCACATGTGGTCCAGTTTGGCAAGGGCAGGCACTGCATTCTGCATGATGCCTACTCTGTTCTGAGATCTGCACTGCACTCTTGGCTGGACTATACTGCATGTGGCACCTGTTCTCGTTGCTCTGGAGTCTTCACTGCATGTAGCACAGGTCCCAGGCCAGATTAGATTATGCTGGGGGAGGCGGACAGGGTCCTTGGGCCTTGAAGCAGCCTGTGGACCAGCCCTGCATCACTCATCTAGCCTGCAGGACTAGATGGGATTGACGCCCGTATATTAAAGTACTCAGTGGGTCTGGAGAGCTCCTCTGTGAATAATGCATTTGTTATACAGTATTCCAGCAGTTCCACATACATCCAGCCCCCGCTTGGCTGGATCCAGACTGCAGGGCTCCTAGGAGGTCAGATCCTTATCTGAACCCAGTGGCAGAGCTAGTGGTATCAGGGAGCCACAGGGTTTAATGCTTGTTGTTCACCCCTTGACACCAACATGCATGCCCAGCATGGCTCCATTATACCCCAGGTTTCAGTGGCTGCACCCCCAGGTGCCCCCCCTCCCTCCAAGTTCACAGCCCCTCTTGGAGCCCTGCAGGCCAGATGGTGTGGATCTGAAGATGGCCCGTGTTGTTTGTAATAGGCAAAAAACTGACAAGAATCATGCTATGCAAATTTTGCATTCCTCCAGAATGCAGATAAATGGAGTTCAGTGGGATTGTATTATCTTATGTAAATGGAAGTCCTTTCATGTTAGTACATTTAGTATGTGGAGATCTTTTCTGACTGCAAAGTACATCATTATAAAATGTATTTTATTGTGGTTTAACTTCTGTGATAATAGAGCCAGTTCAGTGCTTCTGTCTTTTTACTTTTTTTAATATTTACATGTATGGACAACTTTCAATATTAATTATTCTTTTGTGCTTCCCTATACCCTCTGTTTGATCTGTTGAATCTTTTATAGACTGATATGGCAGAGTTTAAGTACATAAATAATTCAGTTGAACTATTTACTCATTCACATTTTTCAGGGCCAGAACTTAAGTAGACTGTCCAGTTAGACTAGTTCAGCGCACAAATGCAGGATTCTCTGAAACATAAGACTTAATTTTAATTTTTGTAATAAATTAAATACTTTGCATTAAGTCACTATAAAAATGTTGTCGATGTGATATCCTGTAGCAAAATATCTC
The DNA here is from genome assembly GCF_030867095.1 of Alligator mississippiensis. NCBI lineage: Eukaryota > Metazoa > Chordata > Crocodylia > Alligatoridae > Alligator > Alligator mississippiensis. The sequence goes on from NC_081826.1 coordinate 46,073,152, forward strand.
AGTTGAAATGATCAATAAAGTTTGGGTGGATGTTTTCAGAGGAAGTAGGAAGTGATTATTCAAATTTTAGATCCAAGATATCTATGAGGTCTACTTTACAAAATAACCATATGCTTCACTTAACTAATGAAGCACTTTTAGAAGCTGCTAGAAGATAAGTAATAAATGCAGCTGAAGTCACCAATCAAAGCATTAAATCAGAAACAGAAGAGGGATATGCTACCAGCATGAACTGTAAACAGGACAACAGGTGATCTTACATTTACACTGAAGATAAAAAATGAAATCGGTGACCTTCCAACAAAACAAGTTTAAGACCATAATAGTTGTTATAAAAACTGTGTCCAAATATCTGTTATCAGACTTGATCTCCCTCCCCTCTCCTTTCTCTCCCCAAAAAAGTTTTACTAGGGGGGGAGAATAAAATATAATTAGGGCTATAGCAAGAATTCTTCTTGCTCCTGAAAGAAGTAGTCCAAGAATTGAAATGTAAGAAGCAAGACAACCTGATAAGTATGGCAATGGATTTATGTGGCTTATTGATAGAAATGCCATCTGTTTGAGATGATCAAGAATCTGTTTGATTCCTTTCCACCTTAGAACTCCTAATTAGGTGTGAAAGGAATAACAGCACAGTTGAATGCTGTCTGAGGCACCTTGGTAATACAGTTATTGGAACTGTTTTGATCTTCTTAATACTATATTTGCACCAATATGATACTATTCATTTCAGTAGATTTAGTTCTGATTTTATATGGTATGGGCTAGATCAGTTCAAGACTGGTATTTGAAATCTGTGCTTCAGAATGGCTAGGGTTTTTTGTAGCATGACCCTTGTTTAAGTTTTGGAGAAAATCATGATGGACACTGAAAAGCTACCTCTGTGTTAGAAATAATTGTTAAGTACTGTTCTGTTTCTAGTGTAAAAGTGGAGAATGTGAGGAACAGTAAGGTTATAGGTAACCTATTCTGGTTATAAATTCAAAGTTGTGAATTCTTACTTGCAGTGTCTGAACACTTTTTTTCCTGATGACTAAATAGTGCTATAGAGTGTACTTGCATGTCTCTCAGGGATTCTGTAGCTCAGGGGTTGTCTAGCTCAAGGGGGTACTTGAGAAACCTCTAGGGGGTACATGCGGGCAGGTAGGGATGGAGCGTTGCCATGCAGAAGGCTGTGTTCCCAAGCAGGCATCACCCACCCGGCTGGATGTGGGAGGTGTGGGACGCTCACATGCGGCGGCTGCTGTCACTGCATCTGGCTGCGCACCTTCCCCCCCCTGCTGTGCATCCAGCTGCCAGGGTACGCTGACCCAAAAAGGGTGAAAACCCCTGCTCTAGCTCAGTGGTTCTCAGCATTTTTTGTACCAGGACCCATTTGCAAACACTGATGGCCAGTCCCAACCCGCTGCCCCCAGCCCCCAAGTGTGTGGGGCAGGGTGTGAGTATATGGGGGGGAGAGGGGGACCCAAGTAGCCCCTTGTAGGCTGGAACTTTTAAAACCAGTCAGACAACCACTATATTTTGTGACCGTCAGGTATTGTCTTTACTGCTTTTTCAGGTGTAACATGTAATTTGTGATGGAAATTGCTACCTTTTGTAAGGGCTTTATCTTGAGTTAATTTTTACTTTTATTTTCAATATGGAGTATTCTAAATGTAGTAAAAATCTGCTTTGCTAATATTAAATTAAGTTTTTTAAAAGGTGTTAGGAAATGTGTCATGGTCACAGGCAGCAGAAGGGGGGCTAACAGGGCTCAGCCCCCCCCCCCCCCCCCAAACACATGGCAGCAGATAGGGCTGTAAGGTGATGGGGGGGAGGGGTGGGCACACTCGGGTACCTTGTGTACTCACAGGCAGATAGCAGCTGACCAGCTGCAGGCAGGTAAGTTTCTTTCGATCTTTCTTTATCACTGCCTGGACTTTGTGGGGGAGGCAGATTGAGACCCCCACAGTGCAGGAGAGAGTGGGGTAGGGGCAGGGCAAATCATTCACCGTTGCCCTGCTTCCTCCTGCACTGTGGGGATTGTCCCACAATCTGGCCTGACCAGGGCCCCATTCACAGTGAATGGGGCCCCGGCTGGGTCAGGTCGTGGGACAGTCGGAGCCCAGCAGCCCCTTCAGAGACATGGAGCCGGGGGTGGTGGGGCATGTGCTCCCCTGAACTTTGCATGAGGCAAGGGCAGGCCACAGCTGCTAGCTGGGCTCCGTTTGCTCCCTGCCTCTGTTTTGCTGCTGTCACTGCTTTCAAAATAGCAGTGGGAGTGAGATATAGAGGCAGGAAACAGAGGCTGAACCCAGCTGTGTCCACCCTTGCCCTGTGCAAAGATCAGGGGGTGGGGGAGGGCATGGGCCCCACCACCCTGGCTCCCCAGCACTGCACCAGGTTTGGATGAGTTGCCAGGGTCTGATTGTCCCATGACGTGGTCCAGCTGGGTTGTGGCTCCCTACAGAACTTCCCCCGGTTCCCCCGTGCTGTCTCTCTGGAGGAGCTGCTGGGCTGTGCCGGGCTCTTCCCGGGGACAACTTGGGGTAGGCGTGGGGATGCTGGCGGTGGCCTGGCAGTGCAGCCAAGGCTGGCTCCGCTCTGGCCTCCGGCTACGCATCTCCCCAGACAGTGTGGGTCTGGGGCCGGTGCAGGACTAGGAGGTGGCGGCTCACGAGGCTCTCCGGCTCCAGGGAACGGGTGAGGGGAAGGGTGCTTGCATGGGCGCAGCAGGCCTGGCCCCAATCCTGGCTCTGCTCTGCTCCCTCCCGATTCCTGCCCAGTCCCAGCCCCACTTTCCCTGGGAGGGGTACATGCGCTCAGGCCCCCCCAAATGTTTTTTCTCCGTCTGCCTATGGTCATGGTGCATTTTATCTGTTCTCAAAATTCATCAGTTTTTTAAATCTTATTGAATTACTGACAAAATATAAACAGGCAGATCATCAAGAAAAGAGGTTAAAGGATAAAAGGAAGGAAAAGTGTTGTTAGGGTCTGCATTTATGTTTCTGGAAGACAAGGTTGTGTGACGAGTCCAAAGAAAATATTTGTTCTGGTTCAGACAGCGTCCAAAGTCATAGAATTAAGATAAATTACTTTATTAATTGTACCACATTGCTTTTGCTGCTGCCTGTAAATGGGACCCATGCTACGTCAAACAACCTCCCAACAGTTAGGCATGTCATGGGAAATTATTTCACATGGGCATCCTAATCCAAGGAGTACAACTTTGTTGATGGCAAAAGGGCATCCCATTTACGGAAGAAAGCAAGAAGCAAGTCAGATTGAAGCATGAGAAGCAAAATGTTTTCACAGTGATCCCTAGTGACATTTAACATGAAGTAAAATAGACATTTTCTCAGGGCTGTGTTTTGTTTTTGTTTTGGGGGTTTTTTTCAGCATCTTTCTTTTCTCTTTTTTTTTTTTCCACAGTGGATGGAACTGAGGTTTAACACTCTGGCAAAATGCCCGCACTGCAAAAAAATGTAAGTTGCCTAAAAATGCTAAGATTGTTGAGAGGTTCTTTGGAAACCAATTTAAAACTGCTAAACATATATCAGATGTTATTGGTTAAGAACAATCTGTTTACAGATATTTTTCTCTATGGATCTGAGAATACACAGGCATGGATCTGAGAACTGTCCTCCTAATTCTTGAAAAGTCAGTAGCTCTAATATATAGGTTTGATTTGTAAATGATTTGATTGTCAGTGTCAGGGTAGGAAATATTCTGCTAATAGCAGGAATAAATGGATTACTAAAACTAGCAGCAATTCAGATTCTTTTTAATAAGATGTCCTTAGAATGTTATCATTTCATTCAATTAATCAGGATGTCATATTTAAATATGTAGCTTGCCTTCACTTTGGGACAGTGCACGCAAGAAATAAAAGCTGTCCTCTATTTATTAATTTGTAATGCATTTTAAGCTTCCTGTCCCCAAAAAAACTAATTCATGTTTAGTATCTTCTTTGCTCACTGTATGCAACTAACTGGAGACTAAATTCCAACCTCCTAGTAAGGAGTGGGAGACTGTGCCAAGAAGGAGAGTGAAAGTAATAAAACATATATTAACAACAACAACAAATAGAAAGCAAGCTTAAATTTCGCAATTGTTAAATGGTGATAGTAATATTTTGAAACATTTAAAGTTACAATGTATGCTCCCAACAGTGCCTAGAATGTGTACAAAACAAGATGATCACAAGTAAAGGGCATAAAACAGATGAAACCATGTTGCTTTGGAAACTTGATTCCTATCTTATGTGGAGGTTCCTCTCTTCCCTTGATTTGTTTTATGCTGGTCCTGATTATGGGAACAACATGTTTTCACTGAAAGGGAAGAACCACTGACCCAGTGTGTATCATATAAAAACTTAGAAAGGACAGAGTCAGATAGATAAGTATCTACGTGAGTGGTCTGGTTTTCAAAAGTGGTTTTACTTTGCTCCTGTCACTGAAGTTATTGAGGAAGAACTGCCAGTTTGGGAGGATGCTTTTGGAAATCTTGGGTCAGGGGAGCATGATGAAAAAAATGAATGATTGTGCATGGGTTAGCAAACGTTACTCGGTTTAGGCCAAATAAACTGTAGAGCCTGTATCGGTTCCTGTAATCAAGAAACAAAATCCTATCTGTGTGTTAGCAGTAAGTATATCCAGCATTTCTCTTCAGGTCTAAGTATTAATGTTAATCACATTTTGCTTTAAAATATAGCACCCCGTATTCCACGGTAGATCTCCAAGACCTCCCTTTTTCCTGAAATTGTCCTTAAAACACAGGATATCTAAATATTTATTTTAAACGGGCACACTTTTTTTTTGTTCAAGTTAACAAAACAGGGCAGGGGAAAGAGTGAAACCTCAGCTTTTTGCTGCAACCCTCCTTCCTCTTCTGTTTTCTGTTTTGTCTTCCTTTTCCCATGTTGGGCTATTCAAATGAGATCTAATTAGAACAAGGACCTGCTACTTTCCTTGTTCTTGTTTTTTTCCTTGTCCTGTCCACGTTGACTTGTTAACAAGTGTTTCCCCATTCGTGCGGTTGTGGACACAATTTTTTTATGTAGCCATATTTGTATCCTCTAGCTGGCATGTTGTTTGCTCAACTTTTTAGGAAGGTGAATATTGTGTTTGGGCAAGAAAGAATCATTCTTTGTTCAGAATTATTCTTCCGAATAACATTAGCACACGCAAATACACGTGTAAATATGTTTGCAAATGGTTTCTTTTTAGGTTCTGTATAACTCTGAAAATGATTTGCGCACACATCTGGGGGCCAGAATGTGGCTAGTAAAATCTTTGGGGTTTTTGAAGTGCGTACATAATAACGGAACTAAAAGTGAGGCTTAGATAAAAAGGAAAAACAAAAATGGCTATGTCCAGATGAGCAGAGGCATGTAGTTCGTGGCACCACAAACTGCATGGGCGTGTTAAAATGTGCCCTGCGCTGGAAATCTACAGTGTGGGGGGTGAAATTTGCTACCAAAAAAGCGCCAGGAAAGAAGTGAAGCAGAGCACTCTCTACAGTAGCATGCACTGGGAGACTTGGTCCTCCAGTGAGACGCTCTTGTTGCCGGACAGAGTGTCTTTATGTTCCATTTGTGCCCCAGCACACAGAGCTGGGAGGAGCTGGGCAAGAGTATTTGGCTCACAGCAGGGCAATTTGTCCTGCAACAAAGTACACGTGCAGGGGAGTGTGCTGAGGCACAAAGTAGCAGCACAAGTTTGTGCTGCTGCAAGTGCATGCCCTTGTTCATCTGGACACAGCCAATTTGTGTAAAGCTAGAATCGCACCAAATGGAACACTGATGTGGTGAATTGGAGTGACTTTCAAAAATGACATTTTAAGTCTAGGAACATACTTAATTCATGGTTTTGCAGATTACACGGAAACTGTGAAATCTGGGATTGTCCGTAAAATCTGCAAAATCAAAACGACAACAACAAACTTAATAAAAATAACATGCTGACTCCCTACTGTAAGCCAGTAGTCCTCACTGCTGGGAGGGGAAGGCACTGACTGGTGAGGGGGCATGAAGCTTGGCAGACAAGATGATGGCTGCCCCCCTCTTTCTCTGCCAGAGACTCTTGGCCAGTCAGTGCCAAGGGGCAGGGTGGCCCAAAGGGCATCCAGCAATCAAGATGGCGGCCACCCCTTCATTCTACCTGCCTTCTCCCCCATGGGGCCTTTCTGCAAAGCAGTGCTGAGGAGCAGGACCACTGTGAAATGCCTGAGAAATCAGCTCTGCGTGCTGTGAGCAGGCTGCAAAAAACCCTTTTCTTGTTGTGATTGTAGGTCCTTATTTTACATCTGGGTATGGTCCCTGTTTACGTCTGGGTAACTACTATATCACCCCTTTAGTTGCTGTCACAAGTTTTAACATTAAGATTTTTGGGGTGGTTGAGTTATTCCTTTATATAGACTGCCTGCAAGGTAACTTCTGAAGTGAATGAGACCACTCATATAGATGCAGAGAGCAAAATCATTAGCCTGTAAGAAATAACATAGATTAACAGCTCAATTTTGAAAGTAATCAACTTGATGCATGGTGCTACTTGTGTCAGTTTATCTGTTGAAAATGGCTTAACAAAGGAGCTGTAATAAAAGCTTCAAATGTGTAGTGGCTCTTGCTTATGTAAATTGTTGAGGTCCAACATATGTAAGAGGTCCAATGGGACCTATAAATATAACTGAGAGTAAGGACTCTTTTCCAATGCTTTTATAGTGTAAACTATAGCCTTGGTGAGGGAAGGACTATGTGCCTTTTTGTATGTTGTTAGTACGGTATGTAAGAATGGGACAGATACAGGGGGGATGCAGTGCACCCCTCCCCTCCCCACTTCATTTGAGGCCACAGGAGCAGCAAATCGGGTAAGGTTCTGCCCCTCACTTCCCCTCTGCTCAACAGCATGTCCCCGGGGTCCCCTTCTCTCCCCTTCCCTCCCCTCCCCTCCCCTTCCTGCTGTGGCCACTGTTGTTCCCACTGTCTCTGTCTGCCCTGGATAGGGCAGGTGGGGGTAGCTGTGATCCTACCCTGTTCCAGCTAGGCTGCTTGGGAGACTGGTCTCAGCTTGGGCCAGCAGTGGTGGCAGGCGGGTTCCTCTTTCCTGACCAATTCCCCCCAGCTCCCCTGGTGTTCTTTGCTGGCATGGGAGCAGGCTCAGGAGATTGAATCCACCTACCACTGCCTCTGTTTCTGGCTGAGCCTGGTTCCCTGTGCAGGCCCAGCTAGAACAGGAGCTGCAAAGCTCCCCGGCCCTTGCCCCAGCTTCCTATGGCAGTTCAAGACAGTCACAACAACGGGTGATGGATTGGGCAGGGTGGATAGGAGAGGAGGTGTTGCTGAGCATGGAGGAGGTGCTGGCGGGGAGCAGTGGAGGTTCTAACTTGTCAGACTAAAAATCCCCTATTGCTTGTTTGGTGTGGTGTGGCATACTCACCCCAGTGGGGTTGGGGTGCAGCCCCCCCTGCAGTCACTGCTCTTTCAATCCCCTTTACAAAATCCTGGCTGTGCCTATAGATAGGATCTTTTAAGTGTCCACTCCAAAAGCTGGGGCAGGGGAGCATCAATATTTCCTCTGCTCATGTACAGTACTCAGTTCTCATTAAAATTCCTGTGTCCTTTCCCTCCCCTCCCCTCCCCTCCCCTCCCCCTTCTTCTGGGAAGCCATTTAAGCAACTTTAGAAATGGTAAGATTATGAAATCAGTCGGTGAAGAAGAAAGATTAGAAGAGTTGGTGGGGGTGCGGGAGTGGGGAGTCTTTATTCAGACTACTCAGAAGTCTTTAGCGTAGTGATAAACAGGTTTATCTCCTGTGTCTGACCTACTATTACAAAGAGTAGGTCTTTGTTAATAATTCAATGCCCTTGCCCTTTTTATTTAAGTCTTGGACTTACTTTCCCTGTTCGTCCAAGAAGCAATGCAGCAAAAACAGGATTGGGGGGAGTTCTGATGCACCTAATATTTTGGAAGTGAAAAAATGACACTTTTTAACAACACAGTTCAGATTCTTTGAGTCCTGCCTACCCTAAATCCTTCTTGTGCTTTCAGGTGATGTATTTATGGCATGAGGGAAGCTGTGTTTTCCCCATCCATCTTGGTTGCTCTCTGAATGTCCCTGTTTTAAGTCCCAGATATGTTCCCTTTCTCACTACCGTTTAATGAAAAGATTCTTCTGGTCATCCGTTTTTCAGTTGTCCTTTGACTCCAGTGACATACTTCCAATTTCTTAACACAGGTTATGGCAGGTATCTGGAGCATCTCCTACTTTTCTGTAAGACTCTGGACTACTTGTAGTATGGGGCTACTAACTGGCATGAAACTGAATTCTAGCCAGTTATGGGGTAACTGTGATGGAACTAGTTTCCACTAATAATAGGTCTAGTCTAAATGCATTTGGGGACAAATTGGGCTTTAAATTTGTTGTTGTTGGTTTTTGTTTGTTTTTTTTTTTACACAAGAGCACATTCTGAAATATTGTTTAAGTTTCTGTTATTCAGGTGGTTCTGTCACCTGAGATAGGATTAATATTTTCTAGTATTCAAGTCACTTTTGTGTAAAGTGTATTCTAATATTAGTCATTACATCTATCAACTAGCTTTACTTGGGAACTTGTGTGGCCTTGGACCCTTATCCTCTCTGTGCCTAAGTTGTTTTGGGCATTTTTACTTTCTAATGTTGCCTGCTCTATAGTTTCACTTAGCTAATTTTTTTTGGTCCCATAAAATGTTGTGCAATGTAGTAGCTTCATCTCTGGTTCCCAGTCTCCCTATCTTTCTTTATTTAGAGGAGGGGAAGGAATATGGAAAAATAAACCCCAAACAATTTTGCAGTGCTAAGATTGCAAAATCAAGAACACAGGATATCGAAACCTCAGAAATACAAGCTTTCCCCCCAGTATTAATTTCGCCATACTATGATTTATATGGAATGTGTAAAGTTCCATATATGTATATGCTGGCATGGAAATAATAGGTAGTACTTACTTTCTTTGTTAAACATGTGGGGATGGTTAATAGGACCTTGCACTTGCACTGTTTTATGGCTTTCAAAAATTTGTGAGGTGAGGCTTCCACACTGAAGCATTCTTATGGGAACAGTTAGCATGCAGAGTCACTTTTATGGCTTGTCAAGGAGGCATTCACCACTGGCTTGCTGCATAATTTCAACCCTTGCATCTCAAGATATATCTAAAATTGGTTGTGTCACAAGGCAGTGTACTAGCTTGAGGACCCCTTTCCTATGTTGGGAGCATTTGGAAATCCCTTGTGGATAAACACAAGTGAAGTAAAGCCTCTTAAATCAATCCATTTGAAAGCTTTCCAAGAAGAATGTTTCAAGAATTCTAGTCACACGCTGAACATGTGAGACCTTGCTGTGCTTTTAATTCACTCACCCAGCAATCTGTGCACTTGAGTCATATGACACAGCTTGTTCAGCTTTTGCTTTGTCTTGTGTATTTTCCCTTTTAGAAATGAACATTTAGTTGTATTAAGATCCAAAGGAAACATTTTTTCTTTTCATCTTCATACACAGAGTTCAGGTATTACAAGATTATTTCCAGGGCCATTTCTTGATCATATACCAGGAAGCTTGAAGTATGTTTCAAGACAGGTGGAGACCTACCTTTTTTGCAGGCACGCCACAGATTGTGTCCAGTTTTGGGCAGGAGCATGGGCAGGAGCCACCTCCACACAGGAGTGCTGTTAGCACCACTAAAACAGATAGATAATGCTTAGAGATTGTTACAACACAATTAACCCTTAAAAGGAACGTGAAATATGAACACAGGTAACTCGGTGTCCTAAAATCAAAGTCTAACTTTATTAGTAAGCAGTTTTTATATTTGGAGAGAAAAAACATTCAGTACTATAATCTCACTCAATCCCAGATGTTACTTTGCTCAACAGAAAAGATGGCCGCTCAGTTCCTGAAGGCAAAGGATGCGTCATTGGCTGGGAGGGTCCAGACAGGTGTTATGACAGCAACATCTAACTTTCTTGCTGCCCCCCTTTCATGCTTTTCTTTAACTTCACTCCTGTTGATGACTCCTTGCTTTTGGATTGGTCTCTCTGCGGTCAGCATACTGTCTGTATTTTTATCCTGTTAGCATATTCCTTTGTTCAACAGACCCATCGCAAGCACACCTCTTCATTTGGCCTCTTTCTGGTGTCTTACTTTGAGCTTTGTCATTGCCCTTATCACCTTTCATTAACATATCCAATCCTTTCATCCCTCTGATTCAGCTGGTTAGTGCCAAGTTCAGTTCATTTGAGCTGGTAACAAGGCCATGCTGTGTTATGTTAAAAGAACTTCTCACAGTGATAAAAAGAAAAGATATAATATAACGAGCCCTATGAGCTCTACAAAAATAACTCATTGCCAGCTAATATACAAACTAAAAAGTTAATGAGGCTATACAAAACTTAAGCAGCAATGATTAAATAAGGCTAAATATAAACAATACTATAATTCACCACTCTATAAGCAGGTGCAACTTTAAAGCATAAAATATAACAAGCTACCGTGTGGAGCAGGACACCGAGACTCATTGCCCTGCACCAGCCACACCGCCAGCTATGCAGTGAGTAATGGACTGGGGGCGCTGTGCTGCCCTAATCCTCCAGCCGCCAGAGGGGAAGTGGGGTGAGGGATGGCATGGGTGGCCTGAACGGAGCGGCAGTGCCTGGGCCATACCCCCACTCTGCCCCACACATTGTGGGACTGGAGATGGGGGGCTGCAGGTCAGGAGTGAGGGGTACTGGCAGGGCCGGGGGGCTGCAGGTTGAGAGTGAAGGGTACTTGCAGGGCTGGAGGGATGGGGGGTTGGGAGTTGGGGACACTGGCAGGGCTTGGGGGCTACAGGCCAGTAGTGAGGAGGCCCTCAAATCCAAAAAGGTCGAGAACCACTGGACTAGATGACCTCCTGAGGTCTCTTCCAACCCTAATTTTTTTGTGATTCTAAATTAATCCCACTCCCCCAAGTGCCACTCTGATCTCCTTCCCTTGCCTGATGCTTCCTACCTTGTGCTCCCTGCCTAATCTACTGCTTTGATTTCTGTCCCATCTGCCACTGTCCCGCCTGTCCTCTCCCTGATCTGCCATGTGCCTCGCACAGCAGCTGCCTGTATCACGTATGCCACAGGTTGACCACTCCTATTTCAGGAGATGCTAGCAAACATGCAAACCATTCATACTTAGAATGGGCAATCCATGTATTTCACTCAAACATTTATAATTTCCATTTCTGGCCCTCCCAGTTTCTTTACAGATTCAGTACATTTCAGTAGAATTAAGCGTGCTCCCATTTTTCCTCAGCAAAATTCCTATTTATAGTCCTGCATTGGCAAATGTTTTTTTTTCATAATGTATTTCCCAAGTGAACGCCTATTTCCAACATTGACTAGTACTTTAGCTTCAGTCTGCAGAGTAGTAAGACTTGTATGGAGCCAAGGTATGGTGTGGCAAAGAACAACAAGAATTGTACCCCATCCCCCATGGCTGCTAGTTGTTCAAAAGGGGACCATGTCCTTTTCGATCCTATCCCCACCAGTGTGCTTAATGTATGGATACTGTCTATCTGCTATACAAGGTGTATGTGATTACCAACCATACTTTACTTCCTTACTCCCTCTACAATTGCGGGGAGCTCTACCTGCAATTGTGATTGGCAGGAGTGCTGTGCACACCTGTATTGTACCAGTTCATGCAACCCAAAGCTGCTTAGTGCAGACTCTTTTCCATAGTGTGGAATGGTGCTAACACATTTTGAAGTGCTTTCATTGGATCCTGTTGCTTCTGTGGCAATACTGGGCAATTTTAGATGGTCTCTGGCTCAGTTCTTGTCTCTGGGAAGGCTTTGTGATGGGGTTGGAAATGCAGGATGTTAGTGCATTTTTTTTTTTTTTTTTTTTTTTTGTCATGATCAGATAATCTTATTTGTAACAGGTTTCTGACCAGGTCTGAAAAGTGTTTGTGTCTAGTTTTCTTCCGAGAGATCAGTGGATCCAATAGGATAATTTTAGATGAGTGGTAACATTCCCAATGGGGAATCTTCCAAGTGGTCTAGTAAAACAAGGTTTTATAATGAGTAGCGTAAGAGCATCAGAAACACTTTTCCTTGTTCTACCATCCTCTTGAAAATTATTCTGGTACATAGTGGCAAACAACAGTGGCTGAAACTTTTTAAATCAGAGTCCAGGAGTGAATCCAGAGGAGGTCACATGCTCCACTACATAAGCAACAGACAGACTTTGTGGGCAGGGGAGAGGCCCTAAAGCAGGTAAGACCTCTTTTTCCCTTCCTCCTCCCTTCCCTCAAATCTTGTCTGGGCCCAGATGTGAAGTGTCACATGGTGCCATTCATGGTCATGGGACTACTAGAGTTGAGGTCTGGACAGATTATTTTTTTTTTTTTTTTTAACACAGTTGTTTGTGGATCCCGATTTTCCAATAGCAGAGCATATCTGTGTAATGTGTATCCATAGGGATGTTAGGCCATACCCCACAGTCCCAGTGAGCAGTTTGAAGCCCATCCCAGATATTGCCAGGAATGCCTGAGGGCTGGGAGAGATGTAGTTGCAAGATAGGGGGACCATAGGAGACATTTGGGGAAAGGCATTAGCATACTGTGTGATCTAGCCAACCCTGGGGAAAGTTCAGGTGACCCAAAACCCCATGGAGTCATCAAGAATTGGAGGGAGGAAGCCTGGAGTAGGTTGGAGAAGGTCCAGATATTATTCAAAGACAACGTAGGATTCTTTCTTTTCTATCTTGTATGCTTGATTTGGGCTGTGCCAGCAGGGTCATGGTGGACCCCTGCTTTATCTTCCCAGGATCCTCATTTTGTGTTACAAGAGGACTTCCTAATGAGGGCTATGAGAGTCAAAACTGTAGGGACATAATGGTATATGCTGCTGATGCCAAAACAGTAACAAAACCAAGTGTTAAAGTTAGACCACTGCATACCATAGGCAGGTCACTTGAGGATCGAGAAGACACGAGAGGGTATTCTATGAAATTCTGTCTAGGAGTCTACCAAAACATCAAAGACTACTGCATATCCTGCCCAGAGTGCCAGCTAGTTGGGCCCAGGCCCACTCATAGAACCCAATTAGTACCCAACCCATCGGTCAGCAATCTATTTGTGTGGGTGGGAGTGGTCCTATTTGAGCTGCTGGAGCCAAGTGCCAGCTGTTGCTGTTTTATTCCTATCCTGCTAAACTATGGCAACTGATACCTAGAAGCAGTGACCATCTGCTCAGCCTTGGCTTAAACAGTCACCTCAAAATTTATTAACACTTGTTTATTGGTAGGGTTTCCCCGGGAGATCACCATATTTATGTCACGGTTGTTGCAGGAGGCCTTGGATCCATTAGGTAAAGACCTCAGTTTACCATCCCCAGATGAATGGATTGGTTGAGTGATTCAACTAAATGTTAAAAGGGATGGTATAGCTGGGGAATGTGGAAACTGTTAGATTGGATATCTGGAAAAACGTCTTCACTGTGAGAATAGCGGGGCAGTGGAGTAGACTGCCTAGGCAAGTTGTGGACTCCCCCTCACTGGAGGTGTTCAAGAAGAGGTTGGACAGCTGCTATTCAGGGATGATGTATGCTATGTTTATTTTCCACTATGGGTATTTCCTATGCTTCTAGGCTTTACTGGTTGCTCCCCTGCCCCCCACTTGTGCTATACATATCAGGATGTTTTTAAGCCTCCCCAGAGGCACTGGGTATTGGCTACAGCTAAGGCTGGGGACTTCAACTGGGGTGTGCTGGTTCTGCTAGGAAGCTGAGAGGTTCCTAGCTAGAGGGTCAGTAGCCATATTTAGGGTCAGGAAGGAATTTTACCCCATTGCAGAGATTTGGGGTAGAAATTTTTCCAGTGCTTTATTTTTCCATTGGAAATTTTCCATTTCTAAAAATTAATTGTTTCATAAAATTCACTAGCAACAGTGAATGGATGCCAGTACAATATTAGGCAAGATTGGCAGTTTCAAAGTGGCAATTAGTGTTTTTCAGGTGATTATCCCTAGGAGGTGTCTGAGAGGGTACATATATGTTTTATTGATTTGTAAACAGGAGGGTAAATACACTTGCATAATAATCCAAACCAAAAATCAAGTTATGAATTCACTTAATTAGCCTTTCAGGTCAATAATTTCTTTTCACATAACGCTGTGAATTTGTTTAAATATAACTTTTAAACCATATTAAGTGTGCTGTATTTATTTTTTTTTCCTTATCAAATATTTTAGTTCAAATACTTGTGGCTATTGGGACATAAAATTAACATGGGGGTACTTTTATTAGTTTTGTTTACTAAATACATGTCAAATAAACATGCTAAATCAGATCACGCTCTATTTAGGGCATTGGAAAATTTTCTGGAAAACCCACATCTATACCTTATTGTTAGATTGGTATGGACTTGTGGGGGGTGGGGCATGGACTTCTACCTGGAACCTCTTAAGCATATATTCACATTTGGGCATTTTATAGAAGCAGAACATTGGCTGCCATGGTTCCCCTGCTTTACCTGTAGCAGGTCAGGGTGTTAGGTCTATGTTGTGTCAGGGTTGAGGGTAGTCTTTTATGTAGAGTTTAGATCGGGGCGGACAATTATTTTGGGCGGAGGGCCACTTAATGAGTTTTGTCAAGCCATCGTGGGCCGCATGACAGGCAGCCAGGAGCAGATAAATATTCATTTTCTAAATCTTTTAGGGGCCCCGTGGGCCAGATAGAATGGCCTGGCAGACCGCATTCAGCCCATGGGCCGCATTTTGCCCACCCCTGGTTTAGATTATGGTAGTATGTGGGATGGTTTGGATAAGGATACTGAGTTTTGGCAAGCCATCGAGGGCCACATGACAGGCAGCCAGGAGCAGATTAATATTAATATTAATTTTCTAAATTTTTTTAGGGGCCCTGTGGGCTGGATAGAATGTCCCGGTGGGCCGCATCCAGCCCGTGAGCCACATTTTGTCCACCCCTGGACTAGATGACCTCTGGAGGTCCCTTTTAGCCCTACTTCTCTATGACTCTGACACCATTAAGCAACAAGGCAAGTTGTTTCTAGTGTTGGCAGGGTATTACCAATGCTTTATTCTCAGTTTTCAATTATTACAGTGATACTGACCTACTTTATGGTGTGGCACGCAAGAAGATATGATGATCTGCCGAGCGTGCGGAAGCTTTTAGGACTATAAAGTGGCTCCTGCATAGTGCCCCTGTACTGTGTAGCATGGATTTCACAAAATAACTTATATTGCGGAATCTCCCTTCAGAACAAGGCTTTGGAGCTGCTTTATTCCAGGAATTTGGGAGAATCCTATTTTTAAGAAGGAAACTCCTTCTCCAGGAACAGAAATATGTTATGGTTGCAATTAAGTGGGTCATTGAGACCCTTCAAAACTACCTCCTGAGCACTTCTTCTGTCCTTGTTACTGACCCTGCCCTACTAACACAGCTGCATGCAATGTGGGTGGCTAACACCAAGTTGATAAGATGGTAACTGGCCCTACAACAATATGTTTTTTTTCTGTCTGAAACTATGCCAGGGTAGCACATGCAAATTAAGATTTTTTTTCTGTCCCAGGAGGGGGGCTTAAACATGCAGACTTCAGTCTTGAGGAGAGGATATGTGAGAAAGTACTTAGTCTTCAGGAGCCTGAAACCCAGTGGCAAGTGGCTAGCTGCTAATAGTCTGCTCGGCCAGAAGGATGCGAGCCAGCTCTGATGGATAACTAGTAAATGGGAGTGCAGCCACAAAGAAGCTCCATATCTCCAGGAGCAGGGAACAAGGGGTGAGAAGAGAGGAGGCTGTGATGCTGAGGGAGAAGCACGGAGTCTGGGTTGTCCCTGTCAAGGTCTGAAGAAAGACAGGTTTTGGTTTTGTTGATTGTTTGCAGGCTTGTTTGTTTTGTTACTTTTGTTGAGTCATGGAAATAGAGGTGGGTGAGAGTGGTGTCCAGGGCAGGTGCCCAGTTAGGAGGGGCACCATAAGGGCACCCAGTCCCCGTGAAGTCTGCCCTGATAGCATTCCCATGCTGGGAACTCCAAAACAGTCTCTGGCTGCTGCCGCTTTTAAGAGCAACAGCCAGGGCAGGCAGAGCACAGGCACTGGCAAAAGCAGTGCTCATTCCTGCTGTTGGATCCTATGCCCTGCTCTTGCATCCCATTCCTTCCCTTCCTCTTGGACCCTGTACCCTCCCCCTTGCTCTCGAAACCACGTGCCTCCCCCCACCTCTCTTCCACAGGGTTTGTCCCAGGCAGCAGCTCTTGTTGTTATGCCACTGGTTTTATTTACTGGGGACAAGTTCACCCCATATAAAATAAATTGGCTGGAAATCCCAAGCACAGAGCTGACTGACCTTAATAAGGAAAGTGCAAGTGATTTGCTTACAGGCTCAATACTGATGTTTCTTTTGAGAAGGACAAACTTCCAGGTATGCTGAGACAAGCAGTTATTAAATGTTTACTTAAGAAGTCCTTTTTTGTCAAGAGCTTAATATGGTTTATTGTAGACATCTCTAAGAAAATGGTGGTGGGTCAACTTCATTCCTCAGGGTATATTGGTCCATATGGCTGTGTCCACACAAGCGCAGACATTTATTCCCCAGGGACAAGTAGCAATGACGCACCTTGTGTTGCTGTTATTTGTCCCTGAGGAGTGCCCATACCATGTGCCCTCTGGCACATGGCAGGTTACCCCAGGTGGGGTAGGGGAGGCTGGGGCCAGCAACTATGCTAGCCCCAGCAGTCTTACCTGGGGTCCCAGGGGCCTCAGGGTGCTGCAGCTACAGCACTTTTCCTGCAGCTAGGAGCTTGGCCAACTGCTGAAACAAGCATGGCTTCAGCCAGCAAGACTCTGGTTTTGGATGGTGCATGCTGCCACCATGTGTGCCACCCTGCTTTTTTTGGCATGGGTGTTTTTTGACCCCGGGATATCCTGGGGTCAGAAAACATCCCCATGTTGCAAGGCAGAATGAGGAAGACCTGCATGTGCGGTGTGGTGCCACAAATGGGTCTGCAGTGCCACATACTGCATGTCTGTGCTCATCTGGACACAGCGTATGAGACTGGCTCCAGCCATTGGTACAGCCAAAAAACAGTTAAGGCACTGTTGGTGTTTAGTGTTCCTTTGGCAGTAGATAAAGTTTCTCTTATGATTTTTTTTTTAATGGGATCTCTCAGCCATCTACCAGACAGTAATGCTGGCTCACTTCAAAGTCTAGTGAAGATGGAAGTGGCTCCCCCCCTTTTCATTTATTTGCATTGAATTTGAATTAGTTTGGCTCACTGGCTCATGTGTAACCTTATTGTTTAAAACACGGGTATTAAAACATTAAGGGATAGCAAATGAAGTTTGTAATGTGCTGGATAACTTTTTAAATCTAGGGTCCAGTGGCTCTGATGGTAATAATACTTGCTAAACTAAAAATGAAATGTGGATAGTCAATCAGACCAAGTTGTAGAACTAAAAAATCAGAGTACTTTTCATGGTACTAAACACACTTGCCCTGCCACCCTGTTGGGGGAAGTTAAAGACCAAACTAGTAGAACCAACCTGGTGCCTTTACAAACTTTGTACAAAAAGCTGTTCTGGTTATACTCTTTGCAATATTTCAGGTGCTGCTTCAAAATTTTGAGGTTGCTATCCTAAACTCACCTTTAATAAAATGTTCTACCTTAAATTGTTCTGGTCTGTGCTAGGCTGGGCTGACAGTTGTGCTTACTGCCATTTGCCTCTCACTCCAAAAGTTGCCATGTAGCAATAGGGCAATTAATAGAGATACTTTCTCTTCTGTTGACTACATAACTTAAAAGCAGCAGAGAAATGGCGATGGATTAAGAATACTTAAAGTAGAACAGGGGGATGGAAGAATACTTGAGCATCCATGCAAAAGATTGTGATTTGGGCTGGTTATACTTTTGGTGTCAGGTCTCCTGGCTCTCCTAATACTCAAAACAAATATAACTAAAGGTATTAGTTTTGTGGAGAAGTTGCATACCCTTCTATAACACGGGTGGGCAAAATGCGGCCTGTGGGCCAGATGCAGCCCACCAGGCCGTTCTATCCAGCCCGTGGGGCCCTTAAAAAATTTAGAAAATTAATATTTATCTGCCCCTGACTGCCTGTCATATGGCCCTCAATGGCTTGCCAAAACTTAGTAAGTGGCCCTCCACCCAAAATAATTGCCTGTCCCGAAGTTTCAGTAGTTAGCTGTTAGTTGGTCTCATCCAATCTGATTATGAGGATGGTCAGTCATTGGAACATGCTACATAAGGTATCTCCATTCTTGAAAATTTCCAAGAGCGGGCTGGACAGGCACTCGGCTGGAATGGTTTTTAGTCAGGGATGATCCTGCCTTGAGCAGGGGCTGGATGAGATCACCTCGTGAAGTCTCTTTCAGCCCTACTTTCCTGTGATCCCATGATTCTTTCTATTTTGCTTCTGCAACCTTTATTAGGCAATTTTAGAAAGGAATTTCAAGAGCAGTGCTGTAGTCAGATTTATTTAGGTTGGCAGGTTTGAAGACAAGGTGCCTTCCTCGAAGTCTTTGTAGTGCAGCTTTCAAAGGATTTGTTTACTTTGCTCACTGATGGCGATTTGTGCAGTTAATTTGTAGTATATCTCAACTGGAAACCTGGAAATGATTGATTCACCTAGCTACTTGAAATGGACTTAAAGGTTAGTGTTCACAAGCATAATTCCCCTTTTTATATAAGTAAATATTTTCATGTTTCATGACTAGTAGAACAACTTCAACACTTTAAAGCTTTTTAGGAAGAAATCACACAGTTCTTTTGACAGTGGAGACATTCTTTCAGGAAACTGTCTTTGTAAATAATCACTTTAGGAGATGGCAGAGTTTAAAGACTTATCACGCTTTGAAGATAAAATATGATTTGTAGTTGAGTTATTTTAGTCTTTTAATAATAGATTTAGAACATCTAAAATAATCTATTTTGTTGTCTCGCAAATCATGCTGAAGCCTTGAGCCAAAGCATTTTTTTATGGAATCAGAAAGACTGTTCAAGACTTATTTGGTAGCACACCAAAATATTTTCTTCTTAATTTAGGTAACCTTATTTTAAACTGAATTTAATTACCTATGCTAGGATAAACTTTAGAATTGGAGATAGGAAATAGTTAAGTGATATGAGATGGGGTGAAGGAGTTGGGATTCCTGGGTTTTATTCCTGCTTCTGCCCCTAACTCCCTATGTTATTTCTCTTTCTACAAATATTTCTTTGCCTTGGATACTCATGGTTATTCCACGTCAGACTTTTAAAAGTACCATAGTTGCACATAGTAATGGCAGGATAACTCTAAATGTCTCTTAGTGCAGACCTTAAATTGGGTATTCCCACCCATAGCTTATGGGCAACATGCCTGTAAGACCCTCTATTGTTCACTGTTCCAAAGGATTAAAAAATTAAATTTAAATTGATGGGAAAATTAAAGTCTGATGTTGCCTGCAGCATATTATTTGTTCTGTATTGTTGCTCAGTGAAGGTTTGGGGACCACTGCCGAAGAGGAAATGTTTTGCCATCTCATTCCCTAGAATTTGTACCCTCTGTACCAGCTAACCACCTTACGGGACAATTGAACCCTTGTAACCTAGCAGTAGTGAAGGATTAATTTTGAAATCTGTTATTCCCCCTTGCTAATAAGTGAGAACCTCATCCACTCCTGGTAAATAACTAAACTCTCATATCTATTATAATCTCTGCTTTGACTGAACCAGACATGATGAAGGAAGAACATATTTGGGGTATGTCTATATGGCACAAAGAAGAGTCAGGCTGAGATACTCTGCACCTAATACTTACCAAACATCAAGGCCAGGTACAGACATTCCACATTTACCAGTATAAGTGATCAGAAACTGGCATATACCTGTAACAGGACAGAAGTTCAGCACACACACACTGGTTTAAAAACGGCAGAACCTCCCCCCCCCCGCAAACCAAAGGGCGAATGTGTGGTCTGTTTACTACTGATCTAAACTACACTGCTTACAGAAAATGTTGTAACTTTAGATTGATTCTGCTTCCAACTTCTTGAATATCTATATCTAGCCTAAGTGTTTATAGCTACCCTGGTTCAGAGTTTTTATGTATATTAGTAAGCTCACAAAGACACTGCTGTTGGTCTTGAAGTTGGTGTCCACAGTGTATTTCAGTATAGTATAGCCTTGCACTGAATACTGGCCAAACTTCCTAACCCTTCCTGCTGCAAGTTTAAAATTTTGATGTGGCTAAGAGGCACAAGACGCACAACTTTCAAAACCAGCATGGCTTGGAGTCGGTGATCTGCATATAGACCTACAGCTCAAAGAATAATCTGTTCTAATTTTAAATGAGTTCCCAGAACAAATAATAAGAAATAAAGAAAATCAAAAATACAAAATAATAAATAAACAGAAAAAGATTTATTTATTTCATTTAACTACATATTTTTGTGCACAAACTACCCTGAAGCTGCATACAGCTCATTAGCCATGGTGTGGTCACTCCTGGCATTTATTCTGGGACCAAGTCTACCAATCCAAATAAAAAGGAAAACCAGGAAGGGGATAATACAGTATAAGCCTGTTTTCAGCTATTTGAGTATGTGGTCATATGGGTGTCGGAGAATCAAGTCTTCATTGAGAAACTTTTTTTTTTTTAGTGAATAATATGGAGCGTTTTTCTATGACAGCAAGGCAGTTTCAGAGAAAAGAGAAGCACACCAGTGATGACATCTAATAGTTTTAGTGTAATTCAGTTTTTTGATAATTTTTGTTTTAAAAAGAGACTTGGATAAAGCCAGATGATACACAGGCGCAGCAGGCAATCATAAAGTGTAGAACTATAATTTCTCTCCTTATCACAATACTATGTTGGTTCAGACACTAGATGGTTGATAATCTTCATCTTGACACAGTTCTCCTCTGATATACTCTGCTTACAGGAAGAGTAATTCTTAAAAGCATTACACTTATTTAGTCTAGTAATAAGCTTGTCCTACAATTTTATTGCTTCAACGTGATTTGTGTGTGTATATGGGCTGTGTTTTACTGTCTAATAACTCATTTTGTTTGGGTTTAACATACTATTCATCTGCAGTTCCTCTGTTGGAAGTGCACTACCAAGAAGGCGCTGCTGTGCATACATTACTATTGGAATGATATGCATTTTCATTGGAGTTGGACTAACCGTGAGTAATGTATTTTTCAATGCTAATTTTCACAGGGGGCCCCAGTGTTTTCGCAACTCTCAGCATTTGAGTAGCATTTCTTCAGTTCCAACATTTTAGTACTGTCTGACCACTGTTGAGCAGAAACTCATATTTTAGCACACATCTTTAAATAAATAAATAAAAGGCAGGAAGGTTTCTGTAAGGTTCTGCTTAGAGCTGTGTGGCAAACTGAAATGTCTGCAGAAGACACACTCAGTTAGGGAATGTTAAGGTGATGTAGCTGTGATGATCCAGAAATTATGCAGGGTGATATCTTTATTAGACAAGCTATCTAACTCTATCCCAATTAAACTGTTGGTCCAATAAAAGATATTGCCACAAGAAATCCTTGCCTCTTGCAAAGTTAGGGAAGCAACATTGTCCTTAATTGGGACAAAAAGGCAAATGTTTAATTTTTCACAGAAATACATTTCGGAGTATTTTCATTTCAGAAACATTGAAATGTTTCCACAGTTGGGCTGCTTCATCATTTTCAGTACGCTCACTGAGCTGCTCTTAGGGACTGAGAGGGCACTGAGGGCAAGACCAACCAACTGCAGCTGGCCAGACATTTTCCACTTAAAATGTTGACTTGAAATCTGAAATATGCTGCCAGAACACCCACATTTCATAAGGATCAGGTAGATTTCCATCAGAATTCTTCCTAGCTTCCTGCCTGCCTCCCTGCCGTGTAAGGCTAGACTGCTTCCTCAGTGGTCCTTGAAAAGCACCATTAGGGAAGGTAAAACACTCGGAGAAAGGAGTCTTAATTTTCACCTGGCTTACTATTAGTTGGGGCTTTCTGGACTGTACTGGATTGTGTCCATTTGTCCATAGATGACCTTATTTACTCAAATATAAGATGACCCCTAATAATTAGATTCTATATATGAAACATGTATAAACTTGTTACAACGTTCCAGGCATAGAATCTAATTATTGGAGGTTTAACTTGAATTTGTCCCACTTGCAGTGCTACCACAGGGAAAATTTAAATCTGGAGGTCAGGTTGCCACCTTGCCCTCTGCCCCCCAGTTTCTTCCCTCTGCAGACCCTTCCCCCCTTCCTTACTGTTAGACTCTGCTACCCCTGGGAGCATGGAAGTAAGGAGGAAATTTGAAAACACTGACCTTGAAATAAACACACCTGAAGTAATCTGCATATAGTACCCAGGGGCTTAGTTCAGTCAGAACTGATGCATTTTACCTCTTCTGAAATTGCAGGTACTCCATAAACACACTTTTTAAGCAGCATTTTTGCACCTACTTTATATATAGTACAAACTATGCATGATTAATCCAAAGACAAAAGACTTATGATTTACCATATAGTTCATTGAACTGGACCTGAGCAGAGTCAACAGCACTTCAAGCCATGGTGACCCCATAGGTCAGGTCTGCTCAATATGTATGTGTACTCCAGAGACCCTCACAAAGGAGAGAGAGAGATGCTGATTAGCCCCCGCTTGTTCTTGTCCTGAGTCTTGGGATCCTCCAAAAATGCCCTGTCCCTCATCTGCACATACAGCCTGGTCCAGTTGCACCTCATGGAGGGCCGGCCCATACTAATCATATGCGACAGGCTGAGAGATGGGGCAACTGAGGGATTCTGGTTGAACTGTTTGGGGCCCTATTTGATGTTTGCCAGACATTAAGGCTGGTGCAGACACAGGGATCTTTGGAAATGGGAAAGGCACAGCTTAGCTGTGGAAGTGAAGAGGAAGTCTAAATGTATTCAGTGTAGTTGTTCACTGTGATTTGAAAAAGAATAGGTGCTGAAGGGGGACTGTGCACAATGGCCACTAACATGTATTTTATTCAGACAGGTTGTACTAACTTGTCCTTGTGGTAGATTCCCATCAGCATGTTAGACTTTTTGGCCAAGATCAAATATAGCTTTTTTGGCACCGAGGAAAGGGTGTTGGGGCTGGCTCTGGGCCTCTGAGTGCTGACCTGGTATTGCAGTTCCTTCAGTCCTGGTGCCAATTCCCTGAGGAGGGAACACCCACCCATTTTTATTTTGAAGGGACATGTATGCACACTTACGTTTGTCCAATATGAATCGTAGGTTTTATAGTCATGCTCAGTGTTGGCTGCGTTTAATGAACTTCACAGTTGGTTTTCGTTACTGAGTACATTCTGTTTTTGGCAGCAGATTAATGATGGACAATGTATTTAATGAGGTTTTCTTGTATGCAGATGTAAGATGTGGGGCTTCTCCCCCCTTCCCATTCTGACTTGGGGTGGAGGGTGACCTTACCTTGTATTTGAGTAAATACAGTAGCCTCTCCTATCTATTTTTCAAACAACATGGTTCAAAATGTATTAGTATTAAGTTCTTTTGTGCCTCCCTAAGAGCCTACCAGTCAGGCCTTAGTCTGAGTATATAACTACAACATCATAATACATAAACTTGGCATGGTTACATCATTCACTAACCATTAAAAGCATGCTTATAACTAAAATGAAAGTGTGCATTTTGGTTCCAATTATGATTGTGTGTAATGTATATTAATAGTCTGCAAGTAATCTCTGCTAGAGCATTTCATTAGTATAAGACTACACGTACACTATATTGGCAGAGTGTTCTTATGGATGCAGCTATACTAGTGAAATTGCACTTTGTAAAAGTACAATAAAACGACCACCCATGAATGAAACAAGCTGTACTGGTAAAACCACACCTCTAGTTTAAAAAAGAATACAATAGGTCTCTGATGTTAGTTGGAAATGAAACCTTTTTCATAGATTTCATAGACATTAGGGGCTGGAAGGGACCTCAAGAGATGATCTGGTCCAGCTGCCCTGCCATAGGCAGAAAGTCAGCTGGTATCAAGTGACCCCAGCAAGGAATCTAGGAATTTTGGGACCTTTTTGGGCCTTTGGCTGATACAGCTATTCTGGCAGAAAGCAGTAGTATGGACCTGACCTCTGTCACACTGAAAAGCCCGTACGCTTTGTGAGGAATTTTTAAGAAAGACCTATGAAGCTATGCAATTGACCCATACAATGACTAATGCAAATATGTAGTGAGGCACATTGTAATGAGTAATTAGCCACCTTAAAGAAACTAATGGATTCCTGTGTTTGCAGATATTAGAAAAAATCTGAGAGAAAATATCTGATCAATATGATGTTGTGGTCAAAGAATCAAACAAGATCTTGGGCTATATTAATAAAAGTACATAAATTAATAGTGTATATATAAAATAGCCATTGTATAAACCAATGGTACTACCTCTTGAATAATATGCTAGTTTCTGATCACCCCATCGTAAAATGGATGTAGCAGGAATAGAATGAGCTCAGAGAAAGGTAAAAATAATGGGAAGAGTTGAATAGGAGGGAAAATTACAAAATTTAGAAGTATTTTTACAGATGAAATTAATAAAACTGATCAAGGTAGAAGTACAGAAAATAATGAAAGATGTATAAAAGGTTGGCTTGATGCTTTGATTTAGCCAAATCTAACTAAAATAATGGGCCACCCAGGAAAATTAAAAATAGCAGACTTAATTATCTTATCTACCCAATTAGTGTTATGCCTAGGATTGGGCAGTGGTAAAAACTGGTTTCATTCTAGAGCACTGAACATGCAACACTGTTTTGGCATAAGTTAAGGTTTTCACATCCCAGTATGCTTTTTTCACATCTTGCAGCTCCTCATCTTCTACAATGTCTTTTATATGCCCCTTACAGTATCATTCCTAGATAAGCCATATTGCCTTTTATGTGTATGCAGATGAAATCATCTACTGCTTCTGTAAACTGCATTTATTTTTACTTTGACCATTGTGGGGGGGCAGTGTACACTTCCCCCTTAGCCTTCTTAACTTAGTGGTGGAAAACAAGCTGTTTGCATGCTTAAATTAGTGGAGGATTTTCTGTATTAAAGTGAGTACGAACAAGAAACTTGCTGGATTTAAAAAAAAAAACAAAACAGCTTGCATGTTTGACATCACTTATAATATTGGTATAATTTACTCTAATGAATTAATTAATATTCTATATCTCTGGGAGTATTAAAAAAAAAAAAGACAGCAACTCATATCGGTTTATACTTAAATATCTTTAAAGAAACACTAGTGTCCTCCAAGAACCCAGACTGTTGTGCATCTGACGCTCTCTTTTTCTTTTCCAGGTTGGTACACAAGACTTTGCCATGCGTTTTCATGCAACATATGTTTCTTGGGCTATTGCTTACCTCTTAGGCTTGATCTGCCTTATTCGAGCCTGTTACTGGGGAGCCATAAAAGTCAGTTATCCAGAGCACAGTTTTGCATAGACTTATATTGGTAGATTGTAGCAGGTGAGACAGTCTCTCTACTAGTTCTGGATTCTACATGTTGGACACTTTTCAACTGTTTTCCCGTAAGGATTCTATTCTGTTAAAAGTAGTTTTAAGACTGGGGATCTTTTAAGAACAAATGTTCATTGCACTACATTATATGCAAATGGGTTGTTTTGCTGCTAGATTCTCAAGCTCTGAATACTAAAGCTTTGTTTACATGTCCATACACCTGTCTTAAGTATTGTTGAATTTCATTCCAACAAACGGTATAGTTTTACAGTTCCTTTTTATTATTTTAAAAGCGGCCTGCACCATTCTTTAGGTGATCAGTAAGTATTCAAAAGCAAGAGGTGTTTATAAGTGTTTCTACAGTAGCTTTACATTTGTACTTGCATTTTAATTACAACTGTACTAAAGTGGCTTGCTTTAAAATCTAAGCAATAAGCATTTTGCTTGAACTGCTTACTGTACATTTTACCTAAGATCATAGTGACCTTATTCCAGAAGTGAAATATAAGAGTGTACTTTTGGGAACTGAAATTGTTGCTAAAGAGAACATTTGTAAACACTGTATGCTTTCAGATTTTCAGGTAGAGAGATGCAATATTTTGGTAATCCAGTTAAATAACAGAAATTATCCATTTATCCTGTATTGGAATTTAACTTGGATAAATGTTTTTCTCAAGGATCCTGGGACTTATTAATGTTTTGCTTTTTACAGGCAAATCCTAAAAGCCATGATTGGATTTATGGAACTTAACTGTGGTTATTTGTATGAGTTCCTTTACACAGGGTCTAAGGGAAGCATTTCATATGACTTGTTTTATATTACTTAAATGTCATTTAGGTGAAGATAAGGTGATGGTGGGTTTCCTCTTACTCTCAGCTGATCATGGCAGACTTTTCCTTGTTGGGAGAATTATGCATCGGTCACTGCAAAGGGAGAAACTGTAACTTTACACTGACTACTATAATATGAAAATTAGTAAACTGTTACTCGGACTATTCCTTCAAAATACTGTCGGTCAATTTAACGTTGGTTCTCTCAAGAGAATACGGAAACAGAAATTGATTTTCTAATGATGCATTCCCAAAGGATTAAGGGACCAGTTCTTGCACTGCCCATCTTAACGGTTTTAAAGGCATTTTTTGCTGAATTCAGAAGGAATGTCCCGAGCAGTTTAGAACACAATAGTCATTAGATATTGGGGTCAGATGAGCAAAATAATGTGAATGTTCCAGGGATACACGTAATATTTTAAATTGTCTATGTTCCTGTTAGGCAAAGTGACATTCAGATGAGGATTTTGGAGCACAATAAATGTATTCTTCAAACTGTAAATGACATGTCTTTGTATGATGATAAATGTACAAAAGCGGTAGCTCAGGATTACAAGGTACCTTTTAAAATAAACTAATAAAGATTATTATCAAATTTATATTTTTGGTTCTATATAGAAGGTGTATAACCTTGTAATTAGAACAATCTAAATGACACAGAAGGAATGCAGATGCAGTGTAGGAGACATGTGGTCACCCCTTCATCTGCAGGTGCCATCTCCAAACAAATACACTTGGTTTGCAGTGACAACAGCATTGTGTGCATGACATGGGAGGTGATAGTACCACCTAACTTGAGGCTGAATAGGCCTCTGCCGAAGTGTTCTATCAAGTTGTGGGGTGTCACCATTATAAGAAGGATGTAGAAAAAATGGAGTGGACCCAGAATGAGCAACAAATAGAAGGAGTTGGAATACAAGCTATACCAGGTAAATTTATGTTCACTTAACAGAAAAGGAGATGAAGGAGAGACATGGAAGCAGTTTCCAAATATTTGAAAGGCTGCTATAAAGAAGACGGAGAAGTGTTGTTTTTCCTTGCCAGTCCTCAGTACAAGAAGCAACCAGTTTAAACCAGAGCAAAACAGATTTAGATTAAATCTCAGGAAAAACTTCCTAACTGAAAAAGCAATGGGATAATGGAACAAGCTGCCTCAGGAAGTTACAGAATATCCTTCATCAGAGATTTTCTAAAAGAGGCCAGATGAGCATCTCTGGGATGGGAAGTAGACTAAATGACCCTTCAAGTCTCTTCTGACCCAGTGATTCTAAAGTGGCTGGAAAGTGATGGAGGGGTTAGATTATCTCTCTTAGTTACTGCAATTTGAACCCAGAATGCTTCTTCCAGCTGTCTATTATTTCAAAACATTGGTGCTGTCTGCATTCTCATGTTAAACAAAGATTTGGATTGTGTAGAAAATTATTCCATGAATTGGTGAGAGTTGTGCTTACATAATATAAAGAAAAAACCTTGATAGAAAGTCAAATTAACAAAAACAAGCAAGCCTCCTTCAGTATCCATTTACACCATTTTCTTTGTTTTTTCAGCAGGTCTTTCTTTCTTCTTCCCCATCTTTTTCCTTTCCTTAAAGGGACAAAATCTTTATCTCTCACATAGATTAGGATCATCATGCAGGACTTGTTTCTCCTCTATGCAGGATGAACCATTAAGAGTTATTATTGTAAAATAATATAATTTACCATCAGTTTTTTTTTTATAATGAAAATTTCATCTGCTTGGTCCTTAAGAACCTTAACAGTTGATTTTGTTCCTCTGACATCAATGGGAGTTTTACCATAGATTTCAATAAGACCAGGGAGTCTTAGCTGCTGTAGGAATAGGTCAGCTTGCAAGTAGATGGCAACTGGGACAGTCACCAGAACCTGCTCTTAAGTTGTATCCCAGTTCTCAACTTTCTACAAGTAGTCTTATTCTGATTATAACCATTAACACTAAACAGATGATACACAACAAAACAAAACAAAAACCCTCTGGCCTCCATGTAGTTAGACTGACATGAATTTGTGTAGTGCTTTTATAAATTTCAGATAGTACAAGTGAGCAATTATTTTTAAAAATATCTTGCCGTCGATTTAAACTTCTTTCAAAAACATAATAGTAGGTCAAGAGCAGTACAGCCATTTAACAGGCTGGTTGTCTAGCATTCATCTTGGCATCACCCTTAGTGTTGCTTGAGAATTGTTAATATCTGTGTACTTACCCAGATAACAACATAACATTGTTTTGTATCCATCATTGCAAACTTCCCAGGAAGTCTTGCCTAACTCTAGCTACCTTTTCAACTAAATTCTTCCAGTTACTGTGACTGAAGAGACTGAGCTCTCTTTGATGTAAATAATTACTGTAAATAGTATGACATCTGGATGCACTTTTTACTCCAGGGAGAGATGGCAGTAGGCTGCAGAGACTGCTTCCCAACCACCCCCTCACATACTTTGAAAAAACAAAAAACCTTATTTCCTGGGAGCTGACCAAAAAGAGAGCTTTTTGGGGTGGGCGTGCTATAGATTGCCAATAATAGAGAAAAGCCAGGACCTCAAAGCCAGAGGTTTGCCCCTTTTCTCTGTGATTCTTGATTGTGTTCTGCGACTTATGGCATTAAGAACCTCTGCAGACTACAGGAAGGTGCTCTTGCCAGATAAAGCATATGTGGTTTTGCCTGTGCAGAAATGGACATAAACATGGGTATAACTGCAATCTTTTAAAAAAAATGTTGGTACAAGTTGGTTGAAAAATCTTAGTTTTTAAAAAATGAATATTTGAATGAACTGCATTGTGGGGAAGTGGGAGTGTGGGCACTTGATGGTAGGAAAGTGTCCATGTTGCCAAGAATCCACAAATCACCTTCTTTACGTTTCTGTCGTTTTTGCTCAAGATGTTTCTTTATATTTCATAGCCTGGTTGTTGTGCTTTCTGGATCTTATTTTAAAAGGTAGTAAACAAAAAAAGACAGATTGTGGCTGCCTTTGCCACAACAGCCATGAACATGTCATGCCCATGTTAAAGTTCCTTTGGTTTCTAGGTAGCTTCTGATGCCAGTTTAAGAACTTTTTTCGAGCTGAATCAGTTGAGGCACATTTTAAGACAAAGATTTTATCTGTGTGCATAAGCTGTGCACCTCTGGGACAACGCAGATCACAAAGCCCAGAGAATCGGAGAGTAAACATTCCTGGTCAGGTGGGTTTGGCTATGGAGTATACTTCCATAGTAGTCTAGAACCTAGAGTCTTGCCTGTACGAGAGGAGTAGGCAAAGTTTTTTGGCAAAAACTGCAACATCTAACTGGTAGGTTGTTGCAGTGCCAGCATGCCAGAAAAATAAAACCAGGACCGGGGGGCTTGGCAGAACGCATTGCATATTAATATGGTAGTTAATAATCATAAATGTTGGGTTTTTTCTTTTCTTTTTTACAATAAATACCAGGTTTTCTAAAAAAAAATCTAAACCTGGTGACAATAAATAAAACTTCATGTACTACTTTTTTGTTGTGTATTCTTTTTTTGTTAAGCATGTTGTGATGAGAGAGAAGAAAAAGAGAGAGAGAAAAAAGGGGGAGTAGAGAAGAGAGAGGACAATTAAATTAAAACGGATCAAAGCATATCAAAATCTACCCTGAATAGAATTCATAAAAAAACCAAACAAAAACAATCAAAAGGGAAGAGTTAAAACTCCCAAAAGTCTGTTAGGAACTTCACTCTTGTTTTTAATTTTACTTGGAAGGTATTCATATACTATAATGATGAGTAGTAGTATTACACCCTAAAGTTGGTAGGTAGGTAAATAGCAAATATGAATAGGAAAAACAAAACTTTCTTGCTGCTTCTATTCCTAGGATTCCTTTCTTGTAACTGTTTTTAAAATCAACAATTTACTTTAAAAAACCCAAACCCATAATTTATTGCAGGTTAAGGGGAAAGTGAGTCAAATTCATGTATTTGATTATATGAATTATTTTCTGGAACTTTTTTTTTTTTTAGTTATTAGTATCTCAAATCTTGGAACTCTGTAGTACCAGAAACTTATCTAATACTTTTTGGCTTGGTTCAGTCAGTTTTCTTTATAAATGTAGGCATTTCAGTTGAAGCCTATATTTTCCTACTCAAAAGAGAGAGCAGTTTATAATCCTTGTAAAATTGTTTATGCATAATGTCAGGAGGAGTTTTTCCTTTCAAAAAATTGTTAGCAACGCACACACCACTCCAATTCCAAGGAATGAGTACAAGTTACTATTTGCAGTTATTAAATTGAAAAGAATAACCATAAACCAATGTACCGTTAACAGCTTTTAGGAGTTGAACTCTGTCAGTATACAAAAGCCTCTCACCAGAGACATGCTTTCTAACACCACCCCCCAACCCCATTTATGAAGTAAAAATATTTGCAAGGCTTTATTATAGTTATTTAGTCCTGCCATAAAAAAGAAGGGGAAAAAAGATGAAAACTTACTGCATTTTTATTTATGAGAGGGCTTTTTATGGAACAGAAGATGCTAGTATTTGTCATCTCTGAGTGGATAAGAAATCATTTCACATTCACTTTCATTTTTCTTATACCTGTGTTGTTAGCAAAATAATAATAATAATAATAATGTTCACTTGTACCTCAAAGTCCCTTCACAATTAAAGGGAAAAAAAAGATAATTTGGTGACAAATCAGTTATTTTTCATCTTCAGAGGTTTCAGCCTTATCTCTGAATGTTGAATGGCTGGAAATGTGTATACTGCACCTTTAGCCATGCACTGCTAATGGTAAATTTTAGAACAAAAAATCCTATAAAGTTTATACTACCATCTACAAAGTAGTAGCATCTCTCCACTAAATTATTTGTGTTTAGACAGTTTTTTCCTAACAAACTTCCAATATTTAACTAATTTCTTTAGCCTCAGTTACTGGAGCTTCAGGGCATTTAAAATCAAATTAAAAAAATATTAACTGTTTAATGATGCATTTTAGAGCCCTGATATTTGCTAAACTATGGTCACTTAGTTAACGCAGATTATCTGGACAAAAATAGTGTGTGGTGAAGGACATGTTGGAAATTGTACTCTTGAGTACATAGATAGCATCTTTGGTATGGTTATAAAAAATCAAATGTTCTTAAAATTAGTAATATCTCCCATTAGAATCATAAGCTTAAGAATGATCTCAAAGGTCATCTGATCCATCCCCTGCACCAATTCAGAAGCACCACGTGTTCCAGCAGGGGCATCAGGATGGAGTCCAGAAGGTCCATAAAGGATTGTGCATAAATCTCAGTGAAAGAACAAATGGCAACAGAATTTGAACCAGTTTGGAAAGAAATGCTAAAACAATTATTTCAAAGCAAATATAAGAGAGCCTCTTACCCTTTTGTATCGTTTTGTATCTATATTTATGACACATTTTTAGTTTGAGTTCTATGTTATTTGGTAGTGGGGGAAAAAAGGCTAAGCATAGTCCTTAAAAAAAATAAAATAAAAAAAAATGAGAGGATGTTTTTGGAGGTATGAAAAATAGGATTTATTTGCTGACTGCATGATTAATCCTAATTTTCCCAGAAACATTTTCCCATGGGAATTGATATAGTTTGTAAAATCTCAGGTGCACTGATTTAGTTATTAGTGTGTGAGGAATATTGAATTTACTTGAATTTAAGATGACCCTGAATTAATTACCACCCCCACGATAATTGGATTCTATACGTGGAAAATGTATACGTTTGATGTAATTTTCTGTGTATGGAATCTAGTTATTGGAGGCTTGTCTTTAATTCATCCCTCGCACTGCTGCAGGGGGTCAGGCAGTAGAGAGGAAGGTAGAGTGAGTGAGGAGAACAAGCAGCTTGCCCCCTTCTTAGAGCTTAGCCCTTGAAAGTCTTAGCACCCTGCATAAAAAGATTGTATTTGATTTCTAGTATTTATGATGATGCTTTATATACTTTAGACTTAGTTAACTAAAATTATAGTTTGCTGTGTTTTAAAGCATTTAGAAACTGATACTGTGATTTTTATCTCTGTTACTTTTGTGAAACAGAATGCTATTGGCATAATTATTTCTGTTTGTTTGTTTGTTTTGTTTGTTTGTGGGAGTGAACTACAGATTTCTTTCCTTGGCTATTTTTATTTATTTGCTGAAACTAACAATAGCATATTTAGAAATGTTGGAAATTATTTTTATTTATTTTTGGCATGATCTTGTGACCTCTGAGCATCCTCCACTTGTAAAGTCTCCAGTAAGATTTGAAAGCATGTTGCATTTTCAAGAATTGGGTCCTTATTTTATTTACAAGTATTTTTATAGGGCATGCCTATGCAAGAGAACACCTTGTGAAGCCCAGATTTTCAAAGGGATTTCGGTGACTAGTAAGATTTTTTTTTTTCCAAAGGACCCTAGGTGCCTTACTTCTATTATCAATGAGGCACTTTCAACTTTTTTTTCCCAATTCTACCAGGTGTCCTAACATTTGTATCTTTAGGCACCTAAATACCTGCAGAGAAGCAAGCACTTAACACTAGAATGCAGGGGCCAGGACATGGATGGTCTTCCCTAGGCATTACAACCCTAATGCCAAGACCCAGGTTCAAGAAATCAGGAAGTCAGTCATTTGGATGCAAGATCAGGAACCAGAGTCTAGATTCAAATCAAAATCGTAAATGGGAATTAGAAGGCAAAGTCATGGGTGAACATCATAACTGTGAATGCAGAACCTAGGGCAGGGGTTAGAAACTAGAAGAGCAGAGGACAAGGTAAGTGCAATGTTGGAAGGCAGCACTTGGCAAGAAACAGGATTGGAGCTGGGAGACAAACCAAAGTAGCCAGGTATCTCCTGGCAAGCGACCTTATGCAAGCCCCTGGCCCTAATACAGAGCTGGCCAAAACTCAGGATTCAGGGCTCCTGGGAAAATTACAGCATTCTAAAATTTAATTTTGTTCTGAATCAGAATGAAACCATTTAAAAATATATTTCCCTTAAAAATAAATTTTGATAAAATGGCTGTCAGAAATATCAGCTGGGAAAAAATAGTTATCCTTGGAATGCTGACAGCTGCTAAGTAGGCCTGTGCAAACCGGCTAGTGTTTGCTTTCAATTTGGATTCGGCTGATTCTGGGGACAGTGATTCGATTTGGTGATTCGAATCGCTGTCCCGAATCAATTTAGCCAACTCCAATTCAGAGATTCAGCCGCTGCCAAATCGGCCGAATCTCCAAATCAAACAGGTCCCATCCTGTGCCCACTCTCCCAGCCCCATCAATGGCTGCCCTACCTGGCCCCAGCATCCTGGCTCTTTCAAAGCCCCACATTTACCGGCTTCTGCCAAGCAGGGGTGGGGGCGATCCCTGCTGCTCCTCACTGCCCCATTCTTCATGGCGGGGCTCTGTCACAAGGGCTGCTGCAGCAGCTGGTGAATGCGGGCTTTTATTTTTAAGCGCTGGGATGCTGGTGCCAGACAGGGCAACTATTGATGGGGCTGGGAGAGCAGGCAGGGGTTGGGGGTGGTCACGGGGGCTGGGAGAGCAGGCAGGGGATGGGGCCTGGCTGGGGTTCCCACCATGGTGCCCTTCCCCCTGCTCTAGCCCCCCATTCCCACCCCCCACTTACCAGCACAATGTCTGGGTCCAGATCCCCGCGGCAGTATCGGGGACTGCCTGAATCTCTGAAGCTTCTGAATTGATTCAGAGAGCTTCAAATCGATTTGGACCTTTTAAATTGGTCTCCCAATTTGGATTCAGAGATTCGGCTGCCGAATCTCCTTTGAATTGAACCAGCATCCGAAGCTTCACACAGCCTTATTGCTAAGTGAATTTGATGATGATTTTTTTTTTTTAAGTCTCGCTGCTGCCCCTCTGTCACCCAGTAGCTGTCTTCCAGGATCCCTGGCTTCAGGGTTAGGGCATTCCATGGAAGTGCAAAAGTCCCAAGAATCCTGGCTCTAGGTTTTATAAGGAAGAGCCCAGCAGTCTAAAGACAGGCTTCTAGGATCTGTGGTTCTAGGGCTCCAGAAACATCAGGTTCACAAGCTCCTGAGCCAGATGACTTCCTGAAGTTTTATTTGCAAGCCAGCTGGTTTGTGAAAGCTTGTGCAGCTAGAAAGCCATAGGATTCCTAAATGGTGACAGTAGGTATGGCAAGGTTAATCTATAGCTCTGGACACTGAAAGCCTGTGGGCTCCCCAACAATATAGCAGGTGAACTGGCAGAAAACCAGGCTGCTTCTGTTGAGCTGACACGTGCCAGATCAACACTCGGGATCTTAATATTGCACTGTTAGGAGGGCGTGATACAAAGTTGCACACACACGCGCACGTGCACACTAAAACAGCACATACATGCACTTTGGTGGCTGTTTAGTAACACTAGGGGGTGTTTGGGGTAATCTGGGCTCAGGCTTAGTCAGGGTCATAGTGCCCCAGGGTTACTCAGGGTCAGTTGGGGCTCTGGGGTTACTTGGGAGTTAATTGGGGCCCTGGGCAGAGGTGAAGGAGAAAGCTGGGGCCACAGCAAGGAAAAGCAGTGGAGCCAGAGGTAAGGGGCAGGGGAGTAGAAGCCAGCAGGGCCTCTGGATGGATAGGTGGTGTGGCGCATTGCTGGTCCAGACAGAGAGGGTGTCCCAAACAGGTCACATTCTACCACCCCTTTTCTAGGGGTGGGCTACCTGTGTCTCCTATGGGAAGAACATGCCCAGGCAAGGGCCAGTCTTGCTCAGATGCATACGTGCAGATCTAGGTATTCTTATTGTCTAGTTCCCACAATGGTGGAGTTGCTGGTTTCTGTAGGGTCTTTGTCTTCAAAATGTTGGGTTCCTGCAGGTTCTTTTATCTTTCAAATGCTGGGTTTTATCACTGTTCCTGGGTGAGGTCTGTGGTTCCTGGTTGAGTCAATGCAAGGTAACGGTTGGGTCGTTGAGTTGTTGGTCCCGTTCTTACTTGTCATTCAGTAGAGGCCTGCTACCATTATGCCTCAAGCGCCCTCATTCTTTCCCATTCATTCAAGGGGAAAGGGGAAATCAAAATGAAGGCAGCCACATGGATTGTGCTGGAGGATCCCTGTGCTGTAGTATCATTAAAGGTCTGTTCTCTTCCTCATTCATAGTTGTTATTCACTGTGGGACCTAAATCATTACAAGGTGTCAGAAGTGGTGAATGAGGAAGATTGGATGAATCTGCCCTGTTATCCGTATGAGAAAACAGGTAATTCAGGGCCTGGAAGCTGCACTCAGCAAGGAACAAAGGCCTCTGCAAGTACAGTACCCTCTGTGCAAGGCAGAAGTGTAACCAGCTCAGAGACAGTTAAATATGGATGCATTACAAACCCCTTCCTGCTTTTCGTTGTCAGGCAATATAGCTGAGGATTGGAGAAAATTTAGACAAAGGTTTGAGTTGTATTTAGCTGCTATAGGAGTAGAAGAGAGAACTGATAAAGTTCAATCATCCATTTTCCTTCATTTGGTAGGGGAAGAAGCGACTGAGGTGTACAGCAACTTTACATTTGCTCCAAGCCAAAACATGAATTTCAATGAGATAGTGAATAAATTTGAAGAATGTTGTGCGCCAAAATGCAATGAAACTTTGAGAGAGATACATTTTGTATGCGCATGCAAAAACCAGATGAAAGCAAAAAGCACTATATCACAGAGTTAAAGGCTCAGCAAGACCTGTGTTTTTGGGGATGTAACAGATTCTCTGATCAAAGATGGAATCATTTGTGACATTATAGACAATGAATTGAGAGAGAAGCTGCTATGGGAAAGATACTTATCCCTAGAAAAAACTCTACAGATTTGTGGAGCAGCTGAAACTGAAAGCTCAGACCAAAGAGCTGAATACAGCTGGGGGCGTTGTCCTTGCAATACGTAGTAAAGACGGACAGAAAAGGACGCTTCAAATGGAGGTTGCCCCAGCTACCACAACTACTACTAAGGGGCAGATGGAGTACAGGGAAGCCTGCAGCCGGTGTGAAATGCAGCATGGCTCCAAACGATGTGCTGCAGAATAAAAGAATAATCATTTTGCCAAATGTTGCGGAGTGCAAGCCCATAAAGTCCAGGTGCATGTGGCTGAAGATGCTCCAGAGGGAGAGTATTATATAGATATGGTAGAATCAAGCAGAGCCACTGAGAAGTTCTGGATCCTGCCACTGGAAGTGCATGGGATAATGATTCCATTCATACTGGATACAGGAGTTCAGGTGAACATTTTACGAGAGCAAGATTATAAAAGGCTGAAAAGTAAACCAAAACGGAGGCCTACAAAAGTAACCATAACTGGCCATTCAGGAGCGAAGATACTGGTCAAGGAAAAGTGCCTAGCCTGCATCAAACATAAAAATGTGGTGTACAATCTTGCATTCACTGTAGTACCTAAGGAGGTGACACCTATTTTGGGTCTAGCAGTTTTGTGAAAAGCTCAATTTGGTTAAACAGGTGCTTGCATTAGAATACTCTGACTCGGGTTATGAGGACCTTATTTTGGAATATCAAGATTTTTGTTACACACCCATGCAGAAAGCTGCCTTTTGCCTTCCGTGATAAACTAATGGCAGGGCTAAAAAGGATGGAGGAAACCCAGGTAGTACAGAAAATTGAAGAGCCAACAGAGTGGGTGAACTCCCTAGTTATTGTGGAGAATAATGGACAGCTGCAGGTATGCTCGGATCCAAGGAATCTCAATAAGGCCATAAAGTGAGAACATTTTAAGTTGCCCACCAGAGAAGAGATTATGGCTTAGTTTGCGAATACACAGTTCTTCAGTAAATTTGATGCTTCTTCAGGATTCTGGCAGCTGAAGTTAACAGAGGAAAGTTCTAAATTATGCACATTCAATACTCCATTTGGAAGGTATCAGTTTCTGCATTTACCTTTCGGTATAGCTTCAGCTCCAGAGGTGTATCACAAAACTATACATGTGATTTATGAGCATATTCCATGTGTAGACATGTCTATGGATGATATATCATCTGGGGCTCCACCAAGGAAGAGCATGATTGTAGGCTCCAAGTGGTGTTGGAGGCAACTAGGGCTGCAAATTTGAAACTCAATAGATAGAAATGTGTTTTTGGAGCTACAGAATTGACACTTGTGGGAGACATTATTTCTAGAGAAGGGGTGAAACTGGACAAGAAAAAAATTTAGGCTATTGAAACGATGCCATGCCCCCAGTCAAAAAAAGACTTGCAACGCTTTTTGGGAATGGTAAGTTATCTTGGACGGTTCATACCAAACCTGTCTAGAATAGCAGCACCTCTAAGGATGCTTCTTGAGAGTAAAAATGAATGGTGCTGGAATCCAGAACAGGAGGAAGGATGGAAGGCACTGAAGCAACAATTAATACAAGAACCTGTATTAAAATTCTATACCCCTGGGAAACCAGTACAGATATCAACAAATGCTTTGCAGTTGGGATTAGGTGCTGTGCTACTGCAGAATTGTGACAACCGATGACAACCTGTTGTGTATGCTTCCGAATCACTGACTGAGGTAGAAAGCAGGTATGCACAGATTGAGAGAGTTGTTAGGAATTTTGTTTTCATGCCAGAGATTCAATCAGTATATTTATGGGCAGAAAGTGAATGTAGAAATAGACCACAAGCCCTTGATAGTAGGGCTGTGCAAAACGGTACTGTTCTGTTTCAACAGAATAGCATTTCATTTCAATTTGAAACTGCTGTTTCATTTTGTTTTGTCAAAACAGTTTCGCTGTTTCAACGTTTCGCCCATAGGCTATACTGGGGAAGCTCAAAACAGCCTATAACTTTGTCATTTCTGGCCTGATGTGGATGAAACTTGCAGGAATGGTATCCCATTCTGAGGGCATGAAAGCCTGCCAAGTTTCAAGGAGGTAGGTGCAGGGGGCTTGGGGAAACTGCACCTCAAAGTCTTGAAAGCAAAAAACATGTTGTGTATGTATTAAGCCACAGTGGGGTCAAAACTGTAGGCTTGCTAGCCCCTGCTGAGGCAACAAAGCCTGCCAGGTTTCAAGGAGATAGGTACCGGGGCTTCTGGGTTTGGGGGAAGCTGCACCTCAAGCTGTGGGCAAGCAAAACTCGTGACATGGGTGACAATGTGTGTGTTAAGGTGCAGCAGGGTGAAAGCTGGCCCCATGCTAGCCCCTGCTGAGGCCATGAAGCCTGCCAGCTGTCCAGGAGATGGGTGCAGGTAGAGTCTGGGTTCTGGGGCCCTGCACCTCTAGCTGCTGACAGGCAAAACTCGTGACATGGGTGGGTGACTGTGTGTGTTAAGGTGTGCCCTCACTCAACTGATGCCAAGGGAGAAGCAGGGCAGTTCAAACAATGCTGCCTTTTATGCAGTTTTTCCATTCCTCCCCCAGAGCACTGGGATTGGAAGAGACCTCAGGAAAGGATGACAGTCACTGGCTACGCAGTCAGTAATGAGAGCAGTCCTTTCCCTCCCTTCCTCTCCTTACTTTAGTTTCTGTTTCCCTGTAGGCAAGCCCAGCTTGAGCTTTGAAACTGGAAACATTTAAAAAATTTCAAAACATTTCAACTTGCCTCATTTTGTTTCGAGGCTGTTTCAAAGCTCTCCGTTTCATTTCAGTTTAGCTGTTTTGAGCTCGAAACAAGTTGAAACAGCTTTGAAATGAAGCTGCTGGTGAAATTTTGCACAGCCCTACTTGATAGCACTGTTTCACAAGCCTCTGAATGACTGCACCTTAAGGATTCAAAGAATGATGATTAAGCTGCAGAAGTATGACATAGTTGTTAACTACACACCCGGCAAGTCTCTGCTTACAGCAGGTGCACTGTCCAGGGCAATAGCCTCTACTGACCAAGCAGAAAAGACCTCCAATTTCGGGTTGGCCAAAGGACAGGAATACCTGTGACTTGCGCATGCGGGACTACTGGAATTACAGACATGAATTTTCAGTCATTGAAGGAGTTATTTTCAAGGGCAGTAAAGTCGTAATACCATGGACCCTCCAAAGAGGAATGCTACAGAAGATCCATGAGGGACACTTAGGTATTGAGAAATGCAAGAAGTGAGCAAGAGAGGTGATCTATTGGCGAAGGATCAATCAGGACATTGCTAATATTGTTAAAAACTGTTCCACTTGCTTGAAATTCAGACCGTGCCAGCAGGCAAAACCACTAGAGCCTCACCCTGTTCCACACAGGGCTCATGAGAAGGTGGGCACCGATCTCTTTATGTGGAACTCCAGGGTGTATTTAATAGTTACTGATTATTACTCTTTGTATCCAGAAATCTGTACATTGCAGTGTACCAGCAGTCACTCAGTGATGGCTTGCTTGAAGGCCATATTTGCAAGGCATGGAATTCCAGATAAAGTATTCAGTGATAATGGGCCACAGTTCTCCAGTGCAGAGTTTAGGCAATTTGCCATGGACTGGTATTTTCGTCCCACCACATCAAGTCCCAATTATCCCCAATTGAATGGCCTTGCAGAGCAATCCCTTCAGACGGTGAAAAACCCAATGAAAAAAAGCATTGGACAGTGGAGGGGATTTATATAAAGTACTACTGACTTATCGTAGCACACCTCTGGACAAAGGCTGGTCTCTGGCACAGTTCTTAATGGGCTGGCGTATACAGTCAACTCTGCCCATTACTAACACCTTATTGGAAAGTCCTAACACAGTAGCCAGAAGGAGAATGAAAGAAGATCAGAAGATGAAACAGAAATACTACTTTGATACAAGAGCTCGTGAGCTTTCACCACTAAAGCCAGGTGATAGAGTTTGTCTGAAGAATTGCTTGTCGAGAACATGGCACCAGCAGGGTATGGAGAAACAGCTGGTGCACCCACGGTCCTATCTAGTTCAGACACGTCAAGGGGGCATGCTTTGATGTAATGAACGAGACCTACTCATGCTTCCACTTAGCTCTCGGATGTTGGCAGGAGACACAGACTTGGATCAGCCTCAGTTAATGGTTCTTAGTTCCTCCTCATCGTTATTCTCAGATTGTTGAATCATTAGTATCTTCACCGAGAGCCCCCAAACCTCCAATGAAGAGCCGATACTCCGGAGATCCAGGAGACGGGTGAAACAGCCAGAAAGGCTCAGAGAGGTCTGTGAATAAGTTAAAGGGACCTGAAGAATAAGGAAGTGTGGTAACGACTCACTCCAGAGTGAAGTGCTGGTAACCTCTTCCCTGTAGGTTATGGATTGTTTGGTATGGTAGTGGTTTTGTCTTGCATTGTTGTGGAGTTTTTATTGTTATATTGTGATGATTTTTTTTTTTTTTTAAAGGGAAGATGTAGTGATAAGGGTTGAACTTTGAAGACATTCCCTTGTAAGGGACTGTCTCATCAGGTGAGGAATTTGAACATGATCCCTGGGGGGGGAAATCAAGATGGAAGCAGCCACCTGGTCTGTGCTGGAGGAACCCCTGTGCTATAGTATCATTAAAGGTCTGTTCTCTTCCTCATTCATAGTTGTTGTTATTCACTGCGGGACCTAAATCATTACACACGTGTTCTACTGGAAACTCATAAATCAAAATACTTTCCTACAGAGCATTTTGGTTCAGATGAAGTGGCATTTTTTTAATTATCAAAAATTCTTGGTCACCTCTTCTCGGCATCATGTATAATTGAGTCTGTAGTGTGCTCTGCTAAATTGTAGTGTTTGGGGAATAGGAAAATGGCACTGTAACAGCACTTTACTTTGAAATACAGAATATAGTTACACTTTTGGGACCAGAACTAGAAAGTTGTTTTTTTTCAAAAAGCAAAAACAAAAAAGGGGAAGTTTGGGTATTGCTATTAAAGCTTTTTTTATTGCTAATAATTTTGATTAAATTTTAGCTGTTCAAGTTGAGATGTATACACCTAGCATAGGACCTCAAGCTGATTTTTGGTGGAATACTTCATAGTTCCACTGTTTTCATGAGTGAAAGCAGAGAAAGTTATGTTGAATTGCTCATACTATATTGAAAATAAATTAAACCATTTCACTAGAATGTTCTAGCTCTCCTATGCTTTGGAACAAACATGACATTTTTCAGGGAGGGACTGGCCTTTGGGTTAGTGATGATGTTCCTGTGAAAAATCATCTGAAATTCAGCTGAGATATACCCATGCAAAGTTTAGTTTTATATATGCTCAGTAGGAACTTATTGGAATGTAACAGTTAAAATCTCAGAGGGGAGTTTTTGCACAGGGCATGTTCTATTCCCATGTTCTTTTGAGTGTTGACCAGTCTGCGCTTATGCCATCTAGGCATGCTTCGCAGCAGTGCAGTAGGGCCTGAGTAGGACTTTTCTACAATTATTGCATTGAGGAGCCACTCATGGAGGGCAACACAACAAAGGGAAGCCTGTCACTTGTGCTATCTTGCTTACACTTTGCAATTTGAAAGTGGAAGGAAAGGCTAAGGAGTTTGGGCAGGAGGCGGGAGAGAGAGCCTGTGGTCAAAATACAGCCTGCAGGCCAGATCTGACTCGCCAAGACATTTGGTCTGGCCTGCAATGGGTCCCTTGGTCCTGCCTGGTCTAGGTGCAAGGAGCAGCCTGGGCCATGGTATGTGTGGCTGGTCCTGCTGCCCCCAGTGCACAGCGAGGCTGGGGTGATGTGGTGGCTGGACTCCATTTGCCAGCTGCTGCTGTCAAACCCAGCCCCGCTGCCTGGTACCCACCGTTGAGAACAAGACCCAAGTGGGCAGGGCATATGACTAGGCACTAGGATGAGGTCACGGGTGGGTAGGGAGCTGCTTCCAGGTGCAGGATGGCCGGATGGGGCTGGAGATTAGGATCATGAGGCAGTGACAGCACAGGGCTGGGGCCTGAGGCAGAGCCATGATCTGTTCTCTGCATGCACTTGAGATGGGTACTAGCTCCATGGGTACGGAGGCGTGGGGAGCAAATGTTGGCCTTGGCATTGGGACTAGGGCAGCCAGGTCACTGAGGGACCAGTGATGGGTCCCCTGTCTGAACTCCTTCCCCTGCCTAGAGCCAGAGACCACACAGCTTCTCACAATCTTGCATTGATCACACTGTGAAATGCCTACATTCTACCTCCCAGCTTGCAAAACCTGGATGCCTGGGTTTCATAGTTTCCTAGTTGGTAGGGTCAGAAGGGACCTGAATAGATCATCAAGTCCAACCCCCTGCCATGGCAGGAAAAAGTACTGGGATCCAATGACCCCAGCAAGGTATTTGTCTCACCTCCTCTTAAAGACCCCCAGGGTAGAAGTGAGCACCACGTCTCTTGGAAGTTGGTTCCAGATCCTAGCTGCCCTGACTGTGAAGTAGCGCCTCCTGATGAATAGTTTGAATCTACCCTCTGCCAGCTTGTGACCGTTATTTCTAGTCACTCCTGGTAGTGCTTGGGGGAACAGGGACTCCCCCAGTGCCTGCTGGTCCCCCCTGACTAGTTTGTAACAGGCCACTAGATCCCCCCTCAGCCTTCTCTTGTGGAGGCTGAACAGGTTCAGGTCCCTTAGCCTCTCCCCATAGGGCCGGCCCTGCTGACCCCTGATCATGTGGGTGGCCCTCTTCTGAACCCTCTCAATGCTGTCCACATCCCTCCTGAAGTGCGGCGCCCAGAACTGGATGCAGTACTCCAAGTGCAGCCTAACCAGTGCTGCATAGAGGGGGAGGATCACCTCCTTGGACCTGCTCGAGATGCATCTGTGGATGCATGACAAGGTGCGGTTGGCCTTCCTGACCGCGTCCCCATACTGTCAGCCCATGTTCGTTTTGGCATCAATAATGACTCCAAGATCCTTTTCTGCCTCTGCACTGATGAGAAGGGAGTTCCCCAGCCTGTAGGTATGCTGCTGGTTCTTCTTCCCCAGGTGCAGCACCTTGCACTTGTCAGTGTTGAAACCCATCCTGTTCTCATCCATAGAATCATAGAAGTAGGGCCAGAAGGGACCTTGTAGATCTTCAAGTCCGACCCCCTGCCTGGGCAGGAGGAAAACAGCTCAAATGACCCCAGCCAGGCAGGCATCGAGCTGTTTCTTAAAGACCCCCAGGGTAGGAGCCAGCACCACTTCCCTTGGAAGTTGGTTCCAGATCCTGGCCGCCCTCACTGTGAAGTAGTTCTTACAGATGTCCAATCTAAACCTACTCTCCAACAACTTGTGGCCATTGTTACTTATCCTGGGGGGTTCTAGGGGAAACAAGGTCTCCCCCAAACCCTTCTGGCCCCCCAGTGAGTTTATAGATGGTCACAAGGTCCCCCCTCAGCCTTCTCTTGTGAAGGCTGAACAGGTTCAGGTCCCGTAGCCTCTCCTTGTAGGGTTTGCCCTGCTGTCCCCTGTAACCTGTC
The DNA here is from genome assembly GCF_030867095.1 of Alligator mississippiensis. Taxonomy (NCBI): domain Eukaryota; kingdom Metazoa; phylum Chordata; order Crocodylia; family Alligatoridae; genus Alligator; species Alligator mississippiensis. Next base: position 46,116,732 of record NC_081826.1, read on the forward strand.
TAGGTCCAATTGCAGCCTCTTCCTCCCTTCTAGCATGTTCACATCCCCCCCACATGTAAGTGTCATCAGCAAATTTGAACAGGGTGCTTTTTACCCCCTCGTCCAAGTCACTGATGATGATGTTGAACAGTGCGGGCCCGAGGACCAAGCCCTGGGGGACCCCACTGCCCACATCCCTCCAGGTCGAAAATGACCCATCCACAACCACTCTCTGGGTGCGGCCCTCCAGCCAGTTAGTGACCCATTTGACTGTGGAGGTGTCGACGCCACAGTCCCCTAGTTTTTTTTTAATGAGAATGGGGTGAGAGACAGTGTCGAAGGCCTTCCTGAAGTCCAGAAAGACTATGTCCACTGCTACCCCTGCATCTAAGGATTTTGTGACCTGGTCATAGAAGGCCACCAGGTTGATCTGACAGGACCTGCCTCTAATGAACCCATGCTGGTTGCCCCTAAGCATAACCTTCCCTGCTAGCCCCTCACGGACATGCGCCAGGATAATTCTCTCAAAAAGCTTACCCAGGACCGAGGTAAGACTAACTGGCCTATAGTTTCCTGGGTCTTCCTTCATCTCTTTTTTGAAAATGGGAACCACATTGGCCTTTTTCCAGTCCTCTGGCAGTATACCAGAGCACCACGAGTGCTCATAAAGCTGTGCCAGAGGGTCCCACAATGACCTCTGCTAATTCCCTCAGCACTCTGGGGTGGAGGTCATCAGGACCATCTGATTTAAATACGTCCAGTCCCTCCAGAAGTTCCCCGACTAGATCCTCACTGACCCTAGGCCTGGGTGCGCCTCCTCCGGGGCCTGAGGGGGTTCCTTCTCCCTGTTCTGGGAGCTGGAAGGCATAAGCCCTCTCTGATTCTCCGGGAGAAGAGGAAGTGGGGAGCTTGCTAGAGAGAATTCCCTTTTTCCTGCTGTGCTTTACCTGCAGCGGTGCTCATTCATAGCTGCTTTGTCGTAAGATAGTGGCCAGAGGAGTGCTAGCATGCCTGTTGGTTACACCTTGGCTATGGGACTTGGAAAAAAAGCTTTCAGTGTATGTGGGGGTGTGCTTGGGTGAGGGCTCGTGTCAGGTGGATCTGGGTAAACAGGCTGGCTCCTCAGGAAAGCAACATGACTTTGAGGGGTAGGACAATCTGTTGACAATTCCCCAGATTTACGGCCTCACTCAATGCAACAAAGACTGATAAGCTCCCCAAACAGTAGGGGGTCCCAGACCTGGCACCTCTGCTTTGTTCTAGGCCACTGGCATGGGGTTAGGGGGTGTTTCGGAGGCACAAAGTGAGTGGGAGCATCAATAAATTAGTATCATCCCTCTTCCATGTGAACAATCTTCAAACCAAGACCATGCTAAATATCAAAGTAGATAACTACATCCTTCCCTCTCAGTCAGGATCATATTTTTCTTGTTTAAAAATAGCAAATTCTGTGATTAAAAAAAAATGGCAAATCTGCATTTTTCCGTGATTAAAATGAAACATTGCTATATATCAGTTGAACATGCTATTTTATTGATATATTTACTATTTTAAATCAAACTGGAAGCCTACCAGTGCCTCAATAACTATAATAAAATAAATTCTAAATACCTATACAGTTAGGCATTTGATTTGGGGGGGGTTTATCATGGAAAATCAGCTTCCCCTGCCCCCTTCACTCACCAGGATGTAGGTCCAGCTGCGGCTCTCAACCCTCCCACCACTACTACCCCTCCGCTGCTTTGTGGCACTGAGCAGCCCTGATATCCTGGTGCCCTACCCATGCCATTGTTCCTCACTCTTCACCCATAGCCCCCTGCCCCCCAGCCCTGCTGGATAGGACCTTCAGCTGCCAGGGCTGCGGGGCCACAGACCTGGGGCCACAGCCCCCTGCAGCAGCGCCTGAGCGCTGACTGCCACCCATGGGAGGTGGCAGCTGCTTCAGTGGAGCAGAGTGCAGAACTCGGCTCCCCTTCTTCCACGAGTGGCACAGCCGAAGTGGAGCCCATGGGGGTTGGAGGGAGCTGATGTGGGCTGCCTGCTGCAGGCTTGGGGTTCTCTACCCTGCTGCCCTCCCCCCAGGGCCTCTGCAGCCCAGCGGATGGGAGCTGGCACAGCAGGGCAGAGTGGGTCCAGGCAGGGAAGTTTGTTGCTGCCACCAGGAGCCCCATGCTGCCATGGCAAAGCATCCCCCCTGCCCATCCAGCAGCAGCGAAGTACATGCCCTGCCACCGTTCCTGCTGCTGCTGGGTGTCAGGGGGCACCTTGCCATGGCAGTGTGGGGCTCACAGCAGCAGCAATGAGCTTCCCCACCCCACTCTGCCCTGCTGTGCCAGGTCCTGCCCACTGGCCTGCAGAGGCCCCATAGGGAGGGCAGCAATGCGGGAAGCCCTGAGCCCACAGTGAGCAGCCTGCATCCATTCCACACACAAATCTGGGGGGCATGTGCCCCCCATGTCACCCCGAGAGTACATACAGTGGTGGGGAGCCAGCCCCCCTGCCCCCTGGATGAGCCACCTGAAGCCCCATCTCACTCCCCACCTGGGCCCTGTGGCTGTGCATTCTGGCCATAGGCCCCAAGCTCCATGCACCATCCCAGCTAGGCACCAGCCCCAGCCCTACCCAACTCCCTTCCTCCCTCCCTATGGGGGCCTCAATTCTGCCAGCCTGCAAGGGGAAACTCGCTGTTTCCCACATTTTTCTCCTTTAAACAAGAAAATTCAGTTTTTTTCTCAAAATGAGAAATACGGGTCTTTCTCCTTAAAATGAGAAAATCCAGGGTTAACCATTATTTTTCCATGGTGAATGGAAAACTTGGATCCCTGCTCATAACAGGCACACCAACTTGTTCATACAGAGATGTATTCCCTGCACTCTAGGGTATTATACAAAGTGATATAAGAAGACAGACCCTAACTGCTCCTCTGCTCCCAGAGTTCTGGGCCCATGGAGAGCCTGGCAGGCCGGGTATTGTGGCCTTGTGTGTTGTGCGAAATTTAGATAAGAGGTGGGGTGAATGAAATGAAATGGTCATTCAGGGTAATTTGGTCTGAAATGTATTCCTAAAGCATTTTATACCAACACCAAACAAAGTTCCCCTTTGGGGATGGCCTTGACGGAAAAGCATGGGTCAAGCTGAACAGGCTGAGATCTGGATACAGACGTTTCAAAACAACGCTGTACAAGATGAACATCTTAGATAGCCCCTGTGTGAATGCAGTGTCCACAATCAGCACAGCACTTAAAAGCCGCAATCTTTACAAATGCCCAAACAGGATAGATGGAATCGGCACACTGAACGATAATACCAGATAGTGGCTTGTAGCTGGCCAGAGGGGAAAAAAAGGTGAGGGGGGAAGGTGTGAAACATGGGGTCCCAGCAATTCACTCTTGTCAGTGACAGCACAGGGGCAGGGCCGGCCAGACACTCAGGCAGACAACACGAGATCTGGCTGAGGCTACAGCACCACCTTGGGAGAAAGGGTGACCAGGGTGCTGCAATGCTTCATGGGATGTCGGCAGAATGTACTGACCTACCATGAGTTGGAATGGGATGTGGTACAGATGTTCATTACAGTGCTCTAACCTACAGCACTGATGTCTGATACTACATCCATCCAAAGTTATCTTAGGGTGGGATCTGCCATTTTTAAAGCACTTATGGGCCCTGACCATCTGTTCAGCTACAGTTGGGGGGGGGGGCACTTTGGCGTGCCTACCACACAATAAGCATAATTTCTGTATCTGATCTAGGTGTCTTATGACAGACACAGAAAGTTAGTAGGGACTTAACAATTTTGGTCCTTTTTTGCCTCAGTTTCTCCTCTATAAAATGAGGAGAAGATGCTGTTTTACTTCTGTGAATTCTTACCATTACGGTATTCCTGTGATGTGTGTAAAGAACTCAGGGACTGCGATGACATGCACCCTTAACAATCTCAGGAAATTTAATAATTCTTTATTTGTTTCAGTTTGTATGCAGTAAACAAGGGACTAAGCTAAAAAAGTTTTAATAGCAATCCACTCAGTAAGCACTGCTCGATCTATGTGCTAAATGAGGCAAGGTTTCTGTGAACTTATCATTACCTTTTTATTACAATGTATATATACAAATTGAGGTTGTACAGGTAATATCAATTCTGTTACTTCCTAAATTATGAGTTCTTGAATTTGCCAACTGAATTATGTTCTAAAATAGGTGAGGAGTGTTTTCCATATATGCAATTTAATGTTCCAAACTTGAAATAAAAATAATAATGAAGCAAACAAAAATATTTAAACTATTTTTAATGTGTAACACACACAAAAAAAAAACCTAAGCCCACCAGGAACTAGCATAAGTAGCATACATTGCTCTGAAGTCGGGCAGTCACAGAGAGAGAGTTATCATCATTGTTGTGCTTTAATCTCTTCCTAAATTTGTGCGCAGTCAGCCATCTTTTCTGACCCTGACAAGGTCAATGAAAGAACATACATCACTGTAAGCATCACTGTGCACATATAACCCCATTCAGTACCAGCAAGGGAATTGTCCCCAATTTCATGAATTTTTATAGTGATGGTAAGCAAAACACTGAAGTTGTTTAATTTACATATTGCTGCAGAGAGCAGATGCTATAGGATTCCTGAGAAATCCTTTAATGGCTGCATTTTTATTCAGTGTACTTCAGATTCTGTTCAGTCTCAAAACCCATGTACAATAGGATTTCACTAGTGACTGACGGATTGAGCATAGTTAAATTTTGCAACATTATGTGTATGCAGAAAAGGACAATTAGGTACCTATTAATATATATTGTATGTAGTGTGTATATAAGGAAAGAGACATTTCATCATAAACTATATTTTTTCATTGATTTTGAAAAATGGATTTTAGCTTCTATAATTTACAGTGGCTCTTCATAGAATACATGTGCAGTAAACATGCTGTAGTTTTCTCTGTAAGAGTTAACAGTCTTATTTTCTAAAAGTAATGAAGTCTGACTAGTATGGGACCTTACTGCAGAGCTCTGCTATTACATCTCTGGGAAGAGTACTAGTTAAAAAGATTGGATTTTCAGATTATCTACTTGAGAATTAAAAAGGTTCAATAGGAACTTTTAAAAATAAAAATCGGGAAAAATAACCTATTGACTTACAGGTTTGAGTACATTAGAACTTTGCATTAAAAAAGTATGATTTATCTTAAACTAATACAAAAAACTGTTTTGACCCTTTGTTTTAGTTTGGTTTAAAGCAGGGGTATCAAATGTATGGCCCATCTGGCCTGCAGAGTCACTCCATCCAGCCTGCTGGGCAACAGGAGGGCTAGGGAATATGGAAACATGGCTAACAGTGAGTGTGGCCGGCTGCAGAATCCCGGGCCCTGGCTGGCAGTGGTGGAGGAGTGAACAAGGCCTCACTTGGCCTGCTACCATTTGCAGCACCTCTGCCGCTTACCCCCCCATCACTGCTGCTACAGTGGCTCCATTGTGACCACCACGGTTACCATTGCCATGGATCTGGCTCATTAGGAGCCCTGTGGCCTGGATCAGCCTGGGACACGGAGTGCTTTTGACCCCCCTGTCTCCCACTGTCAATCAGTTAAGAGCAAGTTTAAGCTAGATAAAAATATTACTCACATCAAAATAAGAACCTGTGAATGCTGATTATACCAGTTTAACTCAATCAGGTTAATTAAACTGGTGTGAAAGAGGCCCAGCTAAACAACTAGGACACATCTCACTGTGATTTAAGAAGCTTATTAAAAAGGTCTTTCCTTTGAACATGCCTTCCCAAATGACAAACTGTATGAAGAAGGTATTCATTTCAAGCACTGTAATTTGTTTGCTGGAAATCAGATCTCCTGGGATCTTCTGAGTCTTCTCCCATCAGAATCATCAGGAGGGCAGAGCAGGCCAGGGGCCTCCCCTGACTATTCAGACAGCCTTGGAACTAGGGGGTATTTCTCTCCACTCTCCCCCTTTTCTCTCCACTAGAGGTTTACTTTGAAACCAGCCAGCTATGTAGCTGTATCACCACATATACACAGTGTTGACAGAACAGCTGCTTTTTATACCACTTGAATTTAAACTGTTGACCATGGTTATGCCCAACGACATTTCTTTCTTTATTTTTATATAGTGATAAAAAACAGAGCACTTGAGTGTCCATTTATGTTTCATTTAGATGAAATGTTGCTAATCTGGATTTAATTTTTAGGGATATACCATGGAAAAAAAAACGCTAGAACAGTCTGAAAAGCTAAGCTAATTGCTCTTATTCACAAAGTTCAATTTGCCAGCCTACCAGTGTTATCTGCTTCTAGAGTCAGACTTGCATGGACACATATCTGCTCGTTACAAAATTTGAACATATTATTTAGAAAACATATGATCCTAATCTCAGTGAGAGAGCAAGCCACAGCATAAGCTAACTGCATTTAACAAGTTATTTTTGCGTATTCAGTCTCTAGGACCTCCTCGCTGAAGGAATGTAATAGGTTTTTCATTACATTAGTATTTTTGACTTGTATGTTTACTTGTATTAATTCAAGCTCTGTTTTTATGTAGCTATGTAATCTTGTCAGAGTTGGATAAGGAATACACTTCCATCCCCGCCCGCTCTTGTGTACCCCCTGGGACCTTTCAAAGTACCCCCAGGGGTACGTGTACCCCCAGTTGACAACCCCTGGCCTAGATGACTCTTAAAATTTCTTACAGCCCTATGACTCTGTAATTGCTATGAAGAGTAAGCATTTTCATAAGCCCTGTTTGACATCAGACACTGAGACTTTGTGTCTACTTCTGTGGAAACTAATATAACACTAGTGCTAATACAGGGTTTGGTACTATTCTGCTGAAGTTACTAGGAGTTTCATTAATAACAGATTCAGGGCCTAAAGACTGAGCTCCCAATACACAATAAACTTGTCCTTAATTTGAAGCACTTGAATACTGAAGTCAGTATTTAAAATCTACCCCATTGTGCGCAGAGATAAAAGGGCCTAATCAGAGTTCAAATTACATTTTTACTCTTGTGGGGGGGTTGCAAAATTAAACTAAAGTTCACTGGTTAACAAGTCCACCTAAGTTGACCCCCTGGTTATGATTTTCAAATCTTATGGGGAGGCTCTTGTCTCTTATGGGCAGGGAGATGGGGGGGAGGGCTCAGCACCTGCCCCCTCCCCACAAGCTCCCTCTTAATTTGCACCCTGGGCATAATAAGACATTCAGCAATTTGTAATAGAAAGTGACTATTGTGGATCAAGAAGTGACCATATTGTTTGAACAGCTGCATCAACTGCCTGCTAAATCTCAACCTTCCAAGGCACAGGGGCTCATGAAGGACCTTTGCATCCAAAAAACATTCTAGATTGGGCTGTACTTAGTGACTGAATTGTAGCCAATGAATTATTAAAGAAGTGGCCTATGAATCAGATTTTACAATGCTTTTGACACCAACAATGGAACTGGATGCCTCATAAAGTTTGGTTGTAATCATATTACCCCTAGGAAAGGTAAACGACCATATGCAAAGTAAAATAACTGCTTTGTTTATATTTACTGTCTTTGAGGAAAAATAATAGCTTTATGTTTATTCTTATTGCTTGCACAAACAGTATTTCCCCTCTGCTGTTTTCCTTTATATTTGTAGATAAAAGCTAAATACTTGGATATAAATTTCCTTACACATATTCATTACAAAATTAATTTAAAAGATATGTAGGATATTAGAGTAATGGAAAACAAGGGCACATACATCAGAGACATGCATATATAGTCAGAAATTTCACTGATCAAAGCATATTATAAGCTTTATTACTTCTAAAATACTGAACAATAGGGTACCTGAAGGTATTGTTGATAGACCGCTACCTAAATTGTGGCTGCTGAATGTTTTTATGAGAACAGAAAGTGATCAATGTATGTTTTAATATTTCTCAGATTTTTCTCCCCCTTAAGAAATAATAAAAACCTAAAATTCTTTTCTTTGCTATATAAGAGACTACAAAGACTCTGGATCTCAGAGTTTCAATAATCAAAGAATGATTTTAACTGTAAGTTTTGCAGATAATTAATTTTCTTTTATTTTCTGCTACATAATAACATTTTGATTTATCTTGTTAATTTAAGAAATAATCCAGATTTCGATTATTGCAGTATCTAAAGATCTCAACTATTCCTAGGATCTCATTTTAATTGTTCTTCTCAAATGATGTGACATTTTGACTAATAATACAACAATGACCTTTTGCTGAGTTGGCAGTTACTACTTCTTATTCTCATTTTGTTGGCTGTTTTGCTCTGATGGTTCTTCTAGCTCTGATGATGTTTCATGCACTGGAATTAGGTGTATTAAAAGAGACAGAGAACTTGGCTGGGAACAGGGCCTTTTGGTTACAGTAACCTGATATTCCAAGTGAATTTTGGGGACTAAGCTGCCCCAGTGTCTTGGGACACTGCTACAGTGGTGCTTAGCTACACGAGTAATTCTGGCAACCTTAAAATATGAGAGATCCTCAATACCTAAACATTATTCTAGGGGTAGGCACCATTTCTCACTTATTCTCCATACCCCTTCCCTCACATTGTGAGTATCACAGGGTGCTGACGGACATGCAGCCCCCTGCTGTAATTCACGGTGCTTCACAGGAAGTGCCACGAGTGCTTCCCCCCAGACCCAACAGACATTGGCTGTTGGGTCCAGTGGGTTGGGGGATTAAGCTCCAGTTTGGAGTGGCTGCATGTCTGCAGCTGCTCTCCTCTAGCCCTGTCCCTGCCTCTCAGCTCTGGTGCTGTCTTCAGAATGAAAGGAGGGGAAGGGAGCAGAGGGAACTCAGTCTGGGCGAACCAGTGCACCTTTGGGTGCCTGCCACTTTAAGGGCTTGAGTAGGCTGTGAGGCAGCCTGCAGACCCAATCAGGCAGTCACATGACAGCCAGGAGGCTGTCTGATTGGAGCAGGGCTGAGCCACCTCAGTATAAGAGCAGGCCCTCAGGAACTGGGCCAGCAGTTGCTACAGCGAGCTGGAGAGAGACCATCACCCAGCCAGAGCTGCTGCTCCCAGAACAACTGGAGGGCAAGGGTAGGAACTATGGGGATGGAGGAGGTTCCTGGTCCTGGGGCATGACCTAAAACTACACCTTGTGGGGGAGGATGGTGTGGTGGGGCTGCCTGTGGCAGGGTGGTCCCCAGGAAATGCCACACCAGTGCCTCCCTAGTGAAAGGCGAGTATGGGGCACTGTCACGGCGGGGTCCTACAGGAGGGCCGTGATCTCCTCAAGGCCCCCTTCCCGTGCCAAGTTGGCCCAAGGGCACCCTCAGATTCTTGCCCACCACATCTTTGATGTTCCAATATATTAGGGAGGCTGCCTTATGTCTTCTTGGACACGGTTTGCTGTAACCTCTGGCTCCGTGGACTCCCGGACCCCTCGTGGGTCTTGTCCTGCAAACGGGTGCTTCAGGGCACCCTAGCCTTATGGGCTATGTGTGGCTCCTACCACCCCTTATACCATGCCCCAAGCCTCGCAGATGGAATAGACATTGTTCGGTCTCTCTCTGTCTTCACTCCCTCTCTGGCACTCGGGCTCTCGGCAGCCCTGTCTCTTTCCCCCTCTTTCCGCGCCCTCCTCTCAGGGCCTTCTCTGTAATGCCGCCCTCCTCTCAGGGGCTCACCATGCCCACACTGGGGCTAATCAGCCACACCCCCTACTCTGGGGCTTCTCAACTGCCCCTCTCTGGGGCTGGGGTCTATGTACCCCGAATACTGTGCCCTCACTGGTGCTGGGGTCCCCACATTAGTGTGAGTCCCCTATGAGGCCTCCTCCAACCCCTAATAGCCTCACCCAAACCACCGGTGATAAACAACAACACAAACACAAGCCCCTAGGCTATAACATAAACAGAAGCTGCCCGGCTATAATCATGCTCACGCCTACTGGGGTTCTTCATCCCACAGCAGTGTCAGATGCTGCTCCTTCATCAGGCTTCTCTTCTTTTCTACAGCAGAGAGCTCCTTCCTTCTGGGCTGCTGGCAGGGAACTGCTTCTGGCCTCAGCCCCTATGGTTTATAAGGGCCAGGCCCTGTCCCTTACAGTCAGCTGACCGCTGGCATGTGTGGGTCACTTGCTGACTCCAGTTGCCCTGGACCAACAGCTGGGCTCCTTATTAACTGCTAGGGCTCTTTCTCTAGCAGTTTTCCCATCTTTAGGAGCAGGGCACCTCAGTGCTTTATGACAGCACCTTATAGCCTCAGCCCACACAACCTGGTAGGTAACCCCATAGCAGGAATAGGCAGGGTTCAGACACATTGATAGACACCTGAGGCCTGAGTGGGCCATAGGCTGAGTTCAGGCCCAGGTACATCGGCCCAGGTACGTCAACAGGCCCAAGGGGCATAAGGTCCATAAGCCCCAGTGACGGGGAGGTGTAGTGGTCACTGTAGGGGAACATGTGAGGGAACAGCTGAGCAGTAGGCTGCTTAGTAGCATTTGTGAGAGGGGATGAAGGGCTGTATATAGAAATAGCTGAGCAGTAGGCTGCATAGAGTAGGGTCTATATGGGGGCCTGAAGGACTGTGCATAGATGGTGTAGAGTAGGGTCCATGCAGGCAGGGCTGAAGGGCTGCGCAGGGGTTGCATAAAGTAGGGTCTGTAAGAGGGGCCTGAAGGACTGTGCATAGGCCAGCCCCGGTAGTTTGATAGAGCAAGCCCTAGATTCATAGATTCATAGATGTTAGGATCGGAAGGGACCTCGATAGATCATCGAGTCCGACCCCCTGCATAAGCAGGAAAGAATGCTGGGTCTAGATGACCCCAGCTAGATGCTCATCTAACCTCCTCTTGAAGACCCCCAGGGTAGGGGAGAGCACCACCTCCTTTGGGAGCCCGTTCCAGACCCTGGCCACTCGAACTGTGAAGAAGTTCTTCCTAATGTCTAATCTAAATCTGCTCTCTGCTAGCTTGTGGCCATTATTTCTTGTAACCCCCGGGGACGCCTTGGTGAATAAATACTCACCAATTCCCTTCTGTGCCCCGTGATGAACTTATAGGCGGCCACAAGGTCGCCTCTCAACCTTCTCTTGCGGAGGCTGAAAAGGTCCAGTTTCTCTAGTCTCTCCTCGTAGGGCTTGGACTGCAGGCCCTTAACCATACGAGTGGCCCTTCTCTGGACCCTCTCCAGGTTATCCGCATCCCTCTTGAATTGCAGCGTCCAGAATTGCACGCAGTACTCCAACTGCGGTCTGACCAGCGCCCGATAGAGGGGAAGTATAACCTCCTTGGACCTATTTGTCATGCATCTGCTGATGCACGATAAAGTGCCATTGGCTTTTTTGATGGCTTCGTCACACTGCCGACTCATGTTCATCTTGGAGTCCACTAGGACTCCAAGATCCCTTTCCACCTCTGTGCCACCCAGCAGGTCATTCCCTAGGCTGTAGGTGTGCTGGATATTTTTCCTCCCTAGGTGCAGCACTTTGCATTTCTCCTTGTTGAACTGCATTCTGTTGTTTTCTTCCCACTTGTCCAACCTGTCCAGATCTGCTTGCAGCTGTTCCCTGCCCTCCAGCGTGTCTACATCTCCCCATAGCTTTGTGTCATCTGCAAACTTGGACAGAGTACATTTGACTCCCTCGTCCAAGTCACTGATGAAGACATTAAAGAGTATCGGTCCAAGGACCGAACCCTGTGGGACCCCACTGCCCACACCCTTCCAGGTCGAAACCAACCCATCCACCACGACTCTCTGGGTGCGACCCTCCAGCCAATTCGCCACCCACCGGACTGTGTAGTCATCCAAGTCACAGCCTCTTAACTTGTTCACCTCTAGTGAGGGGGCAGAGTAGTTACTCCAGCAAGGGGATAGTGAGGCTCCAGTGACGGGGGCATTAGTTGAGGCCCAAGTGAGGGGAAGCATGTGGCACAGGTAAGTCTCCGGATGCCTAAAGCCAAGTTTGGACCAGAGGCCAAGTGCATCCCAGCAATGGGGCTGGGGAAGTTGGGAGTAATTTGGATGCCATCTGCGAGACATGGGACAGGTTTGGAGTTGTGTATTACACCCTCAGCATCAGGCATTAAATGGGCAGCATTCCACCTTATAAACAACTTCTAATTAGTTACATCAAAGGCGTGGCAGGAGAGGTAGGTGGTGGACTGCCCTAGACAGGTGGTCAGGCCAACAATTTGACCAGCCGCAAGACGGCCCCCTGTCACACTGGGGTTTGCCCTGACTCTGCTGGAGGGTGGGGCAGGTGGATCTGAGAGTGAGGTAGGGTTCCGATTCACCCACCCTACCCTCCAGTGCAGGCTGGACAAACCCCAGGCTGAACTCCCTCTGCTCCCTTCCCCACCTCCTATTCTGAAGACGGTATAGGGAGCAGGCCAGTCCTGCTCCCAGTGCATGCTGACAGACATTAATGAAGGTGCTCCACTTTTGGAGTGGCTTCCTATGAACCCTCACTCTAATGAGGATTCAGATTGTTGCAGGATAAGGCATTTTTAAAGCATTCTGCAGCCATACACCTCTGTCAGTGCACAGCTTTAGAGCACTTCAGGGGCCCAATCACACAACAAACCATCACTTCTATCAGCGCCCACAGAGCTCAGCTTTCAAGATAACCTCTACAAAGGGATGCCACATGTTATTGTAGGATGGGGCAGGAGTACTGCTGTGACAGAGATATTCAAGCTTCCATCCTTTCTCTTTATTTCTTGTTTTATTCCTCACATCACCTCTGTCTTCCCTAATAGATTACCCTGATTCTGTCATGTTGATTTCCATTGCAAGATTTTATAGCTTCCATTCAATAAATGATAGGGCGGTCCTCTTATGTTTGGTGGAACTAAGAAAATTATGAACGTGTGGCTAAATATAAGAGCTCTTTGTAGAGAGTAAAGGGATAAAAAAGTATTTTCAAACCTTTTCTACAAAATCTGTCAGCATGGAAGAAAAGAGCATATACTGTACCGTGTTTTATTAAAAATCCTGGTATCAACACACAAGGGGGGAAAAAAGATCGAGACAATACAGGAAAGGTCACTTAAAACTAAAAGACATATTTTGTTTGGAGTCTGGTGATAATTTATCATTACATACTGTTTAAATACACACTGGCACCTACAGGAGCAGAGAGAAATTACTCGTTTAGGAGAAACACTGACTTAAAGCTATAGAAACATTTATCTCTTCTTCCTTTAAATGAGTGGGCAACTTCAGGAGATTTTCCACATTCCTAATGAATGAGCTACTACTTCATGTTCAACTGAAAGTTACATGGAGCAAGAATTATTCGATTCCAATATTCTTAACAAAAGTATTTTGTGTTTACTTAGTCCATAATATTATTTTAAAACAGATCTGAATTACATTGGTTCCAAAGCAACTAATTTAAATCTACCATTTGTATATGCACATCAGGATACAGCAGTTATATTATACTGAAATTACATTTCCTGTTCATTACATGAAGCAATAATTCATTTAGGGAATTCTGGTGAAAAATTCACAGGTATGAAATTCATTAGATTGAATGTCACAATCAACCTTCAGCAGAATTTTTGTTATTTTGCGCATAAGAGTTTTTCATAGAATCATAGAAAAGTAGGGCTGGAAGGGGCCTCAGGAGATCATCTAGTTCAAACCCCTGATCAAGGCAAGAGCATCCCTATCTAAACTATTCTTTACAAGTCTATGTCTACCTGTGGTGCCCAATCTTTTGGCTCTGTGGGTTCAATGAGTGATGCCCGGCCAGTGTGAAGACTGGATCTTCTGCATGGCCAGATCAGGTCCTGCACCACCTTGGCTCAGCCCTGCATGCCTGGGTCAGGCCCTGTGTCACTGGATTGGGCCCTGTGCTTCCTTACTCCCTTGCACCCGAATCTGGCAGCAGAGGAGCTGCAATTAAGGCTGTCTCCCTACCTCACTGCCAAATTTTTGGACCCATGGAGAGTATGACAGCTCTGCAGGTTATATTTGGTTCACAGGCTGGGAGTTGAGCACCCCTAGCTATTCCAAACAGATCTGCCCAAGCAAAAACTACTAGGCACAAGCCTGAAAAACCTCAGGAACACTTCAACCTGCCACAGGAAAAGCTGAGGGATGAGGGCTCTGTCAAGGTTCTGCACTGCAAGGACAGGAAGTTGTTTGTTAAAAATACACTTGAGAGATGCAAGGAAGAGGAACATAAGAATATAATGGATGCCATACAGGCCATCGACAATTGGTCTGACCCTAGTATCCTGGCTCCAACAGTAGCAGGAGTGGATGCTTTAGAGGTAGAGCATTGATATATCTAGAGCAGGGGGTTTCATAGATTTCATAGACATTAGGGACTGGAAGGGACCTCGTGAGATCATGGAGTCCATGATCCTTGCTTGGAGGATCAAGTGATCCCAGCAAGGAAAATATCCAGATGTTTTTTAAAGAGTCCAGAGTAGGTGCTTGCACCACCTCTGTGGGAAATCTGTTTTAGACCCTGGACACTTACTGCAAAGAACTTTTTTCTTATGTCTAGTCTAAAATTGGCCTTCCTGGAGTTTATGGCTGTTAGTCCTTGTTATCTCTTGGGGAGCTCTGGTGAACAGCTGTTCTCCCAGGTCCTGATGTACCCCTCTTATATAATTGTAGGCTGCTACCAAGTCCCCCCTGAGCCTTCTCTTTTCCAGACTGAAGAGTCCCAAATCCCTCAGCCTCTCCTTGTATGGCCTGCCCTCCAGACCTTGGATCATACGAGTAGCTCTCCTCTGGACTCTCAAGCTTCTCCACATCCCTCCTGAAGGCCTTTCCAACCTTTTAAAATAAGTGTACCCCTGGAGGCTGGATGAGGAGCAGGGCGGGGGGTGGCGGCACATGGTTAGACAGGGAGCAGCGGCAGCGTGGGGTGGTTTGCATGCGGCAGTGCAGCGTGGCGGGTGGCAGCACTCCATCCCTGCCTCCCACCTGCGCATACCCCCTGGGGCCCTCCCAAGTATCCCCAATTGACAACCCCCGATCTAGAGTGACTAATCCCTGTTCATAATGCTCCCTGGCATCTACCCTCATTGGTTTAGAGATGCCAGAGGAATTACCTCTGACTCTTCTTTTTAATGTCATCTATGAATCTATTACCTGTTTGAACCTGGCTATACTATGTGTCTCTACAACCTCCTATGGCAATAAGTTCTATAAGTTGTACTGTGTACTGCATAAAAGAGCTTTCTCTTGTTAGTTTAAAAACTGCCTCCTACTAATTTCAGTGGAGCTCCCTAGTTCTAGTATTCTGGGATCTGCTGAATAACAGTTCCCTATTCACTTTGTCCAAACCCTTCATGAATTTATAATCTCTATCATATCCCCTCAGCCTTCTCCTTTCCAAATTGAACAGCCCTAGCCTTTTTAGGTCTCCTGGTGTGGTAACTGCTCCATACCTCTGATCATTTTGGTTGCTCTTTTCTACATGTTTTTTTGAGATGTGGAGACATAGCATTCAAGCTATGGACTCACCATGGATTTGTACAGGGGCATGATGATGTTCTCCATTTTGTTTTAAATTCCATTCTTAATCATGCTCTATGTTTTATTGGCTTTTTGGGTTGCTTTTGCACATTGAACTGAAGTTTCTCGACAGCTCTATACAATGACTCCAAGGTCTCTTTCCAAAACTGTAACAGCTAGTTCAGAATCCAGCATTCCGTATGTATAGTTAAAGTTATTTTTTCCCCATGTGCATTATCTTGCACTTGTTGACAATGAAGTTTGCCGGCCATTTTTCCCCCATTTAGCTTGATAAGATCTTTCTGCAGTTCCTCTCTGTCATCTTGGGGCTTAACTACCTGGAATATCTGCAAACTTGGATATTTCACTGTGCTCCCTGATTTCCAGGTCATTGCTGAAACTGTTGAACAAAACCTGGTCCACCACAGATCCCTTCAGGACCCACTTTTGACATCTCTTCATCCTGAGTAGCAAGGATCTTGGTTTTCTTGGATAAAAAAATCCCCAATTTTCAGATAAAAAAAACAAACACCCCCAAATCCATTTTTCCATGATTAAAATGAAATACCACTAATATATATATAATTAGTGATAGTTCATTTTAATCATGGAAAAATGTGGATTTTGGATTACTTTTTTAAATCAGAAAACCAGGATCCCATGGCCTAATGACCATTTAGCCCTATCTTTGGCTTACCACCTTTTAACCAATTCTCAGTACACAAAAGAACCTTCCCTTCAATCCTGTGGCAGCTCCATTTTTAAAGGCCTTTAGTGAGGGACCTTGTTGACAGCTTTTTTGAAAGTCCAAATATATGATGTCAGATGGATCCCCCTTCTCGTCTGGCTTGTTAACATCCTCAAAGAACTCTAGGAGATTGGCAAGGCAGGATTTCCCTTTACAAAAAAACATGCTGACTCTTCCCAACAACTGCTGATTTTATTCTTTATTATAGATTCTACCAGGGATGGATGTGAGACTCACTGTCTCTAGTCTCCAGGATCACGTATGGAACCCTTTTTCAAGATGGGTGTTACGTTGACAACCCACCGGTCTTCTGCGCACTCTCCCCACTACAAAGGCAGGCAAAAAAACCCTTTTGTGTGTATATTTTTTTATAATTGTTGCTACTTTCAAACCAACTCCCTTCCCCTTCTTCCAATCTTTTTTTTTCTTCCTTCCTTTCCTCCTCTTTTTTTGGTTTGAACTTTCATATCTCCCTTTCAATTTGAAACCTGATCAGCTACAGGCTTTAGTGGCTGTTGGTGACTTTTTTTAGGTTGGATGGGCTAGGATAAACATGATAGCCAAAACCCATTCTCTAGATCAAAAGTCAGGAAGGTGGAACTCTGGATTCCACTCCAGTACAGACAACTCTGCCACCCTGTTACTTACCATCCTAATGGCATAGCTCATGCACAATAAAGGGTATTTTACACCTCGTAATTTAGCTATAGAAAATTGGTAGATGCCAAGTGCCTTCAAAATTCAGAGAACCAGAATCCATACAGTCTAAGACTGAAATCTTGGCCTCATTAGACTGAGTTAAAAGGAAAATCTCTCTCTTGACTTCATGGAAACCAGGATGTAACAGTTCACTCTCCAAAGGACACTTTCCTAACAGACTGCTAAAAACTATTTAGAGCAAAAGACAGAAAATCAGAGGGGTTACCTTTATAATAGAGGTTAAAACTCTAGAAGAGACTAATGATGAGTATATCAGAAACAAAATGGCTATTTTTGATGGTCTGCCCCACAGCAGTTTGTTCTATCAGTTTTATCATGTAAATCAAGGAGCAGTGGAATAGTTTGCTATTGTACATGCAACCTCTGTGACATCACAAGTACCATAGATTACAGCAGGATTTCTGGTGTCTGTTGCTCCACTAAGGTGTTGGGATATCTTTGGTGAAGCAAGAAGTGTTGCTGAATTTTAGAGTTTACCCACAAAGTTTCAAAATAAGGTATGTTAAAATTTTGACACTTAATGGCTACCAGAGTCAAATTGCTGTGGATATTCAGTAGGAACGTATGGATTAATTTACTTTTTAGTTCAGCTGTTGCAATTCACCTACAAAATTTAGTGCTATAGTCAACCTCAAGCACTTAATCATGAGTCATGCCTCCCAAAAATTATAAGATTATTTGTCAGTCAATGATTTAAAAAAGAAAATCACAACAACAATATAATGAGTTCTCTTTTGCCTTCTATTTTCCTTAAGATGCGCTGGGTACACTTTTCAATATTTTTGCCATAACCGCAAGGGGTAGAAACTTAAAAGCTGAGATTCTCAAAATTACTTGATTCTAGGGGAGAAATCTGTGGGGGGAAAAACCCATGAGAAGTGATGATACTAACAACAGAATCATAAAAGCTTGCAGCACTGAAAAAGGGTCCCTCATAAAAAGGATGCTAGCTAATGTCCCTTGTTCATTAGCATAGAAATCACCACCTAGTTAAATGTTGATTTTTGCTATGTAAATAGCTTAGCCTACACTGGCTTTTTTCCTCCTAGTTTAAACAATGCTCTCCAGTCAGTAAGAAAAACAATCACATACACATTCCTGATGCAATTTTTTTTAAATCTCTTCCAAATTCTCAAAGGATAAGACCAATGAGAATAAAACCCAAGCTTCAACAACAGCATCAGTTGCCAAGAAGTCAAGGAGTAAGTGGACTTCCATCTCCTATGTCAGTGCAGATGTCTCTGAATGCTTGCTCCATTGATAGCACAATAAAATAAACACATTATTGTTTGTCTCTAGGGCTTAATGAGAGTAAAAGTTTTGTCTCGAATAATTTTTTTGCACATACTGAAAATAGTTAAATATTTTTTAAACAAATCACCCCTGTAAAGAGTGGCTAAATGTTCACCAGGGCACCTCTTGGGGTAACAAGAAACAATGGTCACAAACTGACAGAGAGCAGATTTAAGCTAGATATCAAGAAAAACTTCTTCACGGTGAGGGTGGCCAAAATTGGGAATGGGCTTCCAAGGGAGGTAGTGCTCTACTCTACCTTGGGGGTCTTTGAGAGAAGGCTGGATAGGCATCTGGGTGGGGTCATCTGACCCCAGCACTCTTTCCCGCCCAGGCAGGGGGTTGGACTCGATGATCTGTTGAGGTCCCTTCTGACCCTAACATCTATGAATCTACAAAATAAAAAAGAATTAATTACAGATGTAAATATATTGATTTCACTTAGAACCACAACTGAACGACAAATTACACTGAAAATTCAGAGTTATTTATGCCTCTAGGCCAACCCAAGTGTTATTTCATTTCAGCACATAGTCAGCTCTTTCCCATTAAACACCATCTGTAGGAAAACTAAAAGCACATGCCATTGCAATGACATGCCTATTTAGATATGCAATTGCTCATTTTACATGTGCAATACTGAAATCTTCTTTGGTACATGTTCTATGCCTTGCTGAACCAGAACTAGGAAAGGGATTGGACCACACTGCATCACTCCTCCCACCTACAGCACTCCGATGCATAAAACAATTAGAAAGGAATCTCGATTGATTCGCCAAATAAAAAAGGCCAATATTTGTATGGAAACACATTTTATTTTCAAGGGTCTAATTCTATTAAACTACGAAGACTTAATAGTTATACTGCAGAAAGCGCTACCACTGTCCCT
This sequence comes from Alligator mississippiensis, assembly GCF_030867095.1. Lineage (NCBI taxonomy): Eukaryota > Metazoa > Chordata > Crocodylia > Alligatoridae > Alligator > Alligator mississippiensis. Next base: position 46,135,812 of record NC_081826.1, read on the forward strand.
CAACTAGAACAGTCATCAATTTTGTAAATGAATGATTACATGTACCAGGTGCTTAGACAGTGGTTGAACTATTCTAAATATTGTAACAATATCAATGACAGTATGGCAGCTGAAATGGAAATATTCATCATAGCCCTAGAAGTGGCAGTTTCACAATCAGGAAAACTTGGGAAGTCTATATAACAGATGCTAATATTATCTTGAGAAAAGATGAATAGGCAACTATGATGGAAGCATTTAATCGTAAACACCAGAAACGCACAGAAAAATGTAAAGGGGCATTGCTGGACAAACTCTTGAGTAGCTGAGCTGGACTTCTGATCGAGGCGGTATCATCAAGTAGCATAAATGTAAATTAAGCCGTTAGTGGATATTTTTGGCAATCTGGCATTTAAGAAGGTCATTGTATTCATTCTTGCATTTATTATGCATCAGGGCTTCTCCTCATTGCTGTCCTGGTGCAGATAATGTAAAGACATTATGAGGTCTGATCAATCACTAGAAAGCCACTCGAAGGTTAGGAAGCACTTCTGGTCCTTCCCAACTATGGAACCAAATATCTTGGATGCCTGGTTTTGTTTGATCTATTTGGTAGCTCCAATTAGGCTTCGCTTGGTAGCCGACAGACCTTCAACGGTAAGCTGTAAGATTCGGTGGCAAGCCTAACGCCATGCAAGCCACAGGACTGCGCGATGTGGGTGGTCGGTGGCAGTGCCACCAGGATTCCTCACACAGTTTCCCGAATGCAGTTTCGCAGGAGGCCCGCTCGTTTTCCTGGTGCGGACCAGGGACTGACGGCCGGCCTGACGTGAGCGCTGAGCCATCGCCCCCTGTGGCTCGGCAACTGTGCACACGCCGCCTGACCGGCTGGTAGCTCTGACTGCCGAGACTCATGTCACTGCCGGCGGCACAAGCGTTCCCCCGGGCCGGGATGAGCAGCGACTCCCCAGCTGCTGACCGGCCCTTCACAGTCGCCCGGGCAAGGGGCCCGGCCCGGCCCAGAGCCGCCCACCAGCGCGAGGGACAGCAGGGCTTGCCCCCTGCTGGGCCAGCGCTTGCTGTCTCCCACTTCCCCGCGGGAAGGATTGAAGACGCGGCTCCAGCCTGCGGCCCCTCACGGGAGCGGGGGGCGGGGCTTCGCTGCTCGGCGGAAGGATCCCTCCCCCTCCGGCGTCCAGCGGCAACTGCCGCTCGCCACCAGCGAGTGCGAAGGCGGCATCCGCCGCCCCGCCGCCGAGTGCGAGGTGAGCGCCCGCCCGCCGCTGCCCCGGGAGCCGCGCCGGGGCGTGGGCGGGAGGTCAGAGCCCGCGGGGGCCTCGCAGGGGCCGGAGCGAGCCCCCGCCCGGCTCCGGGGAGCGCCGGCCGCTCGGGCGCGGGCTTGAGCCTCCGGTCCCTGCCGCCCCGGGGGGGAATTGGCCTTTAAACCTCGTGTGTGAACGAGCGACCCTCCGTTTTCAGCCTTAAGGATCCCCCCGCCTCCAGGCTGGGAAGTCCGCGGCAGACGGGGTGCCCTGCACTGGGGGATGGGCAGCAAACAGATGGCCACAGGTGAATGGTCATTATTATGCCGTTAATTGGCTAATCGTGCAAAAAAAGCCCACCTGCCACAGGTGCCATGCAAGTATCGAGCCATTAACTGGGGAGTTGCGCAAGAGACGTGGACTTGGCAAAGTGAGACCGGCTGCAAGGGCGGTGTAGTTGTCCTGCACTTGAGTGGCGGGTGGCGCTGTAAATGTAACGCGACAAGTCAAGTCAGTCCTGAGGCCGCTGCGACGGTCGGGGCCGCTTTGATGCTGCAACGAGCCTCCTGGGTTAGTTGAGTTGCTTTGCACCAGGGGTGACTCTTTGGGCAGAGCGACCTGGGGGTGCCCGTCTCCTCTGCATAAGGATGGCTGTTGGCTCACGGGGAGCTCATCCAGCCTTTGACAGGTCTTGTGTTTAGTCCTGATGAGTGTCCACGCACCCTCCTTGTTCAGGCTAACCTGGGTGGCTGTACTGTTTGATTTGCTGACAGCCCATCCTCCATGCAACAGGTTGTACTGGTTTACATTTTGCCGAGAGTGGACCAAGAGGGGCCTGGTCTGGCGAAGGTACTCGCCATGTCATAAAAATGTCCATCCAGCTATAAAAAGAGCTGACCAGCGACAAAGTTAGTGGTTGAAAATGTGTAACAACTTTACAGCTGGTTTCTGTCCAGCTTTCATTTAAACATATTTTTAAGACTGCTGAAATGGGAGCCCTCCTCTGGGTTAATTAGTTAGTTTGTTTTGGCACCCAGTCTGGTGGCTTTGTGTAGCTGATAGCAGTGAAGGTACTGGAGGTTTTAGTGCTATGTCTGTCTTTTTCCTGGCATTCATGATCTTGCTTTTCAGAGCCTGCTGCATACGAGTGTTTATCTGCAGCAGTGGATCCATTGAAAACTGGTTCTTTTCCTCAGTCCCTGTACAATGTTGGGGTTGTGTAAGGAGATAGACAGCATGTAGCAGGAGCCCTTCATGTGACGCTTCTTCTGTCTTGGGTTAACCTATGGCAGGCAAGTCAAGCCGTCCTAATTTAATTGCATCAGCTTCCCCCTCCTCCCCTCCCCTGCAGATGCCTTCCACAGTAGCCAGGGACTGCTGGGGATGGGAGCCCCTTCATTGGTCGTGTTTGTTTCTAGGGGGGCTGTAGGGACCATGGGTTGCAAGTGTTCCTCATTTGTTTACACTCTAAAGATAAATTGCAGTAAGTATAGTTTTTTAAAAACTGCATGTTAACTACCCTGGGGGTCTTTAAGAGGAGGTTGGATGAACACCTCGTCGTGGTCGTTTGACCCCAGTACTCTTTCCTGCCATGGCAGGGGGTTGGACTTGATGACCTGCTCAGGTCTCTTCCGACCCTACCAACTATGAAACTGTAAAAGTGAGGGTGGATATGTGTGTGGAAAAGAACCTTGCTGATCATTGACTAACCAGCAAATAGTTCATGGCCTGTTTCTTAAAACAATTCAGTACAGTCAGGCTACCATAAGAGGCGAGCCTATATACAAAAAGGATTATCTATAAAACCTCTGCAGTGGTAGCTTCTCAATATCATGTAGTGTGCAGTGGCGCTCAAACTTTTTAGATGCAAGGCACCCCTTAGAAAATGCTCTTCTTAGCTTTTATTCATTTTTTGGACTACAGTAAAATAATAGAGTAATTCCTCTATTGCAGAGAACTCAGAAGGACCAAAACAGGTCAGAACGTTATTTCATACTATGGATTCATAATCCGGGTTGAGAATTACTGAGATGGTGTGGTACAAATATAGCATTGAAAGTACTACTGCAATACACTTCTGGATAGCTTCTTTTCTCCTTTTTCCTACATTTTCTACCCAGCTTTAATTTTTTTCTGCCCATTGCTCTAACCAAATGGTAGCTTTATTTTAAATAGCATTACTCCAAGACTTTGTCTTCTAGAACTGCATACTCCTTACATAGCACAGAATTTACTGCGGTTGCAGATGCCACTTTTTCTTTGCCTCTCACATTCTACTCCTCCAAAAGAAACAACAAACACTTCTTACTAAACCATGAAATTCCTGTGTTCAACTCTACTGGGAAAATTTCTTTGCTCTTTCGTGATTTATTTATGGTAAGGAAAAAGGAGATCTGTTGAATAAACTAAGATGGCTTGATTAAAATACCCATTTCCTTTGGTTGTTTTAAATAATTTTTGTGAGTCTGTGCATGTGTTAAATAAAATTACTGAACAGGGTCTAGCATCAGTTCTTCTGCTCCTAAGCTATAATAATCTTGTGTGTCCTGTCAAAATATTTAACAACTATATTACCATAGAACACCGGTCCTAGACTAGTCTTACTGACTTCATTTTTATAACATTTAATAAATTGGTATGCGTGTATGTCATCTCTCCTTCTCAGAGAGTTTTTCTTTCACCAAGTTTTTCAGTATCTTACCAAATTTTGTTTTTATAATTTTTTTGTTCTTGATCAAGTTCTTTAGGATATGGAAAATAGCAGAATTTTTTTCCTCTGATTGCCTAATATTTTTTAATATACTTCTTATCATTCTTAATATTTATGAGCCACATTCACAATTATTTCTGCATCCTTCAAGTTTTATGTACTACTTAGATATCTAGCTTTTTGTACCCCAACTGCTTAGCTCATATCATCTTAAATCGTGACTGAATAGCACTTTTTTTTTCCAGCACTTGAGGCCATTTGACACCGTTGGGGCTTTTGACATTCTCTCCCATGGCATTCTCAAAAATCTAAGGAAATACAGACTAGATGAAAGTACTGTAAAGTGGATACGTTACTGGTTGGATGATTGTGCTTAATGAGTACTCGTCAATGGTTCTAGGTCTAGTGGGAGGAGGTATCAAGTAGGGCTTCCTAAGCATCTGTCCCGGGGCTGGTATGTTCAACATCTTCATTAATGATTTTGATAATGGGATTGAGTGCTCACTCTGCAGATCTGCAGACAACACCAAGTTGGGTGGAGTTGCAGATACTCTGGAGGGTAGGGTTAGAATGACCAAAATAGATTGGAGGAATAGTCTGCAATCAATTGGATGAGGTTCAACAAGGACAAGTGGAAAGTCCTGCACTTAGGATGCAATAATTGCAGGAACACACATAGTATCATAGTACTTAGGGTCAGAAGGGACCTAAACAGATCATCAGGTCTGACCCCCTGCCCCAGGCAGGAATGGGTGCCAGGATCATATCATCCCAGCCAAAAATCTGTCCAGTCTCCTCTTGAAGACCCCCAAGGTAGGAGAGCGTACCACCTCACTTGGGAGCCCATTCCAGAGCCTGGCAGCCCTAACTGTAAATTAATGTCTCCTGATGTCCAGCCTGAACCTTCTCTCTAACAATGTGTTGCCATTATTCCTAGTAACCCCAGGTGGTGCCCAGGGGAATAGAGCCTCCCCCAATTCCCCGGTGAGTTTGTGAATGGTCATCCGATCCCCTCTCAGACTTCTCTCGTGGAGGCTGAATATGGTTCAGGCCCTTTAGCCCCTCTTTGTAGGGCCTGCCCTGCTGCCCCTTGACCATGTGAGTGGCCCTCCTCTGAACCCTCTCAATGCTAGCCACATCCCTCTTGAAGTGTGACGCCCAGAACAGGATGCACTAGTTTAACTGTGGCCTGACCAATGCCTCATAGAGGGGAAGGATCACCTCCCTGGACCTGCTTGTGATGCATCTGTAGATGCACGACAAGGTGCGGTTAGCCTTACTGACCACTTCCTCACATTGGCGGCTCTTGTTCATCCTGGAGTCAACCATGACTCCAAGATCCCTTTCTGCCTCTGCATTGACAAGAAGGATGTTCCCCAGCCTATAGGTGTATTGCTGGTTCCTTCTTCCTAGATGCAGCACCTTGCACTTGACTGCGTTGAATTCCATCCTATTTTCATCTGCCCACCTCTGTAATTTGTCTAGATCTAGCTGGATTCTGTTCCTCCCTCCAGTGTGCCCACCTCACCCCACAGCTTGGTGTTGTCAGCAAATTTGGACAGTGTGCATTCCACATCCAGTCACTGATAAATATGTTAAACAGTACAGGCCCCAAGCCTATCCTGTAGGGGCCCCACGTTACCCAGTGCTGCCACTTTACTTCCTATGTATTTGAAAAAGGACTTTTTATTATCCTTAATTCTGGTTGCTAGCCCTACCTCCATCTCTGCCTTAGCCTTCCTAACAGCCTCCCTGCAGTCCCGAGCAACAGAGGTGTAATCCTCCTTGGTTCCACTGTTTGTACACCTCCTTTTCTCCTCTCAGGAATCCCTGGATGCCTTTGCTGAGCCATGGGGGCTTCTTAGCACTCCAGCCCCCCTTGGTGTACATTGGGACTGACTCCCTTTGAGCTTGGAGGATTGTCTCCTTGGAACAACCACCTGTCTTGGACTCTCATCTCACTGAAGCTTTGAGGCCCCAATGCCTCTCCTACTAACCTTTTTAGCTTACAGAAGTTGGCCCTCCTGAAGTCGAGGACCCCTGCCTTGCTGTTTGCTTTCACCACCCTGCACTGGATAGCAATTTCCAGCAGGCGATGATCACTGTTGTGCTCAGGCACTTGACTACCTGCAGACCCCTCACCAGGTTGTCACCTGTGGCAAGGACCAAGTCCAGCAAGGCATTTTCCCTGGTGGGACTATGAACATCCTGAGTTATGTGGAGGTCCTATATCTCGGCTAGGAACCTACATGAGCAGTTGGACCTGGCTGACTGCTCCTCCCAGCAGATGTCTGGGTAGTTTAGGTCACCCATGACAACCACATCCCTTGACTTTAGAGCCTCTGTGAGCTGACCTGAGAATTCCAGGTCCAGCTTGTCCCCCTGGTGAGGCGGTCTGTAGTAGATGCCCACTCTCAAGTCCCTTTCCTCATTCCCCCCTTGCATTCTTACCCAGAGTGCCTCATTTTTCCCTGCCTCTGACCCCATCCTGATCACTGAGGATGTATATTGCTCTTTGATGTATAATGCTACACCCCCCCACCCCAATTTTTCCTGCCGTGTCTCGCCTGTACAGCCTGTATCCCTCGATGTCCACTGCCCAGTTGTGGGTAGAATCCCACCAGGTTTCCGTGAGCCTCACTAGGTCTGGGTTTTTGCTTGCTAGCAGGAGGGCGAGTTCCTTCTGCTTATTCCCTATGCTTCAAGCATTTGTGTAGAGGCATTTGAGGCCTCCTGTAGGTGCCTGTGCTGCTCCCTTGTTCCTAAGCCTGCCCTGGCCCTTGTTACTTACCTGGGTACTACCTGTGCACGCCACCTGGCTTGACAGCAAAGTGTCCTTATGTTCCCCTTTGTCCCTGTCCCCCGGTGAACCTAGTTTAAAGCTCGCCGTACGAGATCAGCCAGCCTGGAAGACTGGAGAATGACTGGCTAGGCTGCAGTACTGCAGAGAAGGACCTGGGGGTTATAGTGGACCATAAGTCGAATATCAGCCAACTGTGTCTTGTTACAAAAAAAAAAAAAAAAAAAAAAAAAAAAAAGCCAACAGCATACTTGGTTGTATCGATAGGAGTGCCACCTTGCAAATCAAGGGCAGTGATTCTCTCTTTGGCACTGGTACAACTTTACCTGCCCAATTTTGGGTCCCATGCTTCAACAGGGGAGTACTGAGCACATCAGAAAGTATTCAGTGCAGAGCAACAAACCTGGTTAGATGCCTGGGAAGCATGACTTATGAGAAAAGGACTTGATTATCTAGTCTGGAGACTAGAAGATTGAGGGGGAGATTTGATACCTGAAGGGTGGTTATAGAGAGTGTGGAGATGGACTACAGGTGACAGGATGAGAAGCAATGGCCTCAAGGTGTAGTAGAGGAAATTTAGGTTGGAGATTAGGAGGAACTTTCTGACTATGAGGGTGGTTGAGCATGGAAACAGGCTACCTAGAGAAATTATGGAATCTCCATCCTTGGAAATTTTCAAGAGAAGGTTGGACAGACACTTGACTGGGATGGTTTAGTCTGGGGTGATATGGCCTTGATCAGGGGACTTGACTACATGATCTCAGGAAGTCCCTTCCAGCCCTACTTTCCTATGATCCTATGAACTTGTTAGTGTTTTCTTCTTTTTTTTAATATGGTAATATATTTAGAATTCCCATTGCAACATAATGCTTTCTATTTAGTTCAGAATGGCAGGGGGATATGTTCTTGTCATAATGCAATCTTATTCAACATTAGTGAATTTTAAGATCTTTGCTTTTGTTTTAGTATATTTCAATTGATTTTTTTTAAACAAGTTCTAAGACTATCCTTTCTTAGAACATAAGTTCATCTACATCTAAGGTACAATTCTTATTTTCAGCCTGTGTTTCAGTTTTCCCTAGCTACAGTTTGGTGACTTGTTTAGTTATAGTACTTTTTTAAGTTTATACCATTTCTATATGAAATATGTTGTATTACCAAAAACAATTGTTTACTAATAAAACTACACCTACCCTGGGACTTCAGCTGATAAAACAATAATGGAGTATATTACGTGAATAGTATTTCGACTCTCTAGCAGTGCCCTGTGTTCCAGTATTGGGTAAGCAGAAATAATAAATGCTGTAGCAAACTAGAGAAAATACACACGCAATTCTCAAACCAGTTTTGATTTTTCCATCCACATCAATGTATAATTTTGCTATACCGTGCTTATCTTTTCTGCTCTAAACTCAGTGACAGATCTGATTTTTTTTGGAAGCAGGAGTGGTACCACAAACTGTAGAGTGGCCCTTCTTTCCACTTCCTGTTGCCAGTTGTTAGTTCTAGTTTTCATGTTGCCAACTAGTAGTACATTAGTGACATTTGCACAGTTGACTTGTCTTGGTTTTTGTTTCTAAAAGACTCCGACAAAGGCTATATTAACAGTTTCATTACCATCAGTCCTCCATGAAATAAGAAAAATGTTCTAAAAAGGAGGAGGGCAAGTTTCTTTGAGTACATGTGAGATCTTTTATTAGACCAATTGCATAGTTGGAAAAAAGTTCTTAGCAAACTTTCAGGCGCAGTCACCCTTCTTCAGGCATAGGGAGTATCTGCTGTTCTGAGACTTCAAGAAATGAGAGAAGCTAGAAGTGTGGCAGCATGTCCGTGAGAATGTAAGTAGGTAGAAATTAGACAAAAGAAGAAGCAGAGAGGTAAAGCAGAGAGGGGAGGGGGAAAAGGAAGAGCAGGGGAAAAATGGCTCAAAGGAGATGTAACAGTGATAGAATACAAGTTAGAAAAGAGGCTGTCAGTGAAAAAGAAAATAGTTGGAGATCAGGAAAACAAGAATGCGAGAAGCTACAAGTGTGAGAGGATGTAGTGAAAATATAAATAGGGAAGAAGGAGAAACAAAAGGTAAAGCGGGGGGAGGGGAAGAAGGCGGGGAAAAAAAGAGCCAAATGGAAACATTACAGTGGTAAAAATACAAGGTAAGAAAGGCTGTCAAAGAGGAAGGAAATCAGAGGGACAAAGGGCAGAAAAGTAGGGGAGGGGAGACAAGGTGGGGGAAAAGAAAAATGTAAGAGGTCAGGTCAGGCAGGTACCTGTTGAATCGGATGTGTGGCAGGTTGTAATGCGCCATAAAACCAATGTCTATATTGAGTCCATGATTTTTTTGTATCCAGTAGCTCTATGAAGTGAAGTCCATAGGCTTGTCTACAGAAGGTGTTTTGTAAGTTCCCTTTTGAGGATTAGACCTGAGAGATCTGAGAGGGAGTGATTGTCCTGCCCCAACAACTAGTTGGGTATTCTTGCCTTCGGTAGATTTTCGGTGTATGTTCATTTTGGTGCACAGTTGTTGTTTTATTTCTCTTACATATTTTCCATCAGGGCATTTGGTGCATTGGATGAGATATATAACACTTCAAGAAGTGCAGCTGCACATAAATGCATGAATGACTCGTGCTTCCTGAGGCTGGGGGGGGCATGATGACTGCCTGCAGGTGGCGGCAGTGATGTTGGTGGCGGGGGCATAGCAGTGGTGAGCAGGGACCACCTGCAGATGCCAGCGGCAGCATCAACCAATCTCAGGGGGCACGTGCCCCCCACTCATTGCCTGTGTGTGTGTAAATTATCTATCTATCTATCTATAGAGGTGTGTGTATATATATGTGTGTATATATATATATATATATATATATGACTCTAGACATGTTAAATTCTAGACTGTGTACGCAGACTTGCAAAGAGGCAAGGGGGCTTATGGGTAGGTAATCAGGTCTGTTTATATTTCATCATCATATATTGCTGTCAACACGGATGTTATCTCTGGAGACAAATTCAGTTTGAGAACTGAAAGTAAGCATCACCGCAATGCTTAATGGGATCTTCTAGACTGAGCACTGACTCCCGTTGGGTAGAGTGGTTTTCTTTAATCTTTACAAATCTATAGAGGAGTCTCTGGGAGCCCCATAAGATTGGGCCCCTAATATAGTCCATAGGCTGTTGTGATCTATTTATAAAACTTTTCTAAAAACATTACAGGAATATATTGTCTCAAATAGTATATAATTAGAACTTATAGTCCCTATTCCATGATGATATCCTTGAGCTTTAATATAAAAGAGTTTTAATTTAAGATATATCGTTTTATTTTTAAAGCATCTTAACACAAACAATAAAAATACAATTAAATAAAAAATGTGATTTTAAATAAAAAAATCTGATTAAAAAAAAAAAAATTTTAATCATTGATTTTTCTCCACCCTGTGTAGCACTAACATAATAGCCAATTGGTAAAAAAAATTGTGTATGTACTATAGAAGGTGCTGTTTCAAACCATCTCTTTTTTTCCCCTGTGACATATTTAACATATGTACTGATCTCAGTCCTCATTACAGCCAGTCTTCAGACTTAGGACACAATTGGTTCCTGAAAACCATGTTGTAAGTCAAAAGGTTGTAATTCAGAACCAATTTTCCCATAGAAACAATGTTACAAATGGGGGTTGGTTCCTTTACCACGCTCGGATCCAGCTGGTAAGTCTGTTGTGGTGGGGAGAGAAGGGGCATGGGGAAATCAATGCCCTGCAGCAAGGGAGGGATTGGGGCTAGGCACAGGGAATGTGGTGGAATGCAGGTGTGGTTTGTTCTGGGCAGGTGCGGCAGCGCTGGGAGTGGGGGCTATGCCCTGCTGCTGTTCGCTCAGCTGGGGTTGAGCTGCTGTGCTGCCTTGGACAAGTGGTGTGTAGCAGTGGGAGCCGTTACAGCCTCCCGGATGAGCCGTGGCTTCGTCCCATCTCGCCCTGGCTGGGCTAGTGGCAGCAGCGGCAGGGCATGGTGGGGGCGTGTGCCTTGGATCTGTGTGGGGCAGGTGGTGGAGAGGGGACTATGGGGAGGCTGCAGCCACTCTAAAATTCCCCATAGCCTGCCTGGAGTTCAGCCTGGTGCAGCCCTGGCCCTGGCCACCCTGTGCAGATCCAGGGCACATGTCCCCGCCGCGCCCTGCCGCTGCCGCCACTGGCCCAGCCCAGGCAGGGCAGAGCAAAGCTGCGGCTAATCTGGGAGGTGCAGGGAGGCTGGGGCCACTCCTGTCACTGCATGCTGCTTTCTGGAGGCAGCACAGCACTCCCCTGCCCTGGTTGGGCGACTGGCGGCAGGGCATAGTTCCCACTCCTAGCACTGCCACACCTGCCCGGAGCAAGCCATGCCTGCATCCTGGGTCCCCTGGCCTCGGCTGGGCAAGTGGCTGAAGGGCAGAGCCCCCATTCCCAGCACCTTCTGCCTGGAGTGCAGCCCTGGCCCTGCCCACCCCATGCAGATCTGGGGCACATGCTTTCCCCCACCCTCCTACATGCCCTCCCAGGCTGGTAGTGCTCAGTAGTGGGAGCTGCCCTACCCCCTCCCATGCCCCCCTGGGCCCAGCCCCAGCCGCAATCCCTCCTTTGCTGCAGGGGATTGATCTGCCTCCCCATGCCCTTTACCGGCCCCTCTACTACAACAGAATTACCAGCTAGATGCAGCTGTGTCGAGTGTTGTAAAGGTGAAGCCCGCATCGGAACCCTGAAACAGGGTGTCAGTTTACAAACGTTGTGAATGTTGTTCATCATAACTTAAAGTTGTAAGTCCAGGACTGCCTGTATCCCACAATGCTATGTTCTTCCTACCCCATCTCCCTTCCCAGCCTGCACTCCCCCCACAAAGCAGTAGGGAGAGCAGCTGGCCTCCCTGATAACCTGCCCAGCCAGTGTGCCTTGCAAGGGTTGGTTTGCATGTCAACCAGCAACAAAGGCTGATGGGGCTAACAGAGGATGGGGCTCCAGTGGCAGTCATCTCTGCCACACACTCAGCACTTGCTGCTGCTGCCGGTGGCTTACCATCAGCTGTTGTCAGTAGGTCTGCCTCACTCATGGACAGGCTTCCCTGGGAGGAGGGAAGCCAAGAAACAGCCTCCTAATTTCCCCTGGCTTTAGATCATGCCTTTGTGGTAATGCTGCTATCCAGTTAAAAGGAGCATATAATCTGTTTTTATAGCTTTGCAAACTTTGTAGCACTACAAAAATAACGTGTCTAAGGCTTAGATTATACAATTAATAGAGAAGCTAATGTCAATGAATAACCTGCAGCCTGAATTCTTTGCCAATCAGAAAAATACTTGAACTCAGCGATTGCAATTTTCTTCCATCAGATAAGGGATATCTCAAGACTTGCAAACAAAATTACTCTATATATAATAGGTGGTGTTGAAATGATGTCACCACGGTGGTGCCGGAAATATGCAAGTGACAAGGATTTTTGTGGGTGATCTCTTTCAGTGGACCGACATGTTTGGGATAGATTTAGCCAAGCTTTCTCTAGGAGAGGAGTGCACAGACCTGAGGAAAGGTACTGTGCTACTCATATGCCTGTCTAAATATCCCAGACACAGTTTGTCCAGTAAAGGAGATTACCTACCCCCAAATCCTTGCGTCTTCACATTGGGATACTTACTTTCCTTACCTTATGGTTTGTTTGTTTTTGTCTCCCCTCCCCCCCATCCCCCAAGTATTTGCACGCAATGACCCTTCCCTCTTTCCTCTTTTGCCTAGAACTATTTTCTCAAATGTACCAAGCTCCAGCAGGGAAGTAGGAAGAAACATTGTATTCATTTCTGTAGCAGAACGTTTCATATTAATCTGTATTCTTTTTTTTGAAATGAGGAGCCTCAACGTTTTAAAGACCATGGAAATCAAAAAAATGATTGGCAAATCCCTTCAGCCAGCAAGACCGGTGCGCCACTTGTCTGAGCAGATTGGTAAGTTGCATGGTTGAAATGAATTCATTTTAATAAGGAATTACAGATCATTTTTAGGAAATTGCAAGGGTGTTCATAATTCACTTCTGTTTAAGGCAATAGTTTAAAAGCTGGCTGTGGGGAAATTGTAGCTTTTATTTGTGGGTTTAAATGGGAACATTTTCATTGACATGCTCATGCTCTAGGTCATACAAATATTCTAAAAGCTATAGCAAAACCATATTAAAACTATCACATCATTAACTAGACCAGGTTTAGCAAAACATTTGCAAACTCTTGTGTGCCTGGCTAGTTCTCTAGAGACCAAATTTATTTACAAATTGGTTCTGGATTTTAATTTGAGATTGAAGAGACATACTGAGGCATGCTGCCCAGGCTCTTCTGTCATAAAGAAACACATGGGAGGCAATAAAGCAGCCCAATTTGTTACTACCTTTTGCCCTGGGTACAAATGCGAGCATTTGTGGTGCAACAGAAGGTATGGATATCTGTTTGCTTTCACTTTGTGTTGCCATGGCACAAAGTGACATCTGTTTCCATCCAGAAATGTTTAAATAGGAATCCTTAAGTTTAAAAAAAATTCTACCCTGTTCTGATCTTTGTGATTTCTTTGTAATATTTTTCCTTCCTTTCCTTTCCTTCTCAAGAAACAAATTAAAGCTAGGACCTGGCATTTTCTGAGGGGTGGCTTGAGCATAACAAAGTTGAGAACCATTTTGGAGAGTAGCCTGCATGCTGAGTTGCATACTGGCTATGCTGAAGCCCCCAAAGGTTAGGTGTAAGAAAACTGGTTCATGCTTCCCCTTTTCCCCATATATATATATATATATAGTTGCATATGGAAAGTTGCAATGGGAATGCTAATTTTTTTCACTCTTTGAAAATATAAGTAAGAATGTTTTGGACCTGGATTGTATCATCTAAGAATTACTGAACTGTAAAAATGCTCTAGCTTAGACTACATATGTAGCTTTCCATCTGATTTAGTTAAACAGGTGCACATATTTTATGAACACCAGGGGTGGGGAGAGGAAAATCAGTCCAAATAATAATTTAGACTTAACCCTGTTGTTGTAATTGAAGTATTTGATTTTTTTTCCTGATGTCCATGCATGGATGTGAACCTCTTAAAATAAATTGGTGACTCTAAATTGGTTTTAAAATGCACCTTTATTTCAAAGCCAGTGTAACAAACTGCGGTGGTTTAAAGATGAGGCCTGCCAATCCAGATAAAACAAGGGGCCTTTTCTTCCCTGTTCTTCCCCTCTCCCACACCCACTCCACATAGCTTTATTTTTTCACTCCAGCATGATCTGAAATACACCTTGACCAGACTGCTAGTTTTTTACTTCATTTCCAAAAACTTTTGTAGATTGTGAATCTCTGTGTCAACAGAGCTTTGAGTTCAGGTAAAAATAATAGTCCTAATTCATACAGTGACTTGAGTGTTTTGACATAGAGCATTGTCATGCCAAACTCTTAGACACCCAGCTCCTGAAACAAAACTCCTAACACCAAACTGGGATATTAACTTTCTATACCATGCACAGAGAAAGTTGGGCAGATAGGAAGGGAAATGCACTGAGCTAGAAAATGACAAAATTAAGCAATGGGAAACGTTGAAAAGAAGGGTATATCTGCCCTGAGACAAGTGCCTACATATGACTGGCATTCACTGGACTTGGACTTCAGTCCTACTTTTTGATTTGGGCGACTAGCTCACTTTTCATATTGAAACACAGGTGTTGAAGAGGAGGCAGTGGTTCTGGTAGCTGGGCTGTAGTTTAAAGATGTATTTGTCCATGAAGTAGACCTAGCAACCAAGTCTCTCTTTCCTTAGCCAGAGGGGTTTCAAACCCATCTCTCTCTTTGCAGGAGAGTTCCTTAACCACAAGACTATAGGCTAGGCTTGGTGACACTTCTGTTACCCTGCCCCCTTTTGTTGTAGCTGAACTCCCATACAAGGCTACCTATGCATTTTGTAATTAAACAGTTATTAAATAAAATAAACGTTATTGGGAGCAGGCACTGTAATCCAGATCTCTGCCTCACAGAAGAGTGCCCTTTTTAGATTTGGCTTAGTCCTCCTTGCACTCTTTAGCCCCGTGAGTCTTGGATTCTTTATTACGCTTTGCCATAGTTTCAACAGAAGGGCATACTCTCCATTCTGTCAAAGTTTTGCTTCTAGCTTGATGGTTGGAGCATCCTTCTGAGAGGCAGAAAATATATATTTGAACCCTCTTAAACTGATAAGGGCCTAGAATCCTGTCTCACTTCCTGTATGGGCATCCTAGGCTCTAGGCTGTTATTCTCTGGTCGTGGTCTTAAATGAAAGTGGCAGGACTGCTGCGTTTTGTGCTGAACTTGTTGGTATGTGGTAGGTGTCTGTTGAGCATGCTTGACAAATTTGGGCCATGATGAACTTTGTCTCAGGAAAACATGCTTTGTAAATCTTCATCAGGGTTAAATATGAAGCAGGAGCTGAGCTTTTTGTGCATATGTAGTAGTGGCACATGCTTTTACTGCCGAAAACTTAAACTTATTGGGTATTTACAAAGCCTTGGGCATTCAAGGATTTATTTAGGTGAGAGTTTTTTGATTCACTCTTAAAGTCCATTTTAGGATTCTCCAAGGTTATCTGTGTAGCTTTGAGGTCAGAATACTGCATTATCTTCCACTAATCCCTGTCTGCCTACATATGAACTTCTGCTCAGCCTTTCATCTCTGTCTCCAAATGAAGCAGGAAAAAATGATGTCCAGATACAAGTACTCTCATCCTTTGTGCAAAAATAACTGAAGAATGTCAGGTTGTTGTATACATTATGTGAGCTGAACTAATTCTATCTTGGTAATAAAAGATTTTGCTGGAAAAAAATTGAGTGAAATAGATATGACATTATAATTTCATACTTATTGAAGGCATAACTGCATAGTAGCTGTGGCAGGTACCATCTTTTTTTTTTTTTTGCTGTTGTCTACAACAGAGGTTCCCAACCACTGGACCGCGGCCCGGTACCAGGCTGCGGCAGGTTGGCTGCTGGGTTGTGGCACGAAACCCCTGCTTGCACCCCCATCTGTCCACTCGGGTGAGCAGCTTCCGGGGTCACTGCTGAGCTATCGGGGTTAAAGCCGGGGGGGCGGGGGAGCCCTGGGAGGGAGGCATCCAGCTCCGCACACCCTATCCCACTCCTGCCAGGCTGAGGTGAAAAAAAAGTTTGGGAACCACTGGTCTACAACACCTAGTTGATTCCTGATTTATGATTAGGCAACTAGTTGCTATGATAATGCAAATAATAAATAGAATTATTGCATTGGCTAGGGATAAATGCTGAAATGTTACTGTGGACGGCAGCCGCCGAATAAATGCATTACATGGCAAAGATGTTGAAAGAAATGGGACCTATTTATCTGGTGCTTAACTAGGTAGTAAAGCACCTGTACGGTAACTAATACGAAACAAAACATTTGGATCTTTCTCTGTTGTTTGACTTTGCTACTGGGTATTTGCACACAAATGTCTTTAAGATAGTGTTCTAAATGGACAGTTGACTTTTTGCTTACTATTACTCTTGTTCCAACAGCTTCAACAATTAATTTCAACTTAAAAAGTGAATTTGCATGCAACACTCAAGTATGCTTACGTAGTGACAGTAGTTGGGTAAGCATCTAATTAAGTGGATACAATAAAAACAATTGTAAATTGCTAAGTCTATGAAGAACTGATAAAAGAATACCATAAATTGACAATGAAATGTGCCATCAGATTATTCAGCTGTAAGTGTAAGCTCTTCACAGTGAGTCTTGTTCTTTCATTTGATTGTTAAGAGTAGTCCTTGAAATGTTAAAATGAAATTTTGTATTTTCTTGGTACATGTGCACTAAGGCCTGAAAAATGCATCTCCATAAGAGGTAACAGTGACTTTCAAACGTGGCTTTTCTTTAGGCTTCATAAAGTTTATCTCCAGTAGCTTGTTCTGTTAATTCTCAACTACATATAGGTAACAAATGCTCATTTACCTTGCTCACTTTTTCCGTATTTTGCACTTAATAAGCAGTGGCAGGAGTTCTTGTATTCCTTTTCATGTAGAAATGTATTCAGTGCATTTGAGGCAGCAGACATAACATCTGGATTAAAATTTCTCCCCATATGCATCCAAAATGTTGGTCAAGCGAATATTTTTCTGTGCCTCCTGAATTCAGAACCACATTATTGTATTTGTTGGAAAGCAGCATTTGCTTTACATTCTGAGGGACAGATGAGGAAAAATGTGACTTGGGAAGACAGATAGAGAGGTACTTCAGTTCTCCTTTGATCTTGAGCTAGCAGTGTTCTGTTTGTCCCTTTGCTTACTATTGCATAACCAGAAGGGTGCCAGCAGCTCCAGTAAAATGTATGCATGCTGTTTTTTGTGGCTTTTGCTTTTGCCCCTTCTTGCTAGGCCAGTGTCATAACTTCTGTGCCCTAGGCAACCTTTTAGAGTAGCATGCTGGATGCTTTATAGCCTGGCTGCTGCTGTGAGCTGTCAATCCCTCATCTCTGCCAGCAGTTCCACCTCTCCCTGCTTTCATCCCCTCCCAACTCTGTGCCCAGGCTGCCCAGAAGACTGCAAATGTGCAGGGCCTGGTTTTCAGATGAATGTTGGCATTCAGACCAGGGCAGCCCTAGTTCTGGGATTCATGCCATTTGTTTAATTTAAGGTTCTATGCAAATCGGCCATAAAGATGTTCTGCATTGTATGTAGAACATCTCTGTGGCTGGCTTGCCATTTTATTGCACTATAAATTGGTTAAAAATGTGTTATGTTGCAATTTATGGTACAATTGGAACATTAATTATGCCATCTGTGTAGGCATTTCATTTTTCAAAGAGAGGTAAAGGAAAGTGGGAGTAATGACAACAGTTTTCAAATATTTGAAAATCTGCCAGAAAGAGAAGCAGGAACCATTCTCCCCTGCTACAGAAGGTAGGCCATGAAGCAATGGGTTAAAATTGCAGTAGAGGTGACAGATTAAATCACAGGAAAAACATCCTAACTATGTCCTTTGGCTGTTCTTACAAGTTGTCCAGGAAAATTGAAGATTTCCAAGAAGAGACTGGATAACTTTGGGATGGTTTAGGAATAATGCATTCTAAATTATTGCAGCTCAAATTGGACCACCAGCGCAGGGAGCAGAGGGACTTTAAACTGTGTGTTGGGCTGGGTTAATTGGCTGGGCCTGGGACTGCACAAGGGTCTGGAACTAGCCACAGTGTGGTTCCTGCTAAGCTAACAATCAGGTATTTGTCAACCTGGTGTTGTCCCCTGGCTGAGCTGGCAGCAGATTATCAGGCACCTGGCCTTTAACTTGCCAGTGCAGGGGGAAGAGACCAGGATCAAAATCCCAGTCTACCCCAGTGTTGGCAAGTATGGCGTGATTTGGGTCTGATCCCTGATCCCAAAATTGCCCATTCTGCCATGCTACATGCATAGCAGAAGCACACCTGTTAGATCAGATCCTGTCATGCCTTAAATGAATGTTGGTCAGCGGCCTCAATGTAGGAAGTAGTCGCTAAGGTTGTGAGTCAAAATAAGCCATTCAGGGTTATCTATGTTTGCAAAACTTGTAACTGCAGTTCACCTTTCTTGTGGCTCTTGTTCAGTTATGTATGTGCTACAGATTCTGCTGGTGGTAACCACTGGTATATCTCCACCACTCCTGACTATAGTTTAAAAAAGTCACTGGTGCAGATGCTGGCCCAGTCCCACTTATACAAACCTGTTCTTCAGTTTGCATAAACCTCATTGCTTGAATTCTGCTAGAAAATGAATTGCTTGTCTAGTTTTTCCTCTAGCTGTTATACAGCATGGAAAGTTATGAGCAATCTCAAGTGAACAATATATAACAGTAGATGTAAACTTGACTTTGCCATAATTAATTTCAATATCAGTTTTACTTTGAATAGTGTATCCTTGCATTTTGTGAGAGAACACCAGATCTTCATATAATGCATTTTATGTGAAATGCTTCTAAAACTTTGAATAATTTGTATCTCTTCCTTTCACTTTTTTTTCCCCAGTGGTGTGAGTCTCCTGGAATGATTGAAAGTAATCAGGCAGAACAGCATGAGGTTGAATCTAAAAAAGGTAAGCCCAGATCAGTGTATGAATTACTGACTTGTAAATATTAATTCTAAGGAGTTGTGAATTACATATTTTTGTTTCAAATACTTGCTTCTGCTTCATGAAGTGATGGCTTCCTTCCAAATCAGGAATGATGTGAAAGTCTCACTTCAATAATTTGGTATTTTAATGTAATAATGTTATATATCAAGACTTTGGAAGTGGTGTGTGTATAATAGTACAGCTACGCTGATATGGATCTTCTGGCATGCTTGACCAGTACCTAGAAATGCAGGTCTAGAATAAGTCTGAGTTGAAAAGTATCTTACTATTGTACATGATTGCCCGCAATTATTTTTTTTATAAAATCAAGTTCGGCTTTTATGTTCCATGTTGTTTGCCCCTACTGTTCTTATTGGAAAGCTGTTTTAGAACCTTATTTTTCTGTTTTGAAACCTTTTTATTTCTAAACAAAACTCACTTTTGGCAATTTGGTCTTGTATTAATATTGTCATCTGGTGTAAATACTTTTTTACCCTCTCTGATATTTATCTCTTATTTATAGAATAACTATATTCCCCTACCAATAGCTAAACAGGCCAAGGTTTTTTAGCCTCACCTCAGTAAGATAGATATTGGCTGGCCGTGTCTACATGAGACACTGACTGTGCAGTCATTTAGTACTTGTATAAACAAATACTAAATGACTGCGCAATAATAGTATAGTAGTGTTGCCGAATGGCTTTTAGGTGACACTGACTGCAGTAGCTCATTACTAGCTCATGTAGGCGTGGCTGCTGTCCATTTTTCTGATCACCCTCCTAGTCCTCTGCCTGCATTACAGTATTCCTTACCTGCTTTATAGTAATTATTCAGTAATTTCCATCTTAATTACCATAATCCTTATTTGGCACCATACCAAATGTTTACTGGTTAGATGAAATATTCTAAATGTCTTTTTTCTAAGAAATATCAAATTAATCTGGCATGATCTTCCTTTGGTAGACGCATGTTGCAATTCCACCCATTTTTCCATTTACCTCCATGATTTTATTCATTCCATTCATAATTAGGGGTTCACCCAACTTGAGGAGGCAGCTGGCCAATTTTGTGGGGAGATTACAGGGCTGGCCACCACTTTTATGGGCTGATCCTGGCATCCCCACTCCCCCTACGCTTCTGGCCAAGGGGCCTCAGTTACCCTTGCTGCTGACTGGTTGCGAGGGCTGCCCATCATGTGGACCCACCCCTTGCCACCCTCAGCTAATCAGTGGCAAGGGGTGGAGGTGAGAGCCATCTTAGGTGCTCTTCCTGCTGTTTCCCCTCTGGGGAGGCCCAGCATTTTATTTTTAGAAGTCCGTCCCCCCCCCCCCCCCCAATTTCTCAAGCTTTGCCCAATTTCACGGTTTCTGTGAAACAGCAATTTCAGTAGGTCCATATTCATAATGTGTTCTGAACACTTGCATACTATTAGACTAGCAGGTCTCTGGTTGCTTGGATTTCTCTCTTAGAGATGCTGTGTTAACAGTTTCATGTTACCATCCTCTACTTGATAAATTTATTAACATCCTTTAATAATGATCTGTGATTTAAGTGCCAGTTCTTTCAGAATTATGAATATCATTATACAAATGATAGGGAAATGGGGAAGAAAGGAGGGGGCATGAAAGAGGTGAATGTGAGTTAAAGAGATCAAAAAGGATAAACAAAGCAGTTAACCCACTGAGGGACATAGGAGGTTATAAAAGCTTTGTGGTGGGTTTCCTTCCCATTTCCTTTGCTTTTAAATGAACTAATTTCTTTCTACCGTATTTAGTACCCATACTCTTTGCAAGTCTATTCATAGCATCTGATGAAATAGGTTATAGCCTACAAAAGCTCATGCCTCTCCATGAATGAGTCTGTCCAGGTGCTACACTGCCCTGCTTTTTACCAAACTTCAGATTAACATAGCTAGCTACCTCTCTCTACTCATGTGTAATGGATAGTTAGCCAATTCTGGATTGGTCTGTGTACTTTGTTAGTGAACACTCCCACAAATTCACCCCAGTACAAGATCTGGGACTGCTACATACCACATTCATTTTAGATTTGAACCATTAAACATCTATAGCTCTGCATTGTTCTTTGAAAAGCTGGTTATCTTGGGGTATTTCTAATTGTTATTTTAAGAGTGATTGAAACATTATTCACAATGACAATTCTTCAGGCACCTTTTTATAAAAGCTAAGTTAAACATTCAAATTAGTAAATGCAGAATTATTAACAGATGTTCAGATAACTTAATTACCTAATCATTTGTATACCTATGTATGTTTACAGAAAGAATTCAATACAGTAGGGACTTCCTCTTAAAGCTCGCAAGTGTTTCACACTCGCAGAAGAAGCCAGACTTTCTTCCTGATCATCCGGTAGTTCTTGAAAGACCAGTAAGTATATTTTTAACATTTAAATTAAGCTGTGAGAAGCACTTTTGCAGTGTCAACCATCATGGTTGGTTAGAGCAAAATTTATTGTTTTTAAATCTGTTTTGAGGTTCATGTACTTTACCCAAAAACAGATAGTGGTTATAATTTTACAGTAGCATATAAAAGTCCCCAGTCAGGATAGGTATCTCTTTTTAGCAAGTGTTGTACAAAGAGGAATCTCTGCCTTCAAGAAAATTTTCTTGACCTTCTGTTCCTGCTTTTATACTTCCAAAGGACTAAAGTTCTATTATGAACTAATGAATTTGTATAATTGTGATATTCCTTGTACTTCCAGTTATGGTATGATTTATACTTGTGTGTTCTTACTAATGTAACTTCCTGTACGTGTTTCCTTTAGTCCCATAATTTTTTGGCTTGCTTGTTTAATAGATGTATAATCTGTCAATATTCAGCTTTGTACCTTAATGTACTCCTACTTGATCTTTTCTTGGCTGACAATTTAAAAATGGAGACAGAGGCTGAATTGTGCAAATATCCAAGACTAAGTTTGATCAGAAGGTGTGTCTAAGGGTGGTTCCCCCACCTCTATCACTTGCACTATAAATTCCCCCCACACACTTATGAAAAGCAGCAAGGCAATCTAGATGCTTTACTCTCACTTAGAATTCTCCAAATTCATTATCTGCATTGTCTTGTCTGTGTGCATGCATGGATTGCCATAGCAATTTGAAAACAGCTCAAGTCCCCACAATACTTCTTGGTTTTTCCCCAAATGTCTCCTGAAAACATGGTCACGTTTAAATGGTTTAGGTTTCAAATCCAAATAGTCTCCCAAACTGTCGTAAGGAGTCTGATACAACAAAGGTTGGCTTAGTAAAAGTACGTGAACTGGTAGCATAATTTTCTGCTGTTGCCTGTCCAGCATGTTTGGTTATAATGGTGACTTCCCCCAGCACTGCGAGCTGCTGGGATCTTGACTTGACTGAAGGAGGCGCTTCCCCAACAACTGCGCCGAGTTCTCAGCGCTGCGAGCCTCTGGGAACCGAACCCAGCAGCGGGAGGCGCTTCCCCCAGCCGGACTGAGTTCCCCAGCACTGAGGGGCTAGGAACTCAGCCTGGCTGGAGGAGGTGCTTCCCCCAGCTGGGCTGAGTTCCCCAGCGCTGGGTCCCTAGTGGCAGGAGCAGTGACTTGTGATCCAGCAGGCAGATTGGTGGCTTGCCTGCACTCCCGGGAGGGCTGCAGGGGCTCTGCTGGACTCCTCCTGGGAGTGCAGGCCCCGATCTGCCTGCTGACTCACAGGATGCTGTTCCTGCTCCCCGGCTCCTGCTTGGCAGCAGCCAGAGGTTCAGTTTCCTAGAAACCCCTGCACCAATCTTGAAACTTGGCAGGCTTCATGCCCTCAGAAGGGGCTACCACCCCTGCAAGTTTCATTGGAATCGGGCAAGAAATGACAAAGTTACAGGCTTTTTCGTGCTTCCCCATTATAGCCTATGGGCGAAATGTCGAAACAGCAAAACTGTTTCAGCGAAATGGAATGGAACAGTGCTTTCGAAATGAAGCAGAACTTGAACTGAAACACTACTTTCGTTTCGATGGAATAGAAGCAGAGCACTGCTGTTTCACACAGCCCTAATGTCTATGCTGCTCACTTACCTGCTATGTCAGGGTTGGGCAAAATATGGCCTGTGGGCTGGATGCAGCCTGCCAGGCCATTCTATCCGTCCCGTGGGACCCCTAAAAAAATTTAGAAAATTAATGTTTATCTCCCCCTGACTGCCTGTCATGCGGCCCTTGATGGCTTGCCAAAACTCAGTAAGCGGCCCTCTGCCTGAAATAATTGCCCACCCCTGTGCTACATGGTGCCATGGTGAAAGTCTGGACTGTTCTGTGTGTACTACCTGTTGAACTGAGGGTAGTGTGGCAATTTTTGTGCTGCTGGTGAGGGGGAGAGGGGATAACTATCAGTTTATCACAGGAGGTAGAGGTAGTTGGTACACTAATGCAACTAGACCACTTTTGATGTGGGAGGTAGTGTACATGGCATATTTTAGCACACTGCTGCCAGCTGCAGTGAGTGGTACAGACTTGCCTTTAATGCCTTGCTATAACAATTTGATGTCTGTGTAGATTGATGCCTGTAGTTAATTCACCTTTAAATACTGATAGCAGTCTTTCTGCCACCATGTACTAATTAAAAAATAAAAAATGTACACAGTGGAATTGTGAAAGCCCATCAGTAGAATGGTCTCGGTGCAGCTCACAGGGTCTTAATTCCAGCTACGCTAATATCTGCTCTGGTTTAGTCGGTGTTCTTGTGTATATATGGAGGGGATTCAGTGTTTGAGGGAGAAGTGGACAGCAGGAGGCTTAACAAAATATGGAGAAATCTTGTGATATTAAATGTATTTGTCCAAAAGTACAAGAGGAAAAAAGAAATGATTTGCATCCTCTGAAGCAGGGCTGTACAACTTCTAAGCAGCCAGGAGCTTAGAATGCTGAATGGGCTGCACCAGTGGCATCTGCAAGTCGTAGGGTCCACAGGTCCCCAGGCTACATGCTGCATGTGTGCAAGTGCTTCCCCTCCCTCTCATTGTGTACATGGATGCTCCTGCACCACACGGGCTGGCCCCCTTTGCAGTGCATGTAGCAACCTACCTCACCTTTGGGTGTCTGGCTGTGGGCTCTCCCACTGCACTATGCTGCCCAGGCATTCTGGGTGATGTCCCCCCCCCCCCCCCCCCCCCCAGCACTGTGGGCTGTGTTGAGCTACCCCACTTCATCCCTCTCTCTTGGGTTGGGTCAAGCAGCAGAGGCCAGAGGAGGGAGTGGGAACCCCAAGATCCCAGCAGCTGCCTCAGCCAGAGCAGTAACGGCAGCAGTGGCCAGGTGGGAGACTGAGAGTTGCGTGTCTACCACTGAGGGCTGCATGCAGTCAGTTTAGTTTCCTTTGTGATTCTGGTGTAGCAAATACAAGTCCTCTTCCAAGTCAAAGAATGTGTATATTGTGTATACTGTTAGGACATAACAGTGAAAATCTATATGCTGAAATTGTAATGGTTGGCTGCTTGAAGGGTTGTATTTGTTACCACACTCGGTAGTAGCCTGAAGCAATGCTTAGTTGGATGTGCTTCCTGACTTGCTGTCAGGAAACCTATCTGCAGTGATGCACTGGGAAATTTTTATGGGAATGTCCATTAAGATTGTAAAACCTGCATCTTCTATCTTGAGACTGAGTATCTTTTTAAGAATGTTTCCTTGATGCTGGGCCATTCCCACATTAAATTAATACAGCCTTTATTGGTATGATTGGTGAGGGAGCTAGGCTCAACGTAGCTGTGAGCCATTGTTTGGAAAGCCACTGGTACATGAGGGCTTCTGCTCTGGAAAGCTGTGCTACTGGACTGAGTATTGCCACATTTCAGTTCGGCACCTCAAGTGCTAGAAGCTTCCTTTCCTAGACAGCATGTACTTGGACAGGATTTTCACAGCAGCTCGGACTTCCACCCAATAAACTTGAGAGGTAATATCCAAAGCAGTGTGTCAGGCTGTGGGCTGTGGTCAGCATCCTCTGTCCAGCACCGTGTATACTGTTTATCTCTTGCATGCATTCTTCATCCCATCTCAAAATATGCTTAATGCTATTTTCCACTTGGGCACTTTCAGGTGGTGCCAGTGTACAGTTGTTGACCCTAAGAACCTATGTTAAATTTCTTTTAACTACATAGTATTTATGGAAATAGCCTTTGAAGAAGTATAGAGATATCAAATGTCCAGTTTTGATTTTAATTATTTTTTTCCCCTTGAACAGGCAAATGACCACCCTCTATTTTCTTTTGGAATCTGCCAGCAGCCTTTGCTAGCCAGTAAATTTATGTCTAATGACTTATCTTCATTTTTCTTTTTTACAACCTGGCCTTAAGGCTTGTCTACTCAGAAGAGAGATCTTCTGCAAAAAAACCCAAAAACCCCCAATGTCCATCTACATAGTTCCATGCATACCTTTTTAGGCACTAACTGTGTTCTCAACATTAAAGCATTAGTTTGTTTGGTTTGGCAACCATTGATCCTTCCAGACCATGGTGTATGCATGAGAGGTCACCCAGACCTTTGATATATATGCCTAGGAAGGAGTTTTTGGAGGAGTGGAGGCTGCCCAGAACTTCCATCCCCCCCTTCAAGTCTCTGAGACAGAATTCAAAGGCCAGACTGGGTCCAGACCTTTGGGTCCTCCATGGCTGTATTTATGTCTTGGAATTGAACCCAGGTCTCCTGTGTGGCAGACAAGGATTCTACCACTGAACCATAGGGGACCTCCTTATTAAAGCATTAGTCTTACTTATTGTTGTTGGACATCCTGTCCCTTGGTGTGTCACCCTAGAATGCCTTAATTCAGGGCTATCCTACTTCTAAGCCCCTGGGGTTCACAGGCTGTACCAGTCAAGCCACAGGCCACCAGACCATGTGGATGATGGTCCACATGAAGCATCTGTCCAACCTCCCTCCTTGCTTTCCTGCTGCACCATGTGAGCACGATCCCTTCCCATCCTGTCTGCTACAACACCTGCTCTTTTGGGCATCCCTCCCCCCCCCACTGGTGCACCAGGCTCCCCACCCACCGTTGCCTTGTTCAGATGTGATCTCCCCGAATGGCTTAGAGTCACCTTCAGTCTGTGCTGGATTGCATTGCCCCAACCCCTTGCTGGATTGCATTGCCCCAACCCCTGGGACAAGGGCAGAAAGCATCACTCAGAGGAGGGATAGGGGAACCTGGAAACCCTGGCTGCTATCACAGCCAGAGCAACAGGTGAAGCAGTGGCTCAGCAGGAGCCTGAGGGCAGCAACTTAACTGCTCGCAGGCTGCATGTGGCCCAGGGGCTGCCAGCTGGATAACGTTGCCCTAATTTATTTGTCAGATTAGTGCCTATATTTGAGCTAGATTGTCCTTCTGTATCTAAAAATGACACTCAGATTTTGAAGAATAAGTAGTGATCCTTTTCTTTTGCAACTGACAGTTTAATCATATCTTTAGCCTTGACAAGTCCTAGTCATGGACTGATTCTTAAATTCTTTAGTTTCCAAAAATAGACATTTCTCCAGTCTCCTCTTGAAAACTATTTAGCTATGACTCTACTCAAGATATAATTAGCTGCAATATTGTTAATCTATTCACATCCCTTTTTAGCCATCAGGTTTAAATCCTCATTAAACTATACACAGTAGGGAAATGCAATTCCCACTTCTCATATTTTGAAAAATAAACATAGAAAATGTAATGTGATTTTACTTAGGGGCCATTCATGCTGTCATGTATGTAATGAATCATATTCCTCAGACTTTGGAAAATGGAGTTCTTCATTTGGGAGCTGATACACAAGAACGGCGGGCGGGGGGGGGCAAATGCTTGAGGTCCTATTATGTGATCTTACATTAAATGTTGCACAAGTAGACACTAGATATGCAAGACTTCCAGTGATGATACCACGATTCCATACTAGCTTGCCAGTCATACTATAAACATTTCTTGTTTCAATTGCAAGTTATTTCAGTAGCACTTCACTTCTATATGTAGTTTAGCTTTCGGAATAGGTAAAACTACAAGAAATACTATCAAACTAGTTTCTGTATTTGATCTTGGAAGTGTCACAACCCAAAGTTGTGAATTTTTGTTTGTGTGTGCTTCGGCATCGCTAAATTATGTTCCCACTAAATTGCAGCTTCCTTGCACGGTGGAGTTCTCTGCTGCAGAAGAGAACTCCAGTGCAACGGGGAATTTCCCGCCAATTTGTAGCTTCTTTGCATGGTGCATTTCTTTTGCATCTCAGAGATGCACGGTGCAAAGGAGTTCCCGCCATTTGTATGAAGATTCGTGCCACGTTATTGGTCGATTCTAAATTATGCACACGTAATGGCTAGCGATTGGCTTGTTAGCTGTATAAAGAGCTTGGGTGGCTTCTGCCCAAGTTGGAGAGAAATCACTTAGCGAGCACGAAGATCTCTAAGCGCTGCAGATCCTCATGGACCCAATGCATTTCTTAAGCAGGCAACAGAGGTCTAAACAGCCTCTGGCCTCTCCCCGTCGCCGAGCGCAATCCTAGACGTATCCCTTTCCTATATACTCAATATTTGAACCCACGGAGCTTTAACAACTCCGGGGCCAGAGAGCCGAACCAAACCCACGGAGCTTCGACAACTCCTTGGGAAAAAAATTGCCGAACCCGCGGAGCCTTAACAACTCTGGGGCCAAAGAATCGAATTTGTCGTAGTCCTCCAACGAGGATTTAAGCGGAGCTGCACCTGGAAACTGTCCAGCCTACACCGCGACCATCTTGGGTGTAAGTAAATAATCTTTAAATCAACCATTACGCCTCTGTGACTAATTCTAGCCTGTGCATGCCTTGCTGCCGCACGGTTCTCTCCGGCCTCGCGTGCCCGGGCTGCTGGCCACAGCCCGCGTGCGCAAAGACGGGCCCGGCTCGCCCCCGGCCCGCACATGGCGATGAGGATGGGATCAGGAGAGAACACGCTGCAGCTAAAATTGGTTAAGAACTGCCCTTGGCGCGACAACCAATGCCAAGTGAAAAACTTTGAGAAACTGGAGGCGCATATCGCTTACCACCAGGCGGGTGGAACGGGTGAAAGATTTGTGAGCGGACGCCTGTCGCTAAAGGGAGAAGAGGGAGTCTCCGAAGACGGAGCCCCGAGAGAGAGGGAAGTGTTTTTGCTCCCCGCGGCGTTCGGGTGTATAATGAGAGACGAGCGGGTCCTGTTCAGGCCCCTTGATACTGTGTCCCTCGCCGGACCCAACCCGGTGGGCGAAACGAACCCGACTTTCACCCGGGAGTGTACCTGATGCCTACGATATGCTCGGGAGAGTGAAGGACCGGAGTCGATCGGCCGGTTCCCTCCCCTCGTGGCGGCTGGATTAAGGGGTTGCGAGCTACCATCCGAGCTCCGCGAAGATCTGGAGACGGAGGAATGAGCCGCAGGTGAGAGGGTGGCCCCGTGGTACGACAAGGGGGGAGAATGTAGCGCAACTTTTCGTACTGTAATGAATCTAATGCACAAGAATTTAAGTTTGAAAGCCCAGCTGCAGATGGCTATCCAAGCGGTCAAAGAAGCGGCTGAGAAAAAGGAGCCTGAAACGCTGGCCCAAGATGGCGCCAAGCAAGAGGGAGACCGCGTGGAAGAACCGGAAAAGAAGGGTGGAGCTTCGGAGGAACCCACGAGAGTTCGGTCAGCGACTCCGCCCATCGACGCAGTGTCGTCGCCGGCAACCTCGCCTAGCGACGCAGCGACGCCTCTACCGACCACGCCTTCCTGCCGACGGAGAGAGTCAAGCGGAGGAGTGCATCCGCCCCTCCTGCGTGAAGCAGTAACAGCAGCAGTGACTCCCGCGGCAGCAGTTCAGCCTATAACAACATCAACTCCCGAAAGAACAGCTTTCCCTACAACAATGACTGATCGAATTGCTACTGCCTACTATGCTCGCACCAGAGCTGAGTTACAGGATTTGTGTCAAGCATCAAGAATTCAACCTGAAGAGACTCTAGCTTTATGGTTAGGATGTTTAGTCATGGAACTTGGATCCGACCTGCTGAACCAAGAAGAAGCAAGCTTCCTAGTTAGACAAGCTTCGTGGAGTAGAGGACATGTCACTGACATCCACATGATAACAGTTAATACTCACTGGCCTATTCCACTGCCAGCGCTTGTTGCAGGACTGATTAGTCAAAAAGCCCACGTATGGCATGCAGGACGGCCAGAATATACTGGTGCAGAGCATCTTATGCTAGCAATCATCGGCGTCTTGTACTGTGCCTGGAACCCCAGAGCATGTGCACTGGGACTGACATCACTCCAGCGAATAAGACCATGGCCTCATCGTCACCTACGAGATCCTGGAACAGTTCCACTAACCGTTCACAGCTTAGACAGTTGTCTCGAGGTTTATGGGCGAAAGAACATCGTCGTCCTTCGGATTCTGCTCAGTCCAGTGGTGAATCAACCTGTGAGTAATCTTCTTTGTCAGTTACCACAATTGCGTATCCTGATGGTGCCAAGATTGTCTCTTGATCAGGACTGTCAACACCCGACCGGACCTCAAGGCACCAGACGTCGTGAATCCAATCTTCCACCACTGCCACCAAGAACCCTAGAGAAGCGATACATGTTTGGATTTCTCCTACAGCGTTCCAGACTCAACAAGCGGCAGCTTCGGATTTTAGGAGACGCAGGCCAATGGTAATTGGCTTATGAGTTAGGTTTTCGTTATTTAGAAGAGCCAGATGATGGATCCTCAACGATTTCATCCAATTGAGTCATGGAAGTTGTTTAAATCTGTTGAATAAGATCATTAATCTATTTTTTGAGAGTTTTCTGTTTACAGATCCGAGATTCAGAGTGCGTGGCGAAGAGGAGCCCTGAGAGGGATGACATCACCGAAAGAAGTGAGGGCCTGACATATGACTTCGCCATGATGCCCACTGAAGCCCTGATCATGCAGTTTTGTTATGAATCAGATTATGTGTTTGTGTTAATTATTGTTTCTTGATTATTATGTAACTTAATTCCAGGGCAGCGAATTTTATGTTTGTTTATTTGTTTGTTTGCTTATCTGTTCGTTTGACGACTCACGACAAGGTTCTAGAGTGATGAATGTATGGCATAATTTAGCTATGCTCTCAGCAAGGGGGGATGTCACAACCCAAAGTTGTGAGTTTTTGTTTGTGTGCGCTTCGGCATCGCTAAATTATGTTCCCGCTAAATTGCAGCTTCCTTGCACAGTGGAGTTCTCTGCTGCAGAAGAGAACTCCGGTGCAACGGGGAATTTCCTGCCAATTTGTAGCTTCTTTGAATGGTGCATTTCTTTTGCATTTCAGAGATGCACGGTGCAAAGGAGTTCCCGCCATTTGTATGAAGATTCGTGCCACGTTATTGGCCGATTCTAAATTATGCGCACGTAACGGCTAGCGATTGGCTTGTTAGCCATATAAAGAGCTTGGGTGGCTTCCGCCCAAGTTGGAGAGAAATCACTTAGAGAGCATGAAGATCTCTAAGCGCTGAGGATCCTCATGGACCCAACACATTTCTTAAGCAGGCAACAGAGGTCTAAACAGCCTCTGGCCTCTCCCCGTCGCCGAGCGCAATCCTAGACGTATCCCTTTCCTATATACTCAATATTTGAACCCACGGAGCTTTAACAACTCCGGGGCCAGAGAGCCGAACCAAACCCACGGAACTTCGACAACTCCATGGGAAAGAAATTGCCGAACCCGCGGAGCCTTAACAACTCTGGGGCCAAAGAATCGAATTTGTCGTAGTCCTCCAACGAGGATTTAAGCGGAGCTGCACCTGGAAACTGTCCAGCCTACACCGCGACCATCTTGGGTGTAAGTAAATAATCTTGAAATCAACCATTACGCCTCTGTGACTTATTCTAGCCTGTGCATGCCTTGCCGCCGCACGGTTCTCTCTGGCCCCGCGTGCCCGGGCTGCTGGTCACAGCCCGCGTGTGCAAAGACGGGCCCAGCTCGCCCCCGGCCCGCACAGGAAGTTGATTTTTTTTTTTTTGCATCTTAGAGCTTATTTGCTTAGATGAATATTGGAATTGCAGCTCTCCCATCATTGAAATTGCAGACTGATTCAGCTTAAACTGGTTTACTCTCAGTGTACTTTCATGTTGGTGGGGTTTTTTTTCCTTCTTTCTAGTCGCTTCCAAGACTCCACTCTGAACTCTGTGGTTTACCTTATTTCTTTTATAAATTACCCTTAAGAGTTTTGTTTGTTAAGAATATCTCCTTAGAGTACAGGCTGGCAGTTTGTTCCATTTGTAGCAAAGTTTTGCCACTACCATATGTCTGAATTGGAAATTTCCATATTTTCTCACATACACACCCCTTTCTATTTTTGAAAGTCAGAATGAAGAATTTTTCTCCCCAGATGTAACTGCATATAACAGGGACAGAGCATAATCTTCAGCTGACTTGCCTTCCTTTTCCTATTTAACTAGAGTTAAAACTGTAGCTACTGCTAAATACTGGTTTCCATGATTATGTATGATTTTGAAAAGAGCTAGAGTCTTCAAGACTGTTTGTAATTTCAGGGGGTGGCTGTAACTCCCTTCCCTCCCCTGGTCAAACACCTACCACTTCTGTCCTTTTATTTATTGGAGGTGTACCTCCCAGCCAACTGCAGCATTTCTAAATTATTCTCTTGTGCAGGGATGTCAAATGCACTTGGCTCCCTGGGCTGAATGTGGACTACGTGGCTTCTCACTGGACAGATCTGGATCTACTTCTAGTAGCGGGGCAAGCCGCAGCAGAGCGAGCAGTGTTGGGGACCCACATGGGCTAAAGCAGCCATTGCTCACCCCACTGAGAAGCATCCCCAGCAGAGCTCTGTACCCCATGGGCCTTATGTTTGACACCCCTGCGCTTGAAGAAGTGGGGTCCATGAAGACAAGGTTGAAGGTGTGTTTTGATTGCTATATATGGGCATCCTCTGATATAAAACAACCTGACATTCTCTCTTTCCCTGTCCTTCTCTCTCAAATACTAGTTGAAATGGTATTTTACAAGGTAATGTATTTATTTTTAGGCTTATGTAAGGCCTGAGTTGATGAAAGTTCCATTTAAATTAACATATTCAAACCCCCTTTTTTGTTGTTGTGGGGCTTTTGCTTTGTATCTCAAGAGGTTGCAGCCTCTTGTTCAAGGTTTAGCTTAGCTTAAAGAAAGAATGAGGCCTGCTCTGCCTCTAACCAAAGACAAAGTGGATTTGAAGAGGTCATATTATTGGGTCATAGAATTTCCTTCACCAGCTATCAGTTAAGAGTTAAAGTAGACTCATAATATATCCTTGTTCTTGAGATGTATGCATAAGATTCCAAATTTTGACATTCTGTGTGATTGGGGGGGGGGGGGGGGGTCTTCTGGGTTGATACCTTTACTAGCCTGGCAGTTCTTCAGTTGGAAGTGAATAAAACTATCTCAGCAGCACCTGTCTCCTAAATCAGTTCACTGCCTTAGAAGTGTATCCAGGGGAATGTTGCTCCTTTGTGCATTCCAGTATGTGACTGTGGAAGCTGCAGTGGAGAAGGAACGACAGTGACGCATACACTTAGCATAGGGCACAAAGATGGACAGGGTGCATATGCCAATCAAATTTATGCTAGCAAAATGCATATGTGACCTGGAGTGCATGGAGCGCATGTTCTTCAGTGGTAGAATTTACTGGTACTTCTTTGCCTCTGTGAAAAGTGCTAGATGCTTAGGACTCTGAGGTAACAGCTGTTTTAAAATATTCATATTGGCTGCCTTAATTTAGATTACTCTTCTGGATCCACACAAAGTACTCATCATCTTGATTGTTACTTCTGGAAATCTGTTTGTTGTCAGGCATCTCAAACTGCATACTTAAAATAGCAAATACCTTTTAAAAATGTTAGTCATTTAATTAACCTGTAATTTATTTACGATCCTGCATGTTTAAATTTCTCTGAATTATAAAATTATTAATAAAACTTTAAATAAAACTAGTAAATGAATGTTTAGATCATTTTATAACTTTGCAGTAATTTTGAGGTCTGTTTGTCTTACAGGAAAACAACTTTTTATTTGTGCAAAAAATGACAGGTCCTTTTTGAAGATCAAAAATCCAGATTTTATACAACTATATATGAACTGGACTAAAAGCCACTTTAGGTACCTAAATACCTTAAAATATCTGGACCTTTAATTTAATTATAATCTGTTGAAATACAGATTACAATGCATGTAAACTTGGTCCTTTTTTTAGAAAAAGAAAACAAGAAATTTATTTGGGCCCAGCCTTTTTGACCTAACCTCACCTTTTGTCTGAAGTTATGAACTACCTGTTTTGAACCAATACTTGAGTCAAAATTTGCTTGTAAACTTTCTGATTTTCATTAAGAAATGAATGAATGACAAATGGTGTCTAACAATTTTTAAATGCCTTAAACGTGTATGTAATTTGATCTGTATCTGGTGAATTTCTCTTAAATTTTATTTGATTTCTTGTCAGTAATTCTTCACACTGGCACACAATGACCTCATGTATTCTATGGCTACACATGTGCTCCTCTTTTCAAAATATTAAACATCTTTTTTGTTTAAATAAAAGGCAGGATAGTTGTTGATAGTTCATTTGCTGGTAGTAGAGGTAATAGAGGACAGCAGAATCCAGGAAACGTAGTATATAATTAGAGGCATCTAATGCTATTTCTAAAGTAGAATATATTAGGATGTGTATGTGTATACAGCAAACTTTTGGCTGTATGAATCGAGCTTTAAGAATAGTACTGAACTATTAGTGTTTGTTTTATTGTATTAATATAGTTAATTATTTATTTTATTAGTATGTACAGAACTCTCCTAAAAGTGAAATTAATCCTTCTCCTGGAACAGATTATATTTCCTAGAAAGGATTCAAATTGAACTAGAAGATGGGTAACTTGCTAACAGAACTAATTCTAAAAGTTCTGTTCTAAATGTGAGGTTTTTCTTCTTACTCTTTTCCAAGCTATGAAGTCTAAAGTTGTCAAAAACAAAATCCTGGATTTTCTCCTAATGTTGGTCATTTTTTGTCTCTGTAGCCATAGCAGCAGTTTCAGAAAATCATTGTAATTTTTGGTTACCTTGTATATCAATTAAAATAATTCTGCAAGTGCAATCTGTTTGCATAATTCTGTTTAAAATCCAGTACAGCAATTACAAAACTCTTGTATAATTGGGGGTAAGTAGTAGATATGTTATTCCCCTACAGCAACTCCACAATGCACGTTGAAAGGCAATTTCAGTCTATTCCAGCTCTTCTAACATTTTTAACCTCTCCTAGGGCTAAAAGACCATATCCAAATCCTTCCTGTGGGTGCCTCAATTTAGGTACCACAGGAAAGGGGAGACCAGAGTTCAAACCCCTGCTTAGCCTAAGGCAGGGGTAGGCAAAATGGTAGATCCAGCCCACAGCTGGACTTTATTTCCCAGCAGCCCCTGCCTGTGCGTCTCCTGGCTGTTCTCCATGCAATCACCTCTATATACACTATGCAAACACAAATCATGACAAAAATATCTGTTGTCCCGAATTAAAGGATGTTATAGTAGGTGTTAGACTTGCTGTATGATTTGGTTTTCTTCTGGTTCTAAGATGGCAATCCCCCTCCCAAAAGAAGTATTTCCAGGGGGCAAGGGGAGGGACATCTGGTGGCAAAGGTTAGGGGTTAGGGGTGGGACTTTCAGTCCCAAGACAGCGACCAGGGGGGTAGGGCAACTGTCAGGGGGCAGGGCTACCCATGTGGCCCTTGACAGCTCACCAAAACACCTTTTGTGGACCTTCAGCCAAAATGTAATTGCCTGCCCCTGCTGTAGATTCTATCACAGTGGCCCCTTAGGTAGTTTTGTACTCAGTGCATGCTTGACAGATCAGGATCTTAAGCACAGTTGTTTGATCTGAATTGCCCAATTTTTTTCACGTTCTTGTCAGTTGTGAGTTAGTACTTGTATGGAGTATTGGTGAAGACATAACAGGGAATATTTCTGCTTTTGCAGGAAGATTCAGTCTGATTTACTGTAATTTTTCTCTCTGACTTAGGTTTTGTGTTATATTCTAAACCAGACAGAGGGCAGAGTAGAGATGCACCTTATAGACCAGTGATTCTGCCCTGTTGTGGTCTTTCTGCATTCTTGACAACAGAAGAAATGCTCTTATTTCTCTGTAGTCAAAAAGCAAGTGAAAACTAAGATGGAATTTTCCATGGGGACCTTGCATCTAAAAAGGTTGAGAACTACTGTTATGGACTAACTGAATTGGATGCATGAGCTTTTGTGAGCAAGAGCTCACTTAATCAGAAAAGGCGTACATCTGATTTCAGCTAGTTTGTAAGGTGAACCTCCACCCGGCCTTCTGCCTGATTTCAAGCTAACGCAGCCAGCTATCTCATTCTAAATTGGATTAATTTTATCTAGAGAAAACAAAAATAGAAAATGTCAGGGACTTTTCCAAAGCTAGAAGGTAAAAAACCTGGTACACTTAACAATATGAGTTGTCTGAAAAGAAAACAGCAAATATTTAATAGAAAATAAAATAGATGAAATTTTTTCTGACTTCAAGCACTGTTGTGCAGCACCGCATTTATAGAGATCAAGGAAAGTGTGTTATCTCCTGGACCTGATATCATCTGCTGAAGCTCTGATTTTTTTTTTTCTATCCCACTAGTAGCCAAGCTTTTCTGTATAACTAAAGATGAATACATTTTTCACTAACCTGAACATGTGTATGTGTACATAGATATGCTAATGTGATGTTTCTCAACCTTTTCAGACTTAAGGCACTCCTCAGAAAATGTCAGGTCTTAGATTTCACTTGTTTTTTCACTATGGAAAACTGAGTGATTCTGTTGCAAAGAAATGAGATAGACTACACTATGTCATAATGTTTTTGACACTATGGTTTCCTATTTGAAAATTCTGGGTTCATATCTTGTGAATAATGTTTAGGCATTTGCACATCTAAACGGGGTCATGGCACCTTGCTTGAAAAACACTGTGCTAAAGTTCAGAGTAAGCCAATTGGTATTTCTCCAGCCTGCACCAATATGTAATTAAACTGCAAGTGGAAAGCATGTTCTACATTTTACTTCGGTTCTCAATTAACTAGTAAGCCCTCTTACCAGGAGGGGAGGACATGAACATGAGTGTATAGTTTCCTTGTAATTCTGCATTATTTTATGTTGGGTTTTTTGGTTTGGTTTTTGTGGGGGTTTTTTTTGGATTTCGAAATCCTAGACACTTAAGTATTTTAGCTAGTATGACTTATGGATAGAGGTGCACCAATACATTGGCCCGATGTTAGATCGGCGCCGATATAAAGAAAATTGTCTATATCTGATATCGGCCCAATGGGGCTGATAATTTGGCTGATTAAATGCCTGTGCTGCACTCAGCCACAGCACAGCATGGAGCAGAGCCAGCAGCATGGAAAGCTGCCTCCAGCTGGTAAGTTGGAAAGGTGGGGGGAAAGGAAGGGTTATGGGAGGCAGATCAACTCCCCTGCGGTGAAGGAGGGGGCAAGAGCAGGCACTGCCCAGCTGGGGGGGGGTGGGGCATGGGAGGAGGCATGGCTTATGGGGTGGGGGCAGCTCCTGCTGCTGCTTGCACCCCAGGAGGGTGGGGGCATGTGGGCACCCTGGGAGGGCAGGAGCGCAGGGTGGGCTGCAGCTGCGGGGTAGAGCTGGCACTGCACTCTTTTCACCGGGCTTGGCCTGGAGCAGGCTCCGGCAGTGCTGGGAGGCAGCTGTAGCCACCCCAGATTTTGCCACAGCTCCGCTTCCAGCCCCATGCCACTGCCTGGCGCAGCCCCAAGCAAGAAACGCCCTGCACAGTGCTGGCTCCGGCTCCACCCCACAGCTGCAGCCCGCCCCATGCTATGCAGATCTGGGGTGCAAGCAGCAGCAGGAACTGCCCCCACCCCATGAGCCATGCCTCCGTCCTGTGCTTCCTGCCC
Source organism: Alligator mississippiensis (assembly GCF_030867095.1). Taxonomy (NCBI): domain Eukaryota; kingdom Metazoa; phylum Chordata; order Crocodylia; family Alligatoridae; genus Alligator; species Alligator mississippiensis. Next base: position 46,172,568 of record NC_081826.1, read on the forward strand.
TGCCCCCCCTCCCCTTGGGGCTGGGCAGTGCCTGCCCCTGTCCCCTCCTTCACCACGGGGGGCATTGATCTATCCCCCCACACCCCTTCTTTCTCTCCTCCCCTTCCACCATACTGGAATGTCAGATCAGTCGATATGCCTCCTTAAATATCGGCTATTGGTACTGGGCCCCCAAAATCTCTATAGGTGCACCCTGACTTATGGAACTTGATATTGTAAGGAGGGTACATTTTTTTTTATAGTATAAGGGACACTATTAGAGAATTTCATGTTTTTGTTCGTAACTGATTTTTAACTGTTCATTAAAGTGTTGAACTAATTTGGAACTACAACTTTTTTACATTCTTGGTTTTTGGTCTTTAAATGGCTGATTTAAATGTTGAACTGATTTTTCAATTCCCTTCTTGTTTCCTTTTCTAATTCCTTTTGCTTTCTCTAAGAATGTAATTCATCTAGGTGAGGTTCTTTGCTAGTACAGAATTTACCCTGGGGCTTTCAGATTAGCTTTTATTAGAAATGGAAAAGTAGAAATTCATGAAAATAAGTGTGTTCAAGTTTATGCTTGTTTCTTTGAAAAAGAACAAAATTGCAGCTTGGACCATTAGCTATTTATTGGTGTAAAGGTAAAAACAGTCACTGTAAAGTACTCGCAGTCACAATGGTAACATTTTTATAAGACATTTATGTACAATTTGGCCTGTTTGAAAATGCATACCTAACAATGTAGCAAGGGCATAATTGTCCTACATAAGCTTGTACAAAATACATTATTTTACCAAAATAATGACTAGGAGAGCAGGTAATAAATACAGAATGGGGCCATATTTTAAAATGGAAAAGACTACACCTATGATAAACAATGTTACATCACTGTCCAATAGCTATATAGCACCTATAGACCACTTTACGGATGCTGTTTTTATGCAAAATGTAACATTTACCATTAATTGGAATCCTAAAGAAAGCCTTAGTTGTTGTTCAGGACCCACCATGAAGCTGAAAAAGAGAAATATAATTACTGACAAAATACAATTTTATTTCCTCAGTCTTGATTCTCCTCTTTCTTTATCAGCTATACCAAAATAAGGTTCCAGAGCACAATACCCTAAAGGCAATAGTCACATTTGAGCAAAGGTCCTCGGCCCAGATACATATTAGTTGTCAAGATATAGACATGTTTTAAGTAAAATCAATTGGATTTTCTCCTTCTAAAGTTTCTGCTTTGGTACTCTCTAATGAAAATGTACTTAGCATGAGTTTCTTCCTTTGGTCCATCTGGGTTCAGAACCCAGCATTCATCGCTTAAGCTGCTTGAATTATCTGAGCAGTGGATGGAAGGAATTGTTCAGCACTGACATTTAGGGTTGCGTAAAATTTTGATGGGTGTTCCAGCCTCGAAACAGCAAAATTGAAACGAAACAAAAGGTTCTGAAACAGCTTTGAAATGTTTCGAGTTTCGAAGCCTGGCTTGCTTGCAGCTAAACAGAAACTAAGGAGAGGGAGGGGGAACAGAGGGGAAGGACTACTCTGATATTGACATATAGCTCCCAGTTCGATTCCCCAGCTCTCTGATCATTTCCCCAGCTCTTGGGGGGTGTGGATCCCTGATCTGTGCATGGGGTTTCAGCAGGCTGCTGCTGCAGGCTGGGACCAGCGGCAGCTACTTGGTGCAGCCTGTGCTGAGCGCTAGGAAGACTGAAGTGCTGCCGCTTGTTCCAGCCTGCACGGCAGCCTGCTGAAACCTGGCGCACAGAAATGAGGGCCTGCGCCCCCCAGGAAGAGCTGGGGAAAACTATCAGAGAGCTGGAGGAATCGAACTGGGAGCTGGGGGAATATTCAGGGTCCTGAACTTTAGAAGGGGAGAATCTAATTGATTTTACTTAAAACATGTCTACATCTTGACAACTAATACATATATGAGCCAAGGACCTTTGCTCAACATGTCCCTGAACATTGCCCCAGTTCCCGGTTGGATTCCCCAGCTCCCTAATCTTCCCTGGAGCTCTCTGATTGCTTACCCTAGCTCTTCCTGGGGGGCACGGTCCCCCAGATGATGCGGAATGTCAGCAGGCTGCCGCTGCCAGCTGGTGATGACGGTGGCTCTGGGCTATTTCTCCAGCTGTCAGCAGCAGCCTGCTGAAACCCCACGTGCAGATCCGGGGGCCCTGCATGCAGGATGACAGCAGGCTGCCACTGCTGTCAAGTGATATGAGTCTTACTCTGAACAGTTTGAGGTCCAGTTTCCCAGAAACCCATGCACCTATCTCCTTGAAACTTGGCATGCCCTCAGAAGGGGCTACCATCCCTTTTCATCCAAATAGGACAAGAAATGACAAAACTTATAGGCATTTTTGTGTTTCCCCATTATAGCCTACGGGCAAAATGTCAAAACGTGTTGAAACGGTGAAACAGTTTCTATGAAACAAAACGGAACAGTGTTTTGATACAGCGAAATGGAAGTCAAAACGAAATGGTGCTGTTTCACTCAGCCCTGCTGACATTGTCTAAGCTGATGTTGAGGGCAAGTGTACTTGAGAGCATCAAAATCAATGTAAAGAAAGCTCCAGGGTACTGGGACTGATTCACGGTTAGAGAGCCCAAAGCTGTTGGGCAAATCGGGGGGGGGGGGGGCGGGGGGGGACTGCAATGATGCCTAGCCGTATGCAATGAGTTAGTTGCAGAAGGTTTGTACTTCTGTTGAGTGACAGTAACCTTACTCTGGCTACTGTTGCAAGGAGGATCCTCTGCTTCTGCAAACTTACTCTTTTCAGTAGCCCTTACTTCTAATATAGTTCAACTAAAATTAATGGGAATATGCAGACAAATATAAATGTTTCCAATATTGGGCTTCTCCTTATGATCTCCAAGTGTGGATCTTAGAGAGAGTAGTTTGTATCTTCAGTTGGCTAAATTAGCTGGAGAATCAAGTAAAAAATAGGATTATATTGAAAAGCAGACGTTGCATCTTATCCAAACTTTCTTGGGCTAAGTTTGCTTTAAGAAGTGTTTGTCTCGTGATTGTAGCAGACGGTTCATTTTTTTCTTCCCTGACTTGCACAGATCTTGCTGTATACTGTACGTGCCAGTTACACAAAATATACCAATGGCTTTGCAGCCATGATTTTTCCTACCTTTTAAGATGTTAAATACAAATTTGCCTTTAGAACCTATACACGGGAACTGCTGCCCATGATGAAAAGAATATTTAAAATATATACAATATAAATTTCTAAAAATATAGACACACTATAAACAAACAAAAAACCTAGAACTATGCGTGTACTAACCATAATTTTCCTATTTTTTTCCCAGCAGGGAATGCATGTTGAACAATACTGTTGTTGCCATGGTGATAATCTACCAGGATGGAATGCTGTAGACTAAAATCTGATTTAGAAGGCAGAGTGGATACTTTAAACATGATGTTTTAAATCCAGTTTCTGACTGAATTTTATATTTTTGACTCTCATTTTACTTTATCTCAAGTTAACCCTACTTTTGCCAAGCATGATTGGAACATCACTTTTTTTTCTTCTGATTTTTTTCCAGTATGGCCATACACGTTAGGCACAATGAAGTCTGTTGCTACTAGAGTGAGAAATGGCATCATTCACTAAACTCTGCAGTAAGATTTTTGTCCCTTCAGTAAGTTTTGCTCAGACAAGGTCCCATTAGGACACAGGACTGAAGAAACTCCTATGTTACGGAGTCTGTTCTCTTCCTATCAGAGGCAGCCCTGTTACAAAAGTGTTCAAATTTAACTTATTAAGTCTGGATACTTTTTGTTAATTTGCTTGAGGAAAGTGTTTCAGGCTTGTCCCAAATGAGTTTCTAGAGAGAGAGAATGGTTTCCTTTCCCAGCTTTGCCACAAATTTTTTGCTTGACCTTGGACAAGGAGGCCAGATCCAAAGAATAACTTTAATTATCTGGCCTATGGTGCCTCAGAAAAGCAATATAAACAATGTACAGACTAAGTAGATAGCTGCCCAGAGCTTGTTGACAGGAAAAGCCAAGCTGTAATAAGAGGAAAAAGTACAACAGGGATATGGAAAAAATAAATGGGGAACTGTTATTTACCATGTTTCATAAGAGCTAAGGGATGCCCAATGAAATGATCAGGAAGCAGGTTTGAAGACAAAGAAGAAATTATACTTTTTTTACACAGTGAATAATTAGCACATGGAACTCATTTTTACAGGAAGCTGTGGAGGCTAGTAGTATAACTGGATCCCAGAAAGGGTTTGGCCGAGTTTGTAGAGGATAAATCTGTCGGGGGGACTATTAAACACAACAATTGGATATAATCTCTGGCTGGTGACTGGGAGGATATGACAGGGGGGTTGGATCACCCTGTCTCTCTTGTATACTTTCTCTAAAGCATCCACTTTCAGAGACCAGATGCTGGGCTAGATGGAATGTTGATATGACCCATTATAGCAATTTTTATGGTCTTATATAGGAAATGGAGATCATCACGTTGCTGATAAGTTTAAATCTGTATTACTCTATATAAAACCTTATTGCTTAAAATAAAGAGGAGAAACAACAAAAAATAAAGAAGACAAATTCTACATTTGTTTTATATGTGGCATGTGCTAGTTAATTGGAAATCTTTATGTGAAATAAAGTATTTTGAATAACTTGGTAATTACCAGGAACTAGCATAGTTGTCATGAGTTCAGGGGCTTCCAGGAAATCCACATTACTCCTCTGGAATGTCTTACTATAGTTTGTCTGCAGGTGGCTATATAAGTAAATGTGACAAAAACAGAACAAGATTTTAGGAAGGAAAGAATATTTTGGTTGTCATATTTTTTTAAGTATTTGAAAAGAGATATTAAACCTTGTGCTTCAGGGCTTAAACCACTCTCTATTAGAGGCTAGGATGATAATCAGGTAGGAGAGGGGCAGATTATCCCAGAGCTGTTTGCTATGTGATTCTAAAACCTTCCCTTGAAGCACCTGATTTTGCTAAATGGACCAGGTGGTCCATTGCTCTGAGCTCATGTGGTAGTTTCTGTGTTCCAGTGATGGTGAAGTACCTTTTCAATCCTCGTCATTTCTAGTTCTGAAGATAAATGCATACTGCTTGAACTACTAGGATGGATTCAGCAACAGAAATGAGGGTGCAGGGTACTTAAAAGCAGTGGCTTCAGCCAAAGCAGAGATTGGTGAGCTGAAACTTTATTATACAGTTCAGTTCAGAGAGAAATGTTAATCTCTTCCCAGGCCCCTAAACCCTCTCTCCTCTTCAGTCTGGACCATAACTGATAGGCATATTAATCTCCAAGGCCCAAAAAGACTAATGAACTCCTGGGTTCGTTGTATTATGGGTTGAGAAACCTTGGTGGAAATTCTAATGATTACTCAAATGTGCTTATATGTTTTGCTGGACAGTGGCCTTTCTATCTCCTCCTGTGACTCTATCACTGTTCGTTGTCAACAACTATATGCCAGCATCCTTTGTTCCCCTGTTGTTTCCTTCTGTACAACTGCTGTTCCTATTCTGACGACTCCCAGAGCTACATCACTTCACCTTCAGCCTCTTTCTGCTCAAGTTAGACTTTCTAACACCTAGATGTTCCAATACCATTTTAAACTTATCTACAGCTATGAAACAGTAATTTACTTAATCCGTTTTTTAATTAAATTCAACTAGAGTCACTTGGATGCTGCTATGCAGTTGCTTTATAACTTCCAAATCACTCTGAAATGCAAAAGACTTTCTCACTCCTTACCTATTCCAGGCACTGCTGTTCTCCCAGAACTCATAGACAATGAAGCGGGATTCACTAGAAAGCTTCTGTATGGAAACACTAAGAATTGTAGGACAGAATTAATATAATCCACCCCCACACAAAGTAACCAGAAAGCACATTTTCTCCAAGATGATTTATAGTATAAACAAAATATAGCGGTTAATATCAAAAGCATGCATACAGTAGCTGCAGGAACGAACATATGGAGTTAGAGGCATCTGGTATGAAAGATGGGAGATCCTTTCTATTCTTAGCTGTGATATATTGCATGATATTTGTAAGCAGCAAGGTTATGATGAACTCTTTTTACAAAGCTCACATATCATACTGTTTCCAGTGTTGGGGTTATTTTTCTTCCAGAGCTGGTTCAACATTAAAGAACATTAATCTAGCTCTGGTGTAGAACAGTTTTGTCTATTCTATAGAACCTCTCCTGCTATAGCAGTGCCAGCGAACCTGAGTAAGCAGAGCCCCCTAATGAAAACAGTGTTTACCATCAAAAGATACTCTGCCAGCAGAGCTACATGGTCTCCCCAAATGATATGAGCTAAGCTGACAAATCCTTCATCTGTTGTCTTAGCAGCATCCACAACGGGGGATTTGCTGGCATGGCTGCGTCAGCTGGGTGCATGTGATCTTTTCACACTCACTGATATAGCTATGCCAGCAAAACTTTTAGTACAGACTTGGCCTAAATCCACATAGTGCACTGTAGTGCTCAGCCTTTTTAGACTCAAAAGCACCGCTCCAAAACTCTCAGCTCTTAGCTTGTGTTTGTTTTTTGACTGAAAAAATAATAGAGCAATTCTGTTACAAAGAACTCAGAAAGATCACAACAGGGCAGAATGTTTTTGACGGCATGGATTGACATCTTTGAGTTTATCTTCTCAATCATGTGTAGGTGTTTACATACCTAACAGTACTAATATTGTGTGGAACCTGTAAGGAGATCTCATGGCATCTGAGGGTGCTATCGTACCTTGGTTAAAAATCACTGGTATAGGGATTTCCACAAGGAGGAAAGAAGGGTAGGACTTTTCTCTGCTTGTGGATGGCACTACAGTCCACAGAGAGGAAGCACAGTTGTGTAGTAAATCACACTGAAGAATTACTTTGGTTGCTGTCTTTGAAATGTAAGAAATATATCAAAGTAGGTCAGAACCGGAGTGCCGTGAAAGCACACAGCTAGGCAGTGCATAGAGATGAAATGATCACTGGCAGCTACTAAAACTGTTTAATCAGTTTTTTTCATGGCTATTGTTTTTTTATTGTGATAGCACTTGTAGAATCCAGATGTGGAATGCTAGTTACTGTACTAATACCATAGAGGCAACCTCTGCTTGACAGTGCCCACAATCCCAGAAAGCAGTAAAAAAATTCCAACTGTATTGTCTGTTTTTTTTTGGCCAGCTTTCAAGTATGCAAATATTAGCAGAATTTGTTGTTTTATTCAGATGCTGAAATAAAATAGGCTATTTATGTACCATTCCGAACATTCAAATGTGAGACTGGAAATGTAATTAGCTGTATTTGAAAACTGGGCTTAGATGGTATCTTATGGTATAATGGGTCTCCATGATTTATTGGTTATATTATTTCCTGCTAAATGAAGGAAAGCATATCACACAATACAAATAAGTAGTTAGGAACTACATATAACAGAATAAAACATAATACTCATAAAGTGACCAGTAGGTGGCACCACTGGCTTACTGAATATAATCTGTAATATTGCAGGAAATTTATCTATTTTTTAGATAATAGATAATTATGTGCTCTGTAGATTACATTCTCAAGTAGTTTAGACTTATTCATATACAAGGTATACATTTCAATTTTCCTAAATTTTGGTTTGTGGTACTATCATTTTTCTAGTAGATGCTTATTCATATCTGCTTTTCCATCTCTTGGCCCATGTAGTTAATACATCCTGTCCATAAGATCTACCAAAGAGTTAAAGGAAGGCCATTCTTTTCTTTTGCCAACCTGATTTCTATACATAGATTGCTATATCCTTGTTTATAATCTCTGTTGCTCATGTCTTCTTACTTGAGGGTGATATGAGTAAGTTTGTAAACAAGGCCAGGAAACAGCCGTTTAAAATGCAAGAATATTTCATCTTGTTTACCCATTTTGAAACACTAATAGAGTTGAATAATCTCTAATTAGATTTTAGAAGCTTTTTCACAGACTGTTGAAATTTAAATTGTCACTCAACTTTTGTTAATTCTTGAATCAACTCTCATTTCTTATTTCATGGTAAATAAAGGAACCACTAAGTAGATATATTCTGTGGAAAAAAAAAATCACAAAAACTGTTTTTCTTCATTTTTTTTTTTTTTCATTCCTAATTGTGAATGGGACAGATTTTGCAGGCTGCCAGGCAATGTAACATGATTTTTCAAAATCTTGAAGGCAATGAGCAGGGAGGCCCCCATGAATTATTTGGCCCCTGGACAGGCAGCCTGAAAAGCCAGCGAGCTGGAGGTCCCAAGGAGTATTGTCACTTAGGAGGGAGGTATCTGAAGAGTCCCCAAAGAGACTGCAGTATCCTAGCAATATTAATAGTTATTTTCACTACTGGATCTCATTTTTACCTTACTGCCTCTTTTGAAGAGAAGAGCTGGCCAAAATCTATTAACTGAGTAATTCTCTCAATATATTTTTGTAATATTAATAATATAAATGATTCAGTATTTGTCCACAACTTCAGAGTCCCCAGATCTTCACACTGAGTACTAGGATATCTGATAGGGTTTAAACTTTCTTGGTTTTGTTTGTCCTTTCCTATCTGTTCTTGCGTGCACTATCCAGCTTTATAGAAGGGAAGATGATCATGAATTGTCACAAAGGTGATTGGTGGAACCGTTTCTTTATTAACACATAATCCATCCCCACTTGGAGGTCATTCAAGAAAACATGCACATTCATAGTGCTAAGCAGAATCTCTCTCGTCTTTACCACACCATGGTAATGACTTAGTACTTACTGCAAACATCCAGCGTGGGCAGAAGCAGATTCCGCATACTGTTTCAGAGCAAGTCGGAATTCCTCCAGTTCTTCTTCTACCACAGACATTTGACGCTGAACGATCATGATGTGCTGATATAAATAGTATCACAATAGTATTGTCATATGCCTCCTATCAATTTCTTATGGTTTAAACTAAGAAAAATGGGGAGCGTCTAAGCTGAAAACTATATGACCTGACTTTTGGCAGCATGAGCATCTCAGCACCCATCAAATTTAATTGGGGTTATGAGTGTTGTAAAAATCTTAGGTTTCTCAAAGTGAGTATCCTAAGTTAGTGATATCAATTATATCCAACTTATGCATATGCAAAAATAATAGTAATATACCATGAAGATCAAAAGATGAAGTGCAACAGTCAGGATATTCAAATGGTTGTCATTCTATAGGAAGTATAAAAGGAAACTCAAGTCCAGTTGAGCCCCAAATATAACTTTTATAAACAACAACTTCTGTAAAACCTATGACCAAAGTAAACAATTCTATTATTTAAAAAGAAGTCCAGTAGATGTGTGTCTAAATAAAATCTCAAACTGCTATTTATTTGTTATCGTTGCAGCATGTGACATTGGTCAAACAGTCTTCAGAGAATGAAACCCCCCAAACCAGTGCCCATTTTTTCATAGCATAATAGAGCAGGGGGTTTCAACCTTTTAAAATAAGTATACCCCTTTGGACTCAAAGTTTCAACTCCTGTACCCCTTTATATTTGTTTGTTGTTCTTTTTTTTGGGGGGGGGGAGCAGATTGAGGCCCCTGTGGTGAGGGCAGGAGTGGGGCTAGGGCAGGGCACAAGACAGAGCTACACAAGGAGGAGGGACTGCTCCCACCGCTACGCAGCCCCAGGAGGGCATGGGGGATGTGTGCCCCCAAATATGCATGGGGTGGGGCAGGGTGGGGTGGGCTGCAGCTGCAGGCTGTGATGGGGCAACCCTGGGCTCTTCCTGGTTGGGGGCTGAGCTGGGCTGTGTTCAGGGAGGGCAGCAGCAGCGCTGGGAGGTGGGGTTGGTGAGGGTTATGGCAAATACTGGAGTGGCTGCAGCTTCCTGCGTAGACCCGCCCCCATGGTGAGGGAGAGAGTGGGGCTGGGGCAGGCGCTGTGTGGCCAGGCGACACACGGGGGGCACCTCTCACCCTGCACGCACCCTGGGAGGGTATTGGAGTGTGTGCCCCTGGATCTGTGTGCGAGGCAGGACCGGGTTCTTCCTGGCGGGGGGCTGGGCTAGGCTGTGTTCAGGGCGGGTGGTGGCAGTACCGGGAGGGGGCTACAGGAGAGGCTGCAGCAAGTCCAGAATTTGCTGTAGCTCCCCAACTCCCTTCTCAGCGCCGCTGTCACCTGTCCCAAGTGCAGCCTGGCCCAGCCCCCCTCCTTTACCCCCGCTGGGCAGAGCCTGGCACCACCCCAGCCATCACTGGCAGCCCGCCCTCCCCCGTACGCAGATCCAGGGGCACATGCCCCTCATGCCCTCCCAGGGGTATGCATAGCAGCTAGAGCTGCCCCCTGCAACTCCCCCTGCACGACTCAGTCCCATACCCTGCCCCCACCCTGGCTGGGTAGCTCCTGACCCAGCCCCACTCCCTCCCCCACCGCTGGGGCCTCAATCTGCCCCCGCCATGCCTCTTCCCCCACAAAAGACTTACCAGTCAGACCCAGCTTCTCTCCATGTGGCCGGGCTGTGCTCCTCCCCACTTGTGTGCTGCACTGCAGCTGCATGCACGCATGCACGTGGCATTTATCAGCCACATCTGTCCTGTGTACGCTCTATGACCCTTTTAAGTATTTCTAGGGGTACGCATAGCCCCGGCTGATAACCACTGTTATAGAGGAAATAGGGCTAGAAGGGATTACCGTAGGCCATCTAGTCCAGCCCCCTGCCTGAGGCAGGAAAATCCCTATCCAAACCATCCTATAAAAATCCATTGTCTAACTTAGCAAAACTAGAGTCAACTCTGACACAGCATAAGACATAACACCCTAACCTGCCACAGATGAAGCAGGGGAACTATGGTGGCCAATGTCCTGCTACTGTAAAGGTTAATATGCTCAAGAGATCCCACAAAGAGGGCCATGCCTCTTGCTACAGAGGAAGGCAAAACCTCCACAGTCCATACAAATCTGATCATGGGGTAAAATTCCTTCCTGACCACAGCTATGGCAATTGATCCAACTGAGTGGAGGGCTAAGACCCTCTATCCAGGAACCTCCTGGTTTAAGTCCCAGCAGGACAAGGATTCAAACTAGTTAAAATCCCCAGCCTTGGCTGCAGCCAACACCCAATGCCTCCAAGGAAGGCTTTAAAAACTTTGATCCATGTAGCAGCACTTTGTGGCTTGTCCAAACCTTGGACCAGCATTTTCCTTCAGTAGGTTGTTAAGAATGATTTCTTGAAATGTTTAATAAGCCAAGTCAATTTTTTTCAAAAGATGAATCAATATACAAGCAGATCTGCAATTTGAAACCAGGCCTTCAGATTTAGATGCATGGCGCACTGATCTGCTAGCACAACCCTTTGCCTGTAATAGCCCAGGAGCCCAAGTAGTAATACAATTATATAACAAACTGAACAGTAAATTTAAAGAATGCCACTTATGTCAGGCTATTTCAGATATACAATTGGACATAAAGATGGTAGAAAAGAAATAGCTGGATATTTCTTGTTTCATTTTATGTTCAGATCCTTGTAAAGGTAAATAAAATAAAGGTAACTTTCTATAGATTTATAGTACCTTGATGTACTTACAGTAATTTTTGAAGTGGCTTATTGAAAATAATAACTGAGGTAATACATTGCCTAAACAGTTGGTTTTCACCAGTGCACAGAATGAATAACCTTGATGAGTAGAAGAAATGTAAGGAATAATTGTAACTGGAAAAAGCCATGTGAGTTTCATGTTGAATTCATGATACAATCTGGTATTAGGAGTTACCGGTATGGTAAGTCATGTTGGAACATGTAGGCTTTAGTTATGATGTATTTTAAGTAACAATGCTTTTCCTTAACTGGCATAATGGAATTTTTAGTTCAGGCCCTGAACCCTTCCTGACTTGATTGCTGACATGGCAGTCCCATTGATCACCCTAACTTTATACTATTTCATAAGCAGAGGCATAACTGGGCAGATTGGCACCCAGGCCAGCAGCAGCTCTTGGGTTCTGTTTTTTTGTTCCTCTCCCCCACCTCCAAGTCAGTGCCCAAAGCTGCTGCCCCAGTCACCCTGTCTTAGTTATGCTGCTATTCACAAGCCATCTCTCTAGGCTCACATGCCTCATTTGATCTTTTCTTGCAAGTGTTTTTCATTGTATAATTCTATTACTTAAGTGCCTTCATGGGTCATCACTTTTCATAAATATTTGATTTAAGGATTGCCTTTAGTATCAAAGCCCTGCATTCAGAAACACCAGTTTATTTGGTGAATTTAATTTTGACAGAGACCTACTCATAATCTAGATTCATTTTTGAATGTGTAATTAATTTCTTCAGCGTTACTATTTATTATCTCTAATACTAAGTGTTTTCCCATGTCCTTGTAGTTTCATGATACTTTTTTCAGGAAAGCTGAGTTGTTGGCTCGCATCATTTGAAAACAAAACTAAAAAAAAAGTTTTACTTTGCTAGTCATTATGCCCAGTTGTTCTGTCTCATCATCACCTTCTGCTCCTGGTGCTCTGCTGCAGAACAGCTTCTTAGCGCTTAAAAAGTAGCTTGGTGATATCAGCCTATTGCCTGCAGTATATACCCTTTATCCTTGAACAATACTTACAGATTTTGTGTTTCCTTCCAAAACCTCCTCTTCTAGTGGCTCAAGTTTTAGATCCTTATGATTAGAGAAAAGGAATATAAATACATATATTAACTATAGACAGTACTAAAGATTTGACCTATGCATTATGTTGAACACACCATTCCAGCCCAGATTCTGCTGTATCTTAACTTGGAATAGAAACTTTGAGCTATGCCCTTTCAGCTTGTTAAATTAACATTTTTTTACTGAACTTCGCACATTTCAGTGCCTGTTGAAAAGCTACTGACTGAATGGAATTTACTATTATCTTTATACAGATGTATTGTTTTCAAATACATTAATTAGAGAGAAATCCGTTTGAAATTTGTGATAAATCTACTCAGTCACATTGACGCATTACACTTAACAAAACCTCCACACCAAGGTGATACATAGAAGCTGCAAGGCAGCATATGTGGTCATTTGGAATGAACTGTCATAATGACAGCCTTACACAAAAGAAATTGGTCTTGATTATATTCACATATAGCATAATGGGCAAGTCAGTCTACTAATAAGTAAATGCTAAATGTGTCCAGAGAAACTAGGCTATCAGAAATCCTCTACAACTGTTAGCATACATAGATTCATAGATGCTAGGGTCAGAAGGGACCTCAACAGATCATCGAGTCCGACCCCCTGCCTAGGCAGGAAAGAGTGCTGGGGTCAGATGACCCCAGCCAGATGCCTATCCAGCCTTCTCTTAAAGACCCCCAAGGATAGCACCACCTCCCTTGGAAGCCCATTCCAAATTTTGGCCACCCTTACCATGAAGAAATTTTTCCTGATATTTAGCCTAAATCTGCTCTCTGTCAGTTTGTGACCATTGTTCCTTGTTACCCCAAGAGGCGCCCTGGTGAACAGAGCACGTCCGATCCCTTGCTGCGTCCCCCTAATGAATTGATAGGCAGCCACAAGATCACCTCTTAGCCTTCTCTTGCAGAGGCTGAAGAAGTCCAAGTCCTTAAGTCTCTCCTCATAGGGCTTGTCTTGTAAGCCCCTAACCATATGAGTGGCCCCCCTCTGGACCCTCTCGAGTCTATCAACATCCTTCTTGAAGTACGGTCCCCAAAACTGGATGCAGTACTCCAACTGCAGTCTAACCAATACCGCATAGAGGGAAAGTATCACCTCCTTGGATCTGTCATGCATTTGCTGATGCATGATACAGTGCGGTTAGCTTTGCTGATGATTTCGTCACACTGATGACTCATGTTCATCTTGGAGTCCACTATGACTCTGAGATCCCTTTCCACTTCTGTGCTGCTGAGAGGGTCACTTCCCAGCCAGTAGGTGTGCTGGATATTTTTGCGCCCTAGCTGTAGCACTTTGCACTTGTCCTTGTTGTACTGCATCCTACTGTGTACTGCCCACTTTTCTAACCTGTCCAGGTCTGCCTGCAATCGTTCCCTACCCTCCAGAGTGTGCACTTCACCCCACAATTTAGTCTCATCTGAAAACTTGGACAGAGTACACTTTACACCCACATCCAAGTCACTGATGAAGATACTGAAGAGCACAGGTCCAAGGACTGAACCCTGCGGGACTGCACTACCCACATCCTTCTAGGTTGATACTGACCCATCTACTACCACTCTCTGGATGCGATCGCTAAACCAACTTGCCACTCACCGGACCCTGTAAACATCTTAATTTATTTATAAGAATAGGATGTGATACCATATTGAAAGCCTTGCTAAAGTCCAAGAAAACGACATCCACCTCTACTCCTGCATCTGAGCATTTTGTGACCCTGTCATAAAATGAAACCAGATTGGTCAGGCATGATCTACCTGCTGTGAATCCATGCTGGTTTCCCTGCTGCATTATTTTTCCTGCTGGACTCCCACAGATACAATCCTTCATGATCTTTTCAAAGATCTTTCCAAGGATGGAGGTGAAACTGACTGGCCTGTAATTACTCGGATCCTTTCCTTCCCTTCTTGAAAATAGGGAGCACATTGGCCCTTTTCCAGTCCTCCAGGACCTGACCTGAGCACCACAAGTGCTCAAACAGCCATGCCAGTGGTTCTGTTATGACACTGGCCAATTCCTTCAGTACTCTCGGATGAAGCTCATCTGGGCATGCTGACTTGAACACATCCAGTCCATCCAAACCAGGAAGCTTTCCATCCACCAGAGTGCAGTTGCACAGCAGTGAGGAGAATATATGCCAGTGGTTGTAAATTGGTTACTGAATGTTTTTGCTACATTTGCTTCTGGAGAAGCCAATGTTTTTATTTGGCTGATTTTAATCTCACATTGTGCCTATTTTATATACCTACTGCTTAATGTGCACTTACACACTTTTGATTTATGTGAACACATTTAGAAACACACATAAAAAGTAGGTAAATTTCTAGAAAATGAGGGCTTACCATAGTGTCAAATAGCAATTGTACACAGAACATTGTACATGTTTCTGTGTGTCAGAAAAATAAAGGTGTTCTTTTTCCCAAAAATGGATACACTTGGGCAATGGCTGATTAACCTTGGGTAGCAGGTGGCTGGAAGCAGATAGCAGATGTGGCACTGCATGCAAAATTTAAGTAAACAAGGTATCCACCGAAGTGCCACCAACAGCATGTGGCAGAGTAAAGTCAGCAGTGAAATGTCTTTCACTCATCAACTGCTGTGTAATTGTGCCCCTCATGCTGCATTCGAATAGGAAGTCATGACATTTGTGAAGAAATAATTTCTAATGGCTCATCTGTCAGGTCAGACCATTCAGAGAGACAACCATGCAGAAAATTATATTTCCGGTAGACTCCAAACTTCTCATGCAAAACTTCTCCAAGGAAAGGGAGTAGGGGAATGGGGAAGGAAACAAAGACAGAAGGAGATTACAACATAAAACAGTAATAAATGCTATGTTGGACTTCAACTTAAGGTAGCAAGAGGTCAGTAAAATTCTTACCTTTTGCAGAATGTCTGGCAATTAACTAAATGAAGGCAATATTTAGCCTAACTGTTTTGAAGGATAATTTTCTAAACAAGTTTAAATTCCTGTTACAAATCTGAAAGGTCAAGGTCTAAGGTGTTGGTTATAGCTGTGTTGGTCTAAGGTATAGACTGACAAGGTTCTTTGGTTAAATGTGATATCTTTTATGAGACCAACTTTCTGTCACGCATTTGCATGTTCATAGAACTGCATTTGGCATTTGGTTTAAGCTTCTATTTGACCCAAGAGAGGACACAAACACCAGCAGACTCTCCCTATGCCTGAACAAGGGTGTTTGTGTCTGGAAGCTTGTAAAGAACAATTTTTCAACTATGCAGTTGGTCTCATAAAAGAGATCACATTTACCCAAAGAACCTTATCTGCCAAGATAAAAGATGAAATTCCCCCCTCTGCAAAAAGCAGGCATACAGAGTTCGGGCACCATTTAAATCTCCCCTCTCTCCGAGCACATCTCACATCATAGGAATTAACTAAGCCTTTGTGTTTGCACATTGCCCAGGAGCAAATTCCATAGTGGCTTCCTCAAGATGCACAGATGATTATCTGAAGGTTCAAGGTGGAAGTGGGAAGAAGAGCTATGTAGAGAAAAGTAATTATATTCCAGGAGGATCTTGATATTTCAGTTTAATTTCATTGCTCTGTGTTTCTATTTTTCATTTTGAATTGTTGTTTTCCAAATTAGTTTTTAAATATAATTTCCAAAATAGTTTTATAAAATATAGCTAAAAGCACAAACCAAAGCAGAATATTTCAGTTTGGGTCAAGCAGAACGCTTTGGTTTATGTGAAAGTATTTTTTATTGCTTTGCCATAGAAATAGATTTTTTTAGTTATTAGTTTAGCTTGCAACCCAAAAACTCATTATTTGCACAGTTTTCCTGTTAGATGCCTGAACTTGGACATAGTTCAATAAAGATACCACCCTAAGAAATCCTGAACATTTCATGGTATAATTCATAGTTTCATGCTGGTAGGGTCGGAAGGGACCTGAGCAGATCATCAAGTCCAACCCCCTGCCATGGCAGGAAAGAGCACTGGGGTCAAACGACCCCAGCAAGGTGTTCATCTAGCCTCCTTTTAAAGACCCCCAGGGTAGGAGTCAGCACCACTTCTCTTGGAAGTTGGTTCCAGGTCCTAGCCGCCCTGACAGTGAAGTAGCACCTCCTGATATCTAGTATAATCTGCCCTCTGCCAGCTCGTGAATGTTATTTCTTGTCACTCCTGGTAGTGCTCGGGGGAACAGGGACTCCCCCAATGCCTACTGGTCCTCTCTGACTAATTTGTGAACAGCCACTAGATCCCCCCTCAGCCTTCTTTTGTGGAGGCTGAACAGGTTCAGGTCCCTTAGCCTCTCCTCGTAGGGCCTGCCCTGCTGCCCCCTGATCATGCGGGTGGCCCTCCTCTGAACCCTCTCCATGTTGTCCACATCCCTCCTGAAGTGCGGCACCCAGAACTGGACGCAGTGCTCCAACTGCGGCCTGACCCGTGTCGCATAGACGGGGAGGATCACCTCCTTGGACCTGCCTGAGATGCATCTGTGGATGCATGACAAGGTGTGGTTGGCCTTCCTGACCGTGTCCCCGCACTGTCGACCCATGTTCATCTTGGCGTCAGTAATGCCTCCAAGATCCTTTTCTGCCTCTGTACTGATGAGAACAGAGTTTCCCAGCCTGTAGGTATGCTGCTGGTTCTTCCTCCCCAGGAGCAGTACCTTGCACTTGTCAGTGTTGAAACCCATCCTGTTTTCATCCGCCCACCCCTGTAACCTGTCTAGGTCCAATTGCAGCCTATTCCTCCCTTCTAGCATGCCCACTTCCCCCCACAACTTAGTGTCGTCTGCGAATTTGAACAAGGTGGTTTTCACCTCCTTGTTCAAGTCGCTGATGAAGATGTTGAACAGTGCAGGCCCAAGGACTGAGCCCTGGGGGACCCTACTGCCCACATCCCTCCAGGTTGAAAGAGACCCATCTATGACCACTCTCTGGGTGCGGCCCTCCAGCCAGTTAGTGACACAATTGACTGTGTAGGTATCGACACCACAGTCCCCTAGTTTTTTAATGAGAATGGGGTGAGAAAAAGTGTCAAAGGCCTTCCTAAAGTCCAGAAAGACTATGTCCACTGCTACCCCTGCGTCTAAGGATTTTGTGACCTGGTCATAGAAGGCCACCAGGTTGGTCTGACAGGACCTGCCTCTAATGAACCCATGCTGGTTGCCCCTAAGCATCACCTCCCCTGCTGGCCCCTCGTGGACATACGCCAGGATAATTCTCTCAAAAGGCTTACCCAGGATCGAGGTAAGACTAATGGGCCTATAGTTTCCTGGGTCCTCCTTCCTCCCTTTTTTGAAAATGGGGACCACATTGGCCCTTTTCCAGTCCTCTGGCACCACACCAGAGCACCACGAGTGCTCATAAAGCCATGCCAGGGGTCCCGCAATGACCTCTGCTAATTCCCTCAGCACTCTGGGGTAGAGATCATTAGGACCAGCTGATTTAAATACGTCCAGTCCCTCCAGAAGTTCCCTGACTAGATCCTCACTGGCCTTAGGCCTGGGTGCACCTCCCCTGGGGCCTATGGTAGTTCCGGTTGGTGGGGGGTGACCCGATCCCGGCTCAGGACAATGGAGGCAAAGAAATCGTTAAATACGTTAGCTTTGTCATCTGGTGCGACAACCAGATTTCCTAGCGTGTCTTGCAGCGGTCCCATGTTACCCGGTACCTTCTTTTTACCCCATATTGTCTATAATTGTCTGTGTCAGATGCACTATATTTAGAACAGCCTTAACTGACATAGAATAACATGGGTTTTATATATCAATGTATATTGTGTGTATACATCCAGTGTGTGTTGCACAAATACAGAATATGCATGTACAATATGAGACATGCATCTACATATATCAACTTGGGCAAGAACAGTTGTGAATACTTAGTGGAGCATGTTCTTCTGAAATCATTAAATAAGAATGAGCAAGATCAAAGAAAAATGTGTTTTAGCTCACTTAGCTGATGTTCTATTTGCTGTCATTAGTCAGAACAGCAGTGCAAATATGCCATGGTAGGAGGAAGATTTATGGTTCAAATATTGTTTCAGAAACCTTTACTGAGAATGAGAGAGAGAGCAGATGAAAAGAAATACCCACCTTCTTTTCCAGCCTGTCAATCAGTTTCTGGAGTCTGTTTATCTGGGTCATCCACTGGTTGTTGTCTTCTGGCCAACCTTTGGGGAAACATAAATAATGAACTATAAACTGCTACTAAATGCTGAGATATAATGCATCTATTTTGACATTCATAAGAATAGAAGAATGTTTCATTAGCTTGTATCTTATTTTGTATTTTGAAGGAAGACAAGGGTGCAATTGATTAAGGTAGTATTAATTTATGTGAAACTAGTGGAGAGAAACATTTTTCAGTGGTTTTCTAAGACAGGATTTTTCACAAGCTACAGCAGAAATTCCTCAGGATTTTTTAAAACTGCATTCTATATTACTCCAGTGTTTTGCAACTCCATTAGATACCGTGCTGGGACACCAAGTCTGAAGCTGCCTGGTGAGCTGGGATGAAGCTTTTTAATTTGAGCCTTTCCGTAACTCACAGCATATCAATGACAGACAGAAAAGGAGAGAAAAGAGAAGAGAATAAAAACACACACAAGTCTGTATACACATTGAGCTGGATATGTGAAATCTATTTGGACACTATGATCAAAGCTTTAAGGTTGCCAGCTCTTTGATTAATGACTGGCAACTTAAGAAAAGGAGGCCTTAACTTTTTGTTAATGTTGACCATCTTTTTAAAAACTGTCTGTTGGACATTTGCTATCATGTAGACCATCTCCACTCCCCTTCATAATTTCCTTGTAGCAGGCATGCTGTTTACATGGAAATGTAATCTGACAAACATATTTAATATATTTTAACTGCGTTTATGCAGGTGGAAATAAGGAGAGCCTACACCATGTGACCACCCAAATCTTTGTGGACTATCAATGACCATAATGTCGGAGTTACTGTCTTAGAGATATATAATAATATTTTGCATCTTCTGTAATGTTTCCCATTGTTTTGCCACTGTAAACAAAGAAGCCCCCCGTTAGTCACTATATATTTTTAGGTAGTGGAGATGAAAAAATGGGATTAAAATGTAGTTTCTAATGTGACTAATTTAGAATGTGGGCATTGCTTATGCATATTATGTAGCAGAATTAGTGCTAGTAATAAAATACTGAAGAAGGAAAAATATACAGGGATTCTAGTTCGAAACAAAGCCAAAATCTCCTAGGTAAGTGTAAAGATATTAGGAGGGAAATTCTGCTTTAGGAAAAAGAAACCTTGAAGGGGTGCAAAGCCAAATAAGAATTCTGGAGAGAGTAGAGGTTCATCTAGCAAAGTTCATTAGAACATCAGTGTAAGAAAATGCTTTACATCAGTGTAAGAAAATGCTTTATATTTGTTTTTAACATTAGCATTTTTCAGGTTTTTAACACTGCTTTAGTGTACTACTGTAACTGGGCAGGATGTAGTTTAGGTATAGCTGGTTTTCCACTTTACACTCTGAATTAGAAATGTAGTAACATCATTACATGAGATCCTATCCTGAAAAGTGAACAAAGCCAAACTAGAAATATTTTGCTGATCCAAAAATCTTAGCACTGCAGGGCAGTGTGGTGGGGAAGTCTAACATACTGAAGTATTACTGCTCAGGAGAAACAGCAGACAACTTGCTTAAGTGGAACTCAGAACCATTTTTTTGGGCACAGTGGAAGGGGCATCAAGGGAAAAGTGGGGGCATATCACCTGAAAAAAGCGAGTAGGTGGGGAGAAGTAGGCTGCATCTATCTTTGCTTCATCATGCTCCACAGTGTCCCACTTACATGGATGTCATAGTCTTGAGGCCTGTAGCAAGCTTGAGGATTGCTTCCCTGCACCTTTCTGGCACAGAGCCAGCACTTCCAAAACTCCTGTTACTGGAGCTCTCTCAAAATGTTTCTTTTTCCTCAGGCAAAATTGTCATTTCTAATTTTCATGTCAAGAAACATCTGCTGTGCTGCAAGTTTATTTTTTCTCTGTCTCTCCCATACACGCTTTCACATACCTCAGCCATGACATATAAATGCTGTAAGTCAGGGGCGGGCAATTATTTCGGGCAGAGGGCTGCTTGCTGAGTTTTGGCAAGCCATCGAGGGCCACATGACGGGCAGCCCAGGGCAGATTAATATTTATTTTCTAAATTTTTTAGGGGTCCCGTGGGCCAGATAGAATGGCCTGGCAGGCCGCATCCAGCCCCCGGGCTGCATTTTGCCCACCCTTGCTGTAAGTTATGCAGGAAGCATAAACTTAGTTTTGGGGGTTTCGTTTTCTCTCTGGATTATAAACCTATTTCTTCCACTCTCCACTGCCTGTAAACATACTTAAAATATATTGCGTGGAACTGTCAATTCACTACACAAAAACAATAACCCCAGGGCCTGGCATAGTAGAATTATTACAGAAAGGAATTTGGATCTATAGCTTTATATTTATTTCTGTTTACTTAGGCAGGGGTTTTCAACCAGGGGTACATGTACCCCTGGGGGTACTTTGGAAGGCCCCAGGGGGTACGCGGCAGCAGCATGGAGAAGCCACCAGCACTTCCAGTTTCGCTGATAACTTAGGCTAATAGCTGTATATTTATTGCTGCTCTTCTAGGTAGAGCTAATTACATTTATTAAAGCTAATTAATCTCTTTATTAAATTGAAGATTATTTCCTGTTAATTTGGTACTTTAATTTGCACTTGTAAAATACAGATGGATGCTTTGCTTGGGTGTGTTTGTGTCTGTGGGGTTGTTGGTTGCAGCCATGTTGATCTAAGGACATAGGCAGACAAGTTTCTTTGGGTAAATCCGATATCTTTTATTAGACCAACTGAAATAGTTGGAAAAATTCTTCTTTGCAAGCTTTTGGGTACAAACGCCCTTTTTCAGGCTGAGGAAGCATCTGCAGTTGTTTTGTGCTTTTCCTGGACGGGATAGAAGAGAAGCCAGAGGTCAGCATGCAAGATTGTCAGACAGTGAAAATGCAAATTGAGGCTGTCAATGGGTGCGCAACGAACAGGTAGTGGGTAGAGGATGGAAATGTAGACCTGGTGATAAGATATAGCTGGTAAATAGTAGAGAGGTTACCTAGGGTATCAGATGTCAGGCAGGTTATAATGTGACATAAATCCAGTGTCTATATTTAGTCCATGATTTTTTGTATCCAGTAGGTTGATGAAGTGAAGTGTGTAGGCTCTTCTGCAAAAGGTGTTTTGTGAGTTCCCTTTGAGGATCAGAACTGAGAGCTTGGTGAGAGAGTGATTATCTTGTGAGAAATGTGCCCTCACAGGTATTCTTATCTTTGACAAATTTTCGGTGTGCATTTTATTCTGGTGAGCAGTTGTTGTTTGGTTTCTCCTACATATTTTCCAACAGGGCATTAATACAGTTATGAGATATATAATATTTCTGGAGGTGCAGGTATAAGATCCAGGAATGGTGATGGTTCTGTTGTGGAGTGTCATTATTGTGAGGGTGGTGGAGATGTGTTGGCAGGTTTTACATTTCATGTCATGGCATGGTCTGGATCCATTTAGTGTGTTTTGGGCCTAGGAAGTTTGCTTCTGGTGATGAGGCTGGCAAGGTTTAGTGCTTGTTTAAAGGCTAGGATGGGTGGTTCTGGGAAGATCTCTTTAAGAATTGGGGCTTCTTCTAGAATGGGTTACAACTGTTTGAGGATTTTCCATGTAGGTTCCAGGGAGGGATAATACATCATAACTAATGGTGTGAGTCACAGGGATTCTCTTTCTGCACTGCAGCAATTCTTTATGTGGTATCCGGGTGGCTTTTTCAAAAGTACAATCTACCTCTCTGGAGAAGTGTCCTACTTGAGTGAAAGCCCTTTTGAGATTTGTGAGGTGACAATCACAGGTGTTCTCCTCAGTGCAAATTCAGTGGTATTGGAGGGTTTGGCTGTATATTACAGCTTTCTTTGTATGTTTAGGGTGATTGCTGGTTCTTTGCAGATATGTATGTTGGTCCATGAGTTTCTTGTATGTGGTGCTTTGTATTTTACCATTCTGGATAGTGACCATAGTGCCTAAAAAGGAAATGTTGGTGCTGGAGTATTCAAGAGACAGTCTGATGGAGTGGGGATGGTTATAGAATTTCTGGTGGAAATCAATCAGAGATGGCAGGTTTTCAGTCCAAATAATGAAGATGTCATTGATATATCCTAAGTATAGCAAGGGTTTGGTGGTGCAGTCCTTGAGGAAGTCTTCCACGTGGTTCAGAAAAATGTTGGCATATCGTGGGACCATTTTGGTGCCCATAGCTGTATCCATGGTCTGGAGAAAGTGTTGATTTTTGAAAATGAAATTGTGTGTGAGGATGAAGTGTATATATTCAGTGATATCTTTAGGTCTGTGCTATGAGTCGTAATCTTTCTTTTGTAGGTAAGTAAGGCAGGCTTGGATGCCATCCTGCTGTGGGATGTTGGTATATAAGCTGGTAATGTCCATGGTGGGTAGGAGGATGTTGGTGGGAAGGTGATCTATATTTTTAAGTTTTCATAGAAAGTCTGTTGTGCCTTGGACAAAACTTGCTCTTTGGGTGACAAGAGGTTTTAGGTTTGATTCAAACAATTTTTCAAACTATTTAGTTCCTCTAATAAAAGTTATTACATTTACCCAAAGAACCTTGTCTGCCTTTGTATCTGTGCATTTGTGCGTGCTTTAAGTACAGGTAAAATGACAATACCTGTGTTAAAATGAGGACTGGTTGGTGATAAGCTGTTATTCCTTTGAAGTCTTCGATTTGAACGTTTTCCTGTCCACTGAATCGAGAGTATTTCTGGCTTTGCTGGCCCCTGTCTAAATAAAAATAGATAATAGATAATTAATTCATGTTCTAAAGCAGGCTTGTCCAACATATGGCCCGCGGCTGCCATGCGGCCTGCCAAGCCATTTTATCTGGCCCGAGGCACCTGCTCTGTGCTCCACGGCAGTGGCGGCGGTGGCGGGGCAGCGGTGAGGCAGGCAGGGCTGGTCTGTGGGCCCCAGCCAACAGCAAGGGGAGGGGAGCTGCTTACTCCCGCGGGGCCGGGCTCATCAGTGAGCTGGGTCCTGCCGCAGCTGCCCTGAGGGCTGCGCGGTGCGGGGCTGCCTCAGTCATGCCTGACGGGATGAGCTGGGGACAGCATGTGCAACTTCTCCTCTGGCTCCGCCCTTTGCCCTCGGCGCGTGGCTAGGGGAGCTGCAGCATGGCGTGAGCCCTGCCTGCATGGGTGGTGGATGGAGGCATGAGGTAAGTTCCCGCGCAGAGCCGGGGGCGCCTCGGGGCCGGGCCGGACGGAGGCACGGGGTAAGTTCCCGCGCGGAGCTGGGGGCACCTCGGGGCCGGGCCGGGGCTGCAGGGCATGCGGTTGCCACAGCCAGGCTGGGCAAGAGGCAGGAGGAGCCCAGCCCAGAGGCACTCTACGTCCAGCCGCCTCCTTGGTGGTTCACGTCCTGATAATGTAGCCTGCACGGCTGAGGATGAGGGTCTGCATCCAGTCGCTGGCAGGGAGGATGAGTGTCCGGGAGTGCCCGTGCTCCTGCCCCCGCCTCCCCGCCCCAACGCGAGCCCATGCCCATGCCTTGCGCTGCCAGAGCGGCCCCGCGCGGGAGGCCAAGCAGCGGCCGCTGGCAGTGCTGACCTGTGCCTGCCTCCTCACCTGCCCGCTTCAAGCCAGCCCTGCTGCCCTGCCCTGCCCCAGAGCAAGGCGATGCCTGCTCCACTGGCCAGTCTCCCCCCGGGTGCTGTAGCTCTCTGGGCCCGGCCGCCCGTGCGCAAGGCCTCGAGGGGGCCGCTTCTCATGTGCTGCTGGGGACAGGAGGAGCCTGGCCCGGTCTGCACCAGCCAGCAGAAGTGGCAGCAGAGCCATGTGCTGCTCGGGATGGGACGAGTTTGCACTGGTCAGTCCCGAGCGGCACACGGCTCTGCCACCACTTCTGCTGGCCGGTGCAGACCTGGCCAGCCTCCTCCCATCCCCAGCAGCACATGGGAAGCTGGCTTCAGCTACATGCTGCTTTTCCTGGCCAGTGCCGACCCGGTTCTGCCCAGGCAGGTCCTGCAGCACCATGTCAACCCAGGCATGGCACCGGCAGGCCAGGCAGGCCCCAGGTTAACCCCGGCCTGGCCCCGCAGATTCTCCAGCACTAGGTCAACCCGGTTGTAGCCAAGCAGCTCCTGCAGCACCATGTCAACCCGGGCACGTATGCCATGTCAACCAGCACCATGTCAACCCCTGCAACTTCACTGGTGTCAAAGGTCACGTGACATCACTTCCTGATGTGATACCACTTCCTGTGATGTCTTTGAATATGGCTCGCTGGTGATCCAGCCCCACATTCAAAAAGGTTGGACACCCCTGTTCTAAAGCTTGTCTTTTTCTCTGCTTCCAATATGCCCTTAAAAAGGAGAAACAGAGAAATGTCTCTTGAGACTATTAGTAATTTTTTTCACTACTATAGTTAGATTAATCAACTTTGCTGCTCATTAAAGATGAGAGAGGAAAAAAAGAAAAAGTAACAGTGACTTATGAATATCCAACAGGAACATAACAAGTGTGGCCTTTGCATCTATGTGGATCCCCAATTATTGCACTGGGGATTGACGTAGGCTCCGCATTTGTATACTGACTTGATTTTAGGTTAACCACAAAAAAAGTATCAATGTTAATCCACAATTTGGGAATCAAAGATGACCAGAAATGGGTAGTGCCATATGAGGGCTAGGTCGATTCATGCAAAAAGTAGTGTTAAAGAAAAGCATTTAAATATATTATTAATGGAAATGCCACGACTTAGGATGGCTGGTCAGACTCTTCATTTCAATTAATATAAGTTAAGAATTTAGAAACATCTTGGGTGAGTGAATAGTTTGCAGATTAATTTTAATTTGTGTTCATTATTTTTAATGGTTCTCTGGTTTGCTGAATAAATTTCAGCCCAACTGTTCCTTGTTTTGCTATATGTGACTTCAATGGAGGAAAATAAACTTTGGATTTGTCTACAAATCCATGTAAAATAATAAAATCCATTTAATTATTGGCAAAGATTTTACATAGAAAGTGATGGTGACAGGAGATGTTGTATCTTTAGATTGTATCTTTAGATATTTACCCGGAAAAGAGACATCAAAAGGAACCAGGCAGGCATGGTGTTGTCTAAATAATCATGTATACTAAGTTCTGCCTATCTAACATACCAGAGCACAAAAAGAACTAGCAGAGGGCTGGCGTGCAGTCAGAAGCTCGGTATATATATCCAGTGGCCACCTGGTTTGGGACTTACTGTTACCGGCTTCTTAGCTGTTTTCATTATTCTCATTTTATCCTTCAGTGTTGGAGTGTTATTGTAGTCATGATGGTCCAGGAAATATGAGAAGTACAGGTTTTTTTTGATTATATCTTTTACTGGACCAAGGAGGGGGCTGTGCCCAGGGTGGACAGCAGTGACGCTGGGAGGGGGGGTTGGGGGGGGTTATGGTAAATGTTGGGGTGGCTGCAGCCCCCCTCATAGCTTCTTCCCAGTGCTGCTGCCTTCCGCCCCAGCCCCCCCCTCCCCTTCCCCACCTTGGGAAGACCCCAGCGCTGCGCTGGTCCCAGCCTGCAGTGGCAGCATGCCCTGCCCCATGCAGATCTGGAGGCACATGCCCCCTATACCTCCCAGGGTGTGCATAGCAGCAGGAGCCATACACCCCGGATGAGCCACTTGCGGCTGAGTCTTCCACCCCTTCAGCTGTCCAGCGCCTGTGCAGCGATAGCCCCAGGCAGCCTGAGCCCCACTCCCTCCCTCCCCGCTGCCTGTGCACCCCTCCTGCTGCAGCTGCCGGAAACCCGCAGCCGGGCTGCCTGCAGCACTACTGTTGCCCCACGTTCAGGGGGGCTAATCTCCATTAGTCTCCCCCTTCTGCTGCCTATGGATGCACCCACAAGGTATTAAGTTTAAAACTAAAAAAAGGAAGTTCTTTTTCACACAGCATGTAATTAAAATGTGGAACTCATTGCCACCAGGTGTTGCAGAAGCTGACACCTTAGCCAGATTCAAAAAAGGATTGGACAAATTCGTGGAGGAAAGGGGCCTCAGTAGCTATTAAGCATGGGATTTCAGGGGGTACAGCCTCTGAATCAGAACTTCCTAGACCTTAAATGCTGGAGGCTGGAAATAAGAGAGAAACAGTGGACAAAATCCTGATCATACGTAGATTCCACTCCTTTTCAGCATCCACTCTCTGCCACTATCTGACAGAATACTGGGCAAGATGGACCTATGGGATGGCAGTTCTCTAGTTCTTATGACAAGTGACAGCACTTGGTCTTAGATTACATACAACTCAGCATTTTCCACCTTTTTAATAGGTGTGGGAAGGAAGTCTGCAGTTGAGGTTGCAGCCTTTTTCACATTATTATTCAGGTGCTTCAAAGATACTCGCATCCAACCCACAAAGTAAAGGAAAGGACATTTCCCATATAAAAAAAGAGATTATACATTTTAAAACTTTCCAAATTTTGAGACAGCCTTTCTGCATCACAAAGCAGCATTAAAAGGCAAAACTACTTTTTTGCTTTGCCATTCACCTTTAAATGTCACTAGGAATATTCAGGATAGTCTTAGGACAAGCTGAAAAATGAATTCAGACACATATACGGTGATGCAGTTATTGGAGAAAATAAAAGAAACACCAGAGAGAAAAATAAAATACAAGTTAAAAACCAATTAACTGTTTTAATGCCTGATCCTACAGATCCTTATCCATAGACATATGGTACTCCTTGATTACATGGAACCACTCATATGAATAACCAGACCGGGACGGGGTGCAACCAATCCCAGCCTTGCTTGTTACAAAAGGCCCCTGGTGGAAACTTTCACTGCCCCGTGCTGGGCAGGCCCTGGCTGTGGGGGCTGGTGCTGGGCCAGGCCAGTGCATTCCCCTCCCTGCCCCCCGTCTCTCACAGGCTGGTAGGAACTGGGGAGGGGGCAGGGCTGAGTCCATGCCAAACTGGTGAACTGGGCTGCAGTGGAGATAACAACCCCTGGTGAGGGCTTTCTCCTGTCAGGGCAGAGCTCAGTGGTTGAGTGCCTTGGCACAGTGGAACTTTCTAGCACAAGGAATGGTGAGATTTTGTATGAGGGAATTTCTCGGCACAGTGGAGAACCCCAGCGTTCCCGCCACTCATATGCAAATTCACACATTACTATTGGCCGGTTTTAAATTATTCCTACGTGGCGACTAGCAATTGGCTCGCTAGCCGTATAAAAGGTTGGAGCGGTATCCGCCCAAGTTGGAGAACTCCGTGCCCATCTCGGAGTTAACATGGCAGACTGATCAACCGCTGACGACTCCCCGTCGCTGACCGACCCAGACGTACCCCCCGTGTTCTGCATGCTTGTATCAAAGATATCTCGTCGAATAAGAGCTCTTCGGTTAAACTGTAACTGAAGTTTGAAGTTAACTTTCTTCCTATGCTGTACATCTTGACAGTGTAAGTAAAGCCATCTTTGTTTGAACCAGTATGCATTTGTGCCTAATTCTACTCCAGTGGTCGAAAGTACCCATCTGTACGCGCCGGGTTTATGGCCACAACCCAGCCGACCCTTTCCCGGATCCCCCTCGGCCCCCATGTGGCGTCACGAACAGGATCAGGATCAAGATTGGGGACAGGATCAGGATCAGGATTGGGATTTGGGGAAGACGCGATGGAGTCAGAATTAGTTAGAGGCTGTCCCTGGCGTAGTGGGAGACGCCACGTGTCGGACACCGCAGAACTAGGCGCCCACATTGCCTATCATCAGGCGGGCGGAATAAGTGAAAAGTGCGTCAGCAGCTACCTTTCGCTGAAGGGGGAAGAAGAAGATTCAGAAGATTGGGAAGCACATCTATACCCCGGAGCATCCAGGTGTGTGATGAGCAGCAAGCGGGTCTTGTTTAAGCCCTGGGAGGAAGGGGGCACCACATCCTTTGCCAGATTCGAACCGGGCGAAGTGAGCCCGACCCTCAGCCAGGAGTTTGCCCGCTGTACGCAACTCATGCGGGAGGGTGGAGAACCGACGCCGACCGACTGGTTCAGTCACCCAGCCCTAGCGTTTGGGTTGAAGGGCCGCGAGGTTCTTTCCGAGCTTCGCGAAGGTCTAGAGGCGGAGGAATGCGCCACGGACAAGGGGAGAATGTTAAGTGTACTGTTCCGTGCCGTAACAACTTTGCTGCGGAAGAATGCAGATTTGGAGGCCCAGCTGCTTGCAGCCGGTCAGGCGGCTAAAGAAGCAGCAGTAGAGAAAAGCCCCGAGTCGACGCCACTCCAAGATGGCGCCGGGGAAGGAGCGAGCTGCCCGGAGAACCCGGAAGAGAAGGGCGGAGCTTCGGGAGAATCGGCGGGAATCCGCCCGGCAACCCCGCCCACCGAGGTGACGTCGCTTCCGGCAGCCCCGCCTCCTTACCACAGGGAGGGGGCACCGAGTGGAGGGTTACATCCGCCCCTCCTACCAGATGCAGCAGCAGCTCTGACAGCAGCTTGTTCTGCAGCGGCAGTCAGCCGAGTGACTAATGTGCAGGGTACAGTCCGCACCACCTATCGCGCCTGCACTTGGACTGAGTTACAGGAACTGAGTACAGAATCAAGGATAAAGCCTGAAGAGACTCTAGCTGTGTGGTTAGGACGTCTGGTCGTGGGATTCGGGTCCGACTTGTTAGACTTAGAAGAGGCTAGTTTCCTAACTTGTAAAGCCTCGTGGAGTGGAGGGCACGCCACAAACATAGACCTAGTGACGTGCAATGTTCATTGGCCTATTCCACTTCCAGCGCTTGTCGCGGGCCAGGTCGATCACAAATCCCACGTGGCACGACGGCCATCCATCGAGGGTCAATGCAGAACAGATTCTACTGGCGATAATAGGAAGTTCATATTGTTCCTGGAACTCCCGAGTGCACGCGTTGGGACTGACACCGCCCCAGCAGCGAGGACCATGGCCTCACCGCCACCTGCAAAACCCGGGAACTGTTCCAGTGACTTTCAATAGCGTACAAGCCTGTGTTGAAGTTTATGGAGGAAGAAACGCCACCGTCCTTCGAATCCTCCTCAACCCACTGGCTGGCCAACCTGCGAGTAATCTTTTGCAACAGCTCCCGAGGTTACAGGCCCTCATGAAGTCAGACACGGGAACCACTAGCGACTTGGAGTGAACATGGCAACCACCGCAAAGAACGCCACAGGAGAGGATCATGTTTGGATTCCTCCTGCATCATTCTAGGCTCACGAAGCGGCAGCTGCGAATCCTGGGAGACGCAGGCCAATGGCAACTGGCCTATGAACTAGATTTCCAGTACCCAAGGGAGTCAGACGATGACTCCGGGACGTCCTCATCTCGCTGAGCATGGACAAGACCACGCAGTGTCTGTGCATGGATTGTCATCCGTGACGGTGCATCTGCGAGTGTGTGAGAGTCGTCCAGAGCCGAGTCATGCCCGAGCACCTGTATCGTGTGCTTTGGAGAAAGTGGGAAGCCGCGAGAAAAATCTGATTGGCTGTTATCGATATTGTAATATAAGTTAATTAACTGTTCAAAGAATTCTTTCTTTACAGTGTTTTGTCCGAGGCTCGAGATACATGTCAGAGGCGGACCCAGAGAGAGGTGGAGAAGATGCAGAAGCCTGACTTCACCATGACACCTATCGAACTCCTCGTGATTGAACTTTTTGTAACCAATGTACTTATGTGTGTTTGTTTTTGTATTGGTTATTATTTGATTCGATCCGTTGAGGACGAACTTTTTTCGTTGTATGTTTTTGTATATAGCCAGCTACCTCATGAAACCCCCGAGAGGAGCGACGATTTACACGACGTGCATGTGCTTAAATTTCCAGCTGTGCCATCAGCAAGGGGGCATGTCAGGGCAGAGCTTAGTGGTTGAGTGCCTTGGCACAGTGGAACTTTCTAGCACAAGGAATGGTGAGATTTTGTATGAGGGAATTTCTCGGCACGGTGGAGACCCCCGGCGTTCCCGCCACTCATATGCAAATTCACACATTACTATTGGCCGGTTTTAAATTATTCCTACGTGGCGACTAGCAATTGGCTCGCTAGCCGTATAAAAGGTTGGAGCGGTTTCCGCCCAAGTTGGAGAACTCCGCGCCCATCTCGGAGTTAACGTGGCGGACTGATCAACCGCTGACGACTCCCCGTCGCCGACCGACCCAGACGTACCCCCCGTGTTCTGCATGCTCGTATCAAAGATATCTCGTCGAATAAGAGCTCCTCGGTTAAACTGTAACTGAAGTTTGAAGTTAACTTTCTTCCTACGCTGTACATCTCGACAGTGTAAGTAAAACCATCTTTGTTTGAACCAGTACGCGTTTGTGCCTAATTCTACTCCAGTGGTCGAAAGTACCCATCTGTACGCGCTGGGTTTGTGGCCACAACCCAGCCGACCCTTTCCCGGATCCCCCTCAGCCCCCACATCTCCTTTCCCCCGTGCCTTGGGAAGACCTTGGCTGGAGGGAGCAGTTTACAGCTGGGCCAATGGGTTTGCTTCAGTGCCCCACACCTCTCACAGGCAGGGGGTGGATTTGAGCTGATCTCAACCTGGCAAGCCACACTGTGAGGGAGTGAAAAAAGCCCCCAGTGGGGGCTTTCACCCTCCTGACATGATGGGACCTTGGCTGGGGTACCTGGTGCATTGCCCCCCCTACCCCACCTCACCTCCTGGAGGTGGAGGACTGTGGAGGGAATGGGGCTGAGCTGATCCTAGTGCTGCAGGGAAGTGAAGAGCCCCTGGTGGGGGCTTCTCCCTCCTCTCCGTGCTGGGCAGACCCCGGTTTAGTGCTGGATGTCCTCTCACAGGTGTGGGCTGGGGAGGGGGCAGGGCTGAGCTGATCCCAGCCTGGTGACCTGGGCTGTAGGGGAGTGAAAAACCACTGGTGGGGGTCTTTCTCCTATGCCAGACAGACCCTGGCTGGGGGGCAATGTCGGGTCAAGTGTGTGCATTTCCTCCCACCCCCTCTCAC
Organism: Alligator mississippiensis; assembly: GCF_030867095.1. Lineage (NCBI taxonomy): Eukaryota > Metazoa > Chordata > Crocodylia > Alligatoridae > Alligator > Alligator mississippiensis. The sequence goes on from NC_081826.1 coordinate 46,204,162, forward strand.
AGGTGTGGGTCTGGGAAGGGGGTGAGGCTGAGTGAATTGGAGCCCTGCAAGCCAGGCTACAAGAAGCGTGAAAAGCACCCAGATGGGGTTTTTTCCCACACCACGCAGACCCCAGCTGGGGGGCCAGGGCTGGGTGGTGTGTTCCCCTTCCCCACCCCGCTTTCAGGTGAGGGCTGGGGATAAATATGCTGTTGTCTTTCCCCTCCTTGCAGCTGACAGCAGGGGAGGGCGGTGGCATGTGTCCAGCAGCCAATCAGGCCTGGGCTGCCACTGGGCTAGCTTTCGCAGCCTTAGGCAACTGGCCATGATGGGTGGTGTGCATGAGCATCCCCAGGCTCCTGGCCTGGGCCAGTGCAGGCTGCTGCCTGTCTTGGCCACCCAAACACTGAATGTCAGTTCAGCTTGTTATTGGTTCAAGCTATGCAGCTTAGAAAAACTTGTGAAGATTGAATGCATTTCACCTTGGGTTTTTGAACCTCTATACTTAGCTTCAAAGAACACACTTTGGGAAGTTGAAATAGACTTGAGCTTGAAGGGACTGGAAGATGGAGGGTCAAGGACACGGAGTCGCATCATATGGTTGCATTGATTGACTTCAGTGTTTGTGATGGTGTCTATCATTAAGAACCTTGTAACTGGAAAGGCTAAGGAACTTTGTACTAACTCTGTGAGGTAACTTTGTGTTTTGAGAAGCATCAAAGGAATAAAATGAAATAAAATAATCACAATAAGCCTCTCAAATAGCAACCAAATACCAGCACTTCCTCAGTTGCAGTAGTCTACCTACACGCTATCTATTCTGGGATCAGAATCTTAAAACTTGGTCCTTCATTCCCACTTCTGGTAAAACTTCCATTGGCATCAATGAGAGTTTCAATGACGAGTGATTGTCCCTGTAATTCCTTAGGACATCACAGTAAAATGCAAAACAGGTGTTGTGCAGAGTATGATAATTGCATCTTGCTGGGATATCTTTAGGCCTGTATCTGATCTAGTATCATAGAGTGCCTATACACATGCTTGGGGCAGGGGGGGAGGCGTTTTAATTAGAGCAGCTCTTAGGAGCCACTTTAATTAAAACGCCTGTAAGCATCTCATATATTCAGCGTCCCACATTTCAAACTGGCAGTAGCGGTGCTTTAACGAAGCTCGTTCAATGAAGTTTAGTTAAAGCACCCCCACCCCCATTTTGAAATGTGGGGTGCTGAATACATGAGACGCTGCATCCTGCTGGAGCAGTCTGATTGAAACGCTTCAGCAGTGCTTGGACAGGTTTTAACTGGAACGTGTCAGAATCTGTCAGAGCACATGTAAAAGTGCCCATATGAAGTACATCCGTTACCTCTTCCCCTTTCCCCCCAACATTCACCTGACCTGAGAAAAACTTTCATTTACCTTTCTTGACGAGTTTGCTCCTCTGTGGTTTCCATGGCACACTCCAGGGAGTTTTGGAGAGACTGTAACTGATTGAGTGTTTCCTTCAGTAGAAAACGAGTCACAAACTGCTCCAACTTAGAAGCCTCCTGATAGTCCTAAAAAGTACACAAAATTGACCAGATTTAGGTGCATGAGATGCATTAACTTATTTAAGATGCACCCAAGGGTCAATCTAAAAAGCCGAGAGCTAACTACAGACAACTACAGAAAACGTGAGGCTGAAGATGCATCTGAACTCCTGCTCTTTTTCAGAGCTTAACTGCAAGACTCAGGTTGCACATGCGGCATCTGTTCCTTTGGGACCAAGAATACGTACCGCTTACTTTTGATGGGGGCACCTGACTGACTCATGGTATTGCCCAACTTTTACATAATAGTCAAGTGGTTAAAAACAAGAAGTGTGAGACCTAGATTTAGGCCTGTCTCAGGTTGAGTGGATACAAATCCATAACTCCCATCTGCCAGAGGAGTGCTTTAAACACTAGGTGAGGGAACACACTCAATTCCTGTGGCAGCTGGGATGTAGGATAGCCAAGAATGTACATCATAATCTCAAAAAAGAACTGCAGACTTGTAGTTAGGGCTACTGGCTGAGAGGGGGTGCCGGTTCCTGGTGCAAGGGTTATTTCTGTTTTTAACCACTGAATATCTATTATTATTATTATTATTATTGCATTATTGTCTATTATTATTATATTATTATCTATTGTATTATTATAAAATATACAAACAGACCTAGGAACAGAATGGCCACTGATTTTAACTGATATCCTTAGTTTCCTTTGTCAATCATCTGTATAACATAACTTGTAATGCATAGCTATTTCTATCAATATTCTGCACTTTTTTTTTCTTCACATATTTTTAAAATTTATTTAAAATTGCTGTTTTCAGACCACTTATTAATCAGATGTTCTTTTAACTGAAATACCCTTCTTTTGTGATTGTGGAATTGCAGTTTTTCAGGTAGCTAGTAAATTATAAAAATAGTTCCTAAGGAGGTAGGCCTTAATTAAACTTTTGAAAAAAAAGATGGCCAAAATCTCTATTTTTCCTCTTGCTTATTACAGCCATTAAATCTATTTGCTACTCAGTGGCTATGTTTATATAAGCAGTGGATTGTGCTGTTCTTACTTTGCAGTCATTTAGTACTTGCATAAACATAAGCAGTACTTACTGCCTAGTACCATCGCTGCACAGTTTTTTCCTGATGCACAGTAGCTCTTTACTACTGAGCAGTATCATTGCAGTATGGTTAGTGGCTTGTTGCTACAGTTCAGTAGCTCATTGCAGATAAATATCAATTTTCTAAAAAATTTAGAAAATTAATATTTATCTGCCCCGGGATGCCTGTCATGTGGCCCTCAATGGCTTGCCAAAACTCAGTAAGTGGCCCTCTACCCAAAATAATTGCCCGCCCCTGCTCTTAGCAATACTTGTCCCTATGTACATGTCACTGAGGCTAGGGACAGACATTACACGCAAACTGGTTTAAATTAGGGGTGCACTGATAGAGATTTTTGGGGCCCATACCAATAGCCATTTTTAAGGAGGCATATCGGCCGATACCGATCCAATTCCTGATACCAGCCCAGCAGCTTGGAGACCTGCATGCAGCTGGTAAGTCTGGCATGGTGGAAGGGCAGCTGGCAAGCGCTGGGGGGGGTTGGGGGGTGGCTCCCACCACTGCTCCTGCCGCTCATCTGGGAGGGCATGGAGGGGTGGGGGGGCATGTTCCCTTGGATCTACACAGGGCAGGGCAGGACAGGCCAGGAAGAGCCCTGCACAGCTCTGGCTCCATCCTGCCCCACCCCACACAGATCAGGGGTATATGCCCCCCCATACCCTCCTGGACGAGTGGCGGGAGCTGCCGGATGAGTGGATGCGCGCCAGAGCAGTGACTCGTGGATGAGCAGTGCATAGCGGTGGGAGCCACCCTCCATTTCCCCCGGATGAGGGGTGGCTCTGTCTCACGCCTGCCCCACCCTGGCTGGGCAGTGCTTGCCTCAACCCCTGCCCCAGCCCCAGCCCCAGCCCCGCTCCTCCTTCACTGCAGGGGCCTTGATCTGTTTCCCCATGCCCCTTCCCTTCCCTTCCTTCTCCCCTTCCACCACACCAGACTTACAAGCTGCCAGGCTGTGCTCCTCACTGCTTACATGCTGTGCTGCAGCTGCAAGCACAAACGAGCATTTATTGGTCAAATTATCAGCTACATCAGGCCAATTTCCGATATGATCAATTTTCTTTATATTGGTGCTGATCCAAAATTGGACTGATATATTGGTGTACCTCTAGTTCAAGTCATCAGAAACTGCTTTAAACCTGTAACAGAACAGGTTTTCAGTGCACATAAACCAGTTTGAAAATAGCTGAAACCAGTCTGAGATAAACCTGGTTCAATGTAGTATCAGACTTAACTGATTTGGGTCAAACCAGTTTATGCAATGTCTGTTCCAAACTCCTTGCTGGTTTAAGATAAACCAGACTCCCCAGCATCCTGGCATGCTCTTTGGCCTGGGCGGGGCTCTCTGCTCCAGAGCAGGGCTGGCCCCTCCCCTCTGCTCTTTGGCTGCAGCTCTGGCAGAGACGTGCAGGCGCTGAGTGTCTGCCTGGCTTCTCCCTACTAAGCAGGGATTATTCCCCCCACCCCTCTGCTTTACGCAGACACCTCAGCATTAGCTAGCATACCACATGCTGGCTACAGTCCGTGCTGTGGGAGACAACAAAAGCAGACAGGCTTTTTGGAGATAATCAACAGGTAGCTGGTAATGTCCTTCCTTGGAAGAGCTGTTTGAGAAGAGCTCCATCAGTTAATGGAGAGAGGCTTTGTTTTCTTAATGGGTTGAAAAACACTGAGTTAGGAGTGATAAGCATTCCCTGCTGGGCAGCTCAAGAGGCGTGGGGGAATAATAAGAGCATCCTGCCAGGGCCTGGCCATATCCCCCTCAGTGGAAGCGAAGGGTGGGTTGCTCTGGCACCCTCCAGCTTCTAGCCTGAGCCACTATAGGCATGTGCCTGCATTTTTGGAATGAAAAGGGAATATCTGTCCACCTCTAAATCAGTTCAAGCTTTGCAGATTAGATTAGCTCAGGCTTTTTGAATGTCTGTCTCTATCTTAAGGGATTCTATTCTGCCTTAAGTACATGTGGGTAGCTCCCACTAACTGATTAAAAATTAATTGTTTTCCACTGTGAAGTAACTGCAGTACCAAATATCTTATAAATGTGGGAAGATCAGGATATTTTAGGCAGTTGTGATGCTGAATACTGAGATTTTATTCACATTTGCTTTCCAATAGAAGGCATCACTGGTATTTTCATATGCAATCATTTAACAGTTAATCTCATATGTAAGCAATTTCTGGTTTGAGGTGTTCTGGCAATTTAAAAGCTGGTTTTTAGAGATTAACTTTGGCTTCTACATTTAGCAGACTGGAAGGTTTCTTTGTGCAATTATATTTGTAATATGTTTTTGATGTTCAAAAACTACAAAATTATATTTCTCTTGGTAATCCTAGCAGTTTTACCATTACGGTGTCTAGTAGCTGACAGAGACTTATTATCTGTAATGGTCTTGAAAGTATAACTTTGCCTAAGGAAGCAGGGGCTTTTAAAGTCCATTAAAGTCAGCTCTGTCTGAAATGATTCATACGGGAACACTGATTATAACGTATTCTTCAAGAAGGATGTGATTTGAATTTTTGTGTGTTTGACAATGCAGTTTTTTAGCAGTGCAGGCATAGAAAGGCACTGGCCCTGCTTTATTTCCTGGTAATGGTGCTTTAATTTTATATAGCCTTTTTGAAAAAAATGGCTAATTGGCAACTAGCTGAGATTCAGGTTTCACATTTCTGAGCAGGTGAGCTGGATTTTAGTGCATCACATGGTTCACTACAGGCTTTTTTGCCATTTCCAGTCAGCTCCAAGTGGCAATAATACAGTATTACAAAGTTTAGACACGAAGCCTAATTCCACCTACAGAACTTTTACTCATGTTGGGACTAGCAGATCAGTAAAATAACAACTTCAGGCAATTTAAACACACTTCATTTGATAAAATCAATGGACCTGGTCCTGCAAGTTGCTCTGCTTGGTCCCTGTGACTTCCAGGGGATTCTGTGCTGACTTCAGCATTGGGACCTGGGTTTGGAAAACTGAATCAACCTTGACGTTAGACATTAAGTTAATGGTCAGAAACTGTTATTGAAAAGGCAGATTACCACTGTGGCAAGGAAGCAAAATTACTATAGTCTCCTACAGCTTTCACTTTCTCTTCCCTCTTATCCTTTTCTTTGCACCTGGCCACACATTCAGTTAATGGCGTAAGAACAACCCAGAAAGTTATTACACATTTTTTGTGGAATAGCTTTGTGGCTTATTCCTTGTTCTATCATGCCTTTAATTGATTGGACATGTGGCCGGGTCACAATTTAAGGTGTGATTAATTGATTAATCATGCCTTATGTGTAATGTGTAGATGGGGCCTTTGACTTTCATACTCACAGGATAGCTTATTCTTTTTTTCTGGTCCCATATCTTTATCAAGTAGCAAGTTACAGGAGTCTCAAGTGTTCATATTTACTTTTGATAAATCTACGTCAAAATATCTGTGTGTGTCTATACTTCATGGTTCAGTTTGGGGATGCTAGAACCTGGTTCCATAAGTGTTAGAAATCAAATAAACTTGTGTTTTTAAAACAACAAACAAAAAACTCCTTTGAAACAACACAGACTCTCTGACAATTCACATAGTATATCCTTCTGTCATTCTTTATGCACGTAAGTATCCCAGCAGGACCCTTATAGGACTCTTAGGAAGAAATTGTATTTTTCCTAGCTGGTATAAGAGAATTTATTACTGAAATTAAAATACTTAAGGTAAAACAAAGTATAAATGCTGACTATACTCTCTTTCTATATATAGACAGACAGACATAGATATATTTATGTTTTCTATATGTGCTATATAATTTAATGTAACAACATAGCATATTGTTAAAAGATAATCTCCTGTCAAGGATCATGGTCCAGATGCTTTGGTGATGTGATTTCTCATAGTTCAAGACTTCAGTTGGCTCTGTCTTCTTATATTTAGCCTAAATATAAATCAGCACAGGTAATCTAGATGCTGATTTCTTTTGAAAGGATCAGCAGACTTTAGAACAATAAGCTTTTGGACAGCAACTCTTTATTTTTGTATCTTTCTTGTCACATTGTTGTAACTTTGGGTTACTTCTTCCCTATTGCAGGCCCAATTTGCCAAGGTCCTTAGGGCTTGAACCAAAGGAAGATTTAGGTGCTACAGTGCAGATGATCACAATGTCTAACTTCTAGGTTTCTGGTCCCCTGAACTATTTGTTACCAACATAGGCTTCTACATAATGCATGAGAGGATATAAGTGCCTCAGAAGGGATTTTTAGACAGTACACTGAGCAAGGTGCCACCTAAAGCTGGTTACAGGAAACACCAATTAATCCCATCTCTGTCTGGGGTTTAGATGCTTTATTCAGGTTCTCAAGACCCCTGATTCTTCCATTCAAGATTCAGGGTCAGGACCCCTCCTCTTAAAGTATGTGTCTAACATCCTTTCTTTCAAGAATGGAGCGTTTCACTTGCTTTAATTTGAAACACAGCTGTTATCCTTTAATATATGAGCCTTTTTAACCGGAGTTAAAGGCATACGAGAAACCCAAGTTCAGTTCCATGCTCTATGTGAGAGGACTTCTACCTCTCTGAAGAGAGTTGTGGCCAAAATCCCTGCTATTCTCTGGTGGACATGGTTTACTGGGCCTTGCTGTAATACCTAAAGGTATATGAGGAGGAGTATCTCTTTCAAGCTTTCAGGGAAGTTTGTCAATACCAAAGTTACTGCTCTTGCTCCAAAGGAAAACCTGTTTTGAAAGCATACATGGCAATATATATTTTAGTCCTTTATTTTTACTCAGGATGTGAATTATGGATGGGATGTCACTTATTTAAATTTGTCTTAATATTTCTTTGCTTTTTTGTGTGTATGCACTTGCAGTTATTGTGTAACCACCATGTAATGCTTTTTTAAGTTTAAATGCAAGACAAAAGATTTATCTGATGTGCAAGATAACAGCCTTAGAAGTACCATGTTCTCAAATGTAAACAACCTTGGGATCAAAGACACCTCACACAGGTACTGCATGTCAAATGTCTTTCTTCACTAGAAATATATGCTATTAAACTGGTTCTTGCACTGTTGGAAGATTCAAGCTGCTAAAATCTTAGATATTAAACCACCTGTGAATCATCAGAGTTAATTATGTAGCCAGGAACATCAGTCTCCTATATTTATTTGCCATATGATAAAATTAATCAAGTATGAGAGATCTCTCTAATCAAAATACCTAGTTTTTATAAGGCAATAGTAAAGAAATGTTTGTGGGATATATTGTCCATCATTTCCTTTTGAGCAAGCACCTGGGGCTAACACTGACCCTATAACAAACATCTGTGACAACATTTTAAAAATGGCAGAATTCATTTGCGCAATATTAAGTCTGATTTCTCCCTTCTCCTAAATTATCTGACCTCTCCAGTGCAATTGATTTAAGGATGTTGTATCTGACAGAATTAATTTTATTTCTGCAAGCTTTGATTCCCTGTGACACATTAGAACAACATGTGAAAATTTATTCAGAATGGACAACTAAATTCAAGCCTAAAGAAGAAATCCAGTGTCTGTTTTAATTTATCACTGTTGATTAATGTACTGTGAAATAACTGAACAAAACATGGATGGAGCTAATATAAATGACCCTTGCTTGTATGTTTTGAGCTACCAGAGCTATTTTACAACAGATGGGTGATGAAAATATCTTAAAATTCTGGACCCCCAGAGAGTAAGCATTGTGGACAGCTCCATAGAAACTCCTGTCTTTACATATAGTAAATCTGGATTAAATCTTTACGTGTATGTCAACAGCACATCTCCTATAAACCTACTTGTAGATTGCAGCCACTGAAATTAGCAGAGAACCTGATTGTTCAAGATTTGTTAGACCCTGCTGCTGGTCACATTTTGCTTTTTGGGTCCTTCAGAAATGTTTTCCTGCATCAGTAAGCCTTTTATGACTTTAATCTGAATGACAGTACTGTACTTTCAAATCCCCACATAGGTCGTGCAATACAGGCTACTCAGGTTTCATGTCTAGCATCAGGAGTTAATGCTCATTTAACTATTCTGGACATGTTCCTTTCGTATATTTCTCAAAAGACTTTTAAATTTGAGGCTAAATTACTTCCCATCATTCCTGCTTGTGGTCTATCTCAGTGGCTTTTTATTGACCTGATGCATTTAATACAAATATTTTAGTACAATTTACCTCTCAATACAGATTAGTGTGTGTGTGTGTGTATGTGTATTGAGCCACCTTGATAAAGAGTTTTGGTGATGCCTGGAAGAAAGGTACTAAATGAGTAATCTGGATTATTATTATTTGATTGTTAACAGAGGGGGGAGACCCTCTATACATTTCTATCCCAATTCACACTGAATGCAGTTTGATTACTGAATACTATTTATCAATGTTTTTGTTTTCATTTGTTTTCTGGAGAAGGTACTTTCATTTCCAGTTTAAAAAAAGACATGATGGTATTAGAAAAGAAGTTATTAGTTCTGAATTAAGAAGTATTTGTTTCCATTTATTAAACCTGCGTACATTTAGGAAGCTAAGTTGGCATATAACGCATTTAACATCAGCATATGGCAACCACCAATCAATGCTAAGATCTAATGAAGACAAGTTTAAGAGAAAAAGGGTACTGTTTCTTGAATATGTTACAGTGAATTGAAGTTCATTACCACATGAATTGCACTATATAGTAAGTCACTACAATACAAAGAAAATACGTCTCAACATATCAATTTTTGATTCTGTATGATATGCAAATACTAAGTGAATGTACTGTTGAAGCACGCTGCAGGGGGCTTTTTGGCACTTTTATCTAAAGCTGATTGAATCAGCTTTAGATAAACTGCCAAAAAGCCCCTTTGACATGCCCGATCTATACAGATGCTGGGGAGCCAGGTCGAACTAACGTGCTTCCTCTTTCGGTAAAGCAATGTTTTGTTTTGGGTTTTTTCATGTCTGTCAGCAGCCAAAAATATTACCGTAGTGATGGAAATTTCATTTTGGTGCTCCTTGTGATGGATTCAAATGACTTTGGTATTATAATTGTTCTGTTGCTTAGGAATCTTTTGATTGCACTCATGGATTTCTGCACCAGCTTCTGTCCCTATTCTTTCATTAAAAATACTTTTGACAAAAATAACAACAAGTAATAATTTCTTGGCTGCAGCAGGCAGAAAGCTTATTTGCAGTGTTTAACTTTTTCTACACAATATTTAATTTTTTTTTATAACTTTCTGCTTCTGTTCATATTATATATACTGCATCAGTCATTTTACTAAGAACTGTTCAACAGAAAGCATACTATAACTTTGTTAAGCATTAATTGGTAGTGTTAGAATGATGTTCCAGGAATTACAAGAGGCAAGGATTTTTATGAAGAATTCTGATGAAGGCACTCTAAAGAATGCCTTGCATTTGAAAGATAACCCAGTCACCCAGTTGGTCCAATAAAAGGTATCATCCACAAAACCCCTTGCCTTGAGCATTGATTAAAACTCAGAATGTATAGTAAATATAGTTTTATTGACTTCAGTTGAGTATTCTCAGTTTCTTTGCATTTCAAGCTATTAGTATATATAGAGAGATTTGAACAATGAATATCTGAGGAAAATGGTTGTCTTGGTATGTCCTGAATGTCCTGGTATCTGAGGAACTGCAACAATCAAATATTAATTAGCATAACATTTTGGTATCTTCTCTATTATTGTTACAACAAGTAAAGATGTGGTTAGCTATGCTAGTCTAAAACTGAGCACAATACTCCATAGTAACAGCCCACAATGTTGAGGCAGGAGCACTCATATAAGCTGTACTACTTAGCTATTATAAGAGAATACCAACAATGTTTTTGGGAGTGTCCAGTAGAACAACTATAATCTTCCACTCTGGCTCTTTTTTCTCTGGCAATATCTAAGTTCTTGTTGCTATAATATGTACAGAATTGATGTTCCCATCAGCATTCCTGTAGTTTAACTTTCATCTGAATTTTTTTTCTTGCCAGGTAGTTTAGAGGCACTATGCTACTACTGCTCTTTTATAACTGTAGGTAGTAAGAGTATATGTAATTCTGTTGTTTTTATGAAGTATTTGTAGGAGTACAGGTAAAATGTCAAATCTGCAGAGGATGCATTTTGATGGATATTGGCAGATTATGGTTAGGTTATGTGCTTCTCTTCTGCTATTTTTATGTTTAAAGGCATTGATATTAATTTAATTTTGGGTTGGTTTTGAAAGCCCTGACTGTTCACAAATCTCTTCTTGCTAGCAGGAGAATTTGAGAACTGGCTTCTTGGTGAGTAGTTATAAAACTTAAGACAAAAAGATCAAAGAAGTTACCATAAGATTTTATTATTCTAACTGGAAGGGAAAAATGTATCTGGACCAGGAATGTAATTGTGTAGTATATGCTTTTCTTCTGCTTGCCACCCTTGATATCTTTCTTTTTAAAGGCAGTGTTTTGCCTTAACATTTAGTGGAAGTCATGATCATAAATAAATTAAGTTTGCAATAAAGAGAAAGTCCTATTTGCCAAAATTCCATCATTTCAAATAGTACTAATAATGTTATTAGATAAAAATAGTTATTGTCCTCTTTGGAAATGAGCTATTTACTTATAGTAGTATGACTTCTTGCTATAAGGAAACAATTGGTGATATATTCAGTACTGTCATGAACATTTCTGTTCTCTTCATATGGATTTGCAGAAGACAAATGAGGTATAATTGGGTGTATGGATTTATGTAAATAGGATCCATGTTCTGATTGGAATTCCCTTTTATTTAAAAAATTAGGAGTTTTTAAGACGAGGTAATTTGGCTCAAGGCATGCCCAACCAATGGGAAAAGGCTTTTAACTAGGGCTGTGCAAAGCTTCAGTAGCTGGTTCGATTCAGAGGAAATTTGACCCAGTTCGGGGACCAAATCTCCAAATCCAGATCAAATTGGGAGATCAAGTAAAAGCTCTGAATCAATTCGAAGCATCCGAATCAATTTGGAAAAGCTTCAGAAAAAGATTCGGCTGATTCAGAGATTCAGCCATAAACTAAACAGGCAGCTGACAGCTGCCTTCAGCTGGTAAGTGTGTTGGGGTTGGGGAGGAGGGAAGGGGCATGGAGGAGGGAGGGATTGGGGCTGGGACAAGCTGCCCAACCGGGGCAGGGGGCTGCGTTACTCAGGGAGGGGGGAGCACAGGATGTAGGTGTGTCAGCACTGGGAGCAGGGGCTCTACCCTGCTGCCACCTGCCCAGTCGGGCCAGCGGGGGGCAGAATGTGGGCGCAGCTCACTCTGGGCAGAAGGGGGCAAGCGGCAGCAGGGCATAGCCCCCGCTCCCAGCGCTGACATACCCACATCCCATGCCTCCTGTGCTGGCTGGCAAGCAGTGGCAGGGCAGAGGCCCCGCTTCCAGCACTGTGAGCATGGCAGCACTGAGAGCAGGGGCTCTGCCCTGCTGCTGCCTAGAGAGAGCTGTGCCTGCATCACACCCTCCATGCCAGCTGGGCAAGCAGCAGCAGGGCAGAGCCCCTGCAGCTCCCCCCGCAGGCGCAGAGGCAGGCACAGCTTGGGAAGCCACGGGAAAAGCCCCCATGGCTGCCCTGTCTGGCCCCATCCTCTGCCCAGCCCAGCCCAGCCCAGCCTCCCAGCACTTTAAAAAAAAGCCCTGCACTCACCAGCTGCAGGAGTGGCGATTGGGGCCTCTGGGCACTTGTGGCAGAGCCCACCCATGCAGTACAGGGCAGTAAGGATCACCCTCCCACCTGACACCCACGTGGCAGCTGCACGGGTGCAGTGCTGCTCAGCAGGGCACTTAGTGCTGTCTGGGAGCTGGGGCCACTGTGGCTAATCGGTGCCAGGCTCCGGCTGACATGTGGAGTTGCCCCAGATCCCAGGCGAATTGAACCGGGAGGTGGGGAATCAAACCAGGAGCTCGGGAATTGAATCAGTTCGATTTCCCCAGTCCCTGGTTCAATTCCCCAACTCCCTGTTTGATTCACCTGGGAGCTGGGGCAGTTCCACATGTCAGCCAGAACCCAGCAGCACTCAGCCACAGTGGCCCCAGCTCCCAGACAGTGCGCAGCATGTGGGTGCCAGGGGGGGATCCCCGCTGCCCCCTGCTGCATGGGGGGGCTCTGTCATGAGTTCTCAGAGGCCCCGATCACCTCTGCCAGAGCTGGTGAGTATGGGACTATTATTATTATTTTTTTAAAGTGTCAGGAGGCTGGGCTGGGCAGGGGATGGGGCCAGGCAGGGTAGCCATAGGGGCTTCTCCTGTGGCTCTCCCCACCCGAGGAAAGGCAGGCACAGCTGGAGGAGCTACGGAAGAACCTGCAGCCACCCGGCTGTGCCTGCTTCTCCCCAGCCGATCCGAATCACTGAATCTCTCCAAATCAGCACCAAATCTTCCAAAGCTGATTCGACTGAATTGATTCAGGACAGTTATCCAAATCTTCGAATTGAATCACTGTCCTCTGAATTGGCCGAATCCAAATTGAATACTTCCGTATTCGCATAGGCCTACTTTTAACCAGTCCATACCTTAACATTTATCAGCACTTTTTACTTAACCAATGTTATAGTTACTTCAGTTCTTCTTTTATTAAGAGATCCTCTAGCAAGGAAATAAACAGAAAGATATAATTTCACTGAACTAGCAAATATGTTGGACTTCAGGGATGTATTTATTATCAATTGAGTTTTCTTTATTAAAAATCATCACCAGATGTTGTAAACAAATGTTCTTTGTGTCACCTAGATCAATCTTAACTTGCATTATCTCGAACTTAATGTATTTGCCATCAGCGTCTTCTGCAATCTTCAGCCTGAGCAGCATTTTATTTCATTACAAGTGATGACTCCATTTTACTGCTAGCTTTTCAATTCCAACTGAAAATGGGCATTTGGACGTTATAACAACTGTTTTATAGCTTGAAAGATAGACATGGAATTTCAGACTCTTGCTGCCCTAAAAAATTGGACCTAGCTTGTTCCTGACATTCAATATTTAAAGTCAGAGATATGAATAAACAATTAGGGTAAAATTAAATCATATCATATTAAATTATATCAGGTCTGCAGGGATATTTGCAGTTATTGATTGATTATAACTGGGTTTTTTCATAAATAGTACATTTTCTGAAAAATACAGGAGAACTAAAAGCATTAACAAATTTGTGTCAGATTTAGAGAATAATTTTGGGCAAAGCAAGTTGGGGGAGAAATGGAAAATAACAACAACAACAACAAAAACTGGTTCTGTACTGGTAGGGTTTTTTCAAATTAATCTAAAAAAGTTAAATAACCTGAAAATGAAATGGAAGTTTATATCAGTTTGAACAAAATGTAGAGTCCAATTTTTTTTGTTTTGTTTTGTTTTGGTTACTCAACAGAAAAAATCATTATTTGCATGACTGTTACTATTCCAGTCTAGTCTTTTCAGTGCCCTACCATCTGGCTGTTGCTGTAAACTATACATAATAATTTTACTTGTTATTACTCAAACATGCAATATAGAAAACTGGATTGTCCATACTTGCAATGGCTATCAGCCTATCAGAGTGCAAGTTTCATGTAATAAGTATAAGCTTATTCTCATTAATACTTCTGTTAATGTGCAAATCAACTATGTTTGTCTCCTCTAATAATTCGTCCGCTTTGAGTTTTCCTTGTCTGCAGAAAGCTCACTCTATGAGAAACAATGAATATTCCACAACATCACTTTTTTATTTATTTACATGAAGCAGAAAAATGCAAGAATTTTCATAGAACATCAGGCTGGAAAGGAGCTCCTTTGTTACTGAGTTTGGTCCCGTTACTGCAGGCAACATGTCATTTCATATAATCCCTTTCATAAACTGATTGATTTCCATCTTATAAACAGTTAGTTTTGTTTGTTCCCAATGGAAAATGGTTCTGGACCCTGACTACAGTAAGGTTAGAATACTTCCAATATCCAGACTGAATTTATTCCTGGTCAGTTCCTATCCTGAGACCTCCTGGTTCATCATGTCAGTCTACTGATATCATAAGTAACCATGTCATATAATCAGTTCTGCTGTAAATTGAAACACAAGAAAAAACAAAACCTAAAGAACAAAGTAATACAGAGATGTGAAAATGGTCACAGAGTCTGAAAAGGAAAAAATATTCTCTCTTCTAATTCATTTTTTACTTTGGTCCATCATTCCCCTCCCTATGAGCTTCCTTTCACCTAAATTGTGGCACGTTTGTGTTTCCTGGTGCATGTACATTGAAACCTTTCTAGTCTCTCCCTCCTATCTCAGCTTTGGAAAAGCTGCATGAAATTATTCTAGCCAAAGGCCTTTGTGACTTACATAAAGAAAGTTTGTCAGGCTGAGGAAAGGAAATGAGGGATGGAAAGAGAAAAGTGAGTCAGTAGGGAAGTGAGAACAGAGGAAAGGACAGAAGGGATCTTGAATATTTGTTAAAACAATTTACCATTGAGCTGTCACAGTACTATTGAGCGTCCCTTCTGGTTACTGAATTTTCCCTTCTTTTTGAATGTGAATATAAAATAAGTATCATTTTTAGATATCTGAAGTGCCCTCTGGATCTTGCTGATGGTCCTAAGTCACCTTTGCATTTTTGCGAATGGCCTATATACTACCTTAACGAGTGGTGTTGCAGAAGCTATTTACATGCAGCAAAAAATGGGATTACTCCATGATAACACCATGCAATAATCTGAAAAAAATGCTTTCTGGAGTGCCTTGAAAAAAACAGTGGAAAGAAATGAAAATCACTTGTTTTGAATTTTTTTCTGGGTAAAATATATAAATTGTATTTCATATTAGAATCTCCATTTATGTTTATGGTCTTAGGGTTTATTCCTGCATGATACATCTTGTGCGACAGTATTTGGCACCCGAGCGTCTGCATCTGAAATGGCCAGTCATTAAAAATCATCAACAATATAGTGATTTGGTAGATCAACGACACCATGTCTACAGAGCAGCAACATCCTCAGAGGTCTGCTGTTCTGTGTGGGCTGCCTCCTGTCTACGAGGCACCCTAACACTGCTGTTAACCCACCTGCAGGACAGTGGGATAGCAAGGTCCCATTCCCTGGAAGTGGTATCTGACAGAAAGTGTATCTGAGAGGCTGTACAGGAGTTAGTCAAAAGCCTTCCCAAGCCCAGAACTCAAAAGAGGGTATGTGAATAACTCTTTTTGTTGTTGGTTTTTCTGGCGGGGGGGAGGGGGGTTGTGTTCTTGGCTTCCAGATCAAGTCCCCTTCTCCTCCCACTCCTCCACTTCCACATGGGTGGGATTTTCATTTTTTTCTTACTGAAGTAAAAACTGTATTTTGGATCTTAAAAAGCATTTGTAGTTTTAACACTTGTAACAAAAAGTAAGGAACCAAAAGGCTGGAGGAAAATCTTCCCTTTTTACCTCATATGATTGCAGAAAAAATGGAGGCACACCCACCACTGTCCCCAGTTAACCTGGGGGAAGGAGAGCCCCAGAGTTGCTACTGCCTTGCTTCAGCTAGGGGCTATGGGGAGCAGCTGCATGGGGCGTTGGACTCAGCAGGGCACAGTGGTGGTGGCAGGTAGTTTCATAGATTTCATAGACTAGGGCTGGAAGGGACCTCAAAGGTCATCGAGTCCAGCCCCCCGCCCGAAGGGCAGGAAGTCAGCTGGGGTCATAGGATCCCAGCAAGATGAGCATCCAATTTACTCTTGAAGATGTTCAGTGTAGGTGCTTGAACCACCTCTGATGGCAGGCTGTTCCAGACCTTGGGGGCTCGGACAGTAATGAATTTCTTCATTATGTCCAGCATGAAACGGTCTTGCAGTAGTTTAAAACCATTCAAGGAACTTGTCATTCCTTGGGGCACTCTGGTGAACAAATGTTCCCCCAGATACTGGTGGTCACCCCGATAAACTTATAGGTGGCCATCAGATCACCCCTGAGCCTGTGCTTTTCCAGGCTAAAGAGCCACATGGCTCTCAGCCTGTCGTCATAAGGTCTGTTTTCCTGACCTCTGATCATGTGCATGGCTTTTCTCTGGATTCTCTCAAGCTTCTCCACATCCTTTTTGAATTGTGGAGCCCAAAACTGGACGCAGTACTCCAGCTACGGCCTCACCAAGGCCGAGTACAAGGGGAGAATGATGTCCTGGGATTTGCTTGAGAAGCATCTATGGATGCAAGCCAGCGTTTTGGTTGCTTTACTAGCCGCAGCATCGTATTGCAGGCTCACGTTCATCTTGTGGTCAATGACGACCCCCAAGTCTCTTTCTTCCGTAGTGCTAGCCAGTGTAGCACTGCCGAGCCTATAGGGATGCTGCAGGTTTTTCCTCCCAAGGTGGAGAGCCTTACATTTTTCGGTGTTAAACACCATCAGGTTCTCACGTGCCCATTTGCTGAGCCTGTCACGGTCAGCCTGGATCGCCCTCCTGTGGATGCTTTGCCCCAAAGTTTGGTGTCATCGGTGAACTTGGCCAGTCCACTTCTGACTCCAATGTCCACATCATTAATGAAGATGTTGAACAATATGGGTCCAAGGACAGAGGCTTGGGGGACCCCACTGGTCACAGGACACCATGACAATTGGCTTCCGTCAATTACCACCCTCTGGGTCTGACCATGGAGCCAATTTTCCAGCCAGTGGATCGTGGTGGACCCAAGGCCACAACTGGCCAGTTTTGCCAAGAGGTGATCATGGGATACCAGATCAAAGGCTTTTTTGAAGTCAAGATATATGACATCAATCTCTTCTCCCTTGTCCAGGTGATAGGTCACCTGGTCGTAGAAGGAAATGAGATTGGTCAAGAAAGACCTACCCGCAACAAACCCATGCTGGCTATCCCTCAGGATGTTGACGTCGGCCAGTCCATTAAGGATGGCCTCTTTAATAAACTTTTCTAAGATCTTCCCCAGGACAGAAGTCAGGCTGATGGGCCTATAGTTTGCCGGATCCACTTTCCCCTCTTTCTTGAAGATAGGCACCACATTGGCTTTCTTCCAGTCTTTGGGCACTACACCAGAGCACCAGGAGTTTTCAAAGATCCATGCCAGAGGCTGGGCTATGATGCTCGCCAGCACCTTGAGTACCCTGGGGTGTAGATTGTCAGGGCTGGCTGACTTGAAGGTATCCAGCCTCTCAAAGTGTTCCTTCACAAGGTCAGCACTGATGAAGGGCAGGGGATCTCCCTCACCCGGATCTCCCTGTCCCGTAGCAGGCATGGGCATCCCATGGGACTGATGAAAGACCGACGTAAAGTACCCATTTAATAGGTTGGCTTTTTCCTGGGCATCAGTGGTCAGTTGTCCCATCTGGTTCAGCAGGGGTCCAGTGTTGCCCTTGCTTTTCCTCTGGCTCCCCACATATCTGAAAAAGGACTTTTTATTGTCCTTGATGCTTGAAGCTAGTTGGAGTTCCATTGCAGCCTTGGCTTTCCTGGTTTGCTCCCTACAGGACCGGACCAGTGCAGAATATTCCTCCTTGGAGGTGAATCCCATCCTCCGTCCTTTGTAGGCCTTTCTTTTTAGCCTCAGGAGGTCTGCTAGATCCCTGGAGAGCCAGGGGGGCTGCTGTGCCCTCTTGCTGCCTTTCCTCCAAGATGGAATAGAATTAGCTTGAGCACTGAGGATCGCTCCTTTGAGGAGCAACCACTCTTCCTGGACTCCTCTCCCCCTGGGGTCATGGTCCCTTAGGACCTCACTGACGAGCCTCCTGATCTTGTCAAAGTCAGCTTTCCTGAAATCAAGGATTTCAGTGTTGCTGACTGACTTGCCAGCGTTACGGTGGATGGTGAAAGTGATCAGCTTGTGGTCGCTGTCACCCAGCTTCCCATCCATCACTAGGTCACCAATTAGGTCATCCCCAGTAGCCAGTACCAGGTCGAGCAGCGCTTTATTTCTTGTTGGCCCGTGGACTTCTTGAGTCAGGTAGAGATCATCCACGCACGATAGGAAGTTTTGCAACTGCTCGGATTTTGCTGAGTGATCTTCCCACGAGATGTCTGGGCAATTGAAGTCACCTATGACAACCATGGTCCTGGAGCATGCGGCCTCAGCCATTCCAGGGCAAAATCCTGGTCAAGCTCTTGACTTTGAGTGGGAGGTTTGTAGTAGATTCCCACCATTGTGTCCCCTGTGCCGTGTTCCCCACTGATTTTAACCCAGAGGGTCTCCAGTCGTCCACCCTGGTCACCAACATCAGCTTGCAGGGACGTGTAGCTTTCCTTAACAAAGAGAGCTACACCCCCGCCCCTTTTATCTACTCGATCCTTCCTGTACAGGGTATGGCCATTTATACCCACGGTCCAGTCATGGGTGGAGTCCCACCAGGTCTCCGTCATTCCTATGATGTCATAATTATTTGCGTTAAGCAGGAGGAGGAGTTCCTCCTGCTTATTCCCCAAGCTCCTGGCATTTGTGTACAGGCAGGCAAGTGTCCCCTTGGGGGCTCTTGCCTTGCCCACAGATTGTACCAGGGCTGAGGCAGGGGTGGGCTCCCTTAAGTGCCTTGGCCTGCTGGCTTTGCAAGGTTTGCTCAGCGGGCCAGCAGTGACAGTAGTACCCCCCCCCCCCGCCCCCAGCGGGCTTAGTTTAAAACCCGGTGGAGCAGGTCAGCCAGTGTGGCTCAGAACAGCCTCCTCCCCAGGGGAGAGAGGTGGAGGCCATCTCTTCCCAGCAGCTCGCTGCCTCTCTCGCCAAAGAGCAGGCTGTGGTCATGGAAGCCAAAGCCTTCCCGATGACACCAGCACCACAGTCTTTTGTTAACTACCTGGATCCTCCTCTCCCTCCTCAGCCTATACCCCGAGACTGGGAGGATTGAAAAGAACACCACCACTTTAGCCCCGCTCCCAAATCCCTGTAGCACCTCATGACCCAGCTGGGGGCACTCCGAGCCATGTCATTGGTGCCCACATGAATAAGGAGCATGGGATAGTGGTCAGTGGGCTGGAGGAGCTTAGGGATCTTCTCCGCAATGTCTCGGATGCGGAGCCCCAGGAAGCAACAGACTTCCTAGGCTAAGGGATTGGGGTGGCAGATTACCCCCTCAGTCCCCCTCAGGATGGAGTCTCCCACAACAAACACTTTATGTTTTGTCTTGGGGAGAGGGGGGGAGGTAGCTGCAGTTGAGCCTGTGTTGCCTGCGGGAGCTGGCAACTCAGCAGGCTCTGCTGGGGCTGCAAGAGGTTCATACATGTTGCTAAGCTCCGGTGGGGCAGGGGCCTTGGTGCGGCGGGCCTTGGGGCCCTTGACCACCTTGGTCCATCCCCCTGGCTGGGCAGAATGGGAGGTCCCCGAGTCTTCCCTTGTCCTAGAGGGAGACCGTGGTCTCCCCTCAGGCTCCTGGGGGAGAAGGGCCTGGCAGTAGGAGTCTATCTCCTGCTCGCAGTCCCTGATGGCACGCAGTCTCTGGACTGTGGCCTGAAGCTCCTCCAGCTGGCGCGCCAGAGACCCCAAAAGGGAGCAGACCCCACAAGGGGAGGTAGCCATGCTCCTGGGCTCCAGAGCCTGAAAAAGAGACAGGCAGCCCGCAGCCGAAAGAGGGGCTCTGTCTGTGTGGAGCCCGGAACCATGGGCTCCATCTGGGTGGCCGTCTCTGAGGTGGCGTGTGGGGGGCCCGCAGACCCCGAGGGGACCCTCGGAGTGCGGCGAGTGCCCATCTGCGGCATGTCGCTGGTAGGCGGGCTGGGCCTGAGTCTGTCTACCCTAGGGGGCTCGCAGGCAGGGCCTCGGGCCCTCCTGTGCAAACTCCGCGCTAACTCACGTGCCGCAGACAAGGGCGCCTGTTTGTGCAGCCTGTTCACGCGGCTCCGGTCGCATGGTTCCCTGGGGGGCTGGGCCAAGTAGGGGCCTGGGCGGGGTGAGACCCAGCCTGGCTCCACTCAGCCACCTCCTCCCGCTCTCTAAGGGTTAACCCCTCCCACCACGGGCCCCACTTACCTCCGGTTGTGCTTGTTCCTCCTTTCCTGTAGCCAGAAGTGTAATTAGCACAGTTTGCACCCTGGGCTAACCCTGTAGGAGGGGGGAGAGGAAATGGTGGGGAGTGGAGGTGCCACTGTGTGCTAGCTAGAAAGGAGAAGGGGCTGAGTCGTCGGGAGTGAGGGAGAAGTCTTACCTGCTTCAGGGACTTAAAGTCTCTGGCTGTTGATGCCATGACAAGGTCTGCCTGTAGAGCTGCTGGAAGCCAGCATGGGGAGCTTATAGCCACCTCTGCAGCGCTCCCACATTTCTCTTTTCAAACTCCTGGTTCTGCTCATGGAGCTAACTTATGAATGTTTCATCCCCCCCACCCCACATGGGCAGCACAGGTTCCCCTCCCAGGGGCGAGAGACAAGTAGTGAAAGCTAGAGGTGAGAGAGGGAGCCTGCAGACTCTGGCACAGCAGGAACAGTGAGAGAGGCAGCAGCTGGGCAGGAGCTCAAGGGCTGCAAATTAAGTCCACATACGGCCTCTGGGGTACCAATTGGACACCTCTGTCCTAGCAGGTACTGTGCTCACTTAGCTGATGGGAGATCCAGGTTCAGTGCTCTGCTCTGCTTAATGGGATTTAAACCCACAACTTCTGCCTTCTAGAGAAATGCCACAGTTACCAGGCTATACGATTCAGGGGGTGTTCTCCATCTTTCATGATATAGTTGATCTTCTGTGTAGCATTTATTAAAGAAGCCCTTAAACCAGAGACACAAATAATTCCTTGACCTCCTTATTATGGCATGCCCCAGAGAAGTCAGACAGTCTGGTTCAAATCGTTGGTCTTAATCAGATACAGCATTGATTAAACCAGCCTTTCTCTCCTGTCTGTAATGGACCCTGAATGCCAGGATTCAAAGTCCTTTCTACTCTTCTTCCATTTGTTTGGGCTACTTAAATATTCATTGAACATCTGAAATATGAGACCAAGAAACACCCATGCGGAAAAACACAATTAAATTAGCATCAACAGTACTTGCTTCAGTGGTTGGATATGTGGGTTCATCTCCCCTCAGGCAAAGGTCAGAATGGACCTAGGGCTTTCCACGTGCTATATAAGCTACTGGATAAAAGGAAGACCTTCTCTTCTGTGACTGTAGCCCTTCATTTCCTTGTCTTTTATTGCAAATGCCTGAAGATTAAATATTTCTATAAATGTCAAACTAGCTTGATTTGGAAATGTCGTATCTGCCATTTTCACTACAGCTGCCCTACAAACTGCCTTTTTTGAAAAATAAATGATTTGCTGAATAACAAATAAAGTTTGCAGCTCAGCTCAGATGCACAGTGCAGCGTGTGGAGTCTAACATAATTGTCTGGTGAGCATTTGCAAGGGGAACATAATCTAAGACTCTGACAATGCATGTGTCTTATGAATTGCATCCAAATTTTTTTGTACTTGTTTCCGTTAGCAGTACTGAAAATTCAGGTTGTATTTGCAATATATCTGGCCAGAAAATGTGTTCTTAAATAATAACTGAATTGAGAAAAAAAATCAAATTTGGTAACCTGAAGTCTATTTCCTTTGCCTATCACTATCCTGATTTTCAGAATGGGTGAATATTCACATACCCTACAATAAATTCAGTGCTACTCAGGTGCTAAGCCACTTTTATTTTTGTGTCCAAATCTTGAATTAGAAACTCTGCTTTTAGGCACTTTGGTTTGAACAGTTTGCCAGAGCTACATTTTTACAGGGAATCTAGGGAATCTATAGGTAGTCTAGAGAATGAGGAAACCCCAATTTCTTAAATATAGTTTGTTGGGGATTGAAAAAAGTAAATAAAATAACCCAATTAATTATCTGTATTTGTTATAACAGCAGTTGAGAAAGTATTTGTAGGAAAAAAAGCTTTCCAATTCCTTTATAAAGCAACATTGAGTCGTTAATTTTAATGCTTCCTTCTTGTAAGTTGGAGAATGAGAGAGAAACACAGTTATGTCAGCTTCCACTTTGATCAGGAAAATTGTAACCTGCCAACGACAGGAAGAGTAACCCAAACCAATAGTTAATCTGTCCTTCCCCACTGCCATCCCTAGCAACAAAAGTGACTCATACAGTTACTTATTCCTGGGAGAGAAATGATCAAATGTCGCATTTCCCCCTAAAAATACCCAAAGCCTTCATTCTCTTCCTTGTCATGGATCAGCGCCACAACACTGGGGCTGTAACACAGCATGCTTAAATAAGATTTGCATTTTAAATGCAAAAGACTCACTGAGAACACAGGTACCCTTTTTTAACTGAATGCACATGCATTCTTGCGTCTACTTGTTGCTTTATGTTCCTTTATCTTAGCACCTCTCTTTCAGACATAAGCCACTTAATGAGCACCATGTTCCACCCCAGTGAACAGTACTGAAGCTGGTTATTTCTCTAAAGCAGGGTTTTTCCACAGCAGTACGTGTACCCATGGGGGTACTTGGGATGGCCTCAGGGGGTACTCGGCAGCAGGTGCCGCCAGCACTTTTGCAGGGGACCCTCCCCCTCCCTCCCGCTCATCTGGCTGCCGGGGGACTCCTGCCTTCTTAACCGGCTGCCGGGGGTACACTGACCCAAAAAGGTTGAAAACCTCTGCATTAAAGAATGCTGAGAACAAGGCTTTGCTACTCTTACTCATTTTGTCAGCTGAATTGTTTTATTTACACGAATGGAACCCTTTGGCAAATATGCTACTGCTGGGGTCAGTAAGAGAGTAGCATCTGGCCCAATCTGGAAAAAAAAAGCATCCCAATCCTAATCCTAATCCTAACTGCACTTTAGTTTTGGCATTTTCCTCCCCCACTCTCCCTGCCATGCTTTGTTGTTTGTTTAGCTTCTTCAGAGCTAGAAATATTTTCCTGGGTTGGTTTTATATCTCCTGGCGGGTCTAAACTGTGCTATACTGTGCTAGGGAGCTCAGTCAGGCAAATGCACGTACACCCATCCCTGCTCCATGTTCTCTAGGCCTAGGGACAGACGTTATAAACTGGTTTAAGTGATCAGAAACTGGTTTAAACCTGTAAGAGAACATAAAATCAGTGCACATAAAGCGGTTTCAAAATGGCTGAAATTCGTTTAAGATAAACCTAGTTGAATGTAGTACAGGTTTCCCTTGATTTATGCAGGTTCTTTATCTGCAAATTCGTTCTTACACAATGAACATATTTAGACCCATAATTTGTTATATATGAGGTAAATTTGCTCTTATGTGATCAGCATAGATGCCCCCACCCCAAGCAGGTAAGTCTGTGGGGGGAGGGGAAAGGTCCATGGCCCCACTCACCCCAGCCTTGGCTGCAGTGGCCCTGGGAGTGGCCGGCACCAGCTGCCTGCAGCCACTGGGCTGCACCGTGCTCCACCTGTCCCCCCGTGCCTGGGCTCTGCCTGTCCCCACTCACTTCAGCTCTTGGGCTGCGCCATGCCCTGGTGCAGGCAGCTGGTGTCGGCTGCTCCCAGGGCCACTGCAGCCGGGGCTGGGGTGAGTGGGGCCATGGCCCTTTCCCCTCCCTCCACAGCATGGGCTGAGGTGAGTGCAGGAAAGCGGAGCCCCAGGTGGCACAGAGAGAACTGCTGGGGGGGCGGGGGGGCATGCCTCTTCCTGCTTCATGACTCCTGGAAGGGCTGCAGGCTAGGGGGATAAGCCAAGCTCTTCCCAGGGGGCACATGTCCCCAGATCTGTGCTCAGGATGATAGCAGGCTGCTGCTGCTGCAGGCTGGGGCCAGCAGTGGCACCAGGTTCTTTCCGGCGCTCAGGGCAGGCCACACCAAGCACCAGTAACAGCCTGGTGCTGCCACCAGCCCCAGACTGCAGCAGCAGCCTGCTGTCATCCCACACGTAGATCTGGGGGCACGTGCCCCTGGGGAAGAGCCTGGCAGAGCCCCCCAGCCTGCAGACCTCCCGGGGGGTGCAGAGCAGCAAGAGACACCCCCCACACCCACTGACAGTTCTTTTCACAGCCGGTGTGGGCAATTCCCATGGCCGCTGCAGCCAGGGCTGGAGTGAGTGCCGTGCCCCATGCCACTTGGGGCTCCACTTGTCTGCACTCACCCCAGCTCATGCTGGAGTGGCCCAGGGAGCAGCCAATACCAGCTGCCTGCACCAGGGTATGGCGCAGCCCAGGAGCTGAGGTGAGTGGGGACAGACGGAGCCCAGGCGCAGGGGCACAGGCGGAGCACAGTGCAGCCCAGAGGCTGCAGGCAGCTAGCTCCAGCTACTCCCGGGGCCGCTGCAGCCAGGGTTGGTGTGAGTGCCGCTCTGTTCCCTCTGCTTTGCTCCCTCATGCAGCCCCAGAAGCGGCATCCCTCCCCTACCCCTGCCCTAGCCCCAGCCTCACTCCCTCCCTCTCTCCCTCCCTCACCACCATGGGAACCTATCCCTATTTGTTACATTGTTAAATGGGTTTGCTTTATGCAAATTTGATTTATGCACCATTCTCTGGGAATGCATGTACCACATAAATCAAGGAAAGCCTGTATCAGACGTAACTGATTTGAGTCAAACTGGTTTATGCAATGTCTGTCCCAGATGCCTTCTTGGTTTAAATTAAACCAGAGTCCCCCAGCATCCCAGATGCTTTGCAACCCTGGACTGGGATGTTCTGTCTGCTCCAAAGAACAGAGCTGGTCACGCCCCTCTGATCCATAACTGGAGCTCCAGCGGAGACTGCAGGCACAGCAGTGTCTGCCTGGCTTCCCCCGCCTCCCCTCCCCACTGCTCAAGCAGAGATCCGCTCTGCCCCTTCCATCTCCAACAGCACAGACCCCAGCCCCACAAACCCTAGGCATGTGGTATGCTAACTAATACTTAGAGGTGTGTGTATCTTCAGTTTCACTGGGATAGGCAGACAGAACACTGCCCGCTTAGGGCTTTTTGGAGCTAATCAACAGGTCAGCTGGTAATGTCCCTCTGTTCCTTCCTTGGAAAAAAGTTGTTTAAGAAGAGCTTGAACTAATGAGAGAGGCTTTTGTTTTGCTGATGGGCTGATAAATACTGTATTATCAGCTCCCTGCTGGCCCCCTTGCCTGTTAGGTTTGCAGACAGTATGAAGAAGCAGGGAGAGAGAGATTCAAAAGCTCAGTATCATCAACAGATACATGCACTGCATACTCCCCTTTGTCCTCAGAGTGCTAGCTTGGGGCTGGGGTCTGGCAAGACTCCTGCCCCTTCAGCAGCGAGCAGGGAAACCCCTGAGACAGTGCAGGCAGGGTGGGGGCTTACACCCCTCCCTAATCAGAACATCCCATCAGGCCTGGCCACACCCCCTCCCCCCCTCCCCAGGTCAACATTGTAAAAGGGAAGGGAGGGCTGTTCTAGAGGCCCCCATCTTCTAGCCTGAGTCACTGCAGGCATGTGCCTGCATTTCTTCAGTCCAGAGAGTATGTCTCTGCAGTTGCAAGCTGATTCAATCTAGGCTGGTTAAACTAACCTGCAAAGATTGAATCAATACAGGCACAGGCTTTTTGAATGTCTGTCCCTAGCCCAGATGCTGAAAAATTTCATGCAACCATGGTGGCTCTGTGAGTGGCACTATGTGTGCCCAGTGCTGCTCTA
Organism: Alligator mississippiensis; assembly: GCF_030867095.1. Lineage (NCBI taxonomy): Eukaryota > Metazoa > Chordata > Crocodylia > Alligatoridae > Alligator > Alligator mississippiensis. Next base: position 46,230,244 of record NC_081826.1, read on the forward strand.
AGAAGTAGTCAGTACTGACAGCTTGACAGAGATGGTGGACTTGCTCTAAAGGCACACCACAAAACAGCTATGTGACACTTTTTCAGCGAAAGCTGATTTGGGAGTGAGTGCATAGGATGCGTTTTCTGGTCCCTAGAACAGACCAACATGATAGACATACCCTTTCTGCTGGAAGTGTATGTGATGCACTTCTCTACTTGCCTTTGATATATTGCTCATGATGGCAGTGCTACAAGTCTACTGATATTTATTAAGATTCATGCTAGAATCAGACGAGTCATTTGGAATATAGAAAAATAGAGCGGTATCTCTTTTAAATGGCTGAGCATTTTTGTTTAAAAAAATGTGAGGTTGATAGAATAGGTAAAAACTGTGTTCATGATGATGGTTATGACTCTTTCAATCTGTCTAATACAAAATGAAGGCTTTTCCTACCTTGGATTTTCTTCATTCAAATAGTACCTTGTGGGCAAGGGTTTCTGCACCCATGCGTATTAAGAAGCTTGCATATCTTAATAAATTGAAGCAAACAAGCAAGCAAAACAAACCTAAAACCTTGGAGGAATACTCACATTCCCTAGCCCAGTGCTAACTCGCCTGCTTCTGTAAACATTTTAACGTAATTGCATTCAAAATTCCCCCTTGTCATTCTCTCTAATATTATTGGACAGACACTATCTAGTTCTATTCCTTCATTCATCTTTAGCTAGTAGAATTACTTTAGCTCTTTGATCTGTCTTTTGATATTTCTGCATTCTGCATCAGTATCATACTCTTTTTGACCATCTCACTCCTTTCTCAGCTCAAAGGTATCAAAATTGTTTAGCAGTACCCCATATGTAAATGTGACACCATTTCTCTTAAGACTTTTTCTGTCCTCTATTGACTTCTTGATCATTCTACATTTTTACTGATAATCTCTTATGCCTTTTTTGTCATACTTGACTACTACGTTGTCCTTTATGATTTATACATTTTTCTTATCTGATTTCTCTCTCTTCAGAGTGGGCCATGTTCTGTGAAACACTCAAACTATATTTGAATAAAAAAAGTTTATACGTAAACGTTGTATAGCTCCATTACTGCACTGAAATTATACAGAAATTACATGGTAGGAGTCTGATCCTGACCCCACCCTTTACCCCTTTGGTGTCTACCACCACAAGAAAAATATGTATAATTGGAAATATGCTTGGTTGATGCACACAGCTTTTTAATTTTGGCTCAACTCCTGCAGTCTTTAGTCAAGCAAATTTCACATCAACCTCATTTGGAGTCCTGCCTGACTAAAGGTGGCAGAATTCTACAGGCAGAGAATATTTGCAAACTTAAACCAGGCATCTGTTCACAGAAGTGAAAGTGGGCATGTCTACAAGTGCATTTATGCTGGCTTAAATTTACTGTGCAGTAAGTTACTGAACAGTAAGTGGGAACAGGCCAGCATCTACACGTGCAGGAGTTAAAGTGCATTAACGCTGTGTGCGGACTGACTTGGGACTAAAGTTAGTTCCAAGTCAGTCTACGCACACAGTGTTACTGCGCAGTAAGGTATCTACATATGCGTTACTGCGCAGTAGGTATTTGGACATAAATTTGATACTTGCATGATTCAGTTATTAAATTTACTCTCAAGTCAGCATACGTCACCACATTTCCTGTGCAGTATGGGCATGCACATGTAGATGCACACCCATGCTGCACAGTAATTTCGGTTACTGTGCAGTAAATGCACACATGTAGATGTACCCACTGATGATGAAGTTCAGGAAACAAGGCAAAATATACAGTCAAAACACTTTCACTGTGATTCTTTGAGGCATGTCAAAGTAATACATATTTATATTTATGCATATGAATAATTTTCACTCATTCTGGTGTTGTCAAATTAAGCTTTAAAATGTGCAGGAAAACTAAACAAGGAATTATATGGGAAATCCAGATATTTGGACTCATTCAAACTCACTTCAGTTAGCTGACATTCTGAATAAGGAAGGGAATGAAAAACTTATTCACCAGTTAGGATTTTAGAATTTCTGATATGCTGATCTAGTGTTACTTTCCCATTGAAAACTGACATTTTTATCCCTCTACTTGGTTACCTTGACAACTGAGGTTGAACAGTTCTTCTAGTGGCCTGATCCTGTAGTCTGTCATGTAAAACACCCATCAAGTAAAGACCCTTCAATTTTGGGGAGGTCATGGGGGGTTGTCTGAAACTGTTTATCTGGCGTTAAATCCTGTGGATTGAGTGCATGATATAACAAATTGCTTATTGCTTGAAATAAATAGCTGAAGTTATAACTGAATGAGTTTCCAGTTGGAAAGGATGCCTGCCATCCTAGAAAATGGGAAGCTGTTTTAGGGACTGACTCTGAACTGCTGAGGTTCTTTAAGTCTCCACAATGTTTGGAGGAGTTGAAGGCTCTTGGCACCTCTTAGGAATGGACCCTTCATCTCCCATCCTGCCCAAGTAGAGCAGTCTGAAAAGAGTTTGATACCATATAATATATAGAAACCCCAAAGAATGCACTACAGAGCTCTCTGTTCCCATTGCTCCTCAACTTTTATTGTGTGTGAAAGCATGAAGACACTTATTATGTTTTTACCTTCACTGATAATACAATGACCGGTTAAAAATGTGTGTACCCCCTCACTGAGTTTGGGGGAGGAAGAGGTTTGTATTAAAAACGGGTTCATTCCTATTTGTTTTCTTTATAGAGAAGTTAGAACCAGATTAGCAGGAAAGGACCTACATGCCGTTCATGCCTTTGAAAGTCTCCTCAGATTTAGCTTGCTTTCTTTCTAAACTCTTTTTATGAAATCATGGTTTACTATGATTTTAATAATGCTCAAATTATTTGAGTATTAGAGGTGGAATGTATCCCAGGCTTTGGCTTCTTCCCAAACCGTTTGTAGGTAGTGATACTTGAAAAGTTTAAAATTTGGAATTGAGTGCTTTGGTTGTGTAGGCAGGTCACACAATATGCCTCTGCTTCCTGACCTGGATGAGTATAGCTTGCAGAACTGTATTTCTGATGTAAATACCAGTAAGTGTGAATTCAGAATTTGCATTCTTCTAAAATTAGTGTCAAAGTTGCCAGTGTGTGATGAATTCTTGCTAGCAGGCACTCCTTTAAAATCTCTGTGAATAGTGAGCATAACGTTTGTTTGACTATGTTCAGATCCTCCACCTACAAATTGGAGTTAATCTTTTAAACCATTTTTGCAGCATTTCTAGGCTCTTGTCTTTTCAACTTTTAAGAGGACTGTCAATCTTTATATCCCCACAGAAAGGATAAAGCACCAACCATGACTCTGAAGTCAGCAAGATAATGTTCTAGACAAGTGCAGTAGTGTTTCTAATTGGATTGCCTAGGAAGCCAAACATAACATTTATTAGTAAACCAAATATTCCTGTTTGTTTTAAGTAAATGCAATGCTGGCTTCACAACCGCTGTACTACTCTATTGAGACTCCTCCTATGTAGCTAATTCTCAATGCAATTCTTAAATTCAACATTCTTCCTATGTCCATAATTATCAAATGAGATATTCTTCCTTTTAGCACTGTTCTGTATGTGGCTAATTACTAGTTTATTTTAGGTGTATTGATAGCAAGACTAAATTCAGTTATTCCTTATTAATGGCTCAATCTGTGAGGGTGTTAAGTGTCCATAACTCATGTTGATTTCATTGTGAAATAAAAAGCAACCACAAGATGGTCAGCACCCCACTGGATCAAGCTCTAAATATATAAAAGCTTGCCAGGGTATTTTTGTTTCATAGTTCATTTAAATATATATCTATATATATACATAATGTAATCCTATAGAAGCCTTGATGCAAAAGATGACATCTTGACTAGGACTGGATGAGTTGTTTTTTTCAACAAATATCTTATGAATTTAAAAAGGTTACTTTGATTGTCCTCAGAGTACTGGCTGAATTTTGTTTTCAGGGCTAGATTCACAAAATTATACTGTTGGTAATGACCCTTTCCCAAAAGCCCAGGGACCAGGGTCAGGATTTGGGAGACCCAGGTTCAGTTTCCTTTTCTGCTTGAGTTGCTCTCAATTACTTTTGCTGAAAAGTGTTCCATTTTGCAGGGTATACTTCATGCTTTAGGGTATACTTCTGGCCAGACAGAAAGTGAGAGTGACTCTGCACTCCAGTGGTTAATGCACTCATCTGGGAAGTGCATATGTGGGTTCCCATCCATTGAATAATTACTTGTTCCTGTGTAAACGGAAGAGACTGAGACAAGCCAATACTGGAATACCCATTAGCACCGTCATTTCATTGTTAAAAATGCCTCAAATGACAATTAAACTCTTTAGTATGGGTCAAACAAAATGTTTCACTCAACCCAAAATGAAACTTTTGGGTTTTTCATTTCACTGAGAAAAACAAAAGCAAAAAAAAAAAGTTTTAATTCTGTCCAAACTGATTTTTTAAAATTCATTTGGTTTGAGGTGCAAATGGGGAAAAAAATCAATTATTTGTACAACCCTAAAAGTGGAAACAACATTCTGTAATTATGCATGTGATGAGAAGTCTCGCAGTTCTCTTTTCTATGTAATACTGCCATAGATGGGATGGAGAGATTATTGGGTAAAATTCTAAGAGGCCAGACTTGATCATAGCAGTTCTTACTGTCCATCTATGAACATATAATGTAAATGGTGGTTTTCAGCCCATCTTATAAACTAACACTACTAGGAGTGGAAGGCTATAATATTGGTTTATTCACAAATGTAATTTGGTATATATTGAAACTTTAAAATCTCTGCACCCATGACTTTAATGCTTTGATTTTGGCAAGCCTGTTCCTCATATAGTTTAGTAATAAAACAATAAAAATTTATAAATAATTATACCAGAATAATCAAATATCTAGTGCAACACAAACACAGTAGAGACTCAAGCAAAATATTGTATAGAAAATATAAATTCTGCCTACTTTTTTTGTTTTGTCCATCGCTTTCAGTATGGAAACATTAAGGTCTTCTAAAGCAGAGAGCACATTTTCATACTCTCCTAAGTGCTGAGAAAAATATTCTGAAAGAAGAAGAAAACATGACTCAAATGACCTTTCATGTAAGATTTTAGTTTAGACCCATCTAGCAAAATATATGAAGCAAATACCTGTCCTTGTTCTGAGTATAATGAGAAAATAAATTCTTCTGAAAGACTCCCTTTCAGAATGGAAAGAAATGACTGAACTTTTCCATGAAGTTCCATTTTATTAAGGAAAGAAACTTATGAAATTGTTTTTAGCAGCACTGTGTGCTCAGTGGAGGTAGCTGGCAAAATGAAGTGGATACAGCAGAGACTGTAAATCTAGAGCAGGCGTGGGCCAAATGCAGCCCACCAGGCCATTTCATCTGGCCCACAGGGCCCATAAAAGATTTAGAAAATTAATATATATCTGCCCCTGACTGCCTGTCATGCAGCCCTTGATGGCTTGCTGAAACTCAGTAAGTGGCCCTCCACCTGAAATAATTGCCCACCCCGATCTAGAGATACAGTATGTACTGACATTTTTGCTCATACTCAGTGTGTGCTTTACAGCTCACATAGTATCTTTATATACTTATCTTCGATTTTTAGTTTGAATTTTTTTTTATGTATGTGCCTTTTAAAAGTGCTTTGAGATCTATGGATGAAAAGTGCTCTATATAATGTTTTAGGGGTGTAGGTTGTAGCCGTGTTGGTCTAAGGACATAGGCAGAGAAGGTTCTTTGTGTAAATCTGATATCTTTTATTAGACTGACTCAAATAGTTGGAAAAATTCTTCTTAGCAAGCTTTTGGGCACAAATGCCCTTCGTCAGGCTGAGGAAGCATCTGCAGATGGTTCATGAAGAGCACAGATCATCTGCAGATGCTTCCTCAGCCTAACAAAGGGCATTTGTGCCTGCGAGCTTCCTAAGAAGAATTCTTCCAACTATCTGAGTTTGTCTAATAAAAGATACCGGATTTTCCTATATAATGTTTATTATTCTTTTTAAGTTGACGTTCATTGCTACTGCAAAACTAATCTCTAAAGTTATAAAAAATTATCAAGAAAATTGTGAGATACATGTATTGAGTTTTCTGAATTCTAGAGCAATTATTATTAACATACTTTATATAACATATGGCTGAGACTGGAGCTCAGAGACAGCTGTGTACACCAGAGTGAGGCATTCTAATGTGAAATTAGGGAACTATGGTCACCTTACATATTAGTCCTGATTCTGATATTATTTATGCTGTTATAAATCAGAAGTAATTTCACTCAAGTCACCAAGTGACAACAGCACTGGATTAAATGAGGACACCCACATCTGCAGATTAACCAGATTTCATAGATTCATTCATAGATTCATTGATTCCTGTCTTTTGAGTTGAGAGATTTTTTTTTTAATGAGTTCTCAGTTAAGCCATCACTTTTGGGCACTGTTATTATTTTTAGGTAACTCTGACCTTTATGGAAAAGACTGTGGATAAAGAAATAATGTGAAGTACCCATATTTGTCAGATTCTGTTTAATAGGGAAACTTAGCAGAAAGGACAAAAAGGAAAGCAACTGGACTACTGCAGCATAAAAGGGAAATATGCACTTGTAATAGAAATCCTGTTTATTCGGATCTGATTTATATTGGCGCTTGTTGGACCTGTCATGAAAGAAAATACAGTTACCATAGTATCAACAGATTTTTAGTGCTGCTTATATATAAACACAAAAAACTTCAAAAACCAGAAAATAAATAGAGAATACGAAGGTAAGTGCTTAGGGAAAATATAATGTAGCTGGAACCAGCAACAGGATGATATAATGCTTCAAGATTTAAATTAATATAGAGACTCTATGAGACAGATAAAGGAAGAGACATAATACTTGTAAACAAAGATACAGTGGTCACTACATAGTATATACAAAGCTCTAGGAGGAGAAAAAAGAATGGTAATTGGTCAACAAGAATCTGAGTTGGAAAAAGGATTCAGAGACTGTGTAGATTGCATACTGCTAATGTTGTTAAACACAGGGCATATCTACATGTACACTTGAATGCTCACCAAAAAGGCTCAGTAGGGCAGCCTCACATTGCAGGTATCAAATTTAATGCACATTAGGAAAAGCAAATTAATGAACATTTAGACATGCCCACAAAGATCTATTTCTAAATCCTAAAATATACAGCAGACCTAGAGGACGTTTTTATACGTCAGTGCCGCAGTGCCAGGTGCTTTGAAAAGTGCCTGGCACTGTGATGCTTGAAGTTGTATAACTGTAAAAATGCACGTCAGCACTGAGAAAATAGCAGCAGTGTGCTTTTGAACTAAAACACATCAGAGGTGCTTTCGTTCAAAAGCGCACCACTACCATTTTCTGTCCACTGACACCCATTTTGCTGCTTATACAACTGCACGCAGTGAGGCACAGTTCGCTTCAGCTTGTGTATGGATCTAAGCAGTGGATCTCCAGTGCACTGTGGGACAGAAAAGTATGTGTATATATGCCCTAATTGACAGTGGTATTAAGATTATTCAGCCCCTGTTCACAAGGGTTTCTTTTACAACTTTCTGAAATGATACTCTGTTTCATGACATCCCCTTATAACTATCCACTTTATAACAAGATCTCTGTATTTCAGAGTTCTTTGCTCTGGAGATTCCCATCATAAGAAGAGAGTAGTGTAATTATAAAGCTTAGTAACGACTGGCTCAGTTCTGATCCTGCTCACACTAGTGCAACTTGAGAGTAATTCCACTGAGGTCAGTGGGTGCGTCTACACATTCATTAATGCACCTTAGATACTGCACATTTGGTTTAGTACTTGCTTAATAAAGTACTAACTAAATGCGCAGTAACTACGGTTACTGCACAGTAGCGCCAGTGCATGGTTATTTTATGATGCTTACTGCACATCAGCCTAATAACACTGTGCAGTAGGCTATTAGCCTGGGTTTTAACTGCCATGCTACTCCATGGTGTTATTAGGTTAATGTGCAGTAAGCGTCTCGTGTAGATGCACCCAGTTATGCTGTCCTAGATCTAATATAAGTGAGAGAAGGATACAGAAAAGCAGTAATTTTGCCTTCATGAAGTTTGAGTTTAGAAAAAAAATCACATGGTGTGAATGTAAACTTAAATCAGGTGAAGTGAGAAATGACCAGCTGTGACAGAGCATGAAGTACATGGAGCAAAATACGAGAGTGAGGCAGAGTAGAAATAGATTATGAACTAGCACATATTTCACATTTTGAGATTATGTCTGAATTCAGAATGCATTAAATATGAAATAAAAGGAAAAAGCAGATATTTGCCATCTTTGCTGATCAGAAGAAGAGTGATGAAAGAGACCGTGAGAAATTCCGAAGCAGGATGAGAAAAGAGCCACATGAATTATAAAAACTAGTGAACCACCACACAGATTTTTCTTCATGGGGAGGAATAGCTTAGCAAAGAATCATCACAGTCACTGAAGCATAAGGTCTGGGTGAAGCTGGTGACTGAATGCAATTTTCCTTAGAATTAGATTATTTGAATTATTCTTCATAAAAATAAGTGGAATATACTGAGTTAACATCCTGGTTAACTACAGGCAGTCAAAAAGCCTGAGGCTGAATCAATTTAATCTAGGCAGCTTCCTCTAACCTGTGTAGGTTAAACCAATAGTCAACTAAACTGACATTCAGTTTTCAATCGGGAAAGGCAGGGGAAGGCCTGCACTGACCTAGGTCAGTAGGTTGGGGGTGCTACAGCACATCTCCCAGCCTCCTGGCCATTGCCAGCCCAGCCCAGTGTCCCCAAACCCCTGCTGTCCCCACACCGGAGGTTAAGAAGCCCCTTGTTTGGTGCTGGCTCATATGGAGGAGCCTCCCCTTGCCTGGGTTCCCCAACCCAGGCAGCCCTTGGGAACTGAGGGGCATTCAGCCCTGCCCCAGGAGGGAGAGAGGAGTCCTGTGGCCTTGTGCCTACCCATGCAGCCCTTGCCTTTGGGGGCACTGGAGCCCCTGCCTTTGGGGGCTTCTCTCCACCCCAGCCCAGGGTCCCTCAGCCCTGGGCAGCTCCAGGGAGCTGAGGGGAATTCTTCCCCTCCCCAGCCCCTTGCCCTAGCTGCTGTGAGTTTCAGGACTAACCCAGGGAGTGGAGGGATATTCTCCTGCTCCTCCCCAGCCGGTTTTGTGGGTCTGAGGCAAAACTAATACAAGGGAGCAAAGGAATTTCCCTCTGTTCCTCAAGGCAGGAGCTCCACAGTGCCCCCATGTGAGGCTGCATGGGGAGGCACTCAGCCTGGTGGACTTCTTCATCCCTCCTGTGGCAGCCACTGAAGCAATCAGCAGCTGGGAAGGGGGAGGGCTCCCAGTGCCTGAAAAGCCTCCACCACAGGGGCTTTCCCTCCCCCCACATGCTGTGTAGACCATGACTAGGAGGTCTGGGGGTCTGTTCCCCTGCCCCCCACCCCTATGGGCTGATGGACACAGGCAGGAAGCAGGCTAAGGAGCTGAGCAGTGAGGCAGTCCCTGCTCCACTGGAGCAGGCAGTATATCCCAGGGCTGCAAAGCATCCTGGGATGCTGGGGGTCTGAGTTAATTTGAACCAGGAAGGGAACTGGGTCAGAAGTTCCATAAACCGGTTTGACTTAAATCAATTAAGTCTGATACTACATCTAACCAGGTTTATCTTAAACTAGTTTTGATCATTTTGAAAGCAATTTATGTGCACTAAACTTATATTACAGGTTTAAACCAGTTCCTGATCACTTAAACTGGCTCGTGTGTAACTTCTCTCCCTAGCCCCTGAAAACAAAGATGCATTTTCATGGGAACAGAAAAATAAATAATGGAACAGTTGCTTAATTGCTAGCTTAAACACATGGCTATTATTTCTGCTTTTCAGTGCAGTAGGCTCAAAAGAATTCCGTTTCAGAATTCAAAAGACTGAGACAGAAAAGATAAGAAACTCACTGTTGGGAATTTATAAAAATGTATAAGAATGTTGGAAATATCAGATGTCACAAAAGTGGCTGATTGATGCATGTAATCACAGCTGACAAGAAAGACAAGATGCCTTCAAATCTTAAAGGTCAAACTCTATCCACATTTAACACCTGTGATCAGTTGGGCTATACAGGAATCTGCTTCCATGACTGTGATTACAGAACTGGGGTCTAAATAAGTGCCTGAGTAAGTGTAAAAAGTAGATCATTACCACTAAACTATATAAATCAAAGTTTTAAATAAATGGCAAATTCCCATTTTCTTCCATTTTTTCATCATTTTGATCAGATCCTCAACTAGTGTAAACCAACAGACCCCTATCGACAACAGAGGAGGATCAGGCCCTATTAGCAATTCATTGCAATTCACCACTTAAGGGATAGCTTATTCTTCTCATATTTAGTCAAAGTTGCATTAGACTCATGTATTGTGCTGTTCAAATGCCCATGGTATTTCACTGCGACCTGAAAAGTTTCCTATACTGTTGGCCCTGGGAAAATATAAGATTTTTCCTTATTATTCTCTGACATCTTTCTGTTCCCTCAGAAACAGGCAGGTTTTTTACAAGAATAACTGATGGTTTACTCTGCTGTCTGGATTAGCAGAACTTCTCTACCTGTGCACTTTTTACACTGAAAGAAGCATTACTAATTCAAATGCTTCTAAGCTAGCTAGACAGCAATAAAAAACCGGGCTTTCAAGGAAACACATCCATGACTGACAGCTCATAGGATGGTATAAATAAACAAGTTGTTGTTCCAAATTCTGCAGCCAGTGGGAGTTCTGTTCTTTATCTGTGTCAGAATTTGTGAAATTTGTTTTTTTTTCTTGATTAGCTAAGTTGGAGGTAAGTAAGTCACATGAAATACTGATTACACAGCCTTTTTCAAATAGCCTGAACATTTATACTTGTAAAAGTAATGGAATAATTGGGGAAAAGTTGTTCTACAATAAGCAAACCAAAGAAGTGTCTAGATTTTCAACACAGCAATGACAGAAATGCTTGAAAAACAGATTCATAAAGTATTTTGGCATGTTCTCTAGCAATGTATGTTTTACAAAATTCTCTAGTAGATTACAATTTAGACTTAACGATTTATTGATCTGTCTGCACTTTTTTCCTGGGAGTTCAGACACTGTAGTGCCTATAAATACTCACAGTGAGCAAGGAGAAAAATCAGCTCTAGTCACTTGATACATTCATTTGCATTAAGAACCTTTTACAGAAAGGGAACTTACCACATAGTTCTTCCGTGTCGAGATTGCTGCAAAGATAAGAATATAGAAATTTAATTGGTTTATCATTGTAGTCAGAGTGTTAGTAGTTTTGTTCTATTAATATGGAGCAAGCACTTAGTAAGAGTCAAAGAATGGATGTTTTAATAGGCAGCAAGAATATTCAGTTATAACAGTGAATGCCAAAATGGTTTTATGTTTCAGAGGTTTATCTAACTATTAGGGGCTGGGAGAAGACTTTCCTGAGGGTCAAATAATCCCACATCTGTCTCCTGTAGCAGGGGAGGAGACTTTGTCTCTTCCCCTAGGCCACTTTTTCCAGTTGTGGCCCACCCTGGGTCAGAGGCCGGTGGGCAGGTGCAGGATACAGGCATCAACCACAGACAGAGAGAGCACCCACAGCTGGCACTTGTCCCCTTGATATCATGGCGGAAGTGCCCGCAACCGATGTCCCCCACCACTGAATGCCACTGAACGCTGCCAAAGCCCCACATCCACAGGCTGGATCCAATGGCTCTGCGGGCCAAACCTGGCCCATGGGCTGTAGATTGCCAAGCCCTGTCCTACAGGGCTCTTCAGGCTTATATGTTCCTCGGTGTGTCTACACAAGACGCTATGTCACAGCAGCAATGAACTACGGTGATATAGCTCATTGCTATGGCGACGTAACATTGGTGGGAACAAACTGGGACACTGATGCTACTGCACATAAGCAATGAGTTAGGGTGATGTAGCATCTAAAAATAACCGTGTGCTGCCAGTACTGTGCAGTACTAAATGTGCAGTCGGGCATGTGTAGATGTGCCCCCTCTGAACATCAAAGGAAATAGGATACTGGACTAGGTGAGTCATGGGTCTGATCAAATATGTCCATTGTTTTGTTCCTATTTCCTGTCGTAAGCAGCTATATACAACCGGATAGCACTTTAAGTACTTAAAATATACTGTGAAGATTCCCAAGACATTTGGGCCTTAGAGACAGCAGTTTATCCAACGCTCGCAAGTTCTCTAGAGACAGATAAATCACACATTATTTTTGTGAGGTAGGTATTAAGCCCCTTCAATAGACTTTCAGACTAAGGAACATAGAGTTAGGTGACTTACCCAAGGTTATTGCATAGTGAGTCACCAATGAAACATAGAAGTCCTAAGGTCCTAGTTTCCACTGTGTTCATGAGACAACACTTCCTTGTTTTTTAAGATGGGAAAATCCACAGTGGGTCATTAAGTTCAGCCTTTGTATCGGTTCATCAAGACAGTGGGGATTTCTGCTTTGCAAAAGTAGCTACCAAGATGCTTTAACAGCTCTGTTCCCAGGCATCAGCTTTGACCTGTGGCTACAGTACCAATCCAATCCCTCCCTACCACTTCTCCTGGGAAAGCATCCCTTTGAAGGGGAAGTTTGGAATCATGAATTCAGTCAGCATGAACTTTTGCACAGAAAGCTATTCTGGTCTGGTGAGTGGTACTGAGGGATTGATACACATTACAGACTACCCCAGCCTCTCCTGCTTCCAACCTTCACTATCCCCTCTTCTTGTCCAAGGAAGAAATTGTCACAGGGATTGCAGGAGGCATTCTTTCTTAGGTTACCCCCTAACTAGAGATCAGTGGAATTTTTCATACTTCTGCTCAGGTCTTCAAGATGTACCCAGCACTTGTTAGAGCACAGATGTCAAACATACAGCTGGTGACCATAATTTGACCTGTGGAGCCATATGATCTGGGCCACAGGTTGCTATACCACCCCCATGTGCCAGTCCCCACCCCGCACACTACAGACAGCATGTGGGCTGGACACAGCACCGTGAGCTGCACACAGCACAGAGCACTGCATGATACTACATGATTTGGCCTTTGTGGACCACTACTACGTGATAGCCAGGGAGCCTGGTTTTCTCTGTTTAAAAATCCAAAAATCTCTGATTAAAGCCCCCCCCCCTCCCCCTCCCCGTGTTTTTGTGATTAAAAAGAAACAGTGATATATATATAAATATATATATAGGTATCAGTTGGACACAGTTGTATTGGTATATTTACAAATTTAAAGTAATTTGGAAGCCTACCAGTGCTTCAGTCATTATAATAAAATAAATTCTATGTGCCTATATACTTTGGCATTTGATTTTGGTTTCTTTATCATACAAAATCAGAGCTCCCCCTGCCCCCTTCACTCACCATGATGCAAGTCCAGCTATGGCTGTCCCCCTGCTGCTTTGTGGTGCTGAGCAGCCCTGATATGCCAGTGCCCCTCACTCCCAACCCACAGCTCCCTCCAGCCTTGCTGGTGCCCCTGACTTCCAATCTGCAGTCCTCCATCCCCGTCAGTGCCCCTCACTCCCGAACCACAGCCTCCTACCCCTACCAGTGCCCCTCACTCCCAACCCACAGCACCCCACCCCCAGCCCCACTGATGCCCCTCACTCCCGACATGTAGTTCCCGCTACCCACAAGTGCCCCTCACTCTCAACCCACTGCATGCACCCCCAGGCCCCAGCTCCCCAGTATGTGAGACAAGGCAGGGTGTGTGGGGCAGGGCGGGGGGTGGGGTGCCCAACCATACCAATGTGTTGGGGGTGGGATGTGTGCCCACCCAGATTTGTCTGTGCACAGTGGGCATAGAGTTGCAGCCTGATTGGACTGGTGGGAGCAAGAGCTGCCTCTGTGGCCCAGTGGGTGGGATCTGGCGTTGGAGGGGGAAGCAGAGCGGTGAGACTTGTTGCTGCCACTACCACTGCCAGGACCCCCGCAGCAGCTGTACTGCCAGCAGCATGAGGAATAATGGATTGAGGGACGCACTGCCCTCACCTCCTCCCTCCACCAACCACTCACACACCAGGCTGTGGCTCTACTCTGCTACCATGGGCTGGCTGCTGTCATTGCTGCCGCCACCACTCCTCTCAGGCTGCTTTCACTGCCTCCCACTCAACCTCCTTTCTGGGACAGAGCTGCAATCCGAGGAAAGCAGTGGCGGCAGCACCAGCCGGGCTATAACAGTGGAGTAGAGATGCAGCCTGGTGCATGAGCAGTCAGCAGCGGGAGGAAGTGAAGGCATCATGGCACTTCCTCAGTTCATTACTCCTTGCACTGCTGGTGGCGTGGGGGTCCCAGCGGCAGCAGCAACAGCAATGAGTCTCACCACCCCGCTCTGCCCTTCCACACTGGGTCCTGCCCAGTAAACCATGGAGGCAGCTCCTGGCCGTGCCAATCTGGCTAGGCTGCAGCCTTGAGTCCGCTATGGGCACAGAAATCTGGGGGACATGTGCCCCCCCACGCCCATCCAACATGTTGTCTATGTCTCCCCTGCCCTTCACGCACCACCTATGCCCCCCTCTGCCTTCCCCCACCTTGCCTAGGTGCTCCTCCCATGGAATTAGCTGCGGGGAGCTGCTCTCCACCCATTGCCAGGCTGTGACATTTTTCTGCAGCAGATGGAAAACCCAGATCCCTGATAATAACACTCCTTGTACTATGTACAGTGCCTGGTCCAGCCCACATGCTGTAGGCAGTGTGCGCTCTGTGCCAGCCCTACATGCCATATTCACAGCAAGCTCTGGGCGCAATGTGCTGCACATAGTGCACAGGGCTGAACTGTCTATGTCCCCTACACACAATACAGGAAGCCATCATGGGGTGCATGCTGCCTGCAGGGCACAAGCTGGACCTGGCACTGCATGCAGTACAGGCTGCATGAGGTGCCCAGACAGATCCCCAGTGCTGTCTGCAGTGCTGGGTCTAGACCTGTGCCAGCCCCAGAGGCTGGTGCATGCTGCATGCAGTGCACAGGCTTGACCCGGCACTGTGGGAGCTGCACAGAGGTTTGGTTTGGTTTGGTCTGATCAAGTCCAGTGCAACAATGCTCATCCGGCACATGGGCCCAGCTGAGTTTGAAACCCCTGTGTTAGAGGTAGGCTTAGGATTCCATCTTCATGGTTTACCCAACCAAATGCCAAGAAAATTAGTTTCTTTCCAGTGTGGGATTACAGAAGGTGTTTGGATTTCAGTACTAAACTGCATGCCTGATCGTTACATATACATAAAATACATAGACATAGACACATAAAATTCATGCCGCCTAGCCAGGTATTTTCTTCCCCTTAAATCTTTCCTGTTATCTCCCTCAAACTGACATGTTGTCCAATCCTCTTTCATTTGATGATAATTAATGTATTAGCATTTCTGCTCCATGGCAGCAAACTTTCATGGAAGTAAATGGAGCTTGCATAAGAGCATGTCTTCACTATGCATTTCTTCAGTGATGCATTGTGGAATGTTCTGTGCACGGTTGTGTTTTAATGAGCTGCAGAGATGGCTATCAAAACACAATGTTCTACACTGTACGCACATCACACAAGGAGAGCTGACCTGAGCTGACACTTGCTTATTGTATGTGTTTTTTCCCCTAAATTATTAATTTTTAAAATGTCTCCCTTGGATCTCTTTACAACACTTACAAGCTGCCGAGTCTGCAGCTGAAACCTTTATATAATGAGAGAAAATTACAGAAAGTGAAAGGCAGCTATTATAAGTAATTTGCCAGAAATTGAGGGTGTAAATCAGTGAAATACCAGTAATGCACTTACCACGGAAAACTAAAGAACCCAAATCAATTTAAGAACTAGGAGTTCAGCACACAGATGCCATTTTTTGTATCATATTGAAAAATAAAATCTAAATGCATACTGTGCCTGGCTGTTTACCCTACCTTCTACCTTAAATTTCATCCCCTTCTATTTTTCTCTGTTCTTTACTCCCTTACCTCCTTTGTAGCTCACACTTCTTTTTACCCTACTAGGTCAAGTAACCCACCAAACATCAGTCAGACATATAACATAATTAGGTTGGTAGGAGCTACAAATGCTTAAACAGATCACATATTTGAGCTTCATATTTCAATATTGCCAGTAGACGAATGTTGAGTGGCTGGTTATTGCTAGGGTTTTTCACCTTTAAAAATTTTTAATATTGATATTACATCACCAATTCATAGGAAGTTCACTTTCTACCCAAATAAGACCAAACTAGCTTCCTATAAATTGGTTTTGTGAATCCAGTTGTATTTATTTTTGAAAACTAAGTGTCACAGTATTACAGTCTGTGTGGTATAAAAAGCACAGGATACTTTGCTGATGTAAACAATATTTTCCACCTAAATTGTCAGTAGTTAAGTGTAACATAATTCCAACCTGATTGCCCCACGCTGTGTCTCCCCACAAAAGGCCTTGGACATGATATGGCCAAAGGCCTTGAAGACAATCACTGCAAAATGGAGTATATAAAGTACAAATATGTTCCAATCCAATTAAGCCTCACTTTTCAGGTCACAAGCCTCAAGGCTGATCAACTTATGGAGAGGAAGTCAAAGTAGCAGCCATTAGCCCACTTCAGTTTGTCCCTAAACAAAATGGAAGCTGTATTGTGTTAGCAGATCATCCCTGCTTGGCTCCTTAACTACGATTCCAGCTTCTACTATACAGTAAGCTGAGACTGTAAGAGCTCACAAACCCCTTTCTTATTTTAAATATCTTCTGTCATTTTGTTTTTTGTTTATATTAAATGAGAGACACCCCAGCCTTTTTATTTTTAGGCTGTGAAATGAACATATAGCTCTATATTAATACATATGTATAAACAGGGGCAGATCCAGGGGGTAAAGGGGTGCAGTTGCACTGCAACCCAAAGTTTAGAGCCAACTGCCTGGCAGTGGCAGCAGCATTTCTATTCAGGCAGCAGTGAGGGAGTCATCTGAACTCATACTTCACTGTAATGTACCTGATTCCTTCTAAACTCTTCAATCCACAGATACTATCAAACCTCTAGTTTTTTAAAGGTCTTATCTTTCCAGTAATCAAGCTATCCTTTCTTCTGAAATGCTGCTGTCAGTTAGCTGCTCCTGTTAATGTAGCTCCTATTTCACAAACCTGAACACTGGTTTTAACCCTAGCTAAAAACACTGACTCAGATGTAGAAATAACAGGCAGGGGGGGATGAGGCAGAGAGCAGAAAACAGAGCAGCAAACTAGATAAAAGAAAGTGATTGGAGTGGCACTTGGGGAGGGTGCAAGCCTAATTTATGCCAGACATGCCGAAAAGGTTGATTCCCCACAGTAGGCTTGAGGAAACCAGTGCACGTACCAGTGTTTCTCAACTAGTGTGGCACCCTGAAATCCCTTCAAGAGTGCCATAGGATGCCAAGCAGTGTTAACCCTGGTAAATGCGCAGACACGTTTCACAAGACAAACCTGGAGATTTCAAATAGGAATCCATAGTATGAAAAGCATTCTGCCCTGTTGTTGTTTTCCTAAGTTCTTTGCAGAAGAATTGCTCTATTATTTTCCTGTAGTAAAAAAAATGAGTGAAAGCTAAGAGCTTGTATTTTTCAAAGGGGTGCCCTTGGTTTAACACAGGGTGCCTGTGGTTTAACAACAGCCTTATGTTTACAAAGGCTGAGAACCATTGACATATACAACTGCCCTTCATTTCAGCTTCTTTATGGAAGCAGAGAGCTAAGAAGTTGAGTTTCTACTCAGAACACAGGCATATGTCACAACCTAAGGCCAAGGCACATGAAAGGCACTTATGGCCATAGGGGATCAACTATCACTGGCTATTTTTTCAATAGAAGCATGTGTACAGGAGAGAATCAGCAAGGAATACCACAAAGGTACGCACAAGATAGGAGAAGTAGAGACCAAGGGATACAAGAATGCACCACAAAAGCATGGGTAGCATGTGAGCTTTGGGGCTTTTTCATTTCAAGGAGAGTTATAGTTTTCCTATAGGAGATCATGTAAGGAATCTGTGGCAGAGCAGGTCCCATGTTAGTGTCGTAGTCACTGCATCATTTTCCTTTCTATTGCACCCGCACCCGTTCCCTGAGGTATTCAGTTGTTCTTGGTGTCATGTATGAGTTAAACAGTATGCTATGCCAGGCAGGGAGCCCATTATTTTGTACATCAGTGATTATTTCATGCTATCAGAATTAGTAATATGTTTCTTCAGATGGCAAAGTCACAAACAAACCTAGCCAACTGTATTCTTCACAAAAAGGCCTGGTGAGCTCCAGAATCCCAAGTGGGAGTGTAAAGGAGATTTAGAAATAGAGGAGAGAGACCCCACAACATAAGCTTAAGCCTGCAACTTAACACTCAAGTTTGCAGTGAGTAACTTTTCAGAACATCTATTAGTATGTGTACCAAGGAACGCCCTAGTTCAGACCTATGGTCTGGTAATGCTGAATGTAATATTTACAGTATCTTTGGAAGATTGGCAATCAGACTGCAGCAGTACAATCAATGTGATTTGTGATGAGCATCCTTCGGCACAGTGCATAGCAGAGTACATTCACATTACATCAGGACACTCATTTTCAGAATCTTTCCTCTAAATTTGCTGCCTATTAACTTCAAGATTTTTACATGCCTGATTTAGCCTCTCAAGCTCTCTTTTGTTAATGACACACAGTTAGTTTTTATAAGCCATTATAAGTATTCATTTTGAAAATTCCCCTATCACCACATAGCTGACCAGCCTATTATTCAAGAGCAATACAGTCTACAGTGAACCAAATTCAGGGAGGCTCGATCTGATACATCTGATTGTGAAATCTCCAGGATGGGGCCAAGATGCAACTTTACATAGCAGCTGGAGTGTATTCTTGGCTGTCTCTATAAGGGGCTGTAAGGGGCAGAAGGGCTGCCCAGAAAAGAGATCAGAAGTTCCACTGATTTAGTGCCTCTCTTGACTACACTTCACCAGAGCTCAGCAAATTTAGAGCTGCCTCTAGCCTCCAACAGAAAACCAGCATTTAGGATCTCCCTGGGGTGCAGAAAACTTTGCTTGCATAGGGAGATATAGTTTATACCTGCTTATTATAGGAAACCAGAATAACATAGACATAATGATATAGAGATTATGTAAGCAGACCTTTCATTGAAGACCATGAATATTGTTTTAAAGATTTTCATGAGCAAACATCATTTAGGCATTTCTCTCCAGGAACAATAGTCATGACAAATACAATGTGGGATCAAGAAAGGGGTAGGAAAGCAGCAGCACAGCGCACAAACAGCTGCTCCAATTTGGTGAATTGCACTTGAAGGACAACTTTTCAATAGTTCCATAAAATTTATGGGAAAAGTTGTACATAGATAACATTTGACAGTGAATAAACTAGCAAGAAAACAAACAATAAATCAGGTGGAACATGTTTTAATCTTCTGCACTTCAATTCCAGATACATTTTTCTGTCTTAAATTATTAAATACTGACTTGAATTGTTAGGTTAACTTGTAGGTAGGAATTGTAACTGAGCAATTCAGGAATTGTAATTGTGCAATCAGTGCAGTGTAAATGATACACTGCACTGATTCTAGCCCTCACTTTACAAGGCAACAATCCATAAGTTAGGGAAGAGAGAAAAATGTGGATAAAAAGGCAGGCTAGCTTTCAGGATGTCCTGAATCTTAAGGTCTCAATGAGCCACCAAAGCCAACAAAAACTGATACATAGGATGCTTGGAAAAGCTGGGATTATGAAATCCTCTAAGAATATTTTGCACAGCTGTGATGCTGATGTGGTTCTTTTGGATAGCTGTACAAATTACAAAAAAAGCAAGATGGGATTTTTTTATCTGAATAGGGGAAATACAGCTTAATATTGAGTAGACTCAAAAGGAAAAACTTCATAGCAGTTTAACAAACCAAAATGAAGCAATCCAGTTTGCAAATTAAAATGAAACATTTCGACTTTTCCAAATTGAATTTTTTTTGTAATTTCCGCTTTGTGAAAAAAATATTTGAAATTCCAACTTTGTTACCTGATTTAGGGTGACAACAAATACACTGAAATGTTGGAATTTCCTATAGGATAGAAATTCTGAATTCAGCTCAGTGCTCTGCTACTTGCAAAGAAGATGATGGACCTTGTTTCACTGTTCATGCTGGCATGATTCAGACTGAAAAAACAATTCTAGGTCTATAGCCACTGTTAAGTACTTTTTCAACGTTCCTATATGCAACAACTTTTTATAGGATCCTTGAGGCTCTTATTGGGTATATTTGGAGTCTCAATGACTAAACTGGATAGTCAGCTGCATAGTCATTGCTTCCTTACATATCCTTTGCTATAAGGAAGCAGGTTCAATTGCATATTAATTAGTGTACCTTTTTGTCTGAGGAAGTCTCTGTTCAACTCTGGTTTAGCGCCTATGCGGTTTAGAGCAGTTCATAGCCTACTATAATTTATGCCAGCTAGCAAGTGACCCAAAGGCTAGGGACAGACATTCAAAGAGCCTGAATTGATTCAATCTTTGCAGGTTAGTCTAACCTGGCTAGGCTGAACTGGTTTGTAACCAAACAGACATCCCAGAAACGCAGGCAAATGCCTGCAGTGGCTCAGGCTAGAAGCCAAGGGGCACCAGAGCAGCCCTTCCCTTGCACAATACTGAGCTGAGGGGGTGTGGCCAGGCTCAGAATGCTCTGATTAGCTCAGCAGGGAATTGATAACAGTGTTTTTCACCCAATTAAGAAAACAACAGAGGGACATTACCAGCTACCTGTTGATTCTGCCTGTTGATTCAGCACCGACTGTAGCCAGCATGTTGCTAGCAAATACACAGACGCCTCTCTTCAAGGCAGAGGGAAGCGGGGAATTCCTGTTTATCAGGGAGTGGTGAGGAGGAGGGAGACAAGCAGCCTACAGTCCCTGCTGTAGCTGCAGCCAGGGAGCAGAGGAGGGGCCTGCCCTTCTGTGGAGCAGAGAGCTCTGCCCAGCCCAGAGAGCATGCTGGGATGCTGGGGGAGTCTAGTTTATTTTAAATCAGCAAGGAGTCTGGGACAGACATTACATAAACCAGTTTGAGCCAAATCAGTTAAGTCTGATGTGACATTCAAGTTGATTCAGTCAGGTTTATCTCAAACCACTTTCAGCCATTTTCAAACTGGTTTATGTGCACTGAACATCTGTTCTGTTACAGGTTTAAACCAGTTTCTGATCACTTAAACTGGTTTATGCGTGTCCCTAGCCAAAGAGACTTCTTATCCTCTGGAGCTGTATTTCAATTCATTATGGGCTTGGGCCCATCCAGATACACTCTTAGCTCCTCTCCTATGGCATTGCCTGCAGAGGCTATGGGAAATAGCTTATTCATAGATTCATAGATGTTAGGGTCGGAAGGGACCTCACTAGATCATCGAGTCCGACCCCCTGCATAGGCAGGAAAGAGTGCTGGGTCTAGATGACCCCAGCTAGATGGCTATCTAACCTCCTCTTGAAGACCCCCAGGGTAGGGGAGAGCACCACCTCCCTTGGGCGCCCGTTCCAGACCTTGGCCACTCGAACTGTGAAGAAGTTCTTCCTAATGTCCAGTCTAAATCTGCTGTCTGCTAGCTTATGGCCATTATTTCTTGTAACCCCCAGGGGCGCCTTGGTGAGTAAAGCCTCACCAATTCCCTTCTGTGCCCC
The DNA here is from genome assembly GCF_030867095.1 of Alligator mississippiensis. Lineage (NCBI taxonomy): Eukaryota > Metazoa > Chordata > Crocodylia > Alligatoridae > Alligator > Alligator mississippiensis. The sequence continues at coordinate 46,251,931 of NC_081826.1, forward strand.
CATGATGAACTTATAGGCAGCCACAAGGTCTCCTCTCAACCTTCTCCTGCGGAGGCTGAGGAGGTCCAGGTGCCCCAGTCTCTCCTCATAGGGCTTGGCCTGCAAGCCCTTAACCATATGAGTGGCCCTTCTCTGGACCCTCTCCAGGTTATCCACATCCCTCTTGAAGTGCGGCACCCAAAATTGCATGCAGTATTCCAACTGCGGTCTGACCAGCGCCCGATAGAGGGGAATTATCACCTCCTTGGTTCTGTTCATCATGCATCTGCTGATGCACAATAAAGTGCCATTAGCTTTTCTGATGACTTCATCACACTGCCGACTCATGTTCATCTTGGAGTCCAGGGACAAGTACTTGTCACACACAGCTAATTGTCCCCGGAGAGCAGGGACAAGTAGCTGTGTCGCAAGGTGCACCACTGCTGCTTGTCCCCAGAGAACTAAATGTCCGTGCTCATCTAGACAAGGTCAATGACTCACTAAATCAAAACATACATCCAAACCAAATTTACTTGGAAATCTTTTTCCTCCCAAGAGGGGGAGATATGTGTGGTGAAGAGGACAAGCATAAACCAGAGTGTTGATGAGATGATTGTTGCTCTGGAAGGGAAGATAACTGCTAAGGAGGAACTATGAGGAACACAGTAGTTTTGGTTATAAGACCACCCTTGTCTTTGGATTTTAATCTTTCAAAGTTTTTTTCTGAACATACAGGGTTTTTTGGAAATTCCTCTAGCAAGTTTTGAGTTGCCAGAGTATGAGAAAATAAATAATTTTTGTTACCTTAAAAAGAGAGTCAAAATGTTTTTGTGCATTGATAACTCAAAAAGCATGGAGCTTTCAGGGCTTATTTCAGTGGAGCATTCAGGACCTTGCCACAAACCTTGTATAGCCATTAACACTCTTTTGCCTACCAGTTGAAAATTACCCTGTGGTACATGTACTTGGCACAGGTGTTAATGCCCACACAAGGGCAAGATACTGGAGAAGAATCCGGCCCTTTAGCTTCAGAACTCACTTTAAGTAAAGCCCTTAGCAATGAAGGCCTAGTTTGTTAATTTGAAAATAGAAGCCCCTGAAAACAGCTTATGGACACATGGACATTTCCTTCTTTACAGAACAAAAGTCCTGGTGACTCTGCACTTCTGCCTACTCTCTCGCAGCCTTCAGCCTGGGGTGGCTCCTCTGAGGGATAGAATGGAAGTATGAGTGGAGAGAGAACACTGTTTTCCCTTTGACCTTACAATATTCATCTGAAAAGAAATGAATACAGACCTACATGTCTCTAACTTATGCTGACATGTATTGGCTCTCAGCCAAAACTCTGATTATGGTTTCTCCCAGTTCCCAAGCTCAGCATTGTTTCAATTCAGGCCAGCAGGTTGTAAGTGGAGTAATTTTGGGAGAGCAACAAAGTGACTGAGTTAAAAATCCATGAATCTGTGCGAATGCATAAGCACACAAATCTCTGTTGAGGCTACATTTCCCCTTGTTGTTACTCTTGATTTCTTTCCTAGTTTCTTTGGCTGCTTATACATGTCCCCAGGAGTTGGGGGGGCGGGGGGGGGGCGGAGGGAGTGCGTTTTAATTAAAACAGCTCCTGGAGCTGTTCTAATTAAAATGCCACAGCATCACATGTATTAAGCCCCCGTGCATTTAAAACTGGCTGTGAGATTTGATGAGCTTTAGTTAAAATGCCTCAGCATCCATTTTTAAACCCATGGGGGTGTATATACATGATGCTGCAGTGATGCTACAGCATTCTAATTAGAACATGGAGCAGACTTGATTAATCGAGTCCACTCCAACATGTTCTAATTCAGAGGTGGGCAATTATTTCAGCTGGAGGGCTGCTTAACAAGTTTTGGAGAGCTGTTGAGGGCCACCCCACACCTTGACAAGTGCCCTGGCCCCTGGTCGCCATCTTGGGACCAGACGTCCTGCCCCTAACCTCAGATCTTTGTCACCAGAAGTCCATCTCCTTGCCCCTAGAAGTACTCCTTTTGGGAAAGGGGTTTGCCATCTTGGAACTGGAAATATATACATATACATACATATACACACACGCACACATATATACATACACACACACACTAAAAATCAAACATCTGTAATATATCTAAATTTTATTTTTAAAAATATTTTTGTCCTGATTTGTGTGTGTTTGCGCTGTATATATAGAATTGATTCCATAATAGCTCAAAATGAAGTCTTACTCTTGTATATTGTCGGGGGTGTGGAGGAATGAGGGAGTTATGGGGTTTGTGGGGGGCTGTGGGTGTGTCTATGTGGGGTGTGGGAAGGCTGTGGGGGTATGTATGGAGGTGGGTGGGTGTATATGGGGGGTTTGTGGGGATGTGGGTGTTTGCATGGGTATGGGGTTTGTGGGGGGATGTTGGGTGTGTGTAGGGGGATGTTGGGTGTGTGTAGGGGGAGGGTGGCTGGGGGTGTGCATGGGGGGGGTTGGGTGCATATGTGTGATGGGGTATGCGAGTGTAGCAGTGAGCAAGGTTCGCCCCAGAGGTATGCAGATGTGTATGTGTAGGGGGGATATGGGGGAAGGTGTGGGTGGTTGCGGTGTTTGTGGGGTGTGTGATTGTGTATGGGGAGGGTTTGAGGGTATGGTGGGGTGTGCATGGGAGCCCCCCCCCATGCACATCCCTCTTGGGCTGGTCAGCACCCAAGCACACTCCACAACAGCCCAGAGCCCGCGCGCCCTGCAGCACCTCCCCACCACCGCCAACAGTGCACAGCCCTAGTGCACCTTGCACCTGCTCCATACCACCTGGCTGTGGCGTGTCCTGCTGCCCTTGGGCACGTAGCTGAGCTGGGGTGACTCCTTCCAGCTGCTGCTGTCGCCACTGGCCCCATACCCGCAGCAGTGGCGGGGGCCAGCATGTGCAGCCACACCCCGCACACCACTCCTGCTCCAGGCTCACCCTTTGGGGCTGAGAAGTAGCAGCAGCAGCAGTGGTGGTGGTTGGGCAGAAACTATTGCTCAGTGAGGGAGGAAAGCAGCTTCTCCCCCTTGCCACCTTTGGGCAGTTCTTAGTGCAACCGCCTGGAGCCTGTGCCATGCCATGCTGGGCCCTGCAGCTCCATCACCACCACCTCTGGACTGCCCTACTGCTGCTCTGTACTGTCACTGCTGCCACGCTGGGCATACACCAGGAAGCGCCAGCAGTGGTGAGGGGGAGGGGCTGTTTTTACCCCATGCTGAGCAGCAGCTTCTGTCCCATGCTGCCACTGCTCAGCCCAGATGGGCAAAGCTGGAGCAGGCCCAGGGCGTATGGGGTTGGGACTGCATGTGCGCTGGTCCCTGCCACTACCGTGTGGCTGGGGCCAACAGCAGCGACAGCAGGAAGAAGCTGCCACCGTCTGGGCTGCCTAGAAAGGCAGTCTAGCTGCAGAGCCTCCCCAGGCCTGCTGCACCCAAGGGGTGGCAGAACATGCCACAGTTGGGTGGTGCCTCAGCCAGGTGGGACCAAAAGACCTGCCACGGGCTGGACAAAGCCCCTCCACAGGCTGGATCTAGCCCATGGGCTGTATTTTGCCCACCCCTGTTCTAATTAGAATGCATCAGAGCAGCCTTTATTATTTTTGTTGTTGTTATTGCTGTTGTTGTTTTTAAAGGCAAGTTAAATGCAAAACTTGGTTTGTGGCAGATTTATGGATGCTAATGTAAAACATACTGAAATGAGACAAATGAAAGCAAGAAAGAAGCACATTATCTTGTTAGTTCTTCCACATGTTGCAGTGGAATGGTTTTGGATTCCTAGGCAGCTTTAAACACATCCATTATGTATGTATTTAATAGTGGCCTCAATCCTCTGGTCTGGGCAAACTAGGATTTTATGCATGGTGAGGAAAAAGTGACTGCCTAGTTTTGGGGATAACTTGGACTGCTCCCAGAGTGAATTACTGCTGCATGCTACTCACTATTTATTTTGGAATAGTGAAAGGAAGACTTTCAAAGTAGGAACCTTAGGTTCTAACTTTCCACCTACAGTGAATTTCTGTGCCTGCTTATATAATACTGAATATTGGGTGATGAAGTGGGAATGCCTAAAACTTAAGAGAGAGGCTATGAAAGACATGAGTAGAAGATGACCAAGATAACATAACATTAACATAAAACATAACAACCAACATAAAATTTAATGAAGATGAATAGCTAGCTGGTGCTTACAAGAGCATTGTTATGTGCTAAGTACATGTCATGCATGGTCGTCTTATTGGCTTAAGAAGAGTAGTTTACTGGATTTTTATTTGGTTTCTAATTTACTTTAAACCACTGTTGCTTTGAATAATCAGAGTTGTTTATTTGAGGACATTTGGGTTTCATCTGCTACATAACTTTATCCTTTCTATTCTTTTCCCCACCCCTGATTTACAAATAAGAAATTAGGAGTTATGGGGTTCAGCCCCAATCCAGAAGTGAGGGGTTATGGCTTGACAGGGAATGGCATTTGGGAATTTGGCAGTGGGGAGAGTGGGTGTATTAATGGCCATCGCTCCCCTGCTGCCAAATTTTCAGATCTGTGGAGAGCCCCACAGGTCAGATGCGAGGACCAGAGTTTGAGCATCCCTGATCTAAATGATTGTAGCTCAGTGAAAATAGCAAATGAAGCCACATAGGCTAAGAACAGACATTCAAAAAGCTGGAGCCTGAATTGATTCAACCATTGTGGGTTAGTCTAACCTGCCTAGGCTAAACCAGTTTGTAACAGATTCTCTCTGGATTGAGGCAATGCGGGCAAATGCCTACAGTTGCTCAGGCCAGGAGCCGCAAGGTGCTAGAGCGCACCCTTGGTTATAGGAAAGTGTGCTGGGGGGGAGGCATGGCCAGTCCAGGCTGAACTGGCCAGAGAGGGGTTTAATTTCCCCCTCCCTGTGCCACCAGCAGGGACCCGAGTGAGGTCTGCCAGGTGCCCCCCCACCCCCCCACTGCTGCAGCAGCGGGGCTCCATGGCTCCTGAGCCAGAGGGGGGGAGGAAGGAAGGTTAGTGTCCCCTCTATACCCACTGACAGCTGTGTCTGCCCACCATTACCACCACGCTCATTCCATGCAACAGAATAAAATCCCCTCCACCGGACACCGGAGGGAGGGGGAATAACTCCTGTCCCTGCTCCCCCAGGTGCCTGCCCATGCCTCCACCCCACCAATGCAGCAGGAGGGGCAGGGCCCTTGATGGGGGCAGCAACCCCTGTCATAATGTCGTGAAGCACGAGCCCTTTCCCGGCAAGGGGCCACGCAGTGGGGTGGGCAGAGCTGTCCCTAGCCATAATGATTGATGTGGAGCCATGCAGCTTTTTACCAGGTGAGGAGCTAGCCCTGCTTGCAGGAGATTCATGGACTCGGGCAGAATTTGAGTCCTTGAGTTCTGAAGATCCACATGGAACATTTCATACCTGCATCCGGGCCAGAGGAAAGACAGAGTAGTATTATCAGAAGTATTTCTGAAAAACACAGCATGAGACAGGGTGTCTTCTTTTGCTGCTTTGTGAGAAGCCTAGTGCTTGCTTTTAAACCAGGTTAAAATACAAAAGACACCTATACAAATGTTCTGTTGCTAGCCATGCATTAGTAACTTTATTCTCTTTCTCCCCTACTGAAATGCAGCTTTATCCTCAGCAGCCATAAGCATAGAGCCGAAGTTTCATTTTTTTCCGATAGGGTGTGGTAATTGGCGATTAAAAGCCTCACAAAATAGATGGTTTTAGGACTGTCTGATATGTACATGATTCTTTTCACACTTGCATAAAATAATTTCCCAGGGTTCAGTGAACATTTTACCCTTTCTCTTATCCACTGTGTTCGTACTAAACATTTTACATAACCTGCCCTTTTCAACAGATGCCTTTGATACTAACTAATTGGTAAAGTTTTAGCTTCCTTATCACGTCTGCTTCATGCATGTGAACTTATGATTTGTGCTGGAAAACTGCACTAACAGAATCAAAATTCATACTGCATTGTGTAAACTGTTTTTCTCTTCACTAAATTAATTAGATTTTTGGCATGCTGTCACATGTCTCTATCGCACTATCTGCCTGATGAAACAGTTTATCAAAAGGCAAAAGGGGCCTGTGAAAAGGTCTACAAATTTATTTTCCCTGTTCCTATTATGATTAGAGATCAAACACTGTGGAATACTTTCCAAATGTAACACCCAGCATAAAAACCTTATACTGCTTGAATGCATGAGAGCATATGCTCAGAAAGCCTTTTATTGTTTTAAATTTAAGCTTATTTTCCTATGCACTGTCATGTGGTAAATGGTAGTCACTTTCAGGCACACTTCTCCAGTTATCAACTATAGAAATGTTCTATAGTAAATGGTAGTCACACAAACAAGCCTTTCTTGCGATTAAATAAAAACCATTACTAATCTTTCTGAGTCTCCCTTCCTGCTCCACTTCTTGACATACATTAAAAAAATCATAATACACACATCCTCCTACCTTCCCCATAGGAGTGTTTTTTACTTCTTCTACTACTGCCACCAGCTTTCTGCTGCATTATTTCTGGGTAATTTACAACTTCAATAGCTCAGATGGCTGGGTATTTTTCAGATATTAACTGTAGCATTTAAGTTGCTTGTTTAAAATCCTATTAGATCAGTTATGTATTCTCTCTTCCTGATACCAACCAGAAGGCAGGGCAGGGTAGAATCTTTAGAGACTAACTGGTTCAGAGAGATATGAGCTTTCATAGGGAACAGTCTACTTCTTCAGATGTGTTAACATTCTGGTACCAAGTTCAGAATATTATAGTTTTCACAGTCTCGGGTCATGCACAGCTCTTGGTTAAAACTATCTTTATTTGTGCATTATATTTGTTTTTGACACAGATAAAAAGGAAAATAAAATATGGAAGTAATAGCCAACATTCTTAGAAATTAAATGCTGTGAAAGGAGTGAGGTAGTCTAATTCAGCAGTCTATCAAAAAGCCTCAAATAGCCACTGTTGAGTGAGAATGTGAAAGAATTGAAGTAAAACACAGTTGCTTTAGTGAAAAGGCCTAGTTAAGATATAGCTGGAAATAGAATGCTGCAGGAGAATATTCGAAAAGATGATTCTGGGCCCCTCTAGACATTCAGGTAAAGGCACGATAGTGTCTGATGTGCAATCCACACAATTGCACCTCCTACAATGCCACACATGCATGGCTGGAGGCATGATTGTAGGATCCAGCATCAAATCCTATCATACTTTACTGTTGCTGGTACAGGGAGAGCCCAGAATCACTATAGCAGTGAGTAATGAGCTCTTGCAGCTGAAAGGCACTGCCAGGACCCAGAGTCCACAACTGTGGTGCACTGCTGGGAGAGGAAATCTGGTCAGCTGTGGGATGCTCTTTCCTGGCAGCCAGGGGGCACTGCCAGCTGTGCATGGTTCACCTGGCCTCCCCGGTCCATGGTCAGGTCGCCAGCTGTGCATAGTGCACCTCTGCAGCTGGGAGCCCTGTAAGCTGATGGGAGTTCCAGCCACAGGTGCAGGCCCTACTACATGTGCAAATTAAGGCTGGAGGGAAACAAGCTATGAAGTTATTGCACATTTTCCAGAAATAACTTTACAGCTGGATGGACCTTTTAAAGGCACCATAGTTAATTTGCAAGTGTAGCCAGTCTAAATTCATTTCACAATTAACTCAGTAATTGTGTGATACCTATAATGTATAGAGGGGGTCCCAGATGAACGGGTAGCAACTCTGTGGACAGCAACTTAATCTACTCAGCAAATGCATAAGGTTTCCACCTAACTTTCTGTTTATCTTAATAGGATTAACTGACAGTTTTGAATTATATTTGTAGTAAGTTCAAGTTTGTTTTTTTTTCCAGCTGAGTCAACAATTTTAAGAAATAAGGCCTTTATTCACAAAAATAAGTAATGTATATTTATTGTGCACAAAAAGCCTATAATACATTTAGATGAATTTCTGTTGCTCTCTGCTTTAAGGTTTATAAATATCGAGCATTTCAGCATATTGGGAAACTCTGGCTTTCTTCATTTTATCGCCCTATAGTTGGAAATAGCTGGCTCACATGGCAATCTCTCTTTTACTGCCAAGTATAGGGGATGAAGAACTGACCTTTAAAAATATCTGTGGGTATCAGCACAGAAGTTGCAGAAGTGTGTGTGGTAAAATGTAAAGATACCCAAGTTAGCTTAAATCAATTCTTAATAGACTAACTGTGGCAGCAGGGAGCTCAGCATGGGCTATTCAGCCCTCAGTGAGTTCTGTGCTGCTGTAGCTAGACTAGACTGCTACTGGTATCCAAGGTAGCAACCTTAAAGCTAGCTCATCTATCTATACATTTCACTGCACTCATTTCTGCAAATTCCTTGCAGACATACTAAATATCTTCATGCTGTTTGTTTACAGTACAGAAGCACAGAGTTAGATGTTATCCATGTGTTGCTGGTGCTTCAATCAATACTGCACAAACTGGATTACTCAGGGCAGAGCTTTGGTAGTGTGGGAGACTGATTTCTGCTAGCTGCTTTTTTATGGGCAAGGGAAATCAGAAACTGGGGCCCAGATTTTTAACAGCATTTGAGTCCCTAAAGACCCAAAGAAATGAGAATTAGGTGCCTAAATACCTTAAAATCCTGGCCCTTGGTTTTAGCCAATTCCAGCACTATAAAACAGTGTCTTTACTATAGGACAGTTTATTGCAATTTAAGAAGGGGTCCCTGGACAAGATTCTCCTCTCACTCAAATTTTTCACTGACATCAGTCTAGTAGTATACTAGGGCAACCATGGCAGCTGTCTGGGCATCAACTTGGGTGGAGGGAAGGGCCAGAAACATGGAGGCAGATAGAAGTCACTACTGCCCCCATGTGTCCCACTGCCCCAGGTTCCCAGCTGCTTTGTTATGCTTCTGCATTAGCCCACTAGCTTCAAGAGGGCTGTGTCTCTTTTACAAAAGCATCAGTGACATCTGAATCTACTGACTAGATTTTCAGAAGATGTACAAAACAGGCTTCCTGGCTGTAATCTTTTCATGATTCTGTGTAACCAGAAAGACAGCATTGCTCAAACTTAATATACAGTTACAAAAGAACAGCTCAGTTCTTAAGACATCAAGGTACTGAGATTCTCCATAGATATTTCATAATATATAGACTGACATGAAGAACACTGAATACAGAATATTTAAACTGAATCTAAGGTTGATTCTGATTTAAGAACAAAATACTATTAATAGGCTAATAAAAACCACGGCACTTAACTACGTTAGTCTGAAGTCAGGCAGAAGGTAGGGCAGGGTGGCATCTTCGAGGCTAACTGGTTCAGAGAGGCATGAGCTTAGCTCTGATGAAGTATGTCAGGATGTCCAATTTCTGGGGTCAGGGGCTGCAGTGCACACAGCATGACTGCAGACCCAAAGGACTACTAGCTATGAAGACAACCTCCCCATAGTCTTCCTGCAGTGCAGACAGCCCAGATCTCTCCACTCCCTATTCCCATGCTACTTCACCCCTGAGGCAGGTGCAGGAAACAGAAGCTAGAGAAGGGAGGGGGAGCTTGGAGACTCCAGCTGCCACAGTAGTAGGAGCAATGAACAGAGAAGTCAGATGGGAGTCTGTGGGGTGCATGTTAACCCCCCTTTGGCTACATGCAGTCCATAGAAGTCCCTGAAGTAGGTCGTTGCCTATGAAAGCTCATGCCTCTCTGAATCAATTAGTTTCTAAGGTGTCACCATGCCCTATCTTCTGCCTAGATTAATGAAAAAAACCCAACTTTGTGCATCTTGAAGAACTTTCCAGTATTTCTTCTTAACAGCTGCTTACTTTGATGCATATCCTTTTTCATGCCTCTCACTCACTAAAGTTTATCTTTCTTTTCCTTGCTAACAAAGATTATTCTCTGTGGGAAAATGAATTATTCTAATAATGCCATTTAGATCAAAAAATGAACAAAATAAAGTGCCTCCTACAAATTGCTCTGTGTCAGATTTCCAAATGCTTTGTCATGGGTTGGACTGCTACATCACAAGACATTAGACTCGGTCTCATCTCTGGCTAGTTATCTACTCTATGGTGTTGGGTTTTTGGCTTTGGCCTTGAGTGATGGTTGGATGAGGTGAAGGTGGCCAGCCATCACTTTGTACAGTAAAATCTCCATTATCCGGCATGGGTAGGGAATGCCAAGTACCGGTAATGTAAAAATGCTGGTTATCTAAAAATACTGAAGCCAGAGGGTGGGGAGAGGAGGGGTGGGGCTTGCACGCAGCAGCGCAGGGTGGTGAATGGCAGTGATGGTGGTGCAGGGGAGCTGCATGCAGCTTGCATGTGGCAGCGGTGCAGGGTGGTGGATGGCAGCAGCGCAGCGGCAGCATGAGGTGGTTGACATGGCAGTGGTGCGGAGTGGTGGTTAGCGGTGGCGTGGTGCCAGTTAGAGTATGTCAGCTAGTAGAATGCTAGAAAACAGGGATTCTACTGTAGTAGCTAACAGATGAGAAGCTCCTGAAAAAGGAGCCTGCTGCATCATACATAGGAAGAGTAGTAGTGATTTCTTGTGAGAGAGCTAGAATCTGATTCTGTGGCTCTATACTCCATCTCTTGATCAGTGGTCTCCAAACTTTTAAAGTCGGAATTTAAAAGAAACCCAAGATCTACCTTGTGCTGCCACCATCCCACCCCCCCCCCCAGCAGGTAAGTCTGTGGGGAGGGAAGTGTGGGGTGCAGATCGAGGCAGAGGGACAAAAAAATATTTGGGGGCACACCTCCCCAGCAGGTATGTCTGTGGGAGAAGGCGTGGGGCTGATTAAGGCCCCAACCCTAGTCCCTCTCTCACCACTGGGACCTCAATCTGCCCCCCCCAATGGCAGTGAGTGAGGAAAAGGGGCTGGAGCAGGGGCAGGCCCTGCACAGATGGGGCGGGGCAGGAAGGAGCCATGAGCAGCTCATCTAGGGGGCATGGGGGGGGGGCACGCACCCTGGGAGGGCATGGAGTGGGGTGCATGCCCCTGGAATTGCATGGGGTGGGATGGGCTGCAGGTGCCCTCCCCCCCCCCCAAATGCATGGGGGCCATATGCCCCAGATCTGTATGGGGGAGGGCAGGCTGCTGCTGCAGGCTGGGGCTGGGAGGCAGCACCAGGCTGTTCCTGGTTGAGGCTGGGTCTGCGATTGGGCCAGGCAGCTGTAGTGCTCAGAGGGGATTTGGGGTGGCTGCAGCCCCACCTCTGCTCCCAGTGCTGCTGCCATGCGGCCCTAGCCTCTGCCGGGAAAAGCCTGGTCCCAACCATCAGCTGCAGCCCACCCCACCCTACCGCATGCAATTCCAGGGGCATGTGCCCCCCCCCCATACCCTCTTGGGGTGCATGCCTCACCCCTTCCTGCGCCCCGTGGATGAGCTACTCACAGCTCTGTCCTGCCCCATCCTGGCTGTGCATGGCCTGCCCCTGTTTTAGCCCCGCTCCCTCCTTCACTGCTACCGAAGTCACCTGCACTGCCCCACATTTGGAGGGGGGGAGGGGCACAAGCCTCTCTTTTCTGTGTGCAGTGGAGGTGGCTGCCGCTGCAGGCTGTGCTTTGCGCCCTGAGCCCCCTGCAGCTGGCTTGGGAGCAGCTGGACGCAAGTGGCATCGAGAGGCTCCCAGGTCAGCTGTAGCAGGGCTGGCGCAAAGCCCAGCTTGTGGAGGGAGGTGCGTCCGCCAGGCACAGATGGAGGGCATGTGCCACTTGGGGCCTCTGCTGGGATGCACACAGTGACAGAAGCCCCACCCCTGGAAAAGCTTCCTGGGCTCAATCCTCCCACCACCCACTTGATGGTGCCCCACTTATTGGGCTGCTCCTGTACTCTGTCCCTCACTGCAGGGGCCTCAATCTGGCCCCCTTCCCTTCCCCCACCGACTGACCGGCTGAGCGAGGGGGGTAGGCATGTGCACATTCACATGCCCATGCAGCCCTCCCAGCCCAGCATCAACTATAAGAGGCTCCGGGTTGGTGACCACTGGGCTAGATTATGGGGCCTCTATGACTGAATGGGACTAGCAAGCAGAAATGAAATTAACCCTCTTCACAAGACACTATGCAAAGCTAAATACAGGGCTGAAATGAGGGTGGATGGGATGAATTTTGTCCTACATGCAACAACAAATCAAAGAGAGTGTGTAATAAAAATGCTTAATTTATCTCTTGTCAACAGCTGCAGTTTCAGCTATAACTAGTAAACATGCTGTATTATGTTTGTATCCCATTATCGTGATCTGCCCATCTGTCTTTGCTAGGATGCGGGAAGAGACCAGTGAACTTGTATGAATTATACGGCATGCTGATTTACAGAGTATTAGTTAGCTTATATTTGGTGTTGGCTGGAAAAGAGAAAACAAGCTGAAGGTTTTCCTAAGAAGATAGATTTTGCAGGGAAAAAAATTTTTTGACTGTATATGGTCTGTTCAAAGGCTACATTTCAGATAGAAAGCTCTAGTATAAATTTTTCTACCCTATCTTAGGTGCTGTCTGAACTCATTGGAGAAGAGAATTTTTAGGGCTCACCCTCTCTTCATTCCCTTTCAATGCTCTGTGTTTAGTGGCCTTATCAGCAAGTCAACTACTTAATCCCAGGTGCAATAGGAGTATTCTGATGTCAAAGGCTAGGGACAGAAGTTATACAAACCAGTTTAAATGATCAGAAAGTGGATTAAACCTGTAACAGACTAGAACTTCAGTGCACATAAACCAGTTTCAAAGGCTAGTACGGACAGTCAAAAAGCCTGAGGCTGAATCAATTAAGTCTTTGCAGTTTAGTCTAAATTGCACAGATTAAACTGAAACAGAAGTGAACAGACATTAACCTCTGATTCAGGAAATAAAGCCACGTGCCTTCAGTGGCTCAGGCCAGAAACTTTGAGGTGCTAGAGCACAGCTCTCTGGCTGTGTGTTTGCTGCTTCTTCCTGCTGCCCACGAGTTCTCTGGAATTTGCAGTCCAGAATTACAGCAGCAGGATTCTGCAGGGTTGTTCATTACTTCTTCTTCCTGCTTCCAAGTGCGTCTGGGATTTGTAGTCCACAGTTGCAGCCAACTGTAAATTTGAGCAGGGGAAGGGGGGTTTAATCCCCCTCCCTGGCCCAGGATCCCAGCCGGGGTTTGCCTGGGGGCAGTCCTCCCCCCCCCCCCCACACACACTTGTAGACTGAGCTGCATCCCCAGCCGGGCTTGCCCTCCCACAACCTCCTTGTCAGCCAGCCCTCACTGCTTCAGCTACGGAGCAGAGGAGCAGGGCCAGCCCTGCTCTCTGAAGCAGACAGCCCAGCCCAGCCCAGCCCAGCCCAGTCTAGGTCTGGAAAGCATGCTGAGGGCTGTGATTTAACTTGAACCAGGAAATGTTCTGGGAAAGAAGTGTCCTAAAACCAGTCTGACCCAAATCAGTTAAGTCTGATACTACATTCAACCAGGTTTAGCTTAAACCAGTTTAAGCCATTTTGAAACTGGTTTATGTGCACTGAGCTTCTGTTCTGTTACAGGTTTAAACCAGTTTCTGATCACTTAAACCAGTTTATGTGTAACTTCTGTCCCTAGCCAAAATGGCTGAAACTGGTTTAAGATAAATCTGGTTGAATGTAGCATCAGACTTAACTGATTTAGGTCAAACTGGTTTATGAAACTTCTGTCCCAGACCCCTTCCTGGTTCAAGTTAAATCAGAATCCCCCAGCATCCCACCATTTTGTAGCCTTGGGTTGGCCTGTGCTGTATGGTCCAGAGAGCATAGATTCATAGATGTTTCATAGACGTTAGGGTCAGAAGGGGCCTCAATAGATCATCAAGTCCAACCCCCTGCATAGGCAGGAAAAGCTGGAGCAGTGAGGGCTGGCTGACTGGCTGGGGCACTGCCCCCCAACCCCCCCCCCTCCCCCCCAGCAAGCTCCTGCTGGGGTCTGGGGCCAGGGAGGGGAGTTAAACTTCCCTTCCCCCAAGTACAGAGCTGCCCTGCCCTGCCCAGTTTACTTAGTGCTGGCTGTGATTGTGGACTAAATCCCAGAGGCACCTGGAAGCAGGAAGAGGAAGTAATGAACAACCCTGCAGAGTCCTGCTGCTATCATTGTGGACTGCAAATCCCAGAGACCTCAGAGGCAATAGGAAGAAGAAGGGGACACAGCCCATGCTGGCTACATGCCAGAAAGCCATGCTCTAACACCCCCTGGCTTCTGGCTTGAGCCACTGCAGACATGTGGCTGCATTTACTGAATCAAAAGTGAATGTCTGTTCATTTGCTTATTAGTTCAATCTTTGCAGCTTAGACTAACCTGCAAAGACTGAATCAATTCAGCCTCAGGCTTTTTGACTGTGCATACCTAGCCTAAGAAGCATGATTAAGAACACCAGCTTTCTTTTTCCTTAGTGCACCAAAGATGTGCTGGATGATAACTTTTTTCCTTTTCCGCTACTGCTTAGGACATGCAGTATTGTAAGGCTAAATATATAAGGCCAAGTTCTCTGATCAACATCTGGCATAAGTAACAAGGTCAGGCACTGGGCTATTTTGGTGGAAAAGAGAGGAGTCATGCATCCACCTTGCAAACTGCATTGCTGGCCTAGCAAAGCCAAACCAGTCTAGGGCTCTTCCTATCTTCCTTCCACTGCTGTATCCTGCCCTTCTAGGAGGAATATGTCAGATTCCCACTTCATATTCTGAAACGTGAAAGCCTGTATTTCTGAACCATTCTACAGTACGTAGAAGGGTTGCAATGAGGGCCGCATTTGGACTGTTTTGTAAAAATGGCTCGAGTCTCTTGCAAGAACTCAGCTGATTTTCAAATACAGACGTCAGAGTGCCCTCCAGGAGGATGCGTGCTCAGGACCACGACAGTCTTGTCTGGTCTCTAAGAGTACCCCTTGAAGCCAACCCAGGCATGGCTTCTAAAGCAGCAGGGGGAGCCCAGGCTCCTTCCAAGGGTGAGATCCCTCATCCTTTCTGGTTCTCCCTAGCTCTAACTCATCCAAACAAGCATCCAGTTCTACTACTGAGAGAAGACTTCGCCTCCTGTTGGGAGGGCACAGTACAACCCAAACTTCCAAGCAGCACAGCAGACAGTCTCTTCAGTAAATGCACTTACTGAGGCAAAAGCTACCCATCCAGAGGTTCTCTGCCTCCCTCCAAAGGGGTTAAGCAGTCCTTCTGTCCCCAGTCTGGACCACTCTGTCTCCCCAAACTACCTGCACTTGTCTGAGTCTCCAGACCCTGCTCTTACAGGCTGTTTCCCCCAGTCTGCTCCCCCATTGTCATATTTATCAGGACACCTCCTGGGTGGATGTTGAGCATCTCACCTTCATTGATATATCAAAGACATTCAAGACTGCTGATGCTAAAGATCCATCTTGTCTCATCCTGTATGTAGTCAATCCTGGTGCTTAACCCTTCATTCTCTGTACACAAGCTAATGAGATAAACTGAATCACACAATATTATAACAGCGTGAACACAGAAATAGCACAATAAAACCTGTAGTCCATCACAAAAAGCTGTAGCACAAGCTGAGAAAAGGGGATACATACTCAGTATTGTGCGTGTCAATAGTATGAAAAAGCTCATGTAGTTCCTCTCCACTCAGAACTCCATCAGCAAAGTAGGCTTTGAATTCTTCAAAGGACAGTTTTCCATCATCTGAAATGAAGAGGAAAAGGAAACATAGTTACAGGTATAGCTTGTTTCACCTTTTTTAATATTAATTCATCTACAGGAAGTCTTGTAAGTAGAACCATGGGACTAAACATTCAGATTGATTTAATTTGGAACCTTAATAACAGATCATATTCAGTGAAACTCTTTTTGTCAAGAAAATGTCAAAACTGGAACTTCTTGAAATAACAGATTGATTTCAGTAGAAGTTTCCTCAGGTCCAGAATGGATTTTCCAGAGAGACCCATAGCCCAGTAGCCAACAGCCTGGCAGTTACGGCACAGTAGCATATAGGAAACTAGATCTGAGTCAGCAGACCTTCTTGTCTGTTTTTATTATAAGTAAACTTCAAAGGATCTTTTTTTTCTTAATGAGTTATAGGAACATTTTTTAAATCTTGAAATTTTCTGGGATGGGAAAACAACTTTCTGCCAGCTCCACACATTTTTTCAATAATGTAGTACACGTTGGAAGCTCAATTAGTACACTGTGGTTGCAGCACACCTCAAGTAATGTCATACATCTCTCAGCCTGCAGAGCAGGGGATAGGTGGAGGGGAGGTGTGCAGAGTGCTTACACCTTGGCTGGACAGCACTGCTGCTGCTGCTGCTGCTGCATTCCTACTGAAAATGGGGGTGGAAAAGTATTCATTTGACCAAACTGACAGGATGTCCAGGACAAGTATTTAAAAAAGGATTATGCAAGGAGGAAACAAGATACACGGTCAGCCTGCATAGAATAGAAGTATTTAGAAGAACTGCAGTAGGGTGTTCAGAATAAATGGTTTCTAATCTCTATCATATTGCTTAGCAGAATGAATTAAAACCAGCAGACCCCTTTTGGGTTTGACTGGTCTGAATTATACCAGGTACTCCATACTATGTGATAAGACAAGGGTAGGCAGCCCCTGGCATGTGCCAATTAATAGCACGTAGAGACATTTTCCTTGGCATGCCAGGAGGTGTGCTGAGGAAATTGTTTCAAAAAATATATTTCTTTTAAGTTTCTGCTCCAGGCTCTTTCAAGAGACTCAGGAGGAGATGCTGCCTGAATAGCCCTCAGGAGGAGCTATTAAGATTTGGGGGGAAAGCCTCTTCTGCAGCACTTGTTGTACCACCACTAGTGGGGCACGCTTCCCTCCACTCCTCCTCCCTGCCCAGTGGTGGCTGCTGCAGCTCTGCCCAGCTTGCTGCAAAGCATTCTTCTGCAGGCTGCTTGGGGGACGTGCCTCCACATGAGAGAGCGAAGGGCAGGGAGTGGAGGAGGGCACTGAAGGTTGAACTGATTCAATCTGCATAGGTTAGTCTAAGCTGCATAGACTGAACTGATAAGCAAGTGAACAGACATTCACTTTTGATTCTGGAAATGCAGCCACATGCCTGCAGTGGCTCCAGCCAGAAGCTGGGGGTTACTAGAGCACACCTCGTTGCTGGTCTGAAGCAGATAGAATAGGTCAAAACTAAACAGCCCACTCTGCAAGCGGGGGTTTGCAGGGGCGGTGCAAAGCATCCTGGGATTCTGGAGGTCTGAGAGTTAATTTGAATCTGGAGGGGATCTGGGACAGAAGTTCAATAAACCAATTTAACCTACATCAGTTAAATCTGATATTACATCCATCTTAAACTGGTTTCAACTGTTTTGAAAATGGTTTGTGTGTACTGAACTTCAGATGTGTTATAGATTTGAACTGGTTTCCAATCACTTATACCAGCGTATGTGTAATTTCTGATCCCAAGCCCAGGGAGCTGCAGACTCCAGGGAGACTCTATGAGGAGAACACAGATTTGATTCTCTTTAAACTATTTAATAGACCCAGTTGAAACTTAGGCTGGAACAGTTTTTCATCAAAAATGTATTTTGGTAAAAATCAAAATTACTTCCTGGAATTTGTTGCCTTTGAAGAAACTTTTCAGTTTTTGTTTTGACCAGTATTCAGATATTAGTTAAAACCTTTTGAGTTTCAGATTCTCAGAATTTCTTTCAAATGTTGACATTTCTTCTGTTTTTGTTCCAAACTGAAATACTTTGATCATAAACCCGCTGGTACCCAAAACATTCTCATAAACAAACTGAGAGGCTGTGACATAGATGATTACATGGTCAGGTGGGTGGCAAATTGGCTTAAGAGTTGCACCCAGAGAGTGATGGTGGAGAGGTTGGTATTGACCTGGAAAGTTGTGGGCAGTGGGGTCCCCCACAGCTTAATCCTTGGATCTGTGCTATTCAATTTCTTCATCAGCGACTTGGATGAGGGCATGAAGAGCACTATGACACAAAATTATGGGGTAAACACACTAGTGGGACAGGATCGAATCCAGGCAGACCTGGCCAGGCTGGAAAAGTGGGCAGAAAAGAATAGGATGGGTTCAACAAAGACAAGTTGTAGAAGGGCACTTTTGGTGCCTGCCACTTTAAGGGCTGGGTCAGGCATCCAACAGGTGGCCAATAGCAGCAGCCATTTTGAGAACTTAGTATATAAAGGCTGCAGTCTGCTGCTGCCAGCCCAGGCAGAAACATCACCTAGCTGAGCTGCAGCAGGAATTACGAGGAGGTAAGGGCAAGAGCTTATGGGGATGGCTAGGAGACTCTTGGTTCTGGGCACGACCTAAAACTGCACCCTGCCGGGGATGGGTGGCCTGGTGGAGCTCCTAGTGGCGTGGGAGCCCCCAGGAAGTGCCAGGCCAGTTACCACCCTGGTGAAAGGTGGATTGGGGTGCCTTTATCACCTCAGCTCCCACAACTGGGTGGGAAATCCCATAGTAGGCCCGAGAATGCGGACCCATGCGAGTGTGGGCTAGAGGTTCAGAAGCCTGACTCAAGACACCCTCGACTGGTCAGTGCTGGGGTTAGGACCAGAAGGGTCAAAAGGGCCAGGGGCCCACTGCAAGGGATGCCCAGAGCTGAGGGCCTGGGGTTCTGACTGGCCTTATAGGTAAGGCCAGGGCCTGTGTGGCCAAAGGTCTCGGGGGGGCGAGGGGGGCACACCTGAGAGGGGGAAGTGTGCAGCGAGCTAGGCAGCCCAGAATGAGGGCAGAGTAGGCCGCCTGATAGGAGGGATTCAGTTGGGGTCCAGACTACAGGATTATGGAGCCCAGAATGGGGCCGGAGATGCTAAGAACTGTGATGCCATATGTGAGGCATGGACTGCGGTATAGGGAAAGTGTGGAGCCACAGATAGCGCCCCCTGGCATTGGGGTGGAGAATGGGCAGCGTCTTGTGTTATACCATCAGTTTATGGAAACAACAAATCATGGCAAGTAAGACTGGGCAGACTGCCCCAGAGAGACAGGTGGGCAGGCTGGCATGAGACCTGGCCCTGCGAGTTGCCCCCTGTCACACAAGTGCAAAGTGCTGCATCTAGGGAGAAGGAATCACTAAAATATCTATAGGCTAGGGGGTGATCTTCTCAGCAGCACAGTGGCAGAAAGGGATCTCAGAGTCATAGTTGACTAAAATGAATATGAGCTGTCAATATGACGAAGTAATCAGTAAAGCTAACTGCACTCTATTATGCATTAGCAGGTCACGAACAGGTCCAGGGAGGTGATACTTCCCTTCTATGCGGCATTGGTCAGGCTGCAGTTGGAGTACTGCATCCAGTTCTGGGTGCTGCACTTCAAGAGGGATGTGGATGACCTTAAGAGGGTCCAGAGGAAGGCCACTCATATGGTTAGGGGCCTGCAGGTACAGCCGTATGAGGACAGACTGGGGGACCTGGACCTCTTCAGCCTCCACAAGAGAAGGCTGAGAGGGGATCTTGTGGCCATTTACAAATTCATCGGGGGAGGAGGTGCGGGCAACAAGAAATAGGAGATGCTCTGTTTACCAGGGCACCCCTTGGAATAACCAGGAACAATGGCCACAAACTGACAAAGCAGATTTAGGTTGGACATTGGGAAGAACTTCTTTATGGTAAGGGTCACCAGAATCTGGAATGGGCTTCCAAGGGAGGTGGTGCTCTCCCCTACCTTGGGGGTCTTTAAGAAGAAACTAGACAAACACCTGGCTGGGGTCATGTGATCCCAGCACTCTTTCCTGCTCAGGGCAAGGGGTCAGACTCGATGATCAATGGAGGTTCCTTCTGACCCTAAAACTATGAAATTTTTCCCCTAAGATGATGGTATTTTTCAAATGAAAAATACTAAAGCCAGGAAGAAAGTGAAATGATTTATGTTCCAAAGAATCACCTTACTGTAGAATCAATGCTGCTTTTGAGGGGTAGCTCTACCTTGGGACTCCCCAAAAAGAAGCCCTGTATCCCCCTGAACCCAAAGTTCTGCCTGGCCTCCATTGTGCAAATAGTCTTACTTTTGCAGGCTCTTCCTCCAGGCTTTCCTCTTCATAGTCCCAGGGAGGACAGATTGGGGTCCAAGGAAGAACAGAGGGAATGGCATACTGGGCTGCATTAGTAGGAGCATAGCCAGCAGCTCAAGGGAAGTGATTATTCACACAGGGTGAGGCCACATCTGGAGTACTGTGTCCTGTTTTGGGCCCCCACTACAGAAAGGATGTGGACAAATTGGAGAGAGTCCAGCAGAGGGCAACAAAAATGGTCAGGGGACTGAGGCACATGACTTATGAGGAGAGGCTGAGAGTCCTGGGCTTATTTAGTCTGGAGAAGAAAAGACTGAGGGGGGATTTAATAGCAGCCTTCAACTACTTGAAGAGGGGTTCAAGAGAGGATGGAGATAGACTGGTGTCAGTTGTGGCAGATGACAGAACACGGAGCAATGGTCTCAGGTTGCAGCAAGGGAAGTTTAGGTTAGATATTAGGAAAAACGCTCACTAGGAGGGTAGTAAAACACTGGAATGTGTTACCCAGAGAGGCAGTGGAATCTCTATTCTTGGCGGTTTTTAAGACCAGTCTAGACAAAGCCTTGGCTGGGATGACTTAGTCAGGGATGATCTTACTTTGAACAGGGCGTTGAACTAAATTACCTCCTTTCCAACCCTAAGATTCTATGACTTCATTGAACTGTAGTGGCACATTAAAGACAGTGTGTTTGGAGCTGAGCAGTCAGCTGTGCTGTTTGGGATGTTGGCACTCCTTAGGAAAAAGGAGTTGGTGGTGTTCCATGACATACCTCTATCTGAACTGAACTGCACTTCCTTAGAATGAAAATGCAGTGCACATCCAAGAATTTCTCTACTTTGCTGGCAACAATAAAAAAAAACAAAACCTGATATCTGACAAGGCATAAAATTCTGAGCATTTTTTTTTCAGATTGGAACATTTCAAAAATAGGCTTTTAATATCTTCCAAGATGCTGTTTGGCAGAGTTGTGAAGAACTTATTGCTAAGGACAACTAGATGTGATGAGCAAACAGCCTGGATACCTGAACCCGCCCCCAAGCATTCTAAGGTAATTCTTAAAGGCCATCCTGCATTGCAGAGTGGCCTACCAACAACTGCCTTCATAGAATTTTTTTCTTATTGGAAGCTTTGGATCCCAACGTTTGTAATTCTGGGGCTCTGACTATCTCCAGAGAAGGTTATAGCTAGAATATACTTGTATCTGAAAATGATGGTAGGACACAGACCACTGCCTTACACATATTATGTCTTGGGGGGAACATTTTTAATACATGTGAGTGGTGGGGGTGTGCACTATTTCTGACGCAAGATGGAACCTTCACCTGCATAGACTCATCTTGAATTTTCAACAAATAGAAAACTACTCTGGTAATGCACAGATTAAGCTTGCAATTGGTGTTTATCTTCATAATGACAGTAGCAATTTGTCACTGTCTAGTCTTCCAAAGACTGCAGTATCCAAAAATGGAATTTTTTAAAAAGTATTCTGTATAATTTTGAACACTAAATATGGTAGTGATCGAGACTGTAAAGCACAAATATGTTAACTTATAAATTTCATATCCAGTAACATTATAGGAATACATGCATAAAAATTTTTAATAAATAATCCACAACATGAATTTTTTGCTTGATTTTGTTACTGTCAGAATTCAGAGAGAATATAGAAGCTGTAAACATAATTAATGTGAGCTTTCAGAGACTGATTTTTAAATACAGTACAAGAGGGATTGGGCAGGGCCTGAGGGGGGTGGGGAGAGATGTTCATGGTATATAGCAATTAAGATACAGATTTTTAAATTCAAAGCCTGAGAAACTGGACTGCTGAAGCAATTTGAGACAGAAGTTGTTCACAGCAGAATGATGTCAGTAGACTTTCACCTCCCTCCACACCATTTAATCTGAACATTAACTGAATGCAAAATAGAGAAGTGAAGAAATATAAATGGATGATTCAAAACTCAGAAGGAATCAATAAAAAGGTGTAGTGTAATAGCGCTAGGAGCTTATACAGGGGCTAATATATCATTAACATAGAAGATGATTAAGAGGTCAGACACACACATTTAATTCCAGGGACACAGGAAAGTCCTGAAGAGACAAGGACACAAGTGGAATCCTGTCCCCATCAAAGTGCATGAGAAACAATTATGGGGCAAATGATAAAGTCTGCCATGTCTCTTAAAATTTGCTACCAGGCACCGGAGCAGTTTCACAAACTTAATTCAAGAGCTCTTGTAAACAAAAGTCATAAGCTAATACATTTGATTCCTTGCCTTTTGTTTTATGACCTGCTCTTGAATTTGGTCTTGTGTATCTGAACAAGTCTCAAAGACGGCTCTGCCAGACTACTGAAACCTGGACTAACGTCTAATTTAAATGGGATTATTATGACTCGCATGAGTATAAATGAGGCCAGAACCAGGCCTACCCACTTCTATTGAGAACACATTGGTCCTGCAAGACAAAAATCTTTGCCCTTAGTGTGAAGAAGACCCAAGAGTGGCTTTAGTTTAGCTGTATATACAGGCGTCCCTCACCATTCATGGGGGATACGCTCCCATGATCCCACCCCCAACGGTGAAATCCACAAATAAGGCACTGCATTCAAGAACGCAGTGCCCCTGGCAGCTGAGGGGGGATGGGTGGGTGAGCACAGCTCCGGCGGTAGCCCGGTGGCAGCAAGCACGGAGCTCCCAAGGAGCTCCAGTAAGGGTTTAAAGTGTATTTAAAATACGGGTTCAGCATTTGCGACTATTTGAAACTGCGAATGCTGAACCTGTGAATCCGGAGGGTTTCCTGTACTCACAATTATGGTCAAAATAAAACATCAGAAACTACAAGAAGCCAAAAAGTGAAGCTGACAATGTTTTGACTTAGGCAAGCAATTTTCTGTGACAGAATTTCCATAAACATATGTTTCAATAGCTACATCTGCCATTTGGCATTATATACAGAGTATCTCAAATGTTGAATTTACTGAGAACAAGACTTATTTATGTGTTTTTGTGTTTAACAAATCTGTTTTAAACATAATTACTTAATACAGGGCGTCAAACTTAAGATCTGCAAGCCAGATCTGGCCTGTAGAGCTGTCATACAGGCATGGGGTGTGTAGAAGAGCAGAGGATTTGGGGATGGGACCCACTGCTGAAATCCAGGGCGGAGAGCCCCACTGGTGACATGCATCAGCAGCGAGGGACAAACAAGGGCTGTATTAACTTCCACTGGTGCCAGCAAGGAGTGAGCCTTGTGATGCCAGGGGGTGAGGTGAGGGGTTGTGTGACAGGATTGGTGCCCAAGGGCTCCAATGATGCCACCCGAATCCTGCAAGGCTCTTGTTCTTGCCTCTCAGGGTCTCACCCTGCTTCCTACCCTGCCAAACTTTGTTCTTGAAAGTAATGAAAGGAGACTGCCTTTGGGGGCTGGTAAGCCTAGGTGCTCTCTCACTCTCTCAGTATTTGCTCGCTTAGGCCCTACATGCCCTAAAGGCAATTTGTGGCCTCCTTCTGCCCTACAGCTAGGCCCATGCCTTACAGGTGTTACTCCATTGCCCATTAATCCCTTGCTAAGCCTCAGCTTTACCAGCTGCTGACTGGTAACCCAGACCCACTGTTTCTGGCTTGGCCTTTCCAATCTCAGCCTTTGGTTGGCCCCTGGCTGCCTCAATCATCATGCCTGGGTTCAGGCTTCAGTCCTCTCAGCTTAGCTGGCCTGTGTCTCCAGTCTCTTGGCCACTCAGCCTTGTCTTGCTTCTGGTCCCAGCCACCCTGGCACCCCTGACCCAGTGTAAGGCTGCTCCCAGTTCAGCGCAGCTGCCGCTTTTGTTCCTGATTCAGGGTAAGGCTTTATGCTGGGTGCCCCTTTGGTACACCTGTGGCCTCTGCTTCTACTCTTTCAGCCACGTCCAGTCCACTGGTTGTACAATGAACAAAAGCAAACATATACTAGCACAATTAACACACGCTTACCACCTAAACAAAACTTACCTTCCACAAACCATAGCTCCTGGGCTAAGGCTCCTTCTCACACTTATGGGAAGCCTCTGTTGCCCTGGACGCTGCATCCCACAGCCTGCTTCCCTGCAGAAGCTTCTCTCACTGCAGGCTGCAGAGCTGGGCTTATGTGCATGGGAGTCCCAGCTCCTTGCAATTACCTGTCTTCCTCTTCACCAAGCATAGGGGTTTTCACTTGCTTAATTAATGTCTGTGAGTGATCTAGCCACTCTGTCTTCTTAAACTGACAGCAGCCCCTGGCTCCCTGGCATGTGTTCCTTCTGCCCAGACTGGCCACTTTAATCCCCTCTCCCAACATCATCTCACAGTCCTCTCCTGGATGACATCTGTCAGAGCTTCCCATCTTCCTGTGAATTATTCTGGCAGAGGCTCCAGGTGTGCGATCTGAGCCTTCCTCCCTTGTGTCTGAGTAGCAGGGTTTGGGTCCCCTGTTACAGCTTGACACTCCTGGATGAATAGTGGTAACATGTAGGGGGTGCACATGCACCCCCTGAGAGCACTGGTACACCCCCTAACAACCAGCATTCCCCACTTAGGAGATGGGCAGGGGGGGCAGGTGGAAGCACTAGTGCCCCCTAGCCTGCTGGGGAATGGGGGCACCAGGAGAAGTGCCCCTGGCCATTCTGGGCATGCCACTGGCACTTCCGGGTCAGCATGATAGGCTGTGGAAAATGCCTCCCCCGCCCCCCCCCCCCCCCCCCCCCAGTGATTGGCGGCCGGGGGAGTGGGGGGCTCCCCCTGGTTGTTGATTGGCTCAGGAGGCACCAATCACCCATGCAAATAGATATCCTTTTAATGATTCGGTTACACAAGCTACCATCTCTGGCTTTAGCCTTCATTGGAAATGATGATTAAAAAAATACTGTAGCATGATTTATACATGAAGAAATGTGAAAACCCATATGTGAGACATCAGTGATCCTTTACAGACTTTCTTAACTGAGGCTGATTTGCAGAACACAGGCCTAGGAGACAGGCTAGAATACACATCCCTGGGACATCTGTCATCTAACTTTTCACTACTTGAGGTAGCTAGTGTTCAGTACCAGCCTGATCCTGCATCAGAAAAATTAATAGGAGTCTTGCTAATGGGAGCCCTGTAGCAAATGTTGTCACTTGCCGCATGATTACTGACTTTCATTAATGGTCTATAAGAAGGCAGGGCAGAGTAGCACGTTATCTTACTGATAATGGTCTTTTGAGAGACCTCATTGTGAGTCTCCTCCCTTCTCCCAGTCCAAGAAAATATGCCCACTTGTATTTATTAGTTCACTTACTGAAGTCTCTAGCAGGGTTGAGAGGCTTTTTTCTAGCTGAAGCTAATCAAGTTAGACCCGTCATGTTAGAATTATCTATGAGCTGTGCTGGGCTCTCTGATTCAGCAAGGGGTTATGCTTCTTCAGTTTTCTTGGTGCTGAGACAAAGCTCACAGCTGGATCACTCTTGGGCTTTTGAGCTAAAAGAACGCATCTGTTAGGGTAGCTTGTCACATTTAGGTTTAGTTGCAGCTGATTGAGTGGTGAATTATAGTATTATTTAAACTTTTCTTTTATATTCAGCCTTAACCATTGCTTAAGTTTTTGTACAGCCTCATTAATATTTGAACTTTCCTTTTGCATCTTGTATCTGCACTATCAGCTATAGCCTTGAACTACCTTTTACAGGGAGCTTATGTTCCAGCATTATCAACACAGGCATGTACAGTGTAAGTCTTGTTACTAGCTCAAGTTAACTGAACTCGGCACTAACCGACTAAATCAGAGGGATGACATGATTGGATATGTTAATGAAGGGTGATAAGAGGTGACTGACTGGACAGTGCAGTTGGGCCACAGCCCTTGGAATTTCCAGAGTTGATGGACAGACCCAATTAGGAGGCTGGGGCATGCCTAAATTAAGACACTGGTGCAAGACCAATTAAGATGTGTACATGTGATGGGCTTGTTTGAACAAAGCAATATGCTGACAAGATAAAAACATGAACAGTATGATGATCACAGGGAAACCAGTCAACAGTACCTGGAAATGAAGAGTCATCAGAGTTGTAAAGTTAAAGAAAAAGCATAAAAGGGGGGCAACACGGAAGTTGGGTGTGTGTCATCGTCAAACAACATCTGGACTGAATAACAGCCAAAAAGACTGCCCACAGATGACCACCCTCTACTTTCAGGAACTCATTGGCCACCTTTTCTGTGAAGTGGAGTAACGTCGGGGATTAAGTGAGACCACTGGACTGTTTTTCCCTCTTTCTAAGTAGAAACTTCTACTACATTTAATGTATTAATAACGTTAGATTTTAGTTAAGTTGAATGGTGTGAGACATATTCCATGTTTATTCTGGGTTGATTATGCTTTAGCGATCCTTTAGCGCCATGAGTGCATAACATCTCAGCCTTGTCACTGTGTGGCTGTTCCCGGTAAGAATAAGTGGTATATGATTATCAGGCCCACTCGTGTTTCATACTTCATATCCCTCATATCTGGTCCAGTTGCTTCAGTGCACTTCAGCTGAACTATCTACCTTAGAGACTTTGTCACAGGCAGCCAAACAGAGGAGGGTGATTCACAGAAAACACACTTTTCTGAAGTCACTCATTCCCCAGACAAATCAAACTGTGTATCATTTTCTTTGGCAATGTTGCCTCAGAGAAACTGGTGTGCAAACATAAGCAAAACTTACAAAACTTCTCAAGTGCCTTTCATAAATATGGCTTTCTTGAAGAACAGACACAGATGCCTATCTGCCTTGGAGGCAAAACATTCATGAAGAGTAAATGTGCTATGGTGAACAAGCAAGCCATAAACAGTACCTCCCATTCAAGCATTGGGTACTTATTTTCAAAACAGTGTTTAATTATAGGAGCATTCCTTCAAGGATATAGCTTATTTAGTTAAAGCTATATTTAGTTCATTAGGCATATTTAGCTAAATATAAATGTATAAATTGTGTTATCACTATAATAGCTATATTTAGTTAATTAAAGCTAGTTAAAACAACCAACATTTCTTCGAGGCAAATGACCATGAAACTAGAATGGGCCTTTGGGGCTACTGAATGCAGTCTCATATATTCACAGGCAATTATTAACTTAAGGTATCACTAAAATCTCCATTTCAAAGCATTGCACATAACTACAAGGCACAATACCTGGAATACCAGCAAAAGCCTGTGCCATAGGTAAAAGCTTGGGCACTGTGCATGTCTTACTACTGCAACAATAGGGAAGCAGTTGGTTAATATATGGTCAGAAGATCCTAGGAAAAGAACCATGTTCCAAACTACATAGGAAAGCAAGCCCCCCACAGTCCATGCCAATCTGTCCTAGGGGAAAGGAAGTAATTTTTACGTATGTAAAAAAAGGCATAAATGATATCCCCATAATTAGACAAGAAGTCAGTAACAGAGCCAGGGCTAGGAATGAGGATTTGTAGCTGCCAGTACTGTAAAAAAAGGCATAAATGATATCCCCATAATTAGACAAGAAGTCAGTAACAGAGCCAGGGCTAGGAATGAGGATTTGTAGCTGCCAGTACATTACTTAAACAGACTGCACTATAGCTGAAAAGAGAAATCCACACATAGGGGATTTATAAAACTCTCATGAGTTCAGAGAAATCCAGGAGGGACAAAAGTACATAAAAATTATGTACAAAGAGACAGTGATGTGTGTGATATAACTAAGTTTCTTCTCCCTAAAATGGTCACGCATGTAACATGCCCAACATAACTGGGACAGCCTCTAAGGAAGACTACTTGACAATGGCCCGCACTTGTAGAAACCAGATTAGGCAAGCTAAGGCAAAAACTTAACTAAAACTAGCTAAAAGAGTCAAGGAAAACACAAAGTCCTTCTTTAGCTACATAGGGAGTAAAAGGAAAACTAATGGGAGTGTGGGGCCGCTGCTCAGTGCCTCAGGATACCTGGTCACTACCACTCAGGAAAAAACGGAACTCCTAAATGACTACTTTGCCTCGGTCTTTCAGACGACCAAGGAGAACAACATGCCAGGTAGGGCACAGAACGAGCAGGGCGGGATTGACACTGTTCCCACCATTGCCATAGAATTGGTGTACGATCAATTAAAAAATTAGACGTATATAAATCAGCAGGACCAGATGCATTCCACCCAAGAATGATGCAAGAGTTGGCCGAAGTAATCGCAGATCCCCTGGCAAAGGTCTTTCAAAAATCATGGGCCACTGGAGAAATTCCAGAGGACTGGAAGAGGGCCAATGTTGTGCCCATCTTCAAGGAGGGGAAGCGTGAAGACCCGGGAAACTACAGGCCAATTAGCTTAACTTCTATTCCAGGGAAAACCCTAGAAACATTCATCAAAGAGGCTATATGTGACAAACTTGCAGAAGGCATGATACTGAATGACAGTCAGCATGGCTTCATCTCAGGCAGGTCTTGTCTGACCCACCTCATTTCTTTCTATGATCAGGTGACTCATCACCTGGACGAAAGAAAAGTGGTTGACATCATATACCTCAACTTCCAGAAAGCCTTTGACCTGGTATCCCATGAGGTACTGATCAGAAAACTGGAAGATATCAGGCTCAACTGCGGGACTGTCAAGTGGGTGTGAAACTGGTTGTGCAGTAGGATACAGAAAGTCCAAATGAATGGATTGGTGTTGTCCTGGTCAGATGTGGGCAGCAGCATACCCCAGGAGTCGGTACTTGGCCCAGTGCTCTTCAATATCTTGATCAATGACCTGGATAAGGGGGGAAAAAGCCCACTGGCCGGGTTCATGGACAACACCAAAATATGGGGTTGTGTGGACACACCCGCAGATAGGCTACAGATACAAACAGACCTAGACAGGCTGGCATGTTGGGCAGAACAGAACTAGATGAGGTTCGATGTAGAGAAATGCGAAGTGCTATATCTGGGAAGGAAGAACCCCCAGCACACCTACAGGCCGGGCATCACTAACCTGACCAGCACTACAAATGAAAGGGATCTGGGAGTAACAATAGACCCTAGCATGAATATGAACCAGCAATGCGACACAGTAGCTGCTAGGGCCAATAAAACTCTGGCATGCCTCAATCTATGCATCTCAAGTAATTCAAAGAAGCGATTCTCCTGCTTTACTCAACATTGGTGCGGCCACAGCTGGAGTACTCCATCCAGTTCTGGGCGTCGCACTTCAACAAGGACATGCTAAAGCTCGAGAGGGTCCAGAGAAGGCCACCCATATGATTAGGGACTTACATGGCAAGCCATACAAGGAGAGACTGAGAAATCTCGGACTCTTCAGCCTAAAGAAAAGAAGGCTGAGAGGGAACCTGATTGCGGCTTACCGTTATATCAGAGACGTACATCAGGGGCTCGGTGAACACCTGTTCACCAGGGCACCCTGGGAGAAAACTAGAAACAACGGCCACAAACTCCTGGAAGATAGTTTCAGGTTGAACATTAGGAAAAACTTCTTCATAATTAGGGTGTCCAGATTATAGAACAAACTCCCCCCAGAGGTGGTGCAATCATCTACCCTAGAGGTCTTCAAGAGGAGATTGGACGGCGACCTACCTGGGGTCACCTGACTCCAGATGTCTTTCCTGCTCATGCAGGGGGCTGGACCCGATGATGCTTTGGGGTCTCTTCCAGCCCTATGATTCTAATTGGCGGGGGGGAAGATAACCAGGGCAGCAGCTCCCTCTTTGTAGGGAGATGCAAAAGCAGCACCTGTTGCTCTGACATCTGACTGTGCTACTGCATCTGACTGTGCTACTGCAGTGGAGCCAGCACTGTCCTGTGCATTAGCAGCTGCCCCAGGCATGGACCTGCTTTGTGCATGCAGCACCTCTTTGCATGCAGCCCATAAATGGAGAGAGTCACTATGTAGAATGTGCAAGAAAGGAGAAATGTGTAGAATGGTAATGAGCAAAGAGAGACACCAAAGGTGGTTTATCCCTTCCCCCTCTGCCTCATCTAACTTAGGTCTTTGATACCTACTGGGACCTTTGGGAGCTACTACAATGCAACAAGTAATAAGTATAGTCTGCACAAAATACTGCCAAGGTACTATTTCAAGAGTGGGCTTGTCACATCAAGAAGAGTGATTATACAGTTAAATAGCAGCCTTAAGACACGGCCCACATCCTGAATAGTCCATGCCTAGCAAGCTTTATGTGTTAGAGCATAGGTGCAAGCACGTGCACCACAAATGGCTTGGGCAGCCTCAGTGTGGCACGTGGCAATTCAGGGAGAGAGGACATACAGTACAGTGACAAGGAGGGCAGGGACCAGGAAACAGAGCAGCAAATCTGACAGGGAGCTTAGGTAAGGGAGCAGAAAGCAAAGCAGAAAACAGCACTGCATCAGGCAAGGAGCTCCAACAAGGGAGCAAAAAGCAGAGCAACAAATTGAGCAGGGAGCAGAAAGCAGAGCAGTAGATTGGGCAGGGGGAAGGGATTGGATTAGCACTCAGGAGGGCATGCGCCCCATTGTATTAGAAGAGCAAATATTGGGAAATATGCCAAGTGAACTGAAATGACAGCCCTTCTTGACTATCTACCAGATACAAAATAGCCAGCACACACAGCTGATGTTTTGAGCTAACCGCATAACAAAGGGTTTGAAGATTATTATATTTCTGCTATGGTAAATACAAATGTAGGTTTTGTACCATCCAAATACATTTAGCATATTGGCACATAGCTAAACAGCACTATTACTGTTTTAAAGAGAAATATATGTATACATACAACCCAGGTTTCAAATCAAATCTGATTTCCATCTGAATACTGAAAATTTTTCTTTCTCTTTAAACATAGGCCCCTTGCCACAAGTACAGAGTTACAGTGAGGAGAGAAAGATCATGAAGAAAAGGGAAGAAAGGGACATTTTTAAAACTCAGAAATTAAACAGGATGAAATGCACATTTTTCCATCATAAACTTCAAAGCTGAGAAAGGTTAAGAGATGGCTCTGAAAGCCATCACGAAATAAGCAGGAGGCCCTTGCTATAATATAGTATTGCAAAGAATGAAGCCTTGGCTGGCAACCAACAGTTTATGAAAATGATGAATTGATTTTGATCCGTGAATTAATTTTAAATGTGTTAATTAGGTTGAAGAATAGGGTGGACAAGAATTAGTGAAACTGATGACATTCATGTCCTCCAGCCGAGATGGCATGTACCCATAAGCACTATTCCAGAGAGAGGAAACTAGAGAGATCACAATAAAACACTTGCTTCTGCCTGGTAAACACTAAGGAGCAGTTTTCAGAGACAACTGGACTCCTAAAGATTTCACTGAGAGCTGAATAAAAGGCAGGGTATAAATATATATATATAAGTTTCTTAGAAACTAGTTTTCATATGTGGCTATCTGCATCTTTAAAACCACAGTACCTTTCCAAATATGACTCTAAGTCCTGAGTTTAGAACACAGGATCATAGGAAAGTAGGGATGGAAGGGACTTCATGGGGTCATCTAGTCTAGTCCCCTGTCAAGGCAGGAGCAACCCTGAATAAACCATCCCAGCTAAGTGTTTGTCTAACCTGCTCTTGAAAACTTTCCAAGGATGGAGAGTCCACAATTTCTCTAGGGAGCCTGTTCCAAAGCTTGACCACTCTCATAGTCAGAAAGTTCCTCCTGATCTCCAACCTAAATTTCCCCTGCTGCAGCTGGCAGCCATTGTTCCTAGCCCTATCTCCTATGGTTAAGGAAAGAACCCATCTCCATCCATTCTGTAATTGACTTTCAGGTATTTGAAGATTGTTATTAAATCTTCTCTCATTCTTCTCTTCTCCAGACTAAATAACTCTAGTTCTTTCAGCCTTTCCTGATAAGTCTTGCCTCCAGGCCCCTAACCATTTTTGGTGCTCTGTGCTGGGCTGTTTCTTGAAGAGTGGGGCCCAAAACTGGACACATTATCCAGGTGAAGTCTCACCAGTGTTGAATAGAGCACAAGGATCACATTCTTTCATTTACAAGTGACACTCCTGTTAATATAGCCCACTCTGCTGTTGGGTTTTTCTGCAATGAGGACACTGTTGGCTCCTATTCAGTTTATGGTCTACTGTAATCCCCAGGTTCTTCACTGCAACCAAACTAAATTTGTGTATGCAATTATTCTGTCCCAACTGCCGGGCTTTGCACTTGTTCCCCCCCGCCCTGCCCCCTTGCTGTATCTACCCCTGACTTTGACAATTTATAATAGCTTCATTTGTATCTTCTCTTTGCCTGATTTGAAACATTGAGAAAACAGTAGGTTAAGACCTGGCAAGCTGGAAAGCAAGACATAGCAGAAATAACATTTATGAAGAATGGAGGGAAGATGGAAAAGTAAGGAATTCTAGTTTACTGAAGAATAATAGAAATAAGCTATTAAATTCAAGGCACTGGTAATAAAAAGGGCACTCAGACAACCTTCCTGGCAAATGCACTCTGCTTTCATATTGCTTACCTGCAGCAAGGGTTAATCTAACTGCAGATAATGATTTTCACCCATTTAAGAATTATTTAAATGTCTAGGCTAGTGGTTCTCAACCTTTTTAGACTTGAGGGACCTTTAGACAGAATCAAGGCACCGCTTGGAAAACACCAGGTCTTAGTTTTCACTTGTTGTTTGACTTCACAAGAATGATAGAGCAATTCTTCTGTTGCAAAGAACTCAGGGGCTAGGGACACATGTTCAAAAAGTCTGAGCCTAAACTGATTCAATCTTTGCAGGTTACTCAAACCTGGCTAGGCTGAATCAGTTTGTAACTGTAAAGGCATCCCAGAAATTCAGGCATGTGGCTCAGCCTAGAAGCCAAGGGGCACTAAAGCAGCCCTCCCTTCCCTTCTTCAGTGCTGAGCTGAGCAGGGGCATGGCCAGGCCCCAGCGGGATGCTCTGATTAGGGAGAGCTTCCCCCCACTCCTGACCAGCCTAGTAGGGAATTTATAACACAGTGTTGGTCACCCCTAACTCAGTGTTTATTAACCCATTAAGAAAACAGAGGGACATTACCAGCTACCTGTTGATTCTGCCTTTGTCCTGTCTGCCACAGCATGGACCATAGGCAGCCTGTGGTCTGCTAGCTAATGCTGAGAGGTGTCTGTGTAAGGCAGAGGGGACCAGGGAATACCTGCTTAGCAGGGAGTGGGGAGGAGAGGTGGGGAGCAGGGGAAAGCCAGGTAGATGCCTGCACTCCCTGCCGAACTCCAGTCAGGGAGTAGAGGGGAGGGTCCAGCTCTGCTGTGGAGTAGAGAGCCCTGCCCAGCCCACAGAGCTTGTTGGGATGCTGGGGGAGAGGGGCTGGTTTAACTTAAACTAGCAAGGGGTCTGGGACAGAAATTGTATAAACTAGTTTGACCCAAATCAGTTAAGTCTGATACTACATTCAACCAAGTTTATCTCAGACTGGTTTTGGCCATTTTCACACTGGTTTATGTGCGCTGAACATCTCTTCTGCTACAGGTTTAAACCAGTTTCTGATCGCTTAAACCAGTTTATGTGCAATGTCTGTCCCCAGCCAGGAAGACCACAATAGAGCAGAATGTTTTTAACACTATGAATCCCTGTTTGAAATCTCTGGGTTTATCATGTGAATAATATTTGCATACCTAGCAGTGCTAACATTATGTGGTACCCCCTGAACATCCTTGAAAGGATCTCAAGGCATCTTACAGTGCTGCGGCACCCTGGTTGAAAATCTGTGGTCTAGGCCCTGATCATGCAAAGACTCTAACACAGGGGTGGGCAAAATGGTGGATCCAGCTAGCGTCCAGACTCCATTTCCCCGCAGCCCCTGCTTGCATGGCTGGGACCAATTTCCATGGAGACCCCAGCAGCAGCCACACTGTGATATGCACAAGGCTGGGGTTTTCATAGAGACCTGTCCCAGCAGCATTGGCAGGGCATGTGACAGGGTGTGAAGCTGGTTCGGAGCTGGGCTGGGATCTTGTGGCAGTTACAGAGTGATCTGGAACCGGGGCAGAGCCGTGATCTGCAATCTGTATGCCCCAGGCAGGGATGTACAAGCAGCATATCGTGGCTGTGCCCCAGCTGCTTGAGCAAAGCTGGGGCCGGGCCACGATCTGTTGCCTGCATGCCCCTGCCACAGCATGCAGGCTGCAGATTGTGGCTCTTCCCTGGCTCTGGACCATGCTGTCACTGCTGCGACATCCCAGCCAGGCTCCGAACCAGCTCCATGCCTTGCGGCACACCCTGCCAGCAGGGGCAGTGCTGGGGAGGGCATGGGGGGGTGGGGGGGCTATACCTACCTCAAAATTTACCGTAGCCCCCCATAACCACCCCTCCCAGCAGCGCTGCCACCGCTGCTGCTGCCTGCTCCTCATAAGTGACAGCAGCTGAGCCCGCCCTGCTCCCGCCTGCAGCATAGCTCCTGTTAGCCCCGACAGGGAAGAGGCTTGTGCCACTGCTGCCTGCCAGCACTGTTGGGGCCAGCCTCCCAGAAATCCCAGCCCAGCACTGTCACAGGGCAGCTGCTGCTGGAGTCTCCATGGAAACCAGCCCCAGCCACACAAGCAGGGGCTGCTGGGAAATGGAGTCCACTGCCAGCCGGATCCAGTCCGCGGGCTGGACTTTGCCCACCCCTGCTCTAACACATAAATAACGACTTGTGAGAATGTGCTCTCCTGGACAAGGGATCTACTGATGCGTATAAATTTGCTCATAAGCCTGAGGGCTTGCAGGATCAGGGCTGTAGTATGTTAGTATGAAGTGAACTTAAACCCTCAGTATTGACATATTTTATCTTTGTACAAATACTAAGGTTTTATATCTTGAAACTCACTCCAGTGGGTTTTGGAATGAAACTGTAAAGATCCTTGGATAAAACGTGCCATGGAAGTGAAAACAGTTTCATTGTTTCATAGTCTCGTAGTAGATAGGGTCAGGAGGGACCTGAACAGATCATCTAGCCTGACCCCCTACCACAGGCAGGAATGAATGCTGGGTTCACAAGACCCCAGGCAGGTGATCATCCAACCTCCTCTTGAATTTGCCCAAGGTAGGGGTAAGGACCACTTCCCTGGGAAGCTGGTTCCAGATTTTGGCCACCCTAACTGTAAAATATTGCCTTCTGATCTCTAACCTAAACCTATTCTCCATCAGCTTATTACCATTGTTCCTCATCACCCCAGGTGGTGCTGGGGAGAAAAGGGCTCTACCTATTTGCTGTTGATCTCCCCAGTGAGCTTGTAGGCAGCCACCAGGTCCCCCCTCAGCCTCCTCTTGCTGAGGCTGAACAGGTTCAGGTCCCTCAGTCTCTCCTTGTAGGGCCTGTCCTGCTGCCCTCTCACTAAGAGGATGGCCCTGCTCTGAACCCTCTCCAGGCTGGCCACATCCCTTTTGAAGCGCGGTGCCCAGTACTGGATGCAGTACTCCAACTGCAGCCTGACCAAAGTCCAACAGAGGGGGAGTATCACCTCTCTGGACCGGCCTGAGATGCACCTTTGGATGCACGACAAGGTATGGCTGGCCTTGCTGGCTGCAGTCTGGCATTGGCGGCTCATGTTCATCTTGGAGTCAAATATTATTTAATAAAATATTATTATCTGTAATATACACCAGACTGCTCCCATTGGAGTCAATGGGAACTTTACTGTTGACATTAAAGGAAGCAATTAGACCAATACTGAACATTTTTTTAAATTTCATCCTAAATAAGGCTCAAAACATACCTGTGAAAGAAATAACTATAAATTGTGACAGCTTGAGGAATCTGTCCACATACAAATTGAGATCTCTGCTGTATCATGGAATGCCTTGACATGTAATGAATACAGTAAACAGTGAGAAGGGCCATATTACATACTTGCCAAGCCAGGTATGCTGGCAGTTCATTAAACCTTAATGATGGCTTATTTAAGTGGAAACTCCTTGGGACAAGAGTTGGCTGAAGGTAAGAGTTCAACCAGTTCCTTCAACTTCTCTGCAGAGGAGGAGGTACAGAATGCAATTTACCAAACAGAAGGCCAGATCTGATGAAAAGCAGGGTTTATAAAGGACACACAGGAGGAATACAAGTCCAGGGTTTTGGAGGAACAGGAAGCTGTGGAATATGCTTTCCTCACAGATCAAGGCACGTTAAAATAAGGGTGACCTGGAATAGATCTCGAAAAAAACTATGAGCTACAAGAGAAGGACCCTGCACTCTTTGGAAGACTCTGATCAGGGGAAACAGAAGTAAGGAAATGAACAGACAGCTTGGGTGTTTTTATGTTTGTTTTGTGGGTTTTGTTTCTTGTTGTTGTTTTTTGACTGCGACTGTGTATCTTTTATGCTATCTCAGTAAAACATCATTAGTTTTAGAATCCTAAGCAAAGTCTGTGCATCATGTGCCTATGGAAAGTTAACATTCAGTCCAGAGTGTCTACCAGGTCGGAGCTCTGGGAAGGGGTATCCTTAAACTACTGGAATATCTAAGGAGTTGTATTAGAGCTGTGCATGACACAGTCATTTTACAGACGGGTTGCATGAGGTTAAGGAACTTTTTCAAAATCATACAATTAGCCAGTGGTGTTAAAGGTTTGCAAAATCAGAAGTTTTGACACGCAAACCCAGCTATTTTTTTGCAAAAAGGATTAATAGATTAATAGAAGGCAGGAGGGACAATTTTGATGGTAAGATATGATCGCCTGAATACCAATGGCAATAGAGCATCATCAAATGAGATTTCCAATGGGTCTACATGGTTACTTGGTATTCAGACAGTGCTTTCTCCATCCTTAATTCTGGCCTGTTTCAATTTTTTTATATTTTCACTGTGTGGTTGCAATCATTCTTGCTACATAGCATTTACTGTAAATGTAAATCTGTTTTTTAACTTCTCTTGTTTTATTCAGATGTTACCTAAGGTGTTTTGGAGTTATCTTTCTCTCGAGAATTTAAAAAATGTATGAAATAGGAATACAAGCTACAATCTGTACTTCTTCACAATAACCAATTCTTATTTATATGCTAATAGAGGTGTCTACATTTAACTTGCCTTTTGTAGATCTGTCATACTGCAGCTGTTTGTTGTGCTTGTTTAAATCCCTGATCATATTTAATCTAAGTATTTCTAGATGTTACAGGGAAAAAATGGGGAACCCCCAAATCACAGGGATTACAGCTCTGTGCATAGAGATGAATTTAGGAGAGGGGCAGAGGTGATGGGGTGGGGAGGTGAAACCCCCAAATTTAACTTGAATAATTTCATATCAAAAGGGTTGGGGGCATTTTTGGATTAATTTAGCTATTTAGCATTTTTTGATTAATTTAGCCCAGATACTTTGTTCTAAGTAAATCAAAGATCTGCCATATTCCTAGCATCTAAACATTTGTCAAGGGGCAAGAGCCAAAGAAATGTGTGGAGGAGGTAAAGGTGGAGTTGCTAGGTTCCCAGCCACTGCAGTCTTCAGTGCGTCTTCTGGTAAGCCTGAATTTCAGCAGTTCTATCAGACTACAAAAGTAATGACTAATTATTTCAACGAATTCCCTGTTATCAGCATTTTACATATGGGTAAACCAATGTACAAAGGGTAAATGATATTACCAAGGCCTCAGAGAGAGTCAATGTCAGAATTGAGAATTACTTACCTGTTTATATACCTGTGCATGTTGTCCCTTTGACCAGGCAATCTCTAATATACTGTGCTGCCCCCTTTTGTGGCCAGTGGTCAATATAGACTGGCCAAGAGACTGATCAAATGCAGTCAGCCATCTGGGAGAGAGCTTGTAAAATGCTTAGTGCTCTTGGTAACAGTTCAGCCAGCACTGTTTCCTCAGCCATGAATTGGTCTGGGATGAAATAACTGGGTTTGTAGTCTTGAGTAACTCTAGGAGTCAGAGCTATAGTTATGCATCCTGGGGCAGAGGTAATACACAGGGCAGAGGCAGCAGCCAGAAGTCTGCTGCTGCTGGTAGACACACAGACAAGAGCTAGGGTTTTTTAAATAATTGGGCATATGCTTTCCATTTACAGCCCTCCCCCTCCCCCCCCCCCCCACAAAACAGGTGGGAAGGGGATGAAGACCATACAGTTAACATATGCCAGGTAGCTCAGAGAGAGTTAAGAAATCATACTGGTGTGATGAGAGCCACATTCTCCCACCTCCACTGGAGAGAAGAACAGAAATGATCTCTTTCTCCCTAGGCAATGAGATCAGAATGCTAAAGGAGAACAGTCCAATGAGAAAGTGAGAGGACATGCCTCCTCCTACTCGGCATTCAAGAGAGAGAAGG
This sequence comes from Alligator mississippiensis, assembly GCF_030867095.1. Taxonomy (NCBI): domain Eukaryota; kingdom Metazoa; phylum Chordata; order Crocodylia; family Alligatoridae; genus Alligator; species Alligator mississippiensis. Next base: position 46,290,093 of record NC_081826.1, read on the forward strand.
GAGAAAGAGGAGAAACATATAATGATATGTAGTGTCAGAGCATTGCCTTCTGATCATTTTGTGGTGTTTTGTGACTCCATTTAAAAATGAATCAGTTCTCCATTAATTGGAGGATGAGAGTCACTGTTCTAAGATAAAGAGGTCCAGTCTTATTAGTTCATCCTCCGTACTTTTATTGTTTCTCCATTACCAGTCAGACAGTTTGCTCATGGATTTCTGGGAGAAAGTGCATGCTTGAATTTCCCCCTCTTGCACTAATGGAGGAAGATCATAACAGAAGCCTTGGATCATGGACCCATAGTCAGAACAGGGGCCAGTGTAGCTATAACTAGTGATTGGTACAGTCTCACTTGATTGCAATTCACTGAACGCATCTACATGTCTCCCTACATTGCCTTTGTTACTGTACCATCATTTAGTACTTTCTTTTGGAAGTACTAAATGATGGCACAGTAACTGCCCATGCTGTACCATGTGTGCTGTGCATGGTTATTTTGAGCTGCTAAATTGCTGTAGCAATGCACTATAACAAGGTAGTGTATTGCTATGGTGACATAGCTGTGGCATCACGGTTTGTGACTGCTGCTGCTACGTCACCATAGCATGTTGCTACAGCGATGTAGGGTCACATATAGATGCGCCCACTGGGTGCATCTGTGTATGCAAATGCTGCTGGAGTGGGTTTACTCCAGAGTACATTACCCTGGGCAGGTGGGAATTTGGAAGCAGATTTGCAGCTCTGCCCCCTCTGGCCCTGCACTGGCCCCTACAGCAGCCAGGGGGAGCTCTAGACTCCAGTGACTGACAGGGAACATGGGGCCAGGAGACTGCTGTCTCCTGGCAGGGGCTGGGAGATTGCAAGGGAGTTTGCATTTTTCAATGGCTGCTGAGCACTAAGCTGATGTTTTTAGTGACCTGTCCACAGTGACACCCAGATCTCTTTCCTATGTGGTAACAGCTAATGTAGAGCCCATCATAGTGCAGGCATAGCTTGGGTTATTTTAGCTCAGGTGCATCACTTTACACTGATTTTAATCTGCAGTTTAGTTGCCCATTCACTCAGTCGTGCCAGATTCGTCTGTGATTCCTTACAGTTCGCCTTGGTCTTTACCACTATGACTAATTTTGTCATCTGCAAAACTAGTCACCTTGCTAGTCATCCCCTTTTCCAGATCATTTACAAATATGTTAAACAGCACTGGTCCCAGCACAGATCCCTGGGAGACCCCACTGTTTATTTCTTTCCACCCTGAAAACTGATCATTTATGCTCACTCATTGCTTTCTATCTTGGAGCCAATTTCTAATCCAAGAGTGGACATTCCCTGTAATCCTGTGACTACCTAATTTATTTAAGAAGCTCTGATGGGGAGTGTGGCAGAGCACAGGGTGCTCCTGCCACTTTAAGGCAGCCTCCAGGTGCCTGATTGCGGCAGCCATTTTGAGGCCTATATAAACCAGGCAGTTGGGCTGCAGGAGGTCAGGCAGCAACATTGCCTGGCCTTAGAGCTGCTGTGTACGACCTGGAGGTAAGGGGGAGCTGCAAGGGGTTGGCAGGAGGCTCCTGGTCCTGGTCTTGGGCATAACCTGAAACTGCACCCTGCCGGGATTGGGTGGTCTGGTGGTGCTCTCAGTGGCGCGGGAGCCCCCAGGAAATGCCAGGCCAGTGATCACCCTGGTGAAAGGCGGGTCGGGGTGCCTTAACCCCTAGCTCCCACCACCACCGGGTAGGTTACCCTAGTGTTTACTGGAGGGCCGAGAGGGCCCGTGTGTGTGTGAGGGGCCCAGAGAGGGCAGACCCCGAGAGTGGGAGTGATGTGGGCGAGGTGCCGCGGTTGCTCCTAGGAGGAAGGGAGTAGTGGCACGGTGAGGTCCAGTGTTAGTGAGTGGCTAGAGAGACCCAGCCCGAAGGGGAGAGTCCCCTCGACTGGCCCATGCTGGGGCCAGGACCAGTGAGGGTCAAAAGGGCCGGGGGCCCACCACAAGGGACGCCCAAGAGCCGGGGGCCTGGGGTCCCAACTGGCCTTGAGGTGGGCCAGGGCTAGGTAGCCGAAGGTTCCGGGGGAACCACACCCGGGAGGGGAACAAGGCTTCGGGTGGGTGAGGTAGCCCAGATGATGGCGGAGCGGCCGCCTGAGTAGGGAAGACCATAGTGGGGTCTTGCACGGAAGATTCTGGGGCCCAGTGTGGGGCCAGTGAGATGTTGAACACCATGATGCCATCTGTGAGGCTTGGGCTGCGGTATTAGAGGAGGTCGGAGCCGCAGAGCGCCCCTGGGGATCGGGGCAGTCGAAGGGCAGCCTTCCGCTTAATTAACATCCTAATTGAACTCATTATCATCAAAGGCGTGGCAGGCGAGATAAGCGGGCGGTTGCCCAGAGACAGGTGGGCGGGCCATGAAGAGCTCGGCCCTGAGTAGGCCTGCTGTCACGGTGACAGGCGGGCAGGCCACAGAGTTCGGCCCCGGGAGGCCCCCCCTGTCACAGGGAGATCTCGTCAAAGGCTTTTTGGAAGTCTAAACATACTATGTCCAATGGATCACCCAAAACCACCTGCTTACTGACACCCTCAAAGACCTCTAATAGATTGAGGCATGGTTTTCCTTTGGCAAAGCTGTGTTGATTCTTTCCCAGCAAGTCATGTTCATTCATGTACCAAATAATTCTTTTGTTTATTATTGTTTCTACCATTTTTTTCCAGGAACAGAATAGCCTGTAGTTCTTTCTTTAATATTGGCAATGTTCCAGTCCTCTGGTACCAAGGTTGCATACTACAGTTAAGAGCACAGCAATTTCTGATCTGATTTCCTTCAGGACCCTAGGGTGAGTGCCATCAGGTCCTGTGATTTGCTACTCCTTAGTTTATTAATTTCCTCTATGAACTCATCTACCAAAACCTCAATTTGGGTCAGCTCCACTGACTTGCCCATAGAGAGGAGTGGATCTGGTGAGGGAATTTCCTTAACATCTTTCACAGTGAAGAAGGATACAAAGAATGTTTTTAGTCTCAGCAATGGCCTTCTCACCCATTAGCACCCCCTTTTACATCCAAAGGCCCAACCTACTCCCTGGAAGGTCTTCTACTTCTAATGTATTTAAATAATTTTTTTTATTTAATCTTTTATGTCTCTAGCAAGTTTCTCCTCAAATCCTTTCTTAGTTTGTCTTATTACAGTTTTACATTTGATTTGCCAGAGTTTATGCTATTTTTTCCTCATTAGGATTTGACTTCCACTTTTTGAAACAAGCTTTTTTTGAAAGAAGCTTACTGCCTCTGTAACTCTGCCATTAAACCATGCTAAGTTTCTTTTGGTTCACTTTCCATTTTTTTGTTTTTTTTATTTGTGGTATGCATTTGTCCTGTGCTGCCTTAAGCAGTCACCATGCTGTTTGCACATTCTTCACATCCTTAGGGGCCCCTTTTAACTCTTGTCTAACTATCTTCCTCATTTTGATATAGTCTCCTTTTTTAAGTTAAAGTGTATTGTAAGTTTAAAGTGTACCTTTTCTGTACTGGAAGAATGGTAACTTGTCCCCCTTCAGTTTTATCTTTTCTACACCAAACAAATCCAATCTCTTCGTTTTTTCCTCAGAGGTCATGTTTGCTAAATCATTTAACATTCTCATTGCTCTCCTCTGGACTCCACAGTTTTTTCTGTATCTTTCTTATAGTGCTTGAAATTGGACACAGCATTTCAGCTGAAGCCTTACCAGTGCCAAGTAGGGCAGAATAATCTCCTGTCACAAGGTGATGAGAAGGCTGTCATTTTGAAAGAGCTCTACGTTAACACTATGTACAAGACTTTTGCACATTGTGTATGTTGCAGTAATGTCATTCATGCAGCAGTAAATCAATATATAGCTTCCTACAGTGCTGAATATCATTTACAGTGTAACAAATCCAAAGTCATTCTTGTAGAAGGCAAAGTAGGGTGGCACCTTAGAAACTAAGGCTTTGCCAGGTTAGTCCTCTGCTCTGTATACGACAGTAACAAGCAGGGAGCCATTTGAAAAAGGTATCAGCTTTCACAGATGACAGCCTACTCCATCAGATGAAGCTGCTGTTTGTGGAAGCTTATGCTTTTCTGAATGCTTAAGCTTCTAAGGTACCACCCTGCTCTGCCTTCTGCCTGACTTTGACTAACGCAGCTAACCACCTCTTTCTATTCATTCTTGTGAAACAGGTGTTGACAATGGCTTACACAAGTTACAAGTGTGGTCAAACTTCAAACAGCCTATGGCATCTCTCAGGAAATAGCTCACTGACCAGTCTTAGAAGCATACCTGATTACTTTTAGCATGGCATACGAGTTTGCTTGGCTAAATCCAACAGAAACAAAAGACCTTTAGGCTAGAGACAGACTTTCAAAAAGCCAGAGCCTGAATTGATTCAATCTTTGCAGGTTAGTCTAATCTGCCTAGATTGAACCAATTTGCAAGTGAATAGACATCCACAAAATGCAGGCACATGCCTACAGAGGCTCAGGCCAGGAGCTGGGGGGTGCTAGAGCAGCCCTCAGCTTCAGGGAAGCTGTAGTGGGGGGGGCATGGCCAAACCCAGCAGTAGCTTGGAGTGAACGGGTTGAATTTCCCCCTCCCTGTCCCACCAGCATGGACCCAAGCTGGGGTCTGCGGGGTGTTCTTCCCTCGCTGCTGCCACAGTGGAGCCAGGAGCACAGCCAGACACCAACCAGCATGGCCCCTGAGGCAGAAGGGGCAGGGAAGGGGTTAATTCCCGCCTCTATTCCCACTTCCCCAAGGGGCCGCAGCCAGGGTCTGCCCACTGCCACTTGCTCCCTGCAGGGACTTTGCAGAGAGATAAGTCCCCTCATACCTCCTCTGCCAGATGCTGGAGGGAAGGGGCAATAATCCCCCTTGCCTAAGAGGCTGTGCCGGCTGACCTCTGGCCACACCATGCCCTTGCTGCTCAAACAGCGAGCGGTTAGGGCATTGACAGGGCAACAGCCCCTGTCCTGGTGTCTGGAGAGCGCAAGCCTCTTCTGCGCGGGGGGGGGGGTGGTGTCAGCACTGCCGTGGACTGCACAGGGCAGGCAGTGGCACTGAAGCTCGGAGGGAGCCTTGGCCTCCAAAACCCCTAGCACTGCCACCACCACACAACTGCAGCAGCTTTCTCCACCCCAACCCTGCCTGCAGCACAGTCCCCCTGCTGGGAAGAGGCTCATACTCTAGGACTCCGTGATGGGCTACAGTCTCCATCAGGGTCATTACCCCCTCACCACTCCAGGGGTGAGGTGTGTCCAGAGGCCGGCTAGCAGGGCACCTTAAGCAACGGGGCAGAGAGGGAAGTTATTCCTCCCTCCCTCCGATGTCTGGTGGAGGGGGCAGAAGGGGGCTTATCCTGTCGCTTGCTCCCTGCAAGGAGTGTGTGGTGGTGATTGTGGGAGAGGGCAGACCACACTGCTATGTCACTGCCAGCCAAGAGCAGCACCAGCTCATCCCCAGGGTGGCCCCACCTGGGCACCCACACACTGTGCTTCAGTGTCTGAGGACACAGCCCAGAGCCACAAGCCATCACCACCAGCTGGGACTGAGCAAAACTGCCAGCCATGCCAGCCCTGGCCACGTGGTAAGCCCCACACTAGGGGAAGGCCCTTCCCACCCCAGCCCCTGCCCCCTCTCTCTTCCTGGCCCACTCGCACCCCCTTGGCCCTGGGTTACCCCCCACAGCATACAAGGAGGTGGAAGACAATGCAGAACTTTATCAAGCAGCTTGTGCCCCCACAGCTAGGTGGACACAGGCCTCTTGCATGCTAAGGAGTGTGTCAATGCCAGCCATGATGTTCTTCTCAGCTGTGGGGAGCAGGGACATGTAGCGCAGCCACAGGTAGCCCTCCAGGCAGTGGCAGAGATTGCAGGGCAGCCCAGGCTTACCCCTTGCACCGTCAAAGCTCAGGGTCCCATGCCAGGTTTGCATGTGCACCCAGGGCACCATGGTAATCAGTAGCAGCAGAGCCTAGTGGGTCAGGCACCCCTTAGTCTGTGCAAACAGCTCCTTGCACACTGCCCATGACACACCCAGCAGGGGCATGCTTAGGGCACAGGGCCTGTGTGTGGGGGCTAGCCCTGGGGCACTTCCAGCAGGTAGGGTGGTTCCCCAGTGAGGAGGGGCGGGGCTATCACAGTGCCGCACTGCAGGTCCAACACCCCTGGCATGAAGCGGGCACACTGCACCAGGGCTGGCAGGGCAGAGTTTCAGAAGATGTGGGCATTGTGGGCACTGCCTGCCCAGCCGGCACTCACATGCATGAAGGCACTGCAGTGGTCCACGAAAGCCTGGAGCACTGTGGAATGAAAGCCCTTATGGCTATAGTAGGAGCGGTCCCTGTGAGGCAGGCAGGTGAAAGGTTTGTGACCTGACCTGTTTTGGGAGATCTGCTGCTTGCCCAGAGCCCAGATCCGAGACGTCACAGAGGGACTATCGAGACACATCCAGCCCTCTGTCTGCTACCACATGCTACTCATCCATGTGGGCACCAATGATACTGCCAGGGGAGAACCTGAGTGTATCAAAAGTGACTGCAGGGTTCTGGATGCAAGTGTGAGGGGCTCAGGCTGATCCTTCCGGTCGAGGGAAGGGGCCTGGGCAGGAGCAGGTGCATCCTGCAGGTCAACACCTGGCGGCGCAGATGGTGTTGCCAGCAGGGATTTGGCTTCTTCAATCATGGGATGTTCTTCCAAAAAGGTTTGCTGGGAAGAGATGGGATCCACCTGATGAAGAGAGGGAAGAGCATCTTTGTAGAAAGGCTCACTAACTTAGGAACCTAGTGAGAAGGGCTTTAAACTAGGTTTGCTGGCAGATGGAGACCAAGGACTTGAGGTAATTGAGGAAGCAGGAGTCCTGGAGGAAGAGCAAACAAGGAGGTGGCAACAGGGGAGGTGCTATCATACATGTCTTCATCAACGACCTGGAAGATGGCATTGAGTGTGCCCCCAGCAAGTCTGCAGATGACACCAAGCTGGGGGGAGTAGTAGATGCCAGAGGGTAGGGCTAGAATTCAGAGTGACCTAGACAAATTGGAGGATTGGGCCAACAGGAATCTCATGAGGTTCAATAAAGACAAGTACAAAGTCCTGCACTTAGGACAGAACAGTCCCATGCACCAGTACAGGCTGGGGGCTGATTGGCTGGACAGCAGCTCTGCAGAAAAGGACCTGGTAGTTACAGTAGACAATAAACTGAATATGAGCCAGCAGTGTACCCTTGTTGCCAAGAAAGCTAACGGCATACTGGGCCACACTGGTAGGTGTGTTGTCAGTAGGTCAAGGGAAGTGATTATTCCCCTCTATTCTGCACTGGTGAGGCCACATCTGGAGTATTGTGTTCAGTTTTGGGCACCCCACTACAGAAAGGATGTGGACAAATTGGAGAGTTCCAGTGGAATGCAAGAAAATGGTGTGGGGGCTCAGGGACATGACTTACGAGGAAAGACTGAGGGAAATGGGGTTATTTAGTCTAGAGAAGAGAAGAATGAGAAGGGATTTAACAGCAACCTTCAACAACCTGAACAGGGGTTCAAAAGAGGATGGAGCTAAACTGTTCTTAGTGGTGGCAGATGACAGAACAAGGAGCAACAGTCTCGAGTTGCAGCAAGAGAAGTTCAGGTTAGATGTCAGGAAGAATTATCTCACTAAGAGGGTAGTAAAGCACTGGAACAGGTTACCCAGAGAGGTAGCGGAACCTCCATCCTTGGAGGTTTTTTAAGACCCGGCTAGACAAAGCCTTGGCTGGGATGATTTAGTCAGGGATTGTCCTGCTTTCAACAGGGTGTTGGACTAGATGGCCTCCTGAGGTCCGTTCCAATCCTAACATTCTATGACTTGATATGGGTCCCCATCCAGGGCCCTGATGCACTGGGGGAAGCCCAGGGCATGGAACCCTGCCACCACTGCTAGGGGGTTGTGCACATGGAGCACCGTTTGTCCTAGCACATAGATTCATAGATTCATCGATTCATCGATGTTAGGGTCGGAAGGGACCTCAGTAAATCATCAAGTCCAAACCCCTGCATAGGCAGGAAAAAGTGCTGGTTTCAGATGACTCCAGCCAGATGCCTATCTAACCTCCTCTTGAAGACCCCCAGGACAGGGGAGAGCACTACCTCCCTTGGGAGCCCATTCCAGATTTTGGCCACTCTAACTGAGAAGAAGTTCTTCCTAATGTCCAGCCTAAATCTGCTCTCTGGTACCTTATGGCCATTATTTCTTGTGACCCCCAGGGGTGCCTTGGTGAGTAAAGCCTCACCAATTCCCTTCTGCACCCCCATGATGAATTTATAGGCAGCTACAAGGTAGCCTCTCAACCTTCTCTTGAGGAAGCTGAAGAGGTCCAGGTGCCTTAGTCTCTCCTTGTAGGGCTTGGCCTGCAAGCGCTTAACCATACGAGTGGCCCTTCTCTGGACCCTCTCCAGGTTATCCACATCCCTCTTGAAGTGTGGCACCCAAAACTGGGCACAGTATTCCAACTGCAGCCTGACCAGTGCCCGATAGAGGGGAAGTATCACCTCCTTGGTTCTGTTTATCGTGCATCAGCAGATGCATGACAAAGTGTAGTTAGCTTTGCTGATGACTTCGTCACACTGACGACTCATGTTCATCTTGGAGTCCACTAGGACTCCGAGATCCCTTTCCGTTTCCGTGCTGCCGAGCAGGTCATTTCCTAGGCAGTAGGTGTGTTGGACATTTTTCCTCCCTAGGTGCAGCACTTTGCATTTCTCCTTGTTAAATCACATTCTATTGTTTTCTGCCCATTTGTCCAACCTGTCCAGGTCTGCCTGTAGTTGTTCCCTGCCCTCCGGTGTGTCCACTTCTCCCCACAGTTTTGTATCATCCGCAAACTTGGACAAAGTACGCTTCACTCCCTTGTCCAAGTCACTGATGAAGACATCGAAGAGTATCAGTCCAAGGACTGAGCCCTGCGGGACCCCACTGCCCACGCCCTTCCAGGTTGACACCGACCCATCCACCACCACTCTCTGGGTACGACCCTCTAGCCAATTTGCCACCCACTTGACTGTGTAATCATCCATGTCACAGCCTCTTAACTTGTTCACCAGTATGGGGTGGGATACCGTATCAAAGCGCTTCCTGAAGTCTAAGTAAACGATGTCTACCCCTGCTCCTGCGTCCAGGTTTTTTGTAACCTGGTCATAAAAAGAGACTAGATTAGTCAGGCATGATCTACCTGCTACGAGCCCATGCTGGTTTCCCCTCAGCATAATTTTTCCTGCTGGGCTGTCACATATATGAGCCTTAATAATCTTTTCAAAGACTTTGCCAAGGATGGAGGTGAGACTGACTGGCCTATAGTTGCCTGGATCTTCCTTCCTCCCCTTCTTGAAAATAGGAACCACGTTGGCCCTTTTCCAGTCCTCCAGGACCTGGCCCATGCGCCACGAGTGCTCAAATATTCTTGCCAGTGGCTTTGCAATGACATCAGCCAGTGCCTTCAGTACCCTCGGATGGAGCTCATCCGGGCCTGCCGATTTAAATGCATCCAGTCCTTCCAAATGACTCTGCAACATCTCAGGGTCAATTCTTGGTAGTCTGGCACCCTGCTGTTGCCTCTCTACAATCCCATTGTGAGACTTGTCGTGCCCCTCGTTTAGGAACACTGAGACAAAGAACTCATTGAGGAGTTCAGCCTCTTCCCCCTGTCTGTCACCAATTGCTTTTGCCCACTCAGTAGTGGTCCTATACCACCCTGGGCATCGCATATCTCCGAGACAGTCTCCCCAGCAGTGGCCTTGTCCACCACAACGAGATGCCCTACATAGTGAAGGCTGGTGGGTGTGGGCGAGGGCCACCTGGATGTCTGCAGGGACAGGGGGCTGCATGGCGGTGTCCTGCAATTCCAGTTTTGTCCGGAGCTGCTTGAGGAAGTTCCAGAAGGTGGCCCGGGTCATCCTGAATGGCTTCAGCCACTGCTCATCATCCCAGGTCTGTTGAATGACATGCAGCCACCAGTTCTGGCTGGCCCAGAGAGTCCAGAGGTGACAGGGCTGGAGGCCCAGGAGGGCAAGGATGGCCCCGATGGTGGCATCCAGCAGCATGTTGCTGGCATCCCTGCTGAGATCCAGCCAGCTGGATGGGGTGCAGGCAGCAGCTGCATGGCAGTGGCCCTGGGATGGTGTGCTGTAGCTGGGCAGGCAGTTGCTGTGCGTGGGGGAGCTGAATGGGCCCAGATGGCCATGGGCCAGCTGGTGGTCAGCACGGTGGGTCAGGAGGGCCAGCACAATGGTCAGCAGGGGCCTGGGGTGCCAGTCACTGCTGCCACGGGCAGGGACTGGAGTAGCCATGGCGCAGGGAGGCAGAGTTGGTGAACAGACAGCTGCCTCATGTTGCCCCTGTGCTGTGCACATTGCTCCTGGCCAGGGAAGTGGCCTTTTCAAGATGGCTGGTAGCTGCTGGCAGCTGCACCCAGAGCCAGGACCACCCGTCCCCTCCAACATGGCAGCAGAGGCCTATTGTAGGACTGCAGGAAGTGGCACAGTTTGGTGCTAAGAGCAGCAAATCTGTTGCCAAGTCCCTGCATGTTTAGACCCCTGCCCAGAAGCATGTACTTGCAAGTAGTTTACTTGCAGGTAAACTGATCTCGGGTCTAATGCATGTGTAGAAGCACCCAGAGTGAATAAATGGCTTGCCCAAAGCCACATAAAAATTCTGTGACAAAAATGGGAACTGGCTTCAAAATTAGGACTTGATCCTGCAAACACTTACATTTGCAAATAATTTAGCCAGTTTCCCTTTTGGCTATCTCTTTAGTGTGTTTATAGGACAGACCACATGTGCATGTGTGCATGCCAAGAATTTCTAGTACTGTATTTTACATAATGAAAAAGTATCAATAAAAACAAAATTGTCATGAGTGTAACACTGGGGTTTTGTAATATGTATACATAAATTATGTTCAGGGCATTCATCCTGCTCTCTGACATGTGGAACATGCATCTGAAAAATGTAGGAGAAGCTTGGCCTCAGAAAATACATTCTCATGTTTTAAAGCAGCAAAAGTATGACTATTAGTAATATTGTATTCAAATGATATTCTGAAATACTGACTAGTAAAACATAAATATCCAAAGAACAAATGTGCTAGTCGAATTCATAGGCCAAAGAGTTCCGTTGAATGTACATGCACAGAATTGAATAGGCCAAAGGCTGCAGTCTTCACTCAAGAAAAAAGCTGAACTCCCATTGGTGTCCAAGAGTGAGAAGAAAAATAAACTGATAGATTCTGCATGCACTATCCAAGGGCAGAATGGACCCTACATACACAAATGGCTCTTGTTAATAAAATTCTGCCTGCTGTATTTAATAGAACAATTCATAATTAGCTGATCAAATTAGCTGGTATTCATGTTGGCACTTGAACAGATAATTAGTGTCATCACCCAAAAGTGACTGCATACAAATGCCCTGATTCTGCAATGAACCTGGGCAAACCTGTGCATCCACAGATAACTCCATCAACTGCAGAGAAGCTCTGTGCAAGAACAGGATCTGCCCATGAAAAACCAGCTGCAAGATCTGGACAGAAAACCAAACACCTGCTATTGGATGTGTATGACTTCTAAAGGGACAAAGCACCCCACTAATGAGGAGAACGTTCATTGTAATACACCCACTGTAGCATGGTTTATCAAGTTTGAAAACACAGTATTGGGTCATGACAGATTTTTCTAGACAGAAAAAAAATAAAGACAAATGAATGTTCTTACCATTTTTGTCTGCTCTTCTCAATATCTAAATAGGAAAAAAAAGAAAAAAGAAAGGAATCACTTTTCCTGTTCAGATTGTGTGACACTGAAGATCATATTTAATCAACCAGCAGTTTAATTGTTTTTATCTGACATCATATTTTTACAGTGCTGTATAGTGTGAAAACCTTTTAGGTTGCCTTTGTACATCTCTCATGATGCTATTTTCTTATCTCCTCTTATGCCGTGTACTCATAAAACCAGGGCATACTAATTATTCTTGTTATCTCCAATAAATACGGTGATACTTCTGACAAATGCTGGGCACATCTACATGATGTATCCCTATAGTTGTACACAGTAAACTTGAGCCCAGGAAACAAAGCCCCTGCTCTAAAGGATTTAAAATCTGATTTACATACAAACTTGTGCTAAAATAACTCAATCAATCTTAATCCCTCTCTCTTGCTATTTCTGGGCAAGTAAATATGTAACACTCATTTCAGAATAAAAATGATCTAGTTCAATTTTGCTTAAGACAGTAAGCTAAAAGCACACTGATTTGCATCACAATACCCACAGGTGTGAATTAAAACTAATTCAATTGTTGTGATATACCTGGTGCCTAGACCTGCCTGATAGGTACAAAGGACAGTAGGTAACAGGACAAGAAGGTTAGAGTACAGTCCATATAGGATTGCTAGTGTTAGAAATGATTCAAAGGAGCTTCAAGGGTGCTAGCTGGCAGACTATTCCAAACATAGAGGCAGTCTGAATAAAGGCATAGGATTAGGAGTGGGTAAAAGAGACAAAGGGAGCAGTCAAGAGAGGCTTGGCTGGAGCATAGAGATTGAACTGGGTGTAGGAGGCAATGAGATTAGATGTGTGGGTGCAAATTTGTGGTTTCCTCTGACAGTGGGTGCATCTATATGTGCATTTTACTGCAGAGCTAACTAATTAGCTCCACAGTAAAGCATCATTGTCTACACGTGCACCTGTATACGGCACAGTAAATTTATTAACTCCGCTGCAGGATGGTACTGTCTGGGACAAGTACTATCCTATGGTGGTAACGGGCTGGCTGGGATATGAGGGTGCTACAGTATGGGGGCTGCCTGCTGGATAGCCCTGCGCTGTAGCACCTTTGTGTCCCAGCGAGACTCTTCACTGCCCAATGCTGTCACCTGGAGCCCGGGGCTGCCCCCCCCCCCCCCCCGGTCCACTGCCCGCTTGGAGCTGCTCGGCCCCAGCTCAAATTGCTGTGATCCCAGGCACATGTATAAACGCTGCTCCTGTGTGTGGCTGCCTCTGGTGTGAAGTGCACCAGAATTTTTTCACTTGGGGTAATTGCATGTGTAGATACACCCAGCAATGAAAGGATTGAATTGGATGAGGACTAAAAGGAGGAAACCAGTATACAAATTAAGCAGGGAGAAGTAAGATCAAGACAATAGAAGAATATGAGGTTGCTGGCAGCCATGTTCTGGATGGGCAAAGAGGGAGAGAAGAATGAGCTTATGGCAGAAGAGTCAAGAATTAAAACAATGAAAATTTCATTAAAAAAGAGAGCAACTATTGTGGTTTATTGTGGACAGAAATGAGACAAAATCAAAATAGTTCCACTTTTGAGGTACCGGGTAGCTACCTTGCATCTTTTACTAAGAAATATTTACATGATTCATATTGTTATTTTCAGTGTATACAGGCCTGTATGTTTCTCCACACTGTAAATGAGGAATTCTCCAGAAGCTGTTTAATACTTAGGATGAAATTCTAGTTCTATTGTGCAAACTTTAATTGAAGTGATCAACTGGGGGAAGATGAGCAGAGGCTCTTCTAGCCCTCTTTGCTGCTGTCTTGAAGGAACGATACAAGGCACTAATGTATCTAAAACAAAATAGTCATGTTTGTGAATCTCCTGCCTTAGAAAGTTTTGGACGAGTGTCATTGTGCTGTGCTCAGATGCGCTGACCATATTTTGGCATCTCTTCCAGTTTGGCTTGTCCACACACCACTAGCAGACTTTTTGGGTGGAATAACACCATAAAACAGTTTTCCATGGAGCAGATATATTTGCAGCCTGCTTGTATATGCCTTCTGTAACCTGGAGCCATATCACCACAGAGGTTTCCACTGTTATTTGGTGCACCAAGGCCAGGATTTTACCTTTAGATACATTTTCCCCATCGCCATGTAAGGGAGTTATGCAGAAAGTACTCATCAACCTATGTAAAGTAAATCTTCATCAGGCTTCTAAATCCTACAGAAATGCATAGATGCACAGAATAGGCAGCTGTTTTCAAATGGTAATGAATACTGTTGAAAATTCCAGGAAGTAGATATGCCTCTCTAAGGCAATTAGAATAGAGAAGACCAATAAAGATGCAACTAAGAAGCTAGCCAGGATTAGGTTAAATAAATCACCTAATGTATAGCTGTATATTCTTTATTAGAGATGGGACCAACTTAAAAACTCAGTTGTAACCAGCCCTGAGCTTTGAATATACTCTGTGTGGTTGCCTTTTATTACTGTAGAGCAACTAATTTTAAAAATAAATTGCTTTCATAACTCAGATCTGAACTCCAGGATATGCAAAATCGAGATCTATATTTATGTTGAATTAATTTACTCTCCTCAATAAAGGGAATATTGTAACTCAGTTTTCAGTACCAGCACTAGGCTGCTCATTTTTTTTTTTTAATTTTTATTCCCACAGAAAATATTTTACTAACAGCAAATTACTAAAGTTGAAGAACTTTGAAGTGTAGGTGCTGCAAAAAAGATAAAAATCTAGGAAGCCAAAGGACCTTCTGATGCATTTTAAAAGCCATTTTAAATCTGGTTTTACACTCTTGTTCTTAAATGGGTAAAAATAATCCTAGGTGCCAAGCTTATTGTTTTGTTTTGTTCATTTGTCAGTCAGAATTCATTTTCCTTCCATGTACTGTGTGGAGCAAAGGGCAAAATGCCCCTCCATTTATCCGCTTCCTTTCTTGTGCACCAGTAATAGGGTGTGCTGTTCTAGAATTGATAGCTGTTAGTTAGGATCAGTTGCAAAGGCAGCAAGAGAACTCACAATCAGCTCGATTTTTATAACTGGAAGGGATGGAGAGTTGTGGGTTTTTAAAAACACATATTTTTAGATCTTAAGGCCAAATATTAGGCTTTCTTATGCGAGACTTTACCTGAATAAAAGAGTAGAGCATGTATCCCCAGAGGCTGCCGGTGAAAGGGGCTAGTGCTGAAATCCTATGACAGGAAAAGATTCCTGGGTTGAGTTGCAGATAGTTATGAATAATGGGTTTGATAATGAGAAGGAATGGACCGTGCTCCCAAAAAGAGGTAAATTTTGCACCAGCACATGGCTAGTGGCATAACTGATCTCAAGTTATTTGTGCTATGAGCAGCTCTGGCCCATGCACAATAGAACTGGCTGTCATAGCTAACACTTGTTGAGATAACCATGTTATAGGTGCAACAGGTTCAATCAGTAGTATAACTAGATTAGGTGAAGGGGGCAGCTGGACTGGACACAGATTCAGAGGGGGCATGAGAACAGTGGCTCTTGGGGAGCCCATACTGTGAGGGTTGCTAAAGCTGCTGTGTGGGAAGCCCACCACAGTAACAGCAGCCCTGAGCACCTGCCAAGTCAGCTGCTGCAGCCAGGGTGCAGTGACCCTGTGTCTAGCAGCAGCAGCCAGAGTCTTTGAATCTCCAGGTGAGGTAAAACTTGCTTGCAACCTCCTCCCTTCTCTGATCCACATAACATAATGCCCCCTCCACTCTGCCCAGCTCATCAGAATGGTTAGTTATTCCTCTGGGTTCAGCATCACAATCTCACCCTAGTTAATATTTCAGATTGCATTGCTGTAAAGCAGGGGCGGGCAATTATTTTGAGCAGAGGGCCGCTTACTGAGTTTTGGCAAGCCATTGAGGGCCGCATGACAGGCAGCCCAGATTAATATTAATTTTCTAAATTTTGTAGGGGCCCCGCGGGCTGCATAGAATGGCCTGGTGGGCTGCATCTGGGCCCCAGGCCACATTTTGTCCTCCCCTGACATTCGAGGACCAGAAGTTAGTGCTTAACTTGGCTCATTCAGAACAGTGGTGTCAAAGCAGACACTAGAAATCCTCACAGTAATAAAACTCTGGGGAGTGTCATAGAAAGACTCTCTAAAATATATCATTATTGCCTTGGAGATCACGAGAGTTGTGTTAGCAGATAAATATTAGCCAGTACACTATCATGCACTCTGTCACACAAATATATTTATGGGTAGGCCAGATGAAATCAAGGCCAACAGATGGCCCTCCATAAAGATCCTTCAGCAGATACATAATATAATAATACCTGAGCCTGAAAATTAAGACTAGGAGCTCTACTTATCATTTTCTTATATAGCTCACAAGCCTACCAAACAGTAGTTAGTTAACCCAGGGCACAGCCCAACCTATCCCAGCATCAGTACACAGTGGTTCCTGGTTGGAATTGCAGCTACACAAATGCAGTGGCAACCTATTGTTCAGCAATCTATTATACCATCCAAACACAGCTGTAGAAACATCAAAAGCAGCCATATGCCCTGTCCTGATTAGACACAGGAACAATGCCTGAGCAGTCCCATTGTGCTGCAACCATGTTTCTCTCATGTGTACGACTCTTGAATTTATTCTCCAAGAAAAAGCTATTGAATTTGACTAGAAGCTTTTGGCAGATTTGGGTCAAATTCATTGAGCAGTTTTGGTCAAATAAATGCTGGAGAAAAATAAAATTGAACCTGTTGAAATGGTTTGGGTTGGATTCATGGTGGTGAGCCCTTTACAGTGTGTGTGTTTGTGTGTATTCATGGTGGTGATCTTGTGTGTGTGTGTGTGTGTGTGTGTACACCAGCACTTTCCTTCTGTTCCTTTGCTTTTGTTCAGAATGCCTGAAAAGTAAATGGTTCAATTCAAGTCAAATGAAATATTTAATTTGATCTGAAACTAAATATTTGCAGTTCATCAGAAATTCTTTTAAAAACTCAGACTTAGATCTACATGAAATGATTTATTTTTTATTAGGTTTTATGAATAACCTCATGCAGCCTTACATCTTATGATCAATCAGGGTTGTTGTCTGTTGTTTTTTTTGCTTACTGCAGAAAAACTTCTGCTAAACGCTGCTTCTATAACAGTGAACCCTTTGATTATTTAGGAGATTCTACTGGGTATGTCCCAATTTACTTTCTAGTTTATGTCTGGCAGTAGGTTCCATTTGTTCTCTATACTTCTCTCTTTTTTCAAACCAACAGCTCTGTCTTTGCAATGCACATACATTTTTTGCTTTAATGTGAGCTATGAGCACACATCAAAGGAAGAATATACCCCAAAGCACCAAAGCGATATCCAGGAACAGAACTTTCATTGTGACTACAGGAAGTAAACATGAACAGCTATAATGGCAATATAGAAAGTAAGAGACTATTTTAATTAAAGACTGAACAAAATTGCTTTGGCCCCTTCATGTGATCACTTCAGCGATATGGTCTATTGCTTGTAGGTTCCTCAGTGCAAGCATCTTTTTATTACATATGTGTGCATGCACACATGATTACTAACATACCTATTCTGTTTGAATTATTTCCATTATGAGGATGAAAGTCAGTTGGATGTAGTGGTCTACAGGGCTTGTCAAATCAAACACGTAAACACACTGACTGACAAAATACTTAGACTGTAAGGCCTCTGGGGCAAGCACCATTTTTATCCAGTTTCAGACCTGAAAAGGGGCTATGTTTTATGTTAATATTATTGCACTTGATGTTTTCCACTTTTGTTAATATTATACCACTTGAGACAAGGCTGTGTCTTATGAGGTGCTGAGCACTGAGTCGTGGAACCTGCAAAGCCCTTACCAAATGCTTAACTGTAAGGACCTGAACAGTCCTCCTGAAGTCAAATTAAACATGTTTAAGCGCTTTTCATAGACCTGCAGGAAGGTGATGAACAGCTTACCGAAGGACATAATTCTGAAAGATGCAGTGTGCCATGCAAGGAAACTATGGATGCTTATTAGCAGGGCTGGACACAGGCATGGGCGAACTGGGCAGCTGCCTGGGTCCCAGACAGAAAGGGGGCCTGAAAATGGTATTTTTTTCCTGTTGTCCAATTGTTATTATCATTATCTTTGGCAAAGGGGGGCTGATACTGAAAGTTCGCTTGGGGTTGCCAGGAGTCTAGGTATGGTGCTATTTATTAGCTTTTTGCGTGTGGCTTTCAGAAGGCTGCAGGTCAGCCCCTAAATCCCTTGATTGCACTGGAGCTCAATGGGAGGGGAAGACACCCTGCATCTCTCAAAGGATAAAAAAAAAGGATTAAAAGATCAGCACTTAAATGCAGCAGGCAGACATTTCCCAAAGTGAAATGATTTTTGACTCAGCAGTAAATTCAAATGACTCGAGGTCTGTGAATCTTCTCCTAGCACCTTCTTCACATCCACACCCAAAGCAAACCTATTCTGTGTGCATGTTGCTACAAATAACTAAACAGATAATCCAGCCAGGGTGCTGCAGCCACGCGCGGTCACATTGGCATTAAAACCATTGTGACCTGGTGGGGACTTCCTGAATTCTCTGCCATACCAGAACTGCCCTGTTACATTTCTGCAGTCCGAAAAAAAGAGTAAAACGGAAGAGCTGCCCTTTCCCAAGGGGCGCCTCGAGGCCGACTCGGGGGCCTCCAGTCTAAGAAGGTTGAGAGCCGCGGAGATCACCAACCCTGGCGCTGTAAAGACCTGCTCGCTAATATCTCGTCCAGTTTCCAGATGAACAAGCAGCTCCAGTCCCAGATGCTCCTAACATTTTGCTTGGAAGTCCCTGCTCTAAACCATTCACTTCAAAAGCAAAAAGAAGAGGAAGAGATCCGAAGCAGGAGGAGGCAAGCCATGCGCTGGTCATGAAGCGCTTGGAGGGGCTCTGCCCCCGAGCGCGTGCCGTGCGGCGCGGGGAGGAGCGGGAAGCCCCCCGGGCTCACAACCCAGGGCTCAGTTCTTTGCCCCGCCGCTCCTCGGCCTCGAGGCACCCCTGGACAGGCTCGCTGCACCCCGGGGACACTCGAGCCGCCCTCGCAAACGACCCGCGCGCCGCGCTCCCCCCGCCGGGCCCGCACTCACGTCCAGGAAGATGGACATGCCCTTGGTGGGCGGCAGCGCGGAGCTGAGTTCCTCCGAGGAGGCGGTCGGGGAAGGCGACAGCTCCCGCCGGTCCTCCATGCCTCAGTCCCGGGGCTCCGCCGCGCCCGGCTCCAGCAGCCGCCGCCCCCGCAAACTCCTCCTTCCCGCCGGGTCCCTCCTCCGCCACCTGCGCCCGGCGCTGCCCCGAGCCCGAGAGCCGCCGCCCCCGGCTGCGTGCGGAGGGGCCCCGCGCTCCGGCCCCAAGCCGAGCCCGCGCCCCCGGGCGCCCCTGGGGATGCGGAGCCTGGAGCAGCAAAGGAGCCGGTTCAGGGCTGGGGTCTAAGGGGAAGGCAGCTGCCAAGAATAAGGACACAGGAACTGCCCTTGTCTGGCCCAGGCTGCAGCTCTGTCCTGCCCAGCCTCCAGCCCACAAGCCACCGAGGACTGGGGTGACACGTAGGGGTGCACACGGGTGCATGTGCACCCCTTGCACGTGGCGGTGCACCCCCTGCAAAAAGGCGCTGCTGACAGGGTCTGCAAGTGGTCCCTGATCATCCCTGGCCGTTGCCCATGCTGCTGATGGCACTGCAGATGGTCGCTGACCCGTGGTCAGCATTCGCCACCAAGCCCCCTGCCGCTGGCAGTGCCAGCAGCGCCTGTGAGAGCTCCCCACTTGCCACCGCCCGGCTCCTGCTGCCACCAGTGTGCTCCCGCCGCCACCGGTGCAGCCATGCCCCCCAGCCACCAGGGGCATGCACCGTTCATGACCAGGGACCTGGGCTGGCAGCTCTTCCATGGAGCCATCACCAGCAGCATGTATGTGGGGCAGTTCATGGGTACCCCCACATCTGCCCCGATGCGAGTAGAGGGAGACCCTGGCACGTGCCTGCCTGTAGTGTGCCAGGCTATGCCTCCTTCACCACCTCCTCCACGTCTTCCTGCTGAGGCGACTCCCTGCACCTTTTTGTTGATGGCCTCCCCAGCCATGGTCCTACCAAGTCCTGGGACCTCCTGGTCAACCTCCTCCTGGCCCTGGCCCAGCTGCCAGCTACCTGACCAGGAAGGAGGCCCTGGCTGGGAGGACCCCAGGAGACTTGCAGAGCTGCTTTCCTGTCCCTCATCTGTTCACATCTCAGGACAGTTTCACTGGCCAGTGTGCACTGGCTCCTTGGACTTGTTGAAGGACCCATGGGCACTGTCTGGTGTGCTCTGCTCAGTAACCCCCCTTGGTGCACTAGTTTTGAACCTTGACTTTTACTCCCACCCCTGTTTTATCTTTTATTTGTCACACAAATTCAATTGGCATGTATGCAATAAACTTCTACTAATGGTAGGGGCTAACTGATGCTCCATGGGCCTAATGCCCATGTTCCTGATAGGTGTCAAATAGCTCTGTCAAAGTGGTAGAGAGGGGATGCTGAAAGGGAGAGGGAACTGGGGCTAGCCAGGGTTTTTCCCACTGTTCCTTTCTCATTTGTAGCCTCCAGCACGTAAGGTCTAGGAAGTTTTGATTCAGAGGCCATGCCTATCACTCTCAGGGTCAATAGTTTACTGATGCCCCTTTTCCCCAGAAATGTGTCTAATACCTTTCTGTAAAATCCCCCCTTTCTAGCATGCATGTCTTTCAAAGGGAGGTTTATAAGTGACTGGTATATTTCGGGTTGCTGCAAGACATGCAGCCAGAGCCTCATACATCAGAATTGGATCCCTTCCCTCCCTTTTTCTTGATACCCAAAGCCAGTGCAAATGTATGATCCAAGTGCTAGCTAAGAACAGGTGTTTTCTTCCATGTTTAGGATTGTTTCCGTAACTTTCCCAGTCAGCTAGCGGAATTCTTGTAATTTTTCAGGACTCTGAGAACAAACTGGCTCTCATTACAGAGTGCATTTACAAGGCAAGGTACTGTAAGTAGCCTTGACAATGGGTTTCAGTAGGCGTCAAGTGATGGAGGGCTATTACTCTTCCTATTAGAGAGTTGGTTGTAATTGGGTTACTGTCTATCTGTATTAGAACATATCCCATGACCCCAATTGCATACAGTGCCATGGACAATGGGGCCAGAACCAAACAAGTATGACAACCCATAGACCAGAGCTCACAGGAAATCTCAGGAGACAGGTAAAACAGACAAAGAAAGGGAGTGGGGTGCCAGGGCGAAGGTAAAGGGCTCAGGTGGGAGCCTGCTACATTCTAGTGCAGAAACGGAAGGAAGAGACAGAGTCCCTCTTATGTGAGCTATCTGCATCTGCTTTGGAGCACCTGGGCTGTTTCCTACTAGGGGGACAGAGCCTCAGGCTGCTTCTTTCTCAGGCAGGATTGCAAAATGCCAGTTAGACTCAAAAGGAGCTTATTTCTGCACAATGGGCAGTAATCTTGACTGGACCCTGACATAGTTACTGTCAGATGGCAGCATGGAGCCACATCAAGCAGTCCCCTCTCCAAAGCTGCAAATATTTTGGCAGTTTCACTTTTCAGTATATTTGCTTGTGTTCAGAGTTTTTCCCCCTTAGCTTATGGAATTCTTTCTTACAATTTTTCAGGGCACTGATAACAAACCAGCTCTTATTACAGGGTGCACTTACAGGGCAATATACTTTAAGTAGCATTTACAATAGGTTTCAGTAGGCAGTGAGTGATACAGGGTTATTACTCTGCATATTAGAGAGTTAAAGATGTACTGAGAATATTTGCTTAAATTTCCATAATTTCTACCAGTTTAAGACAGCTTCTAAATAGTATTTTAATGCACCATTTCACATTTAATAGAGCGCCAATTTGCACATTTTCACAGCAGCACCACTGTGTTGCTTTTTTCTTGCCAGCTTTCTCTGCTGGAGTTGCCTGTCCAAAAAAGTAATACAATGTTAAAAACCCTCCATCAGGATCTTGTACAAACCATTTGGAACACACTTCCTATGCTTTTCCATCTCTTCTGCTTCATCTCTTTTCTTGTTTCAGTTGAAAATAAGATTTAGGAGAGAGATAACTCTCCAAAGAGAGGGCCATTACAAAGAGGGCAAAAATAATTATTTCAATTACAAGTGATTTGAAAAGGGCAAAAAAGTGCTCTTGTGTCGCTTTTGCTTCTTTTTAATGTGCACTGAAAGCCTTTTCTTTTCAAAATGACCTTTTTTCCCAAGATACGTGTAGAAAACATGGTCTGTCAAGCCTGGAAGACTGTATGAGCCTCAAAGGACTAGTATAATGGAGACACCAAGTTAGCCAAAGAGCAAAAGTTGAGCAATTGACAGGAGAAAGTATTTTATTCAGGCTATTTAAAATCTTTGGGGGATTTTTGTTAGCACATAACAATAATAAATCATGTATTTTTAGCTTCAGTTACTAATTACAATTTTGAAGAAAATAAGTTGTCAAAGAGCCAGTTTTCTAATCCCTTAGATGTAAGTGTTAAATTTCAACTAGTAGAGGTCCTACATCATAATCAAGGGAGACAAGACGTAGATCTTTTTGCTACTAGCAATCTGGTACAGGAATTATACTGTTTTTTTGTAAGGGGAAAAACTCTAAAACTGGCTACTTTTTTCTCTTAAAGATTGTTGCATCATTAGATTTCCATTTAGAAATGAACCCACTGTACCGAGGTCAATCAAAACATACAAATAACACGAAAGGAAGTGGCAAGCTAATACTTAACAATTTTTCACTCCTACCTGAGAGCCGATTAGCATTGCACTTAATATGAAATGGGCTGTGCTGTTACGGCAGACCATACCATCTGCAGTTATCTGGATAAAAAGACCTCCTCTATGCAGTCTCTAATGATGCATCCAAATCATTCCCAGATGGTTAGCAATGTGTGTTGTTTTTCTGTTGTAGCAAAACACACTGTATAATGATGATATCAAAAACCACGGCTCCAAATGCATTAAGGCCAGCTCCACTTTCCAGAATCCAGGTAGAGTGAGTAGGCAGGATGATAGTGACACACATTAGGAGTTGGGAGAGAAGGCATCCTTGCGCCAGACACTCAGTACCAGATCTGCTCTGTAACTGTTGTCATCTTTAGGTGAGCCAAAGTTGTGTGATTCTGCAAACTTCAGTGGCAGGTGCATCTGCTGTTATCAGCCTTTTCCACACAAAACCTGCTCTACCCAGTGATGCCATGTGAACCACAATACATGAATTATACAGCACAGGCAAAGCAGATGCATGAAATCTTTCCATCAACAGGTGGTATTACCTCTTTCTTTATATAGCTGGCTTGGTGTCCTTCGTGAGTTCCCTTATAATAATCTTCAATTTGAGTAATGAAGTGCATCCCATGCCTGGTTCCTCGACAGTTTTTGTTGTCCATCAGCTATAATAATATAGACCGGCACTTTCAGAAACCATCTTAGGGCTAGTGTGTGCCTGGCACTGGGATTGCATGTAAGACAGAATTGCTGCTGAGGCCACCCTCATACTCCCTTGTGTACAATGGGAGTGAGAAATTGACTCTCTCTGTTGCTCCAGGCTTCCTGCTGTGGTATTTGGAGAACAGCATGAAGGATGAAATGTAGATCCACTTCTACTTTGCATTGGATGGCAGAGGTAAGGAAGCAAAGAAAACATGCTACCTCCTCATAAAGAGTGTTATTTCTGGAAAGCCCTAGAAAAATTCTGGCTGAGTCATAAAGAATTTATACAGGAGAGCTCTTCTTATACCACAGGATATATATGAGCTGTCTTAAAACGATTCATGTGCAATCTGCTGAAGGAAGGGCCTGGTATTCAACACTAAATGTGTACATTCAATCACTATGTTATTTGATCTCCTTCTATAATTTATATACTTTTGTACTCTTTATATAATTGTGTAAGTCACCTAGTCTTTCTGTGCTTCTGTTTCCAATCTCTAAAAGGTGAATAATGCTACATGGAAGGATGTGCCAAGGAAAGATACATTAAAGGGGGTGCAGTGCTCTGAGGCTACAGCAACAGGGGCCATATAAATCATAGAGATTCATAGGGATGGAAGGGACCTGCAGAGGTCATCTAGTCCAACCTGCTGCCTAAGGCAGGATCATTTCTACCCAAACCATCCTATACAATCCATAATCTAAACTTGACATAAGACTATTGTAAACCCTGACACAACAAAAACCTAACACCCTAACCTGGCACAGGTAAAGCAAGGGAACCATGGCAGCCAATGTCCTGTTTTTATTAAAAGTCTATAATGCTCAGGAGAGCCAAGGCAGAGGGCCATGCCTCCCAGTACAGAGGAAGGCAAGAACCCTCACAGTCTATACCAATATGATCATGGGGTAAAATTACTTCTGACCCCACATATGACAATCAGTCTGACCCTGAGCAGAGGGGCAAGACTCTCTGGTCAGAAAACTCTGGCTTTGGTCCCAGCGGGAGCCTTGTTACACCACAGTCAAAGTCTTCAGCCTTGGCTGTAGCCAACACCAAATGCCTCTGAGGGAGGTTTAAAAACACCCTAACACATGTAGCAGAAGGGGAGCAGAGGGAGGTAGGGGCAACCAGCAAAGGCCAGAAGCATGGGAAGTACCCATAGTAGAACATAGACATAGCTACACCTAGGTCATCCCGAACCAGTGGCTGTCCAACCTTTTCTTGAACATCTGTAGTGATGAAGAGTCCATAACTTCCCTAGGCAGTCTGTTTCACTGCCTCACTGTTCTAACAGTGATGAAGTTTCTCCAGATATCCAGTCTAAACTTCATTGGTACAACCTGCAGCCACTGGTCCACATCCCTCTTAAGCACCTTTTCTACAAGCTGAGCATGCCTAGCTCCTTCAGCTTCTCCTCATATGACTTGCTTTCCAAATCCTATATTATCTTTGTTGCCTGCCTCTGGACCTTCTATAAATTCCCCACATCTAACCCAGATAGAACAGATGTATATCAAATATTTTGCACGTGGTATCTTCCATATTGCATAGGTGTAGAGTGTAATAGACACATATCTTATGTTGTTATGAAAGAATAGATATGGCATGTCAAAGATATGGGCCATGACCCTATCACCTGGCCCATGATGCTACCCATGGGTCTTGGACTGGACCTGCATGCCACGTGCAATATGCCCCAGAATGGGCCACATGCTGCACAAAACACACAGGGCTGGGGCTGGTGCATGTGCTGCACATGTCATGCAGGACTGGTCTGGGGTATGCACTGCATGTAACACCCATGACACATTGGGTCCATGCACTCTGAATCCAACGTGTGGGGCCAGTCTGTGGCCTGATCCAGCCCATGGACCAGTGCCACGCTACTTTTCCAGTCAGCAGGGCCTGATGAGTTTGATACCCCTAATTTAGATATTAGTTTATGTACATATTACATAAACTGAGTCAACTGAAGAATTCTTAATAAGAATTTTTTTTACTGGCATACAGTGGTAAACTTTATAGCAGGTAGGATGTTATTTATTTACAGCTTTGTCTCTCATCTGCTTGTGACCAGCTCTGTAGGAGTATTTTGGAAGCACTGTAGTAAAAGTGATTGTAATAAGGTTTCTGTCAGAGATTCTGGCCCCTGTTGAGAAAATGCCTGCTGTGTGTTAGAATAGCTCTGCTAGATATTTACATATAGGATCTGAGTGAAGGAACAAAGGCACAGTTCAAAACAGGAAACTGAATCAGATACATAACAATGCCATGTCATAGTACATTTCGATTTGCACAATTACCAAAGGGAAAAGTGCCTATTGTTCACATATGGCTGACAATATTTCTAGTAACTGTTTTAGAGAGTGTTTTCCATCATATACCTTAGGAGTTAACAAGGAAGAAGCATAAGAGAAATTCCCACTAGTCCCAAATCCCATTTCATGATGTAACATCCAGTACATCTTGAATGTAGAAAGGATTTAGTGAATTTTGCTCCTACAGTATATTCTGAGTTTGAGGAAGGAAATTTTGAGGTTGAGACAACTAATCTCCCATTTGTAAACATTTCAGCTTACCAGGCAATAGAGCATGTTAATGAGCAGGTTTTCAAAATTGCATAATAAACATAACACATAACGAATCAGCAAGACAATGACAGGAACTGAACTACAGTGAAAGAGCTCACCTAACTGAGATGGTAAATCAAATGTTTGGGATCAATAAAGCAACATCTTTCAATTATAATGATAGACAAAGGACTCAATTAAGATTACAATGATGTCAAGGTGCTACAAGAGAAACTTGAAACGTTCCACTTGTTTAAGGCTTCCAACGATTTGCTGGTATGTATTTCTATGGGAGATATTGTGCCAGAAGATAATGTATTAGACATTCTGAATGCACATGACAAAGGAAGAGGAATTGTGAATACCATTATCCAGAAATGTCTTACTAAGATGCTACTGAGAACTTCTATGCAAACATACCTAAATCAAAGCTGAAAACCTTCAAGAATAAAAAGTCAACTATGAGACAGTGCAGCAAAATGAAACAGATGCAGAATGTAAAGGAGATGCAGCAAAGGCTACTTGCAGCAGTTGCAGCAGGTAAAAGGTTCAATGTGTACTCTCTCTTATAGCACAAAATATCTGGATCCCTTCTGTCACTTTTCAAACCTGACAGATCACTTAATTTGGCTGACAAAGCAGTCTTGTCATGGATTTTGACTGGAAATAAAGCAGTAACTATTCTGCCAGATGGTACTTCCAAGAAATCAGCTGTTATTATCAACAGTATGGCTCTTGTGCAGAAATAAGAAAGCTGAAAAATACATGAACATTTTGAGATTCGGCCAAATCCTTTATGCAACAAGTGTTTGCAGAATATTCCAATACATACGATCAAGTTGACATTTTCTTCAGTCGATACATATCACTATCCATAAAGTCAAGCACAAGAATGTTAAGGACTCAAACTACTAGGCCAATCTGCAGAATCATTAGCGGCAGATCTCTTTCATTACTAGGATCATGCAGTAGTTTCACATCCTTACCAACAAATAAAGAAAACCTAGTTAATTTTCTAAGTGAGGAGCTTCTTAAAGAATCAAGCCAATGTTTCCAAAGTGAATGAGTGCTCATTGTTGGTGGTTTTGCTGATGGAAAAGCAGAGCACTCTGGATCATATGACATTTTGCAACTGCATTCAAAGCAAGAAGAGGCAGACACAAGAATACTCTTGCACAGCAAATACGCAGTCATTCAGAGATACTCCTTTCTTGTATTACTCTTCTCTAGTATTCTCCTGTGATGACACAGATGTACTGGTCCTTTTTCTATGGTAAATCTTGCACCTGAAGTTTGGATGAAGGGAAGTAACCCAGTAAGATTAATTCTAGTTCATGTTATTGTGTCAGAATTGCCTGAGCCAGTTCATGTATCTCTATTTAGATGCCACAGTGTCATTGGTTGTGACACCAACAGCCAATTCAGTGGTCGCACTAAAAAAAACTGCTTGGAAAGTGTACGTTCAACATCCACATCTATTGGCAGGTCTAGGAAGTAGGCCTGATGTAGATGAGTATTTGTACAGTTGTGTAGACAAGTTTGTAGTTTTGCTGTGTCAGCCATCAACATCTTTGACAACCCTTCTGGATGTTCAAGTGAAATTAATCCATCAAGTAAAAGCTGTGGATAAACTTCTGCCTATGTACAACTCCTTTGTGCACCATGTACGTAGAGCCAATTATCAAAGTCTTGTTTGGCAAAATGTGCTTGAACCATTGCCATCACCTGACCAGTATGGTTGGCAAGCTGAAAACGACAAGTTATGTTCCTATCATAACACGCTTGAACCATTACCAGCAGAATACCTTTGGATAACTGGAAGCAAGTGCAAGATGGAATCTGTGAACCAGCATACTTGTGCAAGCAGGTGAATATGACATGCACTCCCAGCTGTGAGTGCTATGAGACAGCATGTTGCAATCCATATAATAACTGTACTAATTCAGAAATGGATTCAGAAACAGGTTCAACTGATGAAGAGATCTGAAAAAACGCAATTACCCATTGTATTAATGTTATATAAACCATTGTATTGCCATTATATTACCATTGGATTAGACAGTTACATTTTCCTATTGCCTAGAGCTGAACATATGTCTGTGTGTCTTATTGCCATTGAGTTATGTATTATTAATATCGGACTTCTCTGCATTCTATAATAAAAAAATGTATTGTCTTGTTCAGTATAGCTTGAACAGGTAGGTTAGCCTAAATTATGTTTTCAGTACTGTAGGCCTGTTATGAAATTTGTAGTGATAGAATTTGTGAGGATCTAGTATTAGAGTATTGTTTACTAGTATTTTAATTACACTGAGCCAATACATACATGCTTATGTGTCAGCCATCTTGGAATCCAATATGGCTACCATGATTGAAAGATTACTGTTGATCTCATTGGCTCATACAATGTTGGCTTCATCACTGGAATTAATTTGCTAACCCTAGTGGGAGCTGAAAGATTGACCAAAATGTGAATTCATGGCAGCCATCTTGGATTCCAATATGGTGGCTACACACATGAGTTGCCAGATTGGCAACATGACTTTTCTGAGATGGGTAGACCACATCTACCTGAAACACACTGTTGCTGCTTGTGGCAATGAGTTGCCTATGAGAACAAAATGTAGAGACCTTTTGGGTCCGTTTGTATCCTTCTCTAGAAAGGAGATTTTTTTTACATACATATCACAGCATTGAGTCAAGTGACAATGCTATGATGCTTTTTTGATGGTCTGGCTCCTACAGCTCACTAAACTGGTTTAGGGAAGAAAGTTGTGGGCTAAAAGAACAAAGCACTTAGCTGGATTCAATCCCTTAAGGACGGAAAGAGAGAGAGATTTAAGAGGAACAGATGGAGGCCCGGCCCTGTAGTGGTTAGGTGATGGGGTAAGATAGATGTGCCTAAGACTCTGGATAAGACTGATATACATGTAGATCTTTTGATGTTTTATATAGCCCGGGTACACACGCCAGTGGAAGGGATGGGGTAATCAGGCAAGAGTGCTGAGAGAGGGACCTGCTGCCTGGGAGCAGTTCCCTCTCCTATTTACAGAGTCAAGCTGACACAAAGCACTTAACTATATACACATTTATTGTCATAATAAATAAATATGAATAAGAAACATTAAATATTTACAGTAAAATTAGTCTGTGACACCATATACAATAACCTGCAATCAATATATGGCATCACTTTGAAGGACTGCAAAACATAAACCAGGTGATTCACAACATATGCAATAATTAACCCTCCTGCACAGAATAAGCATTAACACTTTAGAACAGTTAAGTCAAGGCATTGACACAATAAACATCTATGAGCATCAACTTAAATAAACCCAGGTAAGCTGAGATAGCAATACCATAGACATACACAGGCAACAATACAGGTAAGTTCTGGTAATAGGCAATAAACACATATAGGCAATGAAGACAGATAAACCCATATAAACTCCCTTAAGGAGTACCCATAACTATATTAACCTCTATAGTACTGTGGAAAAGTTGCGGGTACCTGCTTCAAGGAGGGTCCCAACCGAAGAGATCTGTCCAGCTGTTGCAGCCCAGCTGTGCTCTGGAGGGATCTTCCAATCTGCTCCAGTGGAGTCTTATCAGCCCGCCGGGTGAACTGAATTGGCTTAATTACGCCGCCAATTGATTGCGGCTGGTGCTCCATTATATCGCAGGATAGCAATTAGTGGGCAGCAGAAGAAAAATCACTCGATTGCTGGAGTCGCGATCAAGAGCCCCAGAAGGTAAACGGGGAAGGAGAGAAGCCCCAGAGATCCCGAACTGCAGGCAGAGAGAGAGAGAGAGAGAGAGAGAGAGAGAAGGAGAGAGAGAACACGCTGTCAGGATTTTTGAGTTTTCTTTATTTTTCTTTTCCTTTTCTTTTATCTGGCCGCACCTTCCATTTGAATAAGCGGCAGTTGGCTTTGGGCCAGGGAAACCACCATCCTCCCAAATTTAATCAAATCATCAAAGTCATGGCAGAAGAGATAGCGAAGAAGAATTCTGACCCAACTTTGCTGACTGACGCCCGCCCTGGTACAAACAAGGCAAGCGGATGTCATCGGGATGCAGGACCCCACATCTGTATCCTGTGCTATCTGAACAGGTACAAAACAACAATAATCACAAAATATGGGGGTGCATTCATAGAATCATAGAATCATAGAAGTAGGGTTGGAAGGGACCTTGTAGATCTTCAAGTCCGACCCCCTGCCCGGGCAGGAGGAAAACTGGGCTCAAATGACCCCAGCTAGGCAGGCATCGAGCTGTTTCTTAAAGACCCCCAGGGTAGGAGCCAGCACCACTTCCCTTGGAAGTTGGTTCCAGATCCTAGCTGCCCTAACTGTGAAGTAGTTCTTACGGATGTCCAATCTAAACCTACTGTCCAACAACTTGTGGCCGTTATTCCTTGTTATTCCGGGGGGCACTAGGGGAAACAAGGTCTCCCCCAAACCCTTCTGGTCGCCCCTAGTGAGTTTACAGACGGTTACCAGGTCCCCCCTCAGCCTTCTCTTGTGAAGGCTGAATAGGTTCAGGTCCCGTAGCCTCTCATTGTAGGGTCTGCCCTGCTGTCCCCGGATCATGCGGGTGACTCTCCTCTGGACCCTCTCAATGTTGTCCACATCCCTCTTGAAGTGGGGTGCCCAGAACTGGACACAGTACTCCAGCTGTGGCCTGACCAGTGTCGGGTAGAGGGGGAGGATCACCTCCTTGGCCCTACTTGAGATGCACCTGTGGATGCACAATTGGGTCCAGTTGGCCCTGCCGACCGTGACCTCGCATTGTTCGCCCATGTTCATCTTGGAGTCAATAATGACTCCAAGATCCCTTTCTGCCTCTGTGCTCTCAAGAAGGGAGTTTCCCATCTTATAAGTGTGCTGCTGGTTACTACTGCCCAAGTGTAGCACCCTGCACTTGTCAGTATTGAAACGCATCCTGTTTTTGTTAGCCCACCCCTGCAACCTATCCAGGTCTTTCTGCAGTCTTTCCCTCCCTACTAGCGTGCCCACCTCACCCAAATTTTGGTGTCATCAGCAAATTTGAACAGGTTGCTTTTCACCCCATCGTCCAAATTGCTGATAAAGAAATTGAACAGTGCGGGCCCAAGGACCGAGCCCTGGGGGACTCTGCTGCCCACTTCCCCCCAGGTCAAATATGACCCGTCCGCCACCACCCTCTGAGTACGACCCTTCAGCCAATTTGCAATCCAAATTTAATTTTCAGCACCCCATGGGGTGTTTTCTGGAGCCTCACCCCTTTGGGGCCCCAGGATGTGGACACAATCCCCTCCCACAATGGAGGAGGGTGGAGGCTGCAGACCTTCCTCTCTCAAGCCCACTTTCCTTGGGGGACCTGCTTCCCCAGCAACTCACGCTCTCACT
Organism: Alligator mississippiensis; assembly: GCF_030867095.1. Taxonomy (NCBI): domain Eukaryota; kingdom Metazoa; phylum Chordata; order Crocodylia; family Alligatoridae; genus Alligator; species Alligator mississippiensis. The sequence continues at coordinate 46,321,284 of NC_081826.1, forward strand.
CTGAAGCAGCCAAGGCTCGTCCCCTGGTGGCCAGTCCCATGAGGTCCTCTCTCTGGCAGCACCTCCAGCACCTCTCAATGTCTGGTACCCTGCACTGGGCACCCAGGGCACTCCCACAAGAGCTGAACCCTTACTGGCTCCGGGTCCCCGTCCTCATACCGAGTGTCCTTCCCTTTCCTGGGCCCTGCTCTGGGCACTAGGGCTCTTTTAGTTTAATGTGGAGCCACACTGTGGGGCTCCAGTTACTTGGCCTAGAACCAGGGCTAACTTAAACAATGTCGAGCTGCTCTCAAGGCCAACTCTCTGTGTGCTGGTCTGCACACTGGGTGGAGCCTGAGCTACCTCAAACTGCTCCCAGGGCTGGCTATCCATGTGCCGATCCATGCACTGCCTACCCAGCTGCTTGCCGGGTTTGCAGACTCAAGCCGCTTTGAGCAGCTCCTAGAGCCTGAGCACCATGTGCCGATCTGTGCGCCATTGAGGTTCAGGCGGGGTCCTGAGGACGGTCGTCTCCGGAGCTCCTCTCTCCTCGCCGTCTCTCACCACATTTCTCTCCCCAGTGTGCTGAGCATGGTCTCCTTTTATACACTTCAGGGGCTCCACCCCTGAAGTTCTCCGGACCTGGCAGGGCACAGTCTTGAACCAGGTCTAGATTTCTCCTTGCCCCCTCACTTTGGGAAAAGGGCGTGGCCTTGCTTACCCTGGCTTGCTTCTGATTGGTGGGTGGGCTACACCACTTGGGATTGCAGAATCTCAAGCCCAGGAATCATCCAGAGCGCAAAAGGTAAGTCTGCTATATTTAAAATCTTTTTCTCTGTCATACTATGCTTTGTTGCTACTCTTAAGCTTATATAATACTTTGGTTCAAGAGGTCTGCTTCATCATCAGCTTTTGAAGGGAAAGATTGGTGTTGTTGAACCTAAATGGACCTGCTAGGTCAGAAATGTTGATTATACAGATTACTGTAGCTTAAAACACAGACCAAAAGTTGGAGAATTACATTATTCTATCCCAGGAGAGGTAACGTCATAAAGCATGATAGCTGGAGAGATGCACTCAGAGGCTGAAAACAGACATTGTCTGTGGAGCATGATCAGCTGCGTTGCAATATGCAAACAGCTGATTGCGATTCACAGACATTGACAGACATCACCAGGTGCCACACCCTGACTTGGGGTGCATCTGCAAGTGGGGCAAATTGCAGGCAAACCTCCCATGTTGGGGAGCAGGGGAATTCCCTTTGGGGGATACCCACAGGTGCATCTGTAAGAATGGAGAGTGAAAATCCCATAGGGGTTCTTCCCCTCCCTTTTCGTACATACCCACTGGGGAAATCCCATGCAGCGGCATTCCCACAACATGTGTATCACTGTTGCACTCCAACATGGTGGGGGGCATGTCTTCAAGTGAGGAACCCTCACTTACAGACATAACCACTGTGTCAGGATCAAGCCCTGAATTTTCCGTCTTACCCACATCTGCTCCAGAGACCCCTGGGACATGTCTGGGTAAGCGAGGAAAGTGAGGCAGGCACTCCCAAGGCTTGAGGGGTTCAAACCTGGCCAGGAATACCTGGGGTGCACAGAACCAGGCCTCTCCCATGCCCAGAGCAGCTGGACAGCATGGACAACTCAGGGCTACGTTTGCTCTCCCGCCATTAGCAAACAACTGTCAGTCACAATAAAATGGGAAATTTTATCACTATCTTCTCTCTTGGCCACCAATCTGGATGTCTCTCTTGGCCACAGAAGATATGGATGTCTGTTTGCTTTCACTTTGTGCCACCATATTTATCGCAGCACAAAGGTGATCTCTGTTTACAATTTAAGAAAACAGCAAAGAGATCAGAGGTGCAGCTATAAAAATGGCACAACAATCATAAACAGGTTAGAAAAACAGTGATCCTCATGCTGCCTCTATTTTCTAGGTAGAAGCAGAAGGGTACTCAAAATAGGCCTTGATAATGATTGATTGAATTCAGATTTACAAAAAAAAAAAACCAACAGAAACCAAAATCCTCCTAAGTATTGCAAATTTTCCTAGTTTGGTTACCAAATTTCATCGTGTATGTTATAAACTACCTAATGCACCGGGATTAGCATTGCAGATACTTAACGGTGTTGAAGCTGTTTTATATTAAAATACAGGGATGATAACCAGGACATCCTAATCCAAGGTGGGTACCTACCCACAGCTCTAGAGTTTTGCTCATTCTTGCACTCTGTCTCTTTGACCCAACTAATCTTGAATTCTTTGCCGCCTGCTGGAACAACTTCAACAGAACGATCAGGAAGTTTCCTCCCAGCAGAATATTTTGTTTGGGAGGCTTTTTCCTTAGAGATAGGTTTGAACCTCCTCAGGCAGAGGAAAGACTAAACCTGCAACTCCTACTTCCTGGGTGAGTGTTCTAATCACTGGGCCATTATATAAATGGTGTCAACACTACCAGCAATTATCCTGTTTCAAAAGTGGCTACAATTGCATGTTGTAGGGTACCCAATCCTGTCATATGTTATATAAATATATAGTAGATGTACTTTAAGAATGCCTACCATGTTGTGCCCTTCAGGGGACTTAAGCATAAGAATGCCTATTTTCTGGGTTCTAATAGGGTTTGGGCATGAGTTAGCCATTGAGCTGCTCAGACTGGACGAGGAACAATGGTAATAAGCTGATGGAGAATAGGTTTAGGTTAGAAATCAGAAGACAATATTTTACAGTTAGGGTGGCCAAAATCTGGAACCAGCTTCCCAGGGAAGTGGTCCTCACTCCTACCTCGGGCAAATTCAAGAGGAGGTTGGACGATCACCTGTCTGGGGTCTTGTGAACCCAGCATTCATTCCTGCCTGTGGCAGGGGGTTAGGCTAGATGATCTGTTCAGGTCCCTCCTGTTCCTAGCTACTATGAAACTATGACTGGGGCATGTGCAGAGGTACAAGTCTAGGTGCTCAGGGAACTTTCATATAAAATAGTTAATTGCCTCCAGGGTTAAATGATAGCTGAGTGAGTTTTTTTAGATTGTAGTTTTGGACTTAGGTTCTTAAACTCTAGGTGCATTTACACATGCATTGATTCAGGATTTACTTTACTCACAAGTAAACACTCCTGGGCAGGCATCTACACATGCAAAGAAGCAGGAGCAAATTTGCTGCTAATAACAGCAAACTGCTCCCATGTCTTAGGATCCTGCAATGGGCCCCTGCTGTCACCAGGGGGAGCTTTAGACTCCCCCTAGGTGCTAGCCCTGAGGCTGGCAGGGAGCACAGAGCCAGAAGAAAGCTGTTTTCTGGTTGGGGCTGGGACATTACACCCTGTCTCTGGGGGTTGCCTGCTGCCAGGGTATGGACAATGTCCCCCTAACCCAGCAGCAGGGATCTCCTGGCCCTGACTCCCCAGTTAGGGGCAGGGGACTTGGAAAGAGCTTCAGGGGGTGGGGCTCACTCCTAGCTGCCCCACCTACTGGGACAGGGGGCTGGGACCTGTGCAGGCCGCGCCCCGATCCCACCTTTGTCGCCATGTGCGGCGGCGATTCCGATCTCATTCCCGTTGCCATGTGCGAGCCGGGGGCAAGCCGGGCCCGTCTTCGTTGCGCACGGGCTGTGGCTGGCAGCCCGGGCACGCGGGGCTGGAGAGAACTGCGGAGTGGTTCGGCACGCGCGAGTTAGAATTAGTCACGGAGGCGTAATGGTTGATTGAAAAGATTGTTTACTTACACCAAAAGATGGTCGCGGTGCAGGCAGAAAACTTGCTTAAGTTACAGTTGCAGATAGAAAAGAAGAGAGACGGACTAGAGTTCCTCCCCGTGAACACTCTTCTAGCCCATCCGGTTGGAGGCTCTAAACCGCGAGCCCGTCGGACCAGCCGGAGAAAGTACATACGGTAAAGAGCTCTGAATACACTCACTCACACGAAGTTTGCTAGGCTCCGTGGATCCGGCTTTAGTATACAGGATGGGATACGTCTAGGAATTTATCGGCAACAGGGAGAGGTTAGAAGTTGATCAGACCTCTGTTGCCTGCTTGAAATGCGTTGGGTCCGTGAGGATCCGCAGTGCTTAGAGATCTTCACACAGTGTGAAGTCTCCTCCTCCTGGTCTTCGTGGAGTCCTCCAACTTGGGCGGAAACCACACAAGCTTTTTATACAGCTAGCAAGCCAATCACTAGCCACCACGTGTGAATAATTTAGAACTAGCCAATGGTGGGGCACAAATTTGAATACAAATGGCGGGAACTCCTTGCAACGTGCATCTCTGTGCTGCAACAAAGAAATGCACCCTGCAAAGAAAGCTATAAAACGGCGGGAACTTCTTTTGCACCCGGGGTTCTCCTTTGCAGCGGAAAACTCCACCGTGCAAAGAAGCTGCAATTTGGTGGGAAATAATTCAGTGGTGCCAAAGCACACACAAAACAAAAATCACAACTTTGGGTTGTGACAGGACCTACCCCACCCCTGTGGCTCTTTCCAAGCCCTGTGCCTTGATCAACCAAACGGGGCACGGGGTGGATGCTGGAGAACCGTTTTCCTGACTCAGCTTTCTGAGCACAGAGCTGGGTGGGGAATGGGCTGGGGAGCTTGTTACCTGCTCAGCTCCATGTGGGAGATAAGGGTCTCTGAACTAGGAAATAAGGGTCTTCTGGACCTTGCTCTGCAGTTACAGACCTGGCACTGGGAAATGGGGGTCTCCCGGCACTAACCCCATGGTCATAGAGCTGGTGCTAGGAGATAAGGGTCTCCCAGTGTCAGCCCTGTGGTTGCAGAGCTTTTGCTGGGAGATAAGTCTTCCAGCCCCCACTCCCCAATCACGATCTTGGAGTGGGGGGCTTGGAGCTCCCTGCTGCTGGGGCAGGGGGACATAGTGCCTACCTGGGCTCTGGTGGTGGAGCCTGCCCTGGCAGCAGGCAGCTCCTGGGGCAGGGAGCAATCTCCCGCTCCCTAGTGGACAGCTGCCTGGGAGCATACTTGCTTCCATAAGCGCTACTGCACCATTACTAATCAAAAGTAAATTTGCTACTTGCATTTGCAGGTAGCAACTTACTTGAGATTAGCAAGGTTTACTGCGTAGTAAGCATGTGTACATGTAGAGGCACATGCTTACTGCACAGTAAACAAAGCTATTGCACAAGTTAAGCATCTCATGTAGACATGCCCTCTGCCTAAGTAGCGTGAAAATCCTCTATTAAATCTATCCCTGTGGTCCCTAACTTGCCAAGAGGCTGTCAGTTTCAGGTATCCAATAATGAGCTCACAGTGTGTGTGTTCATTTATGTATCTAAGTTTAAGAGCATTGATAACACTTTAAAAAATCAATATTCTTTTAATAGCTTCATCTTCACCAGCCTTCCCAGCCATTCTGCATTGCATGTGCCGCATGAAGCAGCTTCGTCAGCTCTTTTCCTGGTTTTCCATTCTGAAAATAAGGTTCATAGATTCATAGATGCTAGGGTTGGAAGGGACCTCAACAGATCATCGAGTCCGACCCCTGCCTAGGCAGGAAAGAGTGCTGTGGTCAGATGACCCCAGCCAGATGGCCATCCAGCCTTCTCTTAAAGACCTCCAAGGTAGGGGAGAGCACCACCTCCCCTGGAAGCCCATTCCAAATTTTGGGCACCCCTACTGTGAAGAAATTGTTCCTGATATCCAGCCTAAATCTGCTCTCTGTCGGTCTGTGACCATTGTTCCTTGTTACCCCAAGAGGCGCCCTGGTGAACAGAGTATGGCCGATCCCTTGCTGCGTCCCCCTAATGAATTTATAGGCAGCCACAAGATCACCTCTTAGCCTTCTCTTGCGGAGGCTGAAGAGGTCCAGGTCCTTCAATCTCTCCTCATAGGGCTTGTCTTGTAAGCTCCTAACCATATGAATGGACCTCCTCCGGACCCTCTCGAGTCTATCAACATCCTACTTGAAGTATGGCACCCAAAACTGGATGCAGTACTCCAACTGCGGTCTGACCAATGCGGCATAGAGGGGAAGGCTGATGCATGACAAAGTGCGGTTAGCTTTGCTGATGATTTTGTCATACTGACAACTCATGTTCATCTTGGAGTCCACTATGACCCTGAGATCCCTTTCCACTTCTGTGCTGCTGAGAGGGTCACTTCCCAGCCAGCAGGTGTGCTGGATATTTTTGCACCCTAGGTGCAGCACTCTGCACTTGTCCTTGTTGAACTGCATCCTATTGTGTACTGCCCACTTTTCTAACCTGTCCAGGTCTGCCTGCAATCGTTCCCTGCCCTCCAGAGTGTGCACTTCACCCCACAATTTAGTATCATCTGCAAACTTGGACAGAGTACACTTTACACCCACATCCAAGTCACTGATGAAGATATTGAAGAGCACAGGTCCAAGGACCAAACCCTGCGGGACTGCACTACCCACATCCTTCCAGGCTGATACTGACCCATCTACTACCACTCTTTGGTTGCGACTGCTAAGCCAATTTGCCACCCACTGGACCGTGTAAATATCTGTGTCACAGCGTCTTAATTTATTTATGAGAATGGGAGGAGATACTGTATCGAAGGCCTTGCTAAAATCCAAGAAAATGACATCTACCTCTACTCCTGTGTCTAAGCATTTTGTGACCCTGTCATAAAACGAAACCAGATTGGTCAGGCATGATCTACCTGCTACAAATCCGTGCTGGTTTCCCTGCTCCATTATTTTTCCTGCTGGACTCCCACAAATATGATCCTTCATAATCTTTTCAAAGACCTTTCCAAGGATGGAGGTGAGACTGACTGGCCTATAATTACTTGGACACTTCTTCCTTCCCTTCTTGAAAATAGGGAGCACATTGGCCCTTTTCCAGTCCTCCAGGACCTGACCCGAGCACCATGAATGCTCAAACAGCCGTGCCAGTGGTTCTGCTATGACACTGGCCAATCCCTTCAGTACCCTTGGATGCAGTTCATCCGGGCCTGCTGACTTGAACACATCCAGTCCATCCAAGTGACTGCACCAAGTCACCATTGACAGTTGGTGGGCTGGTGTCCCCTCTGATGCCCATCTAAGAACCCATTAGGAGACTTATCTTGAGCCCTGTTCAGGAACACCGAGGTAAAAAACTAATTGAATAGCTCAGCCTTGTCCCCCCTGTCTGTCACTAATTGCTCCTTCTTGTTCAGTAGGGGCCCTATGCTGCCCTGTACCTTCCTTTTACTTCCTACATGCCTAAAAAAAGACTTTTTTGTTGTCTTTAATTTGTGCTGTGAGCCTCAACTTTGTAGTTGCTTTGGCTTTTCTAACTGCCTTCCTGCAAGTGCGGGCCAAGTAGGTATACTCCTCCTTGGGAGCTTCCCCCTGTTTCCAGGTAGTTGTTGAAATTCCATTCTCATAAGCAGACACCTGCCTCCTTCTAGTTCAGTGATTTCATTTCTTTGAGCTGTGCTTACAGCTAAATATCTTCTGACAGATATTGCAATAGGTACACATTTTGTATCACTTAATGTTTGGCAGCTTCCCCTATTTATATTCAAAGAAAATCCAAGGGCTCTTCAATATTTTTAAACTGTTGTTTACAATTGCAGTACCACAGAGATAGCTGATGTTCTGCCCCTCTTTCAGGGGCAGGTTTTCTGAGACAGTTCTTAATTAGGAAGCGGACATGGGGTATATTTTTGCAGAATTTCTCTGGCAGCTTTACACTGACAGAGCACTCATTCACTAGCAACAAGTGCTCCCTTGCTTGGAAGCCGTTATAGAACATGTGGATGCCTTTGTTTCTATTATAGACTAGGGATAGGTACTAACCAAATGCATAAATATGGTGGGTAAATAGTTGTTTTTTAAACAGGATACAGTTAAAGTAATTGATGGCTCTGGACCTGGATTAAACCCCCCTGCCCAGCATATAGATTTACAAAAATTAAAACCCAGATACAAACTCTGAGATTCAGCATGATCTCCAGTAGTGGAAGACAGCCTTAGAGGATTTAGCTGTTTCTCAATGTTGCTGTTCTTTGCAGAGGCTGTTTTAACACATTCCCAGATGAATTCTCCAGTTGGATGGGGTTTGAGGTCAAGAATTCTGATTTGTAATTTAGGGGGAAAGTACATCACAGGATCGGTGTAATTATCCCCAAACCATGCACAGAAATGTAATCTAATGGTAGGCTGCTGGCCTAAGGGGGTTGTCACACATTACAGTTTGCAAGTGCTAGCTTTATGGAATGGTATACAGCATTAAAGTTAGAATGTGCTCTGAGCAGTTGCACATTAAGGCTTAATGCCATCTTTGACCTGCATAGCTTTGACTTGCCTCTAGAGGACTGGCAAGCAGGGGCATGGCAAGGAGCCAGGATGCCTGGGGTCTATCCTTGCTCTGAGAGAGGTGTGGGGGTTAGAGCAGGGGAGCTGGGAGTCAGGTCTGGGTTTGGTTTCCAGCTCTGGAGGGGGACCCCACCCTACTGGGGGGAGGACTAAAGGGGGCATAGGGCTGATAACTATAAAGAATAGCTGGGAAACTCTTACTATTATTAGTTGCAAGAGAACAGCCATAAAAAACATTCTCTTGAAGTTCTGATCTGTCACGCTGCTGTCCTTCTGCTTGGGGCTGCAGTCCCTGGCCATGGGTGAGTGCCATGCATGGGACAGCAGTCCCAAGCAGGCAGACAGTGGAACATCTGCTCTGCAGCTCCATGCTCCTGCCACACCAACCCCATCCCGGTGTCTCCATGCTCCAGATTCCCCTCCAAGTGTGGAGCCACAGCTGCTGGGAGGGGGTTGGCTTGGTAGAAGAATGAAACTTACATCTCCCCCTCCCAGTGGTTCAATGCTTCCTCCATGCCAGCCCCTGTCCTGGTGTCCGTGGCCCCATGTTTGTGGGAGAAGCCACACTCACATGGATCATGAAGCTGCCAGGAGGGGGCACTGGAACATGGGGCATGCTTCTCCCCCTCCCCACATCTCCACACTCCTACTACACTGTATCACCTGTCCTTGCCCATGGGGAATCCAGCTTTTTTGCAAGCGTGAAACCACAGCTACCAGAAGGGGGATTGGCACTTCAGAAGCATGGAGTGATAGGCCAGCTACACCACAGTCCACCTGCTCAGTTTAGGACTAGTTGTGTTGTGCTGTGTTGTGCTGTGCTGTGCTGTTTAGGGGGATTGGTGGTACCCTGCCTGCCCCCAGGAAGTACCACCTTACTGAGTAGTAGTGTTCAGCAGGTAGGATAGATCATCCACAGAATAGAGGGGTGACTGGGAGCAGTGCATCCTCCTGGGATGCTGGAGGCCTGCAAACCGCTTGTTTATCTCTGTTGAGAAGACTGACATTAGAGCAGCACATGCTGCCTAACACAAACTAGAGATATTCCTCACCCAAAGGGACATAACTTTGTGATGCTTCAAGTATACTTGGCACATTTTTACCTGCTTTAACACGTGGACACTCAGCTGGACACTCGGCTGTGGCTCTGCACATTTTAAGTGCATTTAACACATGCCAAGGGTGACATGTAACAAGGCTCTAAGACTTGGAAAACCCTGATTCAGTTCTGTCCTTTGCTACAGACTTCCCATTTGACCTATAGCAAGTTTCTTAGTCTCTCTATCAGTTTCCCATCTGTAAAATGGGAGCAATAACCCCTGTTAATTAGAAAGGTTATAAGGATAAATTAGATACTCAGACACTGTGGGGAGGGGGAGAAGGACATATAAGCAACTTAGTTGCTGAGTTAATGCTGAGTTTAAAAAGTGAAGTAGTTTTAATTTAATTAACTTAATGTGTTGTATATTTAATTTAATTAACTTAATGTGTTGTATATCCACACCCAAACACCAGTGTATCTTCCATTGGTTTATGCACTAGTGTAAGTTAGACCAGCATCTGCAATAGACAGGTAACAGCTTTCTGATGTTGCCATCTGAACCACGGGTGACATTAAGTGACAGGGGAGATGGTAATTGCCTCTCTGCATTGAGCAGATGGCCACCAGTACATAACACTGACCAGAGCTCTGACCTCCTACACATGACTAATACTAGTAGCTTACACTAATGTATCTGGACTCTTCAAGGGGTAGCTTTGTCTTGGAGTGGACTGACTGACTTACACCAGTTCCCACTCTACATTTACCCTGACATAAGTGTGCCACCCTCACAGTCATGGCAGTTTCATCCATAGTATTTATGCAGGTTAGGGACCGGACATTTAAAAAATGAGAAGCCATCAGTAGAATGGAAATGTTCATAAATAACACAAACAAAGTTCTACTTGTTTGCCAGTGTCACTGAAGCACGGGAAGAAAATCAAAACCATAATTATTTACCGGTTGTTTCATTTCATAGTTTCATAGTTGTTGACATTACATTTGTTGCAACACATTAAATGGTCTAGAAAGGCTGGAATTTCCTGTATTGTTTTTCCCTGTTTCCTTTTACTGTTTTGTCTTCTCTGTGGCTTTTTATAACTTATACTCCTCTGACAATAGAACAGTCATAGAGGATCAGCCTATAACAGGCTTTCACCCCTAGAATTTAATTTTCTGTTTAGCTGCCAAAAAGTGAAAGCAATCTAATTACTAAAAATCAGTGTGTCAAAATATGTAGACACTCAGGCATTATTAGCTACCTGGTCCATTTTTTATCTGAATAGGATTGTACAAGAGAACTTGCTGTTCCAAGAAGCTTCTGTAAAGGATGTGGCCTCGCTTCTCTGTCAGCAGAAGATGAAAAGCCCTCAGGTGGCTCTTACCCAGTAGTGTTTATTCATTTGCTCTGGTTGTGAGTTTGTATTTTGGAAATAAAGCAGATCTTGAAGAAAGGGAGAGGAAGAGACTTATAACTGAAGATTTTATTTTTCCTTTTCTGCTGATGAATACCATACTACTTTACGCTTTCAAAAATTATGAGTGTGCCCTCCACACTTCAAAAAAAAAAAAAAAAGGTTTTAGGTTTTTCTTGTCTAGTTTCTAGCTTCTGAGCTGTTATATTATACTCAAGCCAAGTTTTCAAGCTTTTCTCTTCTACCAAGACAGCTATAAAACACACAAAATGAAATCTAAGATATTCATATGATCATGAATCCAGGATTTGGGGCTTTAAGAAAAAAGTATTGCAACTGCAGATATTAGAAACAACTGTGAGCCTGTATACAATGGACTACACTAGGGTTGAGAAAAACACCAACTCTTTCATTTTATAAAACTAGGGACAGCTTTCTAGAGAGTTTGCATGATTTCTGACAGAATGATTAGTGCTGAGATTACTTGTTATGAATGAGGAACTTCTTCAAAAAAGCTATTTTAATGTATTTATATGAACACTGAGTACCTGATAGACTTTTTTGCAGTACTTTAAATGGGACACTGCTGATGTCATTCTCTTGGGGAATAGAAGCTTCTTAAAATATGCAAACTAGAATCTGAGTCAGATAACTTTGCCACATTTTCCTTTAATGGTGGGAAGAAAATGAAGTTATTTTTTCATTACATTAAGTGTAGGTTGGTATACACCACCTAAATGGGGAATGCCGGCAGTCAGAGGGTACACCAGCGGTCTCAGGGGGTGCACGTGCACCCCCTATGCATCTCTACTGAACAGGATGAAGTTCAGTGCTGACAAATGCAAACTGCTACACTTTGGGAAGAATAATCAAAAACACAAAAACAAAATGGGTAACACCTGGCTAGATGGTAGCACTACAGAGGAATATCTGGGAATCTTGGTAGATCACCTTCTCAATATGAGTTCATAACGTGATGCAGCTGCACAAAAGGCAAATGCAGTTTTGGGACGCATCAATAGATGCACTAAGTGTAAGACGCAGGAGATGATAGTGCTTCTCTACTCGGTACTGGTCAGGCCTTATCTAGAGTACTGTGTGCAGTTTTGGGATGCACATCTTGAAAAGGAGATGGAAAAGTTAGAGAGGTTCCAGAGGCAGCAAAAATGGCACAGGGCTTGGAAGGCAAGTCATGTGAGGAGATGTTGAAGGAAATAGGCATGTTCAACTTGCAGAAAAGGTGCATAAGAGGGGACATGATAGCAGTTTTCAAATACCTGAAGGGTTGTCATAAAGAAGAGGGAAAACACATTTTCTCTCATGCTGCAGAGAGCAGGACATGGAATAGTAGCTTGAAGCTGTAGCAAAGTGAGTTTAGATTGGATAGCCAGAAAAATGTCTTCACTGTTAGAACAATGAGGCAGTACAATAGACTGCCTAGGGAAGCTGTGGACTCTTATCCTTGGAGGGGTTCAAGAAAATGTTGTGTAGGCATTGGTCATGGATGACCTAGGAGTATCTATGCCTATGTTCTACTATGAGTATTCCTCATGTTTCTGAGTTTTTCTGGTTGCCACATGGGGCAGGGAGGGATTTTTTCCCCTCCTACTGCATATGTCATGGTTTTTTTAAGCATTCCTCAGAAATATTGAGTGTTGGCTGCATCCAAGACTGGGGATTTTTACTGGAGTGTGCCAATACTGTTCCTGGGACTTAAACTTAGAGATTTATGGCTAGAGGGTCTTGCCCTCCACTCAGGGTCAGACCAGTCATCATATTTGGGGTCAGCAAGGAATTTTATCCCATAGTCTGATTGGTATGGGCTGTGTGTTTTGCCTTCCTTTGTAGCAGTGGGCATAGCCCTTCTCCGTAGGTATCTGAAGCATATTTTAACAACATTTGCACCAGCAGGATGTTGGCCACCATCATCCCCTTACTTTATCTGCTATGAATTAGGTTGTTATGTCTTGTGGTTGTATCAGGATTGATAGTGTAGTTTTGCAAAGAGGTTAGACAATGGATGGTTTGGATAGGGATAGTCCTGTCTCAGGCAGGGATCTAGATTAAATGATCTCTAGAAATCTCTTTTAGTTCTACTTTTCTCAGATTTTAAGAAAAACATTCTGTCCTATTTTGATCTTTCTGAGTGCTTTGCAACAGAAGAATTGCTATATTCATTTTTTGTAGTAAAAAATGAGTGAAAACTAAGCTGGCATTTTCTGAGGGGTGCTGCAAGCCTAAAAAGGTTGAAAACCACTGGCTTAGCATATTATTTTGTTATGCTTAATACATGGGCAGCCTTTATTTCTATGACAAATTACTACTGTTTATGTCTTGAGGCAATTATTTCATACTTTTTAAAGCAAAACCCCTAGAGGTTGGTCATATTTCTCTCAAGCACTTCTCATTACCATAGAGAATATATTTCAGTAGCCCAGACTAAATTTCTCTTGGCAAAAATAGGGATATTTATGAAAAAGTGACAGATCAAATAAATGAGATAACTGCACAAGCACATTAGTGCTACTTTGTGAAGACAAGCAACACTAGCCAAGATTTTCAGAAATAAGACCCCACAATCTATCTTTAGACAGCCAACAAAGTGGCCTGAATTTTCAAGCGTGCTAAGCACCTAATAGCTCTACTGACTTCTATTGTTGGAAGGGGGAGAGGAACTAGATGACCTGCTAAACAGCTTTTATTTCTAGTTTCTATTAATCTAGGTTTATGTGCATTATTTTATTATAATGATTAATGAACTCAAGTGCTGGTGACATCATCAGTTACACATTTCTATTTTCTGTGCAAGATATTTTTTCCCAATTTCAGGTTCAAGCCCAGAACCCAGTCAAATGCAGTTATAATTTTGGCAAAGCATATTAGCATCTTACAAAAGCACGTCATTAAATGCCAGCTGTCTTCCTTCTCTTGTCACTTGCAGTAATTGCAGAAGATCTTCAGAATAAAATGTTAACTGATAATATGTTCTATGTCCATTCCTTTAAAAAGAATGATACTATTCTACTTAGATAGGAAAAGTAAATTCTATAAACATACATGAGCTGCACTATAAGAAATACACTTTTAATATGAAGGAGTTTGGTTGGAAAAATTCCTTTTACAATCAATAGGAGTTGCAAGGCTAAGTTTTTTGCATTGAATATTTCCCTCTATTTGCAAAATTATGAAGAGTTTTATAACCTACAAAGAGAATATATTGCTAATCTAATTTATTGGGTCCCAGTAAATTAGGGTCCCAGTACACTTACATACACTGATGTAGAAATGGAACACATCCTTCCTTCTTTGGGAGCTGTCCTAATTACATCAGCCAAAGTCTAGTCTAATGGTTTATGCCAACCATTTCACACTAGTGTGAGCTATGACTCAGGCTTTTTTTAAGTTAACTTACAGGTTGTGGAGTCTTTCACTTATTCACTTATTGCTGCTTACGTAGGTGCTGCAAATATCCATTCCTTCCCTGGAGGTTATTTTCCTCTAAAGATTCAGACCTACAAAATCTTTATTCGTGGAATTTCATGGTGAACGCTGAGGGACTCTAACAGATGTCTGCTACAAGGGGTGATAATTACCAAAAGGAAGTCTTCTGGGAGGCAGAGCATTATGTGTAAATCTCAGAGGTTGCTTTGAAAATCTCAGCAATCATTATATAAAATGGATAAATTGCTCATTTTCTTATTTAGTAGATTATCACATAATCCGGGTATATGCTGCTCATATCTTGGGTGATGGCTTCTACCATGATAGTAACAGGCAAAGTCATTGCCCAATAAAATGAATAACTTTGTCAACTCAAAAGAACTACCTGTTAATTAAAATGTTTGATTTGCTTTTTAAAAATGCAGCATTTTATGAGTCATTACACTTTATGTATTACAGAACAGTATTATACCTAGCTAATTTGGAACAGTCAGTTTTCCATTTGGATGATAATTAGGAAATCCATAAATAGGAAAAGTCTAATTTCTTTGGAGGTACCCACGACATTTATTGTTGTGTCCATTTGGTTTTTCTTCTCTGTAGTTAAAGAAAAATATGTATGACAGAAATTCAGTTTCTGTTTGCATGTGTACTATTCTTCAATAAAAAAGTTCTGGCACTCTTGACCATGGAATTAAAAATACACTAATGAACACAAGCATCATCAGTGTAACAATACTGGCACTGTGGCCTAGTTGTCTCTCCTATTGCCTTCCCTGGAGAGAATCATTTCCAACTGAGGTGCTCGTCTGCCACGACTTGATGGACAGTCTATAGAATTCTGCCTCAGCAGGAGATGATACCTTACCTGGTCAGGGCAGTCCTGTATCAGACTTGCAGAACTCCTGAATGTAATTTGGCAAGGCCCTTATGAGATCCAGATTGGGAGCTACTCCACCCTTACATTCCAACCACAGGCCTCCATATGTTTTTTTGGTCCTGTCAATTGTAATCCAATTGTCATGCCAGGCTTGGAGTGTCTGAAAAATATCTCCCTGAACTTATACCTGGAATTCCCACCAGTCCATCTAGTATGAAAATAAAAAATGTAGGCAGTCTGGCTGCCTCTTACCCTCTTCCAGCATGTGTATCTTCATCTGTCATCTGAGAGCTTCTTCCATCATTTCTGGCTGCCTTTTACCTCTGCCCTGAGGCGCATCCAAACAGTCAGCATCTGGGCTTGCCTCCCAGCTGCAGCTCATGCCCCCTGTGGGACGAGGGCCCACCTGAAGTGAGTCATAGATTCATAGATTCATAAACATTAGGGCTGGAAGGGACCTTGGAAGATCGAGTCCAGCCCCCTGCCCGAAGGGCAGGAAGTCAGCTGGGGTCATAGGATCCCAGCAAGATAAGCATCCAATTTACTCCTGAAGGTATTCAATGTAGGTGCTTGAACCACCTCCGATGGCAGGCTATTCCAGACCTTGGGGGCTCGGACAGAAAAGAAATTCTTCCTTATGTCCAGCCTGAAACGTTCTTCCAGTAGTTTATAACCGTTTGACCTCGTCATCCCTTGGGGTGCTCTGGTGAACAAACGTTCCCCCAGATACTGGTGGTCACCCCTGATAAACTTATAGGTGGACAACAGATCACCCCTGAGCCTACACTTTTCCAGGCTAAAGAGCCCCATAGCTCTCAGCCTGTCATCGTAAGGTCTGTTTTCCTGACCTCTGATCATGCGCTTGGCTCTTCTCCGGGCTCTCTCAAGCTTCTCCACATCCTTTTTGAATTGTGGAGCCCAAAACTGGATGCAGTACTCCAGCTGCAGCCTCACCAAGGCCGAGTACAAGGGGAGAATGATGTCCCGGGATTTGCTTGAGAAGGCTCTATGGATGCAAGCCAGCATTTTGGTCACTTTACTAGCTGTAGCATCACATTGCAGGCTCATGTTCATCTTGTGGTCAATGATGACCTCCAAGTCTCTTTCTCCTGTAGTACTAGCCAACGTAACACTGCCGAGCCTATAAGGATGCTGCAGGTTTTTCCTCCCAAGGTGGAGAACCTTGCATTTTCAGTGTTAAACTCCATCAGGTTCTCGTCCGCCCATTTGCTGAGCCTGTCCAGGTCAGCCTGGATTGCCCTCCTGTCTTCAGGTGTGGATGCTTTGCCCCAAAGTTTGGTGTCATCGGCAAACTTGGACAGTCCGCTTCTGACTCCAATGTCCACATCATTAATGAAGATGTTGAACAATATGGGTCCAAGGACAGAGGGCACCATGACAATTGACTTCCATCAATTACCACCCTCTGGGTCCAACCACGGAGCCAATTTCCCAGCCAGCGGATTGTGGTGGACCCAAGGCCACAATTGGCCAGTTTCACCAATGTGATCATAGGATACCAGATCAAAGGCTTTTTTGAAGTCAAGATATATGACATCAATCTCTTCTCCCTTGTCCAGGTGATAGATCACCTGGTCATAAAAGGAAATGAGATTGGTCAAGCAAGACCTACCTGCAACAAACCCGTGCTGGCTATCCCTCAGGATGTTGGCGTCAGCCAGTCCATTAAAGATGGCCTCTTTAATAAACTTTTCTATTAGGGCTGGGACTCTTCTCATCTGGGGCCCCAGGCTACCTGGGGCTCAGTGTGCAGACTGATACACTCCTGGCCAGGGCCTCTCTCCCAGGCAGCTGCGGTTTCCTGGCTGGGTCTTCCGGCATGCAGCTCTCTGGCCAAATGTCCTGCGATGCCGCACCTAATGCTCCAGCTGTGTCTCCCCACTTTTCACTGGCCTGCAGGTAAGGGAGACAGGGAGAACACAGGTTTCTCCCTTCTTAATCCCTCCGTCCTGCTATAATCAGCTATTCTTATTTGTACTGCTGTAGCACAGAGCAGTCTTAGTCAGGCCCTGAATAAATACACAAGAAGCTATCTCCACCTGGTAGAAATTACTTCAGACCAATCAAATCACTAAATCATATAACAAAATTTTGACTCCCTGCAGAATCCACAAACTATTTCTACTGAGCCATGTCCAGTGTAAATATATATTCATAGGTCAAAGAGAAGAGCTGAGTCTTGCTGTATGCCCTTTTGATTAACACATTCTGGCTGCAACTACACATGTGCTTAACTGCAGAGTAGGCTAAGGCTGTGGAGTAAAGCATCATCGCCTACGTGTGCAATGGTATTAGGCTGCAGTAAACTAATTAACAGTACTATCTTACACCAGGGTAATTTACTGTGATTAAACACACGTGTAGACACTGGGCACATCTACATGTTTCCCTACTACGCCATTTTTACTGTACTGTCATTTTGTAAATCCTTTAGAAGTAACAGCTGTTAGTGCACCGTGCTGGTGGTGCACGGTTATTTTTAGCCACTATGTCGCTGTAGCAATGTGCTATAGCAAGAGAGTGCATTGCTACAGCAGTGTAGCAGCAATGTCATGGTTTTTGCCCACCGATGCTACTTTGCTGCAGCACATTTCTATGGCAATGTAGTGTCTCGTGTAGATGCACACACTGACTATGGGCATAAATTTTACCTAGTCAGCCCAGACAGCCAGGAGCCAGACTCCTGCCTGCCACCTAGCCACAAAGCTCTTCAAGTTCCGTACCCTCATGCCCCAGCCAACCCCTCTGTTGCCCAATGCCACTATCCAGGGCCCAGGGCTAACCCTCTGAGCCCCCTGCCAGCCCAGGCCTGCTTCCCCCTGGCTTAAATTGCTGCTGTCCTGCATGCATGTGTAGACACTGCACCTGGGAGTAGTTTGCTCCTGCTCAAACTGCCCCAGAGTTTATTCCTTCACATTAATTGCACATGTCGATGCACCCACTGATTATTACCTGTGAAGGTCTAAGAATCTGAGATCCTAATGAAGAGTTCTTAGTAGCCTTATATAGTCCTGTCTTGTGTTTTCTTTTAAACAGCTTTTAAATACTACAAATAATTTCATAAAGGTAAAAGTTCACAGGGAAATATTTGATGCACTGTTTTTCTATCAAAAACATAAATTTGTTGACACAAACTTTTTTGGGTAAAGCGGTTGTTTCAATGCATTTCTTAGCTCAGAAATAAATTGAAAAGAATTTTCTGAAACTGCTAACATTTGCCATTTCAATATTTTTACAACAAAACATTCCAGTTTCCTGTTTGAAAACACTGTTTTTTCATTTTGAAATTGAAGTTTATTATAGTAAATAAGTTGAATTGATCAAAAATTAAATATTTCAGTTGATCAAAGTGGTAAGTTTTAAATTTACTGGTTCATAAAAATAGTCATAAGTTTGACATTCTTCTGTATTGGAAAATATTTCAAAATCTCATATATTTCCCAACCCCTCTTGCTGGTACAGTATACTTCACTCATATGCATCATTCCCTTAACTGCATTACATAACACTGGTTCTATTTTGTTGAGTTGTTGTCTATTACTCAGGCTGTAACAAATTCTGGTTCTATGCATAAGTGCATAGCATATTTCAGCCCTCTATTTGTAACTTTCCATTTATCTGCATACTATGCATCTGTTTTGTAACTAATTGTTCTTCATTTAATCAAAGACTGAAGGGAAGCAGCTGTCAAAAGGCTATTATTAAAAGCTTTGAAAATGGGAACGAGTAGTGGCATAACTACCACAGAGAGTTGGGGCAGCAGCACCTGGAGCTGATGTGGGGAAAGAGGGAGAATGAAAAAATAGTAACTGCTACTGCAAACACACAATCACACTCACTGGCAGGCCAAAGTTGCTACTGCCTCTGTGCATCACAGCTGCCCTGGGCACCCGCCTGACTTGTTATGCCTCTCAGGACAAGTCTGTTTCCTGGGTGATTGCATCCCTGAAATTATGACAAGCCTTAAAAATGAGAGGAGCTAGTTTTGGGGCTGTTAATATAAGCTTGACAGCAATGTGCACTTGTGGAACACTCTTTACATACAGTATGGATGAGTGCATCCTCTGAGTAAGTGTATGGCCTTTTTTCACTCCTAAGGTTATGCACTTACATGGAGTCTACTGTTTTAAATAATGTATGAGTCACAAAAGACCCTTTTTCTTAAAAAAAGCCAAAAACCTATCTCTAACTTCCTGGGTATGCCAGTTGTTGCATTGCTGTTACAGTTATGCCATCTTGTGGTCTACACAAAACTCAGCTGCTAGGCTTTTCAAGCTTAAATTTGACAACATACCATCAACAAATATTCAATCCCAGAATTTCCATCTGTTGCAATCAAGATTATAGACTCAGACGACATCTCGTGCAGCAATGCAATCAATGCATATAGTTTAGCACTCTTTGCACCTCAATACAGGCCCAAACCAAAATTCTAGAGCAGCGTGTTCCTGAAATTTTGATTTTAGGAGTGCCGAGGCCACAGCTGGGACAGATTTTAGTGCCCTCCCCTCCATGCTGCCTCTAAATATATACAAGAAAGGCATGGTTAATTTACAATAAAAATTTTCCATGGCTTGTAAATTATTTGTATTGAGGAATGCTAAAGCCTTGAGCTTAGGCCCTAGATTTCTCCAGTGTTTCAGGCACATGTGTTTCAGCTCTGATCCATATCTTATTTGCAGGATTAATAGTCAGATAACTAGTCACAGCACTTGATTCCTAGCTCTCTTGTTCCTTATATAAAATAGGAGCAATTCCAGTGAAAGAAATAGGTTTACCTTTGTATAGTATTGAGCCCTGTTCTTGGGCCTTGATGAGCTATGCTTAGCACATGACCTTGAGATCCACTTCAGTAATGCTCAGCACTTCTGAAACTAACAACTGAGTTTATTAAGGGAACTCTTGTTGCACTTTGTATTACTAACTGCAATCCTATGTCTACTAAACTCTAGTCCCCAAGTCATCCAGTTCTTCCGGGATGATATTCCAACTCCCTTCCCTACTGTAATGACAGTGTTTCCCAACTGTGCGTTTAGCAGATTTCATTAGCATTATAATATGCTGTGTAAACTAAATGTAATGCTGCTGCAGTGTGAACATGTGACAGCAGGGGGAGAAGCCCTGCTGGTTGGATTTGGACTACAGCTCCCAGGGACACTGTGGGCAGCACTTGATAAAAGCCCTCAGGACTGGTTTGTAATCAGATGCAGATCCTGTTTGGGACCATGCCACTTTCCTTAACTGCAAGGAGATGGCAGCAGCATCAGCACAAGAGTTTGGCCTGGTCCTAAGATGTTTCTCCATAAAGGCCTTCCCACAAATCAGCCCACAGGTACAAGTCATGCTATCCTGTGGCCACTTTGCAAGCAATGTCTTCATTGGGGAGATGTAAGTTCAGCTTTGGCTGGGGAAGCCCCAGAGTCTGGATGAGGCCGTAAAGCTCACCACTGAGTTAGAACTGGTACCCAGGACCCTGAAGCAAGGGTACATGTGCACACCAAAGAGGACAAGTCAGCAGTGCACATCTCAAACGCAGAACCCTCAGCCCTGCAAATGATGATGGAGGCATTGAAGGAGATCTGGGGTGATCTGGACCAGCTCAAGAAGAGTGCAGAGACCCAGCCCCAAAGCAAATGTGCCAGTAGAGGCCCCCTTTGGCCACAGTGGCTGGGGTTCCACCCAGAGGCTGCTGCTGGATGCTGGCACTTTGGCAGCTGTGATCACTTCTTGTGGGACTGCCCAGATAGAAGGTGCCATTCTGGGCAGGGAAACTGAAGTGGGAAGTAGAGAGGGGCCCTTCTACTGCTGGTAAGCCCAGAGGTCTGTTGAATGAAGTAAGTCATCGTTAGTGCTGCAGTGTTGGGGTACTACCTAGAGGGGAGACTAGAAGAGGTCCTTTGCCAATTCCTCCTAGATTTGGTTGCCCAGGTATTCATTGTATGTAGCTGGATATGGGAGCAAACTACTGCAGGGATTTTGACCCTGTGGCCTAGTGATCAAAGCAGCTAATGAGGATGTCCTCTCAATTTTGGGAGAGTGGAATGCAGCTGTTGACTTCCAAGGCCTGCAGCTGCCATATACATTCGTCGTATCCTGATGCATGCCAGTCAGGATGCCTTATTAGACACCAAATTACTTAAAGAAATTTCAGGTTGCTATGAATTTTGCAGACTGTTCCTGTTTCTTTCTACGAAGGTGTTTCCCCCTGTATACCACAGAGGGCCAAACAAAAATATGTGAAGTCATAGCGGAAAAAAATATAGCAATCCCTCCTCAAAGTGAGATGATCACTGGCAAACTGAAGTGATGGTGTCTTGGAGCAGAAGAAAGCTTACTTGAACCTAAGCCCAATGAAGGGTTGGGATTCCTGGTGGAAATGGGTTGCAATGGGTAAGAGCCACAGCGGTGAAATCCCAGGGCCTGTTGCCCATACATTGACAGAGCCTCAGGTCACATATCAAGGCACCATAATTGGGACATCTGAGCCCAGGGTGGCTAACCTATCAGAGACATCAGTCGCTATAAGCATACTGAGTACAGAAAAGAACCAGCATCTTGGACACCAGGTGATAACCTCTAATGAACAGCAGAAAAATTGGACCATGAGTTCAGGTTAAGTCATCGTGACCTGAAATCTGAGCAAGCGAGAGCAGCACAGGAAGTCCTACTGGACTATGTGGTTGTATTCAGCCTGAGAGATCACAGTCTAGGGTGTACAGGCCTGACAAAACACCAGATCAACACTGATAATGCCAGGCCTGTCAATTTCCATCCATTTCCAGCAGGAGTTTGACCAGCAGCTGCAAGCAATGGAGGACACAGTCATCATCAGGCCTGTCCTGTGGCGCTGGTGTGGAAGAAGGGGGGAGGTGTGTGGGTCTGTGTGAATTATCGTAGACTGACTAACATCACTGGTAAAGATGCCTGTCCCTTACTTCAGACTGATGACATGCAAAACCTCCTGATCAAAGCCCAATGGTTCTCCATTTTTGACCTGGCTGGCCCAGTTTCCCAAACTTTTTCTTATTGCATACCCCCTTCCATATTTACCAACATCCCACATACTCCTACTAGCATACATTTTATATTTTAACCCCTTAAATGCCAATTATTATTATAATGAAAATTAAATCCACATTACACAATTTATCCTGCGTACCCCTCAAATATGTCTTGCATACCCCCAGGGGTATGCGTACCATAGTTTGGGAACTCCTGAGCTACTGGATACTCCTGAACTAGGTGGAAGTGCATCCAGAGGACAGGGCTAAGACTGCCTTTTGCACTAAGAAGGAGTTTTTTGGTTTAATGTTATATCTATCAGGCTATGTAATTCCCCCAGTGCATTTCAGAGACTGATGGATATTGTGTTAGCAGAGCTACAAGAGACCTCCTGTCTGATGTACCTGGATGCATTATGATAGGCTGAACCTTTCAGGAGCCCTTGCAGAAGCTGAAAGTAGTGCTTAAGAGGCTGAAGCACCTGCAAAAAGTTATCTTTTCTGCAAAGAAGTGAACTTTTTAGAGCACATGATCTCCACAGAGGGGGTTGGTCCAGATCCAGAGAAGCTGGAGGCTGTCAAAACCTGGCTAGTACCCCAAAATGTAAAAGATCTGCACAGCTTTTTGGGTCTTGCCTTCTATTATAAGAGATTTGTGGCAGGTGTCACCACCATCACAAATCCCTTGCATAAGCTCTCTGACAAGATGAAGTTCATCTGGACTAAGGAATGCCAAGATGCCTTCCTCAAGCTAAAGTGGCAGCTGATGTCATCTATCTTAGCATATCCTGATCCTCAATTACCCTTTTTATTGGACAGTGATGCAAGAGATGTTGGGATTGGAGCTGTTTTGTCACAAATTGAATGAGGCCAGGATAAGGTATGCAAGCCAAACCGTGAACAAAGCTGAGCACTAGTATGTAACCACAAGAAAGGAACTGCTTGCTGTAGTGACCTTTACCAAGCATTTTTGACGCTTCCTTCTAGGGAGATGTTTCATGTTAAGAACAGACCATGGTTTTCTCTGGTGGCTACATAATTTTTAACAACCTGAAGGACAACTGGCTAGGTAGCTGGAAAAGCTAGCCAGGTTTGACTATCAAATAGTGCATCACCCCAGACAGCAGCACCAAAATGCCAGTGCCTGGTCCTGTGGGAACACTTGGACACCAGTATACCTTGGCCTTCATGTTGCCCAAGTATCTGATCTAGCTTATTTAAAACTGGCTCAGGTTTTATCTACACCAGCGCAGTCACAGCAGTATAGACCAGGGGTGCTCACCCCCAGCTAGCAGGTCAGACCCGTCCCCCAGCAATATGCCTCCTGGCCTGCAGCGCTCTCCATGGGTTTAAAAATTTGGGAGTGGGGCACATGGGGCCTGATCCTGGCATGCCAGGGCAGTGCGGAGCACCAGGGACCAGTCCTGGCACATGGGAATCAGCTGAGGCTGCACTGAGCCTCATCCCAGTGTGCAGGGCCTGATCCAGCCTGTAGATCAGTTCCATACCACTTGTCTGACCCACAGAGCCAAAAGACTGAACACCATTTATCTAAATCATATCTTCTGGTATAATCCTCTCCAATGTTTAGGATTTTGTAAGGAAAAGAAATATGTCCTGCTCCTGACTCGAATTTTGGAATGTTGTTTTTCCCATTCTGAGAAATTCTCTTTTGCTATTCATTTCTAAAATGATCCAAAGATCAATTTTTCTGCTGGAGAATAACATGACTCATGCTGTATATTACATTGGCATTCCAACTGCAATCTGATTTCCTTGAAAACAGTGTCCCACTATTAATTTACATTTTTATTTTCATGTTCAGTCTAATAGTGTCTGGGTTTTGTTTTGTTTTTTGCAATAACTCATCTTTTTCCTAATCAGCAGGCTACAGCTCCATTTAGTCAGCATATATGACCTCTTCCAGTTCTTAGCTAGAGTTGGTTGAATATCATAAAGCAGCTTTATAATTTTTTATATTAAAATATTTGCTGAAGTCTAGCTGTAGGCTAATAAATCAAAACATGCTGTTCGTGAATAACTAATTTGGCAGATGTGTAATATTTTCAAATGAAAGTACTTGAGAAATGTTTTAATTCATTCTCCTTGAGCATGAAACACTTGAGGTTTTTATAAAACAGAACTTAGAAACTTCCAGTTTATATAAAGAGGAAGATGTAGAAACACAGTGCTTAGATTCAGTAAATTGGGTCTATTTCAGGTTTATTGTAAATAAGATGGAGCCAAGCAAAAAGCTGTAGCCTTTAGGATAGTGAAAACAATTTGATTCAATCTGTTATAACTTATCATTGCTCCTATTACTGGCTATGCCCCTCCAACATAAATCTGAAGAGAAACAGTTTGAAACTGCGACTTTCATCAATGAAATAATTACATTTCTGGAGCCTTGAGTGCAGCTAGAACCTTGTTACCATTACCAACTTGGTGAAGTTTAGGTTCTCAAAGCTTGGAGAGACATGTTGATCTCTTACATCTCTTTCCATGTCTTATGCTTGGTTTCCCTTCCTCTATTCTCCATCTGAATAGGAAGTATGTGATAAACAGGGATCAGAGTGGGAGGGAGAAACTGCAACTGTTTTACACATTAGCCACAAAACAAAAAAGCCCTGCCAGCTCACAGAAGGTTGTGCAGATAAAGGTTCTAAGTCTCTGCAGGACACTGGACTGAGCTATCAAAGCGGTGAGCAGGATTATTATTTACATGGCAACAGCTCTTAGAATACCGGTCCTAATCATTGCCCAGTACCCCATTTGCCAGGCTCCGTACAAACACTGAACAGGCAGCCAAAGAGCTTACAATAAGCGCAGTCATTGCATCAGCGGTTTGGGGACTAACGTGTGTAATACCCTAAGCACTGCTTTGAAAACCAGTCTGTTCTGTCAGATGCATCTCTCATTCACAACAGTGAGAAAAGCACTGCTGGGTTTAACATGGGTATTGTTAATAAATGACGAAGTGCAGTTCCCTAATCAAGTCACTCTAGCTAGTAAGTGACTATGAGCTATAGAAGAAAGTTAAGCTCAGAGGACTCTCTTTAGAATGAATGTAATAAAGTTTGTGACAGCTGTAAGGCAAAGGAAAAAAAAAGAAGTGTTAGATTTAATCCATTGCCATCTGCATTGATTGTACTGCCCACTTAATTAGACAGAATTAATATTCTTAGAGACTTCTAATTTCTTTACCAGGTGGGGGCCTCCTGCTGATGTCAATGACAATGGATACATAACTCATCTCACTCAGGGGTTGTTTCTTCCTCTCTCTGCCTTCCCCCACCCCTTTTGTTGCTATGCTGGATTGTCTTGTACCACAGCACAGTTAAAATCTTTTCAATCACCAGTAACTTGGGACAGAAGCATCCTTGTCCCAGCCTTATCCATAATTTTAGTTCCCTCCATAAACTTTGGTCTCCCATAACTGCACATATCCCTGCAAATCACTCCATTTCCCAAAGCCCCTTTCAATCCAGCATGCCTCATCCCAGAATCAGCTGCCCAGCCTGCTTTCTTGGGACATCAGCGATATGTGAAAATCAACCTGTCTGGAAGGTGCTGTAAATAATAAGTCAGATTTACCCTTCTGCTCTTCCTGGTTCAATTCCACTGACATGGTGAAGGACACAAAAGTGTATGGACACCTGAATATTTAAACTAAGTACTACCACCAGGATATGAGAGGAGAAGTAGCACAATATATACAAGCTGACTTAAACTACTAGATCATCCCAAACAAACGAGCATCACCACACTTCAAGGGAGCACCCAACCAATGTTGTTCTCCTCTGAGCCCTCTAATAGCTTTTGATTATGTAGCAGAATTATCTTTTGAGCTCTAGATGATTCCTGGGCTCGAGATTCTGCAGTTTTGATTGATGGAGCCCATTTGCCAATCAGAAGCAAGCCAGGGTAAGCGAGGCCATGCCCTTTCCCCAAAGGGAGGGGGCAAGGAGCAGTCTGGACCTGGTTTGAGACTGCACCCTGCCAGATCTGGAGAACTTCGGGGGTGGGGCCCCTGAAGCGTATAAAAGGAGAGCATGATTGGCAGCGACAGACAGTGAGGAGAAAGGAGCTCTGGAGATGACCATCCTCGGGACCCTGCCTGAACCTTGACAGTGGACAGGTCAGTGCGTGGTGCTCAGGCTCTAGGAGCTGCTCGAGGTGGTTTGAGCCTGCCAGCCTGGCAAGCAGCTGGGTAGGTGGTGTGTGGATTGACACACAGAGAGCCGGCCTTGGGGGTAGCTCGAGGCAGCTCAGGTCCTACCCGGTGCACATGTCAGTGCATGGAGAGCTAGCTCTGGGAACAGCTCGAAGCTGCTCAAGTTAGCCCCGGCTCTAGGCTGAGTAACTGGAGACCTGCAATGTGGCTCTGCATTAAACTAAAAGAGTCCTTGTGCCCAGAGCAGGGCCCAGGAAAAGGAAGGACCCCTGGTGTGAGGCCAGAGAACCGGAGCCAGTAAGGGCTCAGTTCCCATGGGAGCACACTGGGGGCCCAATGTGGGGCACCAGGCTATTGAGAGGAGCTGGAGGCGGCGCTGGAGAGAGGCCCTTGTGGGACTGGCCACCAGGGGACAAGCCTTGGCTGCTTCAGAGTGGGAGTGCGAGTTGCTGGGAAACAGGTCCTGCAGGGGAGGTGGGCTTGGGAGGGTCTACCGCCTCCGCCCTCCTCCATTGTGAGAGGGGGCGTGTCCCCATCCCAGGGCTCTAAAGGGGAGGGACTCCAGGGAACACCCAATGAGGTGCTTGTTGGTTTGTATTATAGAGATTAATATAGTTATGGGTACTCCTTGAGGGAGTTTATATGGGTTTATCTGTCTTCATTGCCTATATGTGTTTATTGCCTATTATCGGAACTTACCTATATTGTTGCCTGCGTACATCTATGGTATTCCTACCTCAGGCTACCTGGGTTTATTTAAGTTGACATTCATATGTCTTTGTCCTAGGGGAGCTGGGACGCCAAAGGAACCCTGGGGCAGCAAGGAGTCCCACTTACCTCCCGCAGAGCCGGAAGAGCCGGAGGAGGCATGCACGCTGAGGACGCCGGCGCGGGTGATCAGCCGGGTGTTTATCCAGCTGTAGCAGAGCAGTGGGGGCGGAGGATGCCTCCCGGAAGGAACAAAAAGCGGCCCCGCCGAGGCAGCGGGGCGGTTGAGAGGAGGAGACGGGAGGAGCGAGCTCCTTCAAGGAGCGGATCAGCCGCCACACTCAGTAGCGAGGAGAGAAAGGGGCGGAGCCAGAGCAGGCTCCGAGAGAGCTAGCAAAGCAACCGGCAGCAGTGCTAGTGAAGGAGCCTGCTCTGCAGTTGTCGGCAGAGCCAGTGAGGAAACCGGCTGCAGCACCGGCAACAGAGCCGGAGGAGGAGCTGACTGGGTGACAGGCAGCAGAGCCGGTGAGGAAACCAGCTGCCTCACAAGCAACAGGATCAGTGGAGGAACTGGCCGCATTGCAGGCAGTAGCGCCGGTGAGGTAACCGGTCGCACCATAGACAGCAGAGCCAGCGGAAGAACCGGCTGCATCACGGGCTGCAGGATTGGAGCAGGAGCCGAGGCGGAAGGGCCGGGCTGGCGCCCCAGTAGGCTGTACACCCAGCCTGAAGACCTTTATTGACGGCCGGCAAGTCGGGGGCGAGAGGGTGGCAGGCCAAGGACAATGTGGAAGCCAGAGGAGGTAGAACGTACGGTGGCGAGTGGCCGGGGTGTAGGGGAGGATGGAGCCCCGAGAGTACCCGCCAGGAAACGCGCCGACCCTGGTGGCTGCCCCAAGGGAGGACCCCCCACTGAAGTTCCATCCAAAGTCATGGTAGGTGAGTTAAGGGGTCCTCCTGACATCAGCAGGGGTATCCTCTGGGGTTCACCCATAAGCCCAGGGCACATGAAATCTTGGGCCCGGGCAAAGGCGGTGCAGGAACATCTATTAGAGCAGAGGCGGGCACAACGCGGTGCATTGGCCGGGAAGATGGAAGACCCGGACATGGCGGCCTATGCCAATGCCCAACCCGTGCCTATGACCACGGCTGATGTTCGACCGCCAGCAGGAATGGCTCAGACGTAGCCAGGTGTCATTCAAAATGCCGAAAATGACGAAGGATGACAACCCTGAGGCTTACATTGAGGCCTTTGAGCACCACGCCCTGATGACAGGCCTTCCCCAGGACTACTGGGCCAGCCAGTTGGGGGCCCTGGTGGTTGGTAAGGCACAGGCTGCCTATTGGGCCATCCTGAGGGATGAGGCCCAAAACTACGAACGTGTAAAACAGTCGATGCTTTATCGGCTAGAGATCAGCCCTGATCGCTATCGGCGCCTGTTCCAGGCCAGAAAAGGGCCCAACAAGAGACGGCCCCAGGTACTACTGCAGCTGCTACGGGACCTTCTTGACAAATGGGTGAACTCCATGGGATCCGACCACGAGGACCTGGCGGATCAAATCGTCCTTGAGCAATTCCAGAACAACCTGGAGGAAAGGACGCAGCGCTGGGTTTGGCAACACTTCCCACGGAGTTGTGAAGAGGCTTTGAAGCTGGCAGAAGCTTTCGCAGCTGCGGAGGCGAGCTAACCGAGGGAAAGGAGGAGCCCGGGACCGATGCCAGTGTTGCCGAAGGAAACAGAACGGTGACGTCCCCCTATTTGGGGGGCTGGCAGGGATGTAGTGTGTTTCAACTGCGGGCAGAATGGACACCTCTCGCGAGAATGCCCCAGCCAGCCCACTGAGCGGTGGGTTCCGGCTGACAAACCCAGAGGCTTCCCTGACCGGCACCGCGGCCCAGAGGCAGGTGAACCCATGGACTCTAGCTATGCCAGCTGTGAGGGGAATGCAACATGGAGCCACCCGATCATTAAGGCCTGGGTGGACAGACACCCAGTGCAGGCCACTCTTGACTCAGGGTGCGCTCAATCCACGATAAGGGCTGATATGGTCCATCGGCAAGTGGGAGGAAAGGTCCCACCGGTGACGGTGGCCTGCCTCCATGGTGAGGTCGAGCGTGTAGGACGGCATTGGATCCAGCTGCGCATCATGGAACACCAGAGGGAACTCCTGGTGGAGGTGGTGCCTAAACTGGCATGTGAAATGTTGACAGGCAGGGATTGGACACCCATTTACGACATGCTGGAGCGGGTGAGAGACGTGGAGCAAGCATGCAAAAAGATGGGGAATTGTGAAGGATGGTTGGGGAAGTTAGAGGAGGACTCTGACGCCGCTGAGGAATCTGTAAGCCTCGACCTAGATAATATCACCAGCAGCGGACAGTTTTGGGAGGCGCAGGTTGAGGACCCAGAGCTTGGAACCCTGTGGAGACAAACCCAAGGTGCCAGGGATAAGGCCAGATCGTCATTAGAAGAGCACCCCCGTTTCAAGGTAAGGAACCACCTCCTCTACTGTGTACTGGGGCATAGGCGGGAGGGTCCTGTAGAAGTGCAACTGGTGGTGCCGAACCAATTCCGCCAGGTCATCTGGCAATTGGCCCACGCGAGCCCTGTAGGAGGCCATTTAGGGCGAGATAAGACCCTAGAGAAGGTGAGCTGGTGCTTCTTTTGGCCCAGGATGGGGGAGGAAGTGGCTCGATGGTGCGCGGCCTGCCCGGAGTGCCAGAAGACCCGGACTGAATGTCCTGCCAAGGCCCCACTACAACTAATGCCAGTCATAGACACCCCCTTTACAAGAGTGACCTTAGATGTCGTGGGACCTTTACTGCGCAGCAGCTCTGGCCACCAGTATATTTTAGTTATGGTGGACTGTGTGACGCGTTATCCAGAGGCCATCCCGTTGCAGGCAGTAACCGCTCCTCAGGTGGCAGAAGAACTAATAAAGTGGATAGCAAGGATGGGGGTCCCAAGGGAGATCTTGACGGATCAGGGCAGAAATTTCATGTCGGGCGTCATGAGGGTGGTGTGTAAAACACTGCAAATCCAGCAGATACATACCTCGGTGTACCACCCTCAAACCAATGGGCTGGTAGAGCGCCTAAATGGCACCATCAAGAGGGTATTAAGGCATTGCATTCAAGGGGACCCTCAGAAATGGGACCTACTGTTGCCTCTGGTGCTATTCACTCTTAGGGATACCCCTCAAGATTTCTTGAAATTTTCCCCGTTTGAGCTGGTTCTGGGGCATCGACCCCGAGGCTGGTTACAGGTCATATGGGAGGAGTGGGAACAGGATAGCGGGGCGCTGCAAAATCTGGCGGGGTATTGCCAAGTGTTCCAACAAAGGATAAGAACGGCCCAGGGCATAGCTCGTGAAAATCTGAAAGAAGCTCAGGCTCGACAGAAGGAAAAATACAATAGTAACACTAAGGAGTGGGTTTTCGAACCAGGGCAACGAGTGCTGGTCCTGCTCCCTACATCCACGAGCAAGTTCTTAACGCAAAGGCAAGGCCCCTTTGAGATTCTCCGATGGGTCGGGCCCGTGGATTACGAAGTACCCCGGCCCGGGCCATCTCCAAGACAAGCGGATCTTTCATGTGAACCTGCTGCGGGAATGGAAAGAGCCAACAGGCTGGGTTACCTTTGTAGAGAACGACGAAGAGGATTTGGGGCCCCAAGGGGCAGGACAAGATGCGACACCCCCTGAAAAGGTAGAACAGTTAATTGGAGTGGGGGAGGACTTGTCTGAGCCACAGAAGAGGTAGACGCGGAAGTTAATACACGAATTCCAGGATGTTTTCCGCAAAGAGCCAGGATGGGTCCGGGGTGCGATTCATACAATTAAAACCCCACCAGGAGCTATAGTAAGGGAGAAGTGGAGGCCCATTCCCCACCACTTGCTAGAAGCCATGCGTGAGGAGGTGAGCTCCATGTTGAGACTAGGAGGGGTAAGACCGTCCTGAAGCCCTTAGAGAAGCCCTCTGGTTCCTGTACGCAAGCCTGATGGGTCGCTTAGGCTGTGCGTCGATTACAGAAGACTGAACGCTCTAGCGTTCTTTGATGCGTTCCCCATGCCTCAAATAGACGAACTGATAGAAAGGATTGGAGAAGCCCAATATATATCGACTCTGGATCTCGCCAAGGGGTACTGGCAGATTCCGGTGGCCCCGGCAGATCCCGGTGGCCCCGGCAGATCGGCCAAAGACGGCTTTCCGCACACCCTGGGGTCTCTATGAGTTTGTGAGAATGCCCTTCAGGCTACATGGAGCAGCAGCGACATTCCAATGGTTAATGAATCTGCTGCTGGCCCCCCACGCTGGGTACGCAGCGGCCTACATTGACAATATCATCATATACTCACCTACCTGGGCACACCATAAGCAGGCTCTCAGGGCTATACTATCAGAGCTAAGACAGGCCGGCCTCACAGCGAACCCGCAGAAATGCACCTTGGCCAAAAGGGAAACCAAGTATTTAGGGTTCCTGGTTGGCAGGGGCACTATCAGACCCCTGGCCAACAAAGTGGAGACGGTGCAAAATTTTCCAGCCCCCCAGAATTGTCGCCAGCTACGGTCATTTCTAGGGCTGACCAATTACTACCAGAGATTTGTGCCTCACTTTTTGGAGCTGACAGCTCCCTTGACGGAGGCATTGAAGGGGAGGAGGAACGGGACGGTAAAGTGGACAGAGGAGATGGAGCAGAACTTTGGGAAATTAAAACAGGCACTCTGCGAAGACGTAATAATGTGCACCCCTAATTTTAGGAAAACTTTCATTTTGCAGACGGACGCCTCCAAGACGGCAGTGGGGGCCGTCCTCACTCAGGAGGAGGAGGGAATCGAGAGGCCGATAGCGTATGCCAGCCGCAAGCTGTCATCAGCAGAAAAGAGGTATGCCACAATAGAGAGGGAGTGTCTGGCCATCCGATGGGCTGTGGACCATTTCAGATACTGTTTAATGGGCTGGGAGTTTAAGTTAGTAACGGACCATGCCCCTCTCAGGTGGCTAAGCACCGCTAGAACCGATAATGCCCGAATCACCCGATGGGCATTGGCCCTACAGCCTTATAAATTTCAGATCGTGTTCAGACCAGGAAAGTCGAACACAGTGGCGGATTTCCTGTCTAGGTGTGACAGCAAGAATTCAGGCGAACGGAGGGAGCACCGGACGGAGAAACCCGCCAACCCACCAGATTTGACTCGGAGAGGTAAAATAGAAGTGCCTCAAGGCATCTTGAGGGGGGGGTTGTGCTCCAGGGGAGCTGGGACGCCGAAGGAACCCTGGGGCAGCAAAGAGTCCCACTTACCTCCTGCAGAACTGGAAGAGCCGGAGGAGGCGCGCACGCCGAGGACGCCGGCGCGGGTGATCAGCCGGCCGTTTATCCGGCTGTGGCAGAGCAGTGGGGGCGGAGGATGCCTCCCGGAAGGAACAAAAAGCGGCCATGCCGAGGCAGCGGGGCGGTTGAGAGGAGGAGACCAGAGGAGCAAGCTCCTGCGAGGAGGGGATCAGCCGCCACACTCAGCAGCGAGGAGAGAAAGGGGCGGAGCCAGAGCAGGCTCCGAGAGAGCTAGCAAAGCAACCGGCAGCAGTGCTAATGAGGAGCCGGCTCTGCGGTTGTCGGCAGAGCCGGTGAGGAAACCGGCTGCAGCACCGGCAACAGAGCCGGAGGAGGAGCTGACTGGGTGACAGGCAGCAGAGCCGGTGAGGAAACCAGCTGCCTCACAAGCGACACGATCGGTGGAGGAACCGGCCGCATTGCAGGCAGTAGCGCTAGTGAGGTAACCGGTCGCACCATAGACAGCAGAGCCAGTGGAAGAACCGGCTGCATCACGGGCCACAGGATTGGAGTGGGAGCCGAGGCGGAAGGGCCGGGCTGGCGCCCCAGTAGGCTGTACACCCAGCCTGAAGACGTTTATTGACGGCCGGCAAGTCGGGGGCGAGAGGGTGGCAGGCCAAGGACAACATGGAAGCCAGAGGAGGTAGAACTTACGGTGGCGAGTGGCCGGGGTGTAGGGGAGGATGGAGCCCTGAGAGTACACGCCGGGAAATGCGCCAACCCCGGTGGCTGCCCCAAGGGAGGACCCCCCACTGAAGTTCCATCCAAAGTCGTTATAGGCGAGTTAAGGGGTCCTCCTGATGTCAGCAGGAGTCACCTCTGGGGGTCACCCGTAAGCCCAGGGCACACGAAATCTTGGGCCCGGGCAAAGGCGGCGCAGGAACATCTCTTAGAGCGGAGGCGGGCACAGTCTTTATTGTGTCAGTGCCTTGACTTACCTGTTCCAAAGTGTTAATGCTATTTCTGTGCCAGGGGGTTAATTATTGCATCTGCTGTGAATCACATGGTTCATGTTTTTGCAGTCCCTTGAAGTGGTGACATATGTTGATTGTAGGTTATTGTATATGGTGTCACATACTAATTTTACTGTAAATATTTAATTTTTCTTATTCATATTTATTTATTGTAGCAATAAATTTGTATATAGTTAAGTGCTTTGTCTCAGGCTGGCTCTGTAGAGAGGGGAGGGAGCTGCTCCCAGGTGGCAGGTCCCTCTCTCAGCACTCTTGCCTGACCACCATCCCTTCCATTGGCAGACAGGGCACACCCCTGGGTGTACCTGGGCTACAATTACCTAATATAATGGCTAGAATGTGCTTGTAGCCTTCTGCCAAGGCTGCTTTATCAGTGCTTGTTCCTAGCAGGTAAGAAACTAGGCCTAATTGGAATGGTTGTGGCCAGATCCTTCTCTGGCTTATTTGTCTAAGGTTGTAGCTTATGGATATCACAAATTAACTATGGGCTACCAGAGACTACTCCATCATCCCCTGTATGTCCAGATACCTTATTTCATGTGTACCATGTGGGAGGAGTGAAAAGGTTGGTCTCCATTTCATGTCAGACCACTCAGCAATCTACTACATGCATCACTTCTGAAAATGGTCCTGCTCACGTATATAAAGGGTGCATTCTGTTGAGCCATGTGTGCATAGCTATATCAGATTTTCATGTGCGTATTTGATTCCACTTGCTCAGAAACTCTGAAAATCAGTTTCTGAGCTTTTTGTCTTAGTGCTTCTCCTTCATATGCTGTTTCCTCCTCCATTTTGATCTGAACCAGTCCTGCCCAGAGCCACTTGCCATACTTTGAGAACTTTGATAGGTTATGAGCTTCCGAGTCTTTTGTTTAGTTGAATGTTGCACTTCTTGCTGGTTTCTGCCTTCTAAAGATCTGAAGGGAACCTTCATCTGCTCCATTTGTAAAGACAAAAACCTGTTGTATAAATTCATTAATATTCCCTATATCCTCTCTCTGATTCTAAAAAAAAGTTATTTTTTCTCAATTTCTCTGTCTTTGAAAAGCTTTCCTCTATTAATTGAGATACTCTGTACTGTTTATTTCTTACCCCACTATTCCTATTCTCTCCCTCTTGATTTTTAGTTTAGCTTCTTTCCATAGTCCCCCATTTCTGTGTGTCAAGTACTAGCTGGCACTGAATCTGAACCCTTTTGCTCTTCAGAGGAGATACACAGGCTATAAAACTAGAACAGGTGCTGGAGAATAGAAATCTGTTTTTATGGATAGAATTGGTTAAGTAACGTTACCTGTTTGGTAAGCTTTAATACAAACAAAATGTTGGCAAGTTAGCTGTAATGCACTGTTGCACTAGTAGATGGAGTTAGAGGACCAAACTAATGTTTCAAAAGCAGAACAATACCCAGAGGAAAGTAGATTAAGAAAATGACAGGGGAAAGTTTTGTGCATTCGAGAAATGCACAGCTGTTATTGGAGTACAGAAAACAAAATATATTGGAGCTGAGCAGGAAAATTTTGATGAAACATGTTTCCATTAGAAAATGGTGGTCTGTCAGAAACAATTTGTTTTGTGGAAAACTGTTGATTGACTTTTGAAAAAAATAATTTTGAAAAAATAGTCTGGTAAAATGAAAGTGTTCTGGTGTTGACTTTATTTTATTTTATTTTATATTATTGTATTTGTCAGATGAAATAATATTAAATTATTCTGAAAGCTCAAGACTTCCTCAAGAACTGCACCATCAAACCCTTGCTATACTTAAGATACATCGATGACATCTTCATCATTTGGAGTGAGAACCTGCAATCTCTGATTGAGTTCCACCAGAAATTCAACGATCACCATCCCTCCATCCGACTTTCTTTAGAATACTCCAGCACCAACATCCCCTTTTTAGACACAATGATCAGTATCCAGAAGGGTAAAATACAGACCACAGTATACAAGAAACCCACAGACCAACATACATATCTGCACAGAACCAGCAATCACCCCAAACACACCAAAAAAGCTGTGATATACAGCCAAGCCCTCAGATACCACCGCATCTGTACTGAAGAGAACACCCGGGATTGCCACCTCACCAATCTTAAAAAGGCTTTCACCCAACAAGGGCACTCCTCCAGAGAGGTAGATCACACGTTTGAAAGAGCCACCCGGATACCACGTGAAGAATTGCTGCAGTACAGAAGAAAAACACCCACAAATCGCACACCGGTGGTTATGATATATCACCCATCCCTTGAACCTGTATGGAAAATCCTCAAAAAATTGCAACCCATATTAGAAAAAGACCCTATTCTTAAAAAGATCTTCCTAGAGCCACCCATCCTAGCCTTCAGACAAGCACCGAACCTTGCCAACCTCATCACCAGAAGCAAACTTCCTCAACCCCAGAATACACCAAAAGGATCCAGACCGTGCCAGGACAAGAAATGCAAAACCTGCCAACACATCTCCACCACCTCCACTATTACTACACCCCACAACAGAGCCATCAGCATCCCAGGATATTACAGCTGCACCTCCAGAAATGTAATATACCTCATCCAATGCACCAAATGCCCTGATGGAAGATATGTAGGAGAGACCAAACAACAACTGCGCACCAGAATGAATGCACACCGGAAATCCATCAAAGACAGAAACACTCAATTACTGGTGGGGGCACATTTCTCACAGGAGGGCCACTCTCTCTCCAATCTCTCAGTCCTGATCCTCAAAGGAAATTTACACAACACTTCCCAGAGACAAGCCTATGAGCTCCATTTCATCAACCTGCTGGATACTAGAGATCAGGGACTAAACACAGACATTGGATTTTTGATACATTACAATCTGCCTGGCAACTGACTCCCAAGCCCAGCCCAGCCCAGCCCCTGGCTTCTTTACTTTTCACTCCATCCAAGAAGAGCACACATCAACTGCCGAAGCTTCCTTAGCCTGACAAAGGGTTTTTGAACCCGAAAGCTTGCTTAATAACTATTCTCCAGCCATTTGGGTTGGTCTAATAAAATATATCAAATTCACCCAAGGAACCTTGTCTGCCTATGTCCTTAGACCAACACGGCTACAACCTAAACCCCTGCAACTTTATTTTGGAGTTTGTTCTAGTTTGAAACAGAAAAACTTCAAGAGTTCCTTCAGAATGAAAAGTCTGATATTTTTTTCACTGGCTTTGAAACTAAATGCTACATTTTCATGTGTATAAAATACTTCTCAGATAATCCATACCCCTTTAAACTCACTATTCCTCAAAATAAGTACTCCGATAAACACAGATAATCCACACCCCCTTAAAAGAAGGACTCTGACAGGTGGTTTATTATAGGGGTGCTTAACCTCTGGCCCATGGGCCAGATCCAATGTTGGGAGCTGTGTCATCTGGCCTGTGGGGCTCCCCACAAGTCTGAAAATTTGGCAATGGGAGAGCAGTAGCAGTGTTAATTGTCATTCCCTTGCTGCCAAATTTCCCGACCCATGGGGAGTCCTGCAAGCCAAATAATGTGGCCCTGTACACCAGAATGTGCTAGCATGTGGCCAGATCTGAGCATACAGGGTTGGCTGGTACACAGCTGGAACTGAGCACATGGGGTTGGGCCTGAACTCACGTGGCTGGATCCAGGACTGAGTGCTGGCCAGATTTAGGTAGTGTACGCTAGCTGGAAAGTTTGGTGCTAGAAGTACCTTCTTTAGCTTATGGTAAAAAAGAGAAAACTGCTTGATAAACTTCCCTCATATTACCTACATACCAGTATAACCCACAAAGATACTGAAATAAAGTGTTTTTTTTGACAGATAAAATACAGGAAAATACAATAATTTGCAGCAGGATGAACATTTATTTGGAAAGTAATATAGTAGCCATATTAACATTTGAAACCTAACTCTAAGAGTGACAAGTAAGGGTCAGATTATTTTCCCATTCACCTAAAGGTCAAAACAATGCAAGGTTTACTCAATTGCCACGAGTGCATACAAAAAAATCAGATATTGATCTAGGACTGTCTTTGGGGAAGCTTCAGCATAAAAATTATAGATCACAGTTAAAATACCTCCCGCAAGACTTTTAAAGCAATTTTGACTTAAAATTGAATTAGTATAGTACTTAGAATTCAATTAGTATAGTACTGTGAACTAGTAAATTTGCTGATACTTTAAAGAAGACAGTGAAATATATTTGTAGAGTGTTTCTTGGAGTACATTCCTCCACTGGTAGGATGGCTTAAACTATGAGAGAAATAATTCACCAAGACAATGAAAAAAGATAATAGTCTTGTGCGGGCCGGGCGTGAGGCGCGGCCCGTCTTTGCGCACGCGGGCTGTGGCCAGCAGCCCGGGCACACGGGGTCGGAGAAGACCGGGGGCGAGCTAGAATTAGTCACGGACGCGTAATGGTTGATTTAAAGATTGTTTACTTACACCAAAGATGGTCGTGGTGTAGGCTGGACAGTTTTCCAGGCACAGCTCCGCTTAAATCCTCATTTGAGGATCACGACAAATTAGCTCTCTCCAACGGAGTTGTTGAAGCTCCGTGGGTTCGTTTCTTTTGTTCCAGGAAGGGATACGTCTAGGAATCTATCAGCAACGGGGAGAGGCCAGAGGCTGTTCAGCCCCTGTTGCCTTTTAAGAAATACGTTGGGTCTGTAAGGATCCGCAGCGCTTAGAGATCTTCACGCAAGGCGAAGATTTTTCTCTCTCTAACTCCAATTTCTCTCCAGCTTGGGTGGAAACTACCCAAGCTCTTTATACGGCTAGCAAGCCAATCCCTAGCCGCCACGCGTGCATAATTTCACGTGAACCAATAATGTGGTTCGAATTTGAATACAAATGGCGGGAACTCTTTGCACCGAGCACTTCTTAGATGCAAAAAGAAATGCACCATGCAAAGAAAGCTACAAATTGGCGGGAAATTCTCCGTTGCACCGGGATTCTCTTCTGTAGCAGAAAACTCTACCGTGCAAAGAAGCTGCAATTTAGCGGGAAAATAATTTAGCAGTGCCAAAGCACACACAAAACAAAAATCACAACTTTGGGTTGTGACAAGTCTTAAAAGAAACAGACAAAAATAACATCATGGGAATGTACATTTTTATTGCTCAATGAATTTCAGATCAACACCTTTATTTATAGGTTTAAAAAATTGTGTTTCCTTTATTTATCCTCTCACATATATGAACTCACTCTCACGTTACTCCTGATTCATGCTGTTCTAAATGAAAGGTGACTCTGGCTCTGTTTTCTTAACTCTAGTTCTGGAAACTCGGGATCTGCTCCTCAGTGATGGTAATGTAAAACAGGAGAATGCCCACCAAATCAAGTGAGTTACAAGTGAGATTAGGCTCAGGCACTCAGCCTGTCTGACAGTCCAGTTGCACTCATGATTCTTGCATTGTCTGTTCTCTACTTAGGGCCAGCTCTGTATTTTGAGATGCCTGAAACACAATTTAGATGATTTTCAGATGCCTAAGTCCTACACTGATCCTAAAGCCCACTGTGGCCACTTAACCCTGGAGGTGTTTAAATTAAGTTCTTCCCTGCGGAATTTGAAAGTTCCCTAGGTGCCTACAAGTTCATTTCTGCACATCACTGAAAACTGACCTATTCTCAGCAGATATTCACTGGCTTCTGACCAAAGATCCACTGGGAACCAGAAACTAAGCACAGCTGTGAAATTTGCTCTGAGCACACCTCCAGTTCACTCCTAATTTGAACCCAGGGGACTGGGTCCCTCCAAAATGCAGCCACCAGAAAAACTAGTTTCTTAGGAATAGGAACATAGGATTGAAGGGCCTCCTGGGCTGTCAGGGCCAGTCCTCAGCATTAGCAGATTATTAGCAGACTACTGTTACTTTATTAAGATTATCTTCTTCCAAAGCCCTGACCATGTCACCTCATCATCCTCACTTAGATCCATCCGTCGCTGGTTTCTCTTCTCCTTCTGCAGAAGCCCTTCTTTTTTGTTTACAAGGCTCTGCATGCTTTCCTTATTCCCAGCATCTCTGCTCTCATTTCATCCTACATCTACCTAGATCAATATGATATTTTTTTTAAAGAAACTGATGTGAAACTGCATAGTTTTGAACACTCAAATTTTGAGCTTCGGTATTGCAAAACAGCTTTTGCAAACACTTTTTTGTTGCTTTTTCCAGTATTGGAGAATCTTTTCTACCTTTTGTAGATTGCTCCCTTTCCACATGCTTGCTAATTGTTCAAAGCTAATAAGCAATACCTAGTCCATACAGCATTTTAACAAAGGGCTTCCCAACTGCTTGGCAGTAGCACAGTTTTCAGCTGTTCAGAACATTCCAAATTCAAAACCTTGGTCTGAATACCTAAGTTCAGAGCTGGCAAAGAGAGTGAAGAAATCCCTTTGGCAATGATGATAGGAAGTAACTTACATAATGAACTTACCCTTGTTGCACATTTCTCTTGAGACCTTAATGACTCCCTCTTTAACTTAAAGGATGTTCATCATAAAGTAGGGTCATGAGGATAGTACAAATAAGTAAAAATGAGGAGGGGTGTAGCAGGAGAACCCAACCCCTGCTACTAGAAACAAGTGAGTGCTGTGTTACAGGGTAGCTAGCTACAGTGTGATAATCCTGTTGATAAGAAAGGTAGGCAGTAGGTGTAAGTGGTAAATAGGCAGGCCAGAGCAATAAACATGCAAATTAGAGAAGAAGAAATTCCCTGATCCTGCCCTGAAGACTGCAGGTCGGGTGACTGGAAGGGCAAGGAGGAAGGGTTATATAAGCCTAGCTCAAGGCTAAAAGCCTGAGGAAGGGGTTGTTGAATATGTCTGAAAGAGAAGTGTGTTTTTTTTGTTTTTGGTTTTGGGTTTTTTTTTGGGGGGGGGGGGTTAGCTGTTTATGTTCTGAATAGAGGTTTGGGGTGGTTGGAGAACCACAGGTAAGGAGCCTGGAGCTAGGGGCAGACATTACACATAAAGTGGTTTAAGTGATCAGAAGCTGGTTTAAACCTGTAACAGAACAGACATTCAGTGCACATAAGCTAGTTTAAAAATGGCCAAAACTGGTTTGAGATAAACCTAGTTGAATGTAGTATCAGACTTAACTGATTGAGCTCAAATTGGTTTATGCAATGTCTGTCTCAGACCCTTTTCTGGTTTAACATCCTAGCATGCTCTCTGGGCAGGGCTTTGCTCCAGAGTAGGGGTGGCCTCACCCCTCTGGTCTCTAGCCTGAGCAGGGATGGGCTATGGCAAGACACTGGCTGGCATAGCCCTGTTAAAGAAAAATGGGCAGGGAAAGCATTGATTCTTCCCTTGTCTCTAACTGCATCCATGGTCTGCCTGTTTGCTGGGGAGCAGGGAGGAGGGGGCTGTGCAGTGGCCCCTGGGGTTGGCAGACCTTGGCTGTAGGGCAGAAGGGACAGAGGGAGGAATTAACCCTTCTCCCTGCTGCCTTCACCTTAATGGGACCATGCCAGGATGGTTGTCCTATGGGGCGGGGAGCTGTGGAGCTGCCCAGCCCTGGAGGGGGACCCTTTCCCCAGCTCCTCCCCTACCACCATGGGGTGGGGAAGGGGGCTCTATGCCAGGCTGTTCAGCCCCAGAGGGGGACTTTTCCCCCTGCTTCTCTCCCCACTTCCCCTGCCGTGGGGTGGGGTGGGGAGGGGGGGGCTCTGTTTAGTGCTGGGGGGGTCTCTTCCCTCTCCTGCTTCTCCCCCTGTTCCCTGCCACTGTGGGGAAGGGAGAGGGGCTCTGTGGGGCCCTGCTCAGCCTGGCCTGGCCTGGCCTGGCCTGGCCTGGCCCAGCCGGGACATAGGGAGAAGCTGTAACTGAGCTGCAGCTGCCGGGAGTGGCCCCACACCCATGGCTCGGCCTGGCCTTGCTCAGCTCCGGCAGAGGCAGTTGTGCAGTGGGGCTGGGCCAGGCCAGGCCAGACCATGGAGATGGGGCTCAATGATGGGGACACTGAGCCCTGTCAGCAGCCCGATCTGTCTTGGCACATGCAGCCAGCAAGCTAGCTGCCAGGCTTCAGGCCCACTGATGCCTCCTAGCTGGCCCGGCTAGCCCCTTGCCTTGCCATCTGCCTGCCACACACCCAAGGCTGGGCTGAACTGCTGACAGTGCTCAGCATCCCTGTCACTGAGCCGTAGCTGCCAGGGCTGGCCCCACCATGTGGCTGCCTTGGCTGGGGTTGAGAGAGGCTGGGCTGGAGACTGGGGAGCTGGGACCACCCCTGGCAACTGTGGCTAAGTTACAGCTACTTCCTGCACCCCAGCTGGGCCAGAGTGCCCTCTCCCTGTCTCCTGGCAGCAGGGGAAAGAGGAGGGGAAAAGAGTGTCCCTCCCCCCCAGCACTGAACAGAGACCCCCCCTCCACCTCATGGTGGTGGCAGGGAGCAGGGGGAGGGAGGAGCAGGGGGAAAAGTCCCCCTCTGGGGCCACGCAGCCTGGCATATCTCCCCCTTCCCCAACCTGTGGTGTTAGGGGAGAAACAGGGGGAAGAGTCTCCCTCCTGGGCTGGGCAGCCCCCCAGAATCCCTCTCCCCACCTCATGGTGGCAGGGGGAGGATGAGGAGGAAGAGCCCTGCCAACAGAGCCCCTCTCCCCCCATGGTGGCGTTGGTGGGGGGGGTGGAAAGGGAGGAGGGGGAAGAGTTTCCCCTGTAGGGCTGCGCAGCCCTGTGTACTGGGAGTGCTCCCAGCTGTTAGGGAGCCACTGGGGCAGGCATAGCTCTCCCCTCCTCCTCCTTCTTCCCCACCACAGCAGTCTAGCCACACTCCCTCTTCCCATACCCTCTGAACCCTGCAGGCCAAGGTTGAGGTTTAAACCCCTCTTCTATCTTACTCAGGCCTGGCCGTTAGGCCTGTACAAAGTGGCTAATATTTGCTTCAGATTTGGCTGATTCGGGGGACAGTGACTCGATTACATGATTCAAATGACTCTCCCAAATCAATGTGGATGAATCTCCAAATCAAACAGGCCCCATCCCCCACCCACTCTCCCAGTCCCATTAATGGCTGCCCTGCCCAGTCCCAGCGTTGTGGCACTTAAAAAAAAAAAAGAGAAAGAAAGAATCCCCAGAGTCACTGACTCCTGCCAGGCAGGGGGGTGGGGGGGAATCCCTGCAGCCCCCCAGTGCCCTGTGCTGGGGGGGAGGCTCTGCCACAAGTCCCCAGAGGTCCCAACAAGCCACTGCGGCAACCAATGTGTCTGGGGCCTTTTTTTTTTTTTTTTTTTACCTGCCAGGACACTGGGGCCAGGTGGGGCAGCCATTGACAGGGCTGGGAGAGCAGTTGAGGGATTGCTCAGGGGGGCTGGGGAGCAGGCAGGGAATGGGGCCTGGTGAGGGTCCCCCCCATTGGTACCCTCTTCCCTTCCACCAGCCCCTCCCCTGCCCTCTGCTTACTGTCACAGAGTCCGGGTCCACCTCTCTGCGGTGACGAGTGGGGACTGCCTGAATCTCTGAATATCTCCAAATCCTTTCTGAATCTATTTTGGAGGCTTCTAATTGATTCAGACCTTTTTATTGGTCTCCTGATTATTTTTTCAATTTGGATTCAGAGGTTTGGTCATAAAATCTCCTCCAAATCAAATCAGCAACTGAAGCTTCACATAGCCCTACTGGCCATGTCCTTTTCCCCCCACCCCTACTCAGCTTGTCCATGGAAGGGAGGGCTGCTCTAGCACCCCTGGGCTTCTGGCCTGAGCCACTGCAAGCATGTGCCTGCATTTCCAGAATGAAAAGGGAATATCTATGCACTTGCAAACTGGTTCAATCTCTGCAGGTTAGACTAACCTGCAAAGATTGAATCTATTCAGGCTTGGACTTTTTGAATGTCGGTCCCTAGCCTGTGAGATGCTCCACCCTGGTGGGCTAAAGTTGCATGGCTAAGGAGATGAAGCCAACAAAGAGTCTTTCAAGTGTTTGGGACCTGGCAGGCTTTGTGGGTAGAAGCCAAGATAGGACAGTGTCCAAGGAATGAGCCAAGAAGGGATTGGGGACATGGTGGCTGTGGGCAGAGGCTGAGAGGTCAGGGGGCCCAATGAATAGGGAGAGACCTGCTGGGACCAGGGGTCTGGTGGATTTTGCTGGCTAAAGCTGAGAGGCTAAATGAGTGCCTGGCAGGCTGACACTCGAATGGGGGTAGGAGTCCTGGTAAAGATTGAGGCATTGAGGTGGCTATTGTGGTGGCTAGAGGCTATGATTACTGCACCTAAGGTTATTAGGGCCAGAGGGACATGAATAAGGTCAATAAGGTAATGGTTGTTGCTGGTAGTACAGATATTCACCATGCCAGGTAAGCACTTAGCTAGAAGGTCTGGGACTCATGACACTGAGACAGGGCTGGCAGGCCTGGAGACAAGAAGGAGAATGAAGCAGGGCTAGGGGGGCCAGAGCCAAGAGGAAGGACAAAGGACACTTTGCTC
This sequence comes from Alligator mississippiensis, assembly GCF_030867095.1. Classification (NCBI taxonomy): domain Eukaryota; kingdom Metazoa; phylum Chordata; order Crocodylia; family Alligatoridae; genus Alligator; species Alligator mississippiensis. The sequence continues at coordinate 46,364,948 of NC_081826.1, forward strand.
AGGCAGGGATTCGGGCCAGAAAATGGGATGAAAAGAACCTTGCCCAAGGATTAAGAAGAAAGAAATCAGTGGGGGCAGGACAGGTCAGAGCAGCTGCTGGGGGTGTTGTGGCTGTCCTTGGGAGGCAGATCCTGTCACATATGGAAATGGTTATAGTTAGAACAATTCTGATAACGGGTATGGAAATAACCCTTCTCCTCCAAGACTGTTTCATTAGCAGTATATACACATTTAGCTTTCTGCCATTTTCAAAAGGACCCTTGTCTTGCCAAAAGTGCAGATAAATTGGGAGAGTTTGCTTAGACAAATTGTTCTGAACACTGAACAGATGCACAGCAGTTGCAGTGGCAAAAGACCTGATGCTGTAGCTGACACAATGTTTGAAATACTGGACTGAAGCAGAGTCTGAGATTGGCAGTTCTGAAGTTCAAGACTTGAAGTACAAGAATAAAATCAAATGTCAAGATTTTAGAAAGATTATTTTGCAATCAAAGTGGTTAAGAGCCCTTTTTTTTCACAACTCATTTGAGCTTTGGGGTGTATCTTCCAGGAATTAGTTTTAGACTGCAGGAACTCTATCTGCAAATGCTGAAAAAAATCCATAATTTTGGCAGAAGATCTGAGAACATGCTAGCTGCAAGAGCAGCTGCGAAGAAGTATTCGGTGTACATTTATTGGCGCAGCAGTAAACTGAACAGCAAAGCATGTTTTTCATCACCCTCGGAAAGTGGGGAAACACTATCAAAAGAGAAGTAATTTCCACTTAAATACAGAACACTGTTTAGTTGGTAACAAAAAATGAGATACTTACCCTTTAATTTTCTCATTTTCAGGGGGAACTAAACATGGATACATTTGTTAAACTGAATGTGAGGTGCTCCATCACCTGCAGAAAGGATTCTGTGGGCTCTACCCATCCAAGTAGTTTAATACATTTTTACCTGAGTTCAGCCTGTTGGACTAAACTACTGATCTAATAGTGTGCCAATAACTACTGATTTTTCCTAATATTCAGCTGAATACTAATACGTCTCACTTACGCATTTCTAAAACCTTTCCCCAGTATTGTCTTTAACTCACTATTAAAGGGAAAATGAGGCCAGTGACCTGATGAAGATGAAAATATTGGATACAGACTGGCAATGTTTGTATCTGATCACAAAGTGGTTATGCTCTTACTTTGCATTACTACTGCATGTGTGTCAGGAGCCAACTCACAAGATCTCTCCTCAGTTATTAACCTTCAGCCAGAATTTGCTTGAATAATGGGGTTTTGCTTATGTAGAAACTGAGGAAGGATTTAGGTATAGACCCTTCCAGAGTACAAAGCATTATAAAGAACGTTGCTTGTTCAGCGCAGAATAGAACAAATAATGCTACAGTTTTGGGTTTGGGGGTTTGGGGGGGGTATGACCCCTTCCCTCCCCTCCCACAAAAACAAAACAAAAAAAACACCCACAGTCCCCAAATGCACTATTATACATGCGCTTCATCTTCCTTTACAACTGGCTTGTCCAACATGTGGCCCGTGGGCTGCCAAGCCGTTTTCTGAGACCCGAGGTGCTGCAACGGGAAATGAAAGTAAACACTTTCGGCAGGAGAGGAGCCCTTCTGCGCATGCGCCGAGGCCCCTCAGGGCGGGTGGAACCCTTGCCGCTGGGGAGGTGTTTTTCCGCCGAGGGGGGGGGTGGGGGGCTGGTTTGGTTGCTGGACAAAAACATGGCGGCCTCCTCTCTGCACGGATGCGCCCGGGCCACGGCGCTCAAGGTAACTGTCAGGATGTGATGCAGGTAGGGGAGTGGAGTGGAGCAGGGAGCTGGCCTTGGGGCCCTTCCTGCCTGGTGCCTGACACCCGTCCTTGGTTGTGATGGTAGAATGGGAGACAGGCTGTGGTTACTGCGCATGTGCCAAGGTTCAACTCCCTCTCTTTGGAATCAGTCCATGGGGTCAGCTTTGGCTTGACCTGGGCACTAGCTACTGCGCGTGCGTGAACTCAGGGCGTGCTCATCTTGTCCGAAGGAACCTGGAGCTTGAGCAGGGGACGTGGATTCTGCGCATGCGCTTATCTCTCCCCTCCCCCCCTCCCATCTGGGCATGTTCTGGGGGCTGCTCCTTGCCCCTGGCAGTGGCAGTGCCCAGTTTGGGGCGGGGGGGGGGGGGCATAGGGGCTTCCTGCCCTGCTGTGGCTCAGGGCTCTGCTGGGCCCTGGGCTTTTTCTGCACTAGGTGGAAAATATTTTTTATTAGACCAACTCAAATAGTTGGAAAAATTCTTCTTTGCAAGCTTTTGGGTACAAACACCCTTTTTCAGGATGAGGTAGCATCTGTAGTTGGTCTATGCTCTTCCTGGATCCCAAAGAACCTGGTCCACTGATGTGCTTAAACCAACACGGCTACAACCTATACCCCTGTAAAAGATATGTGTGCTCTAGCTTCTCCCCAAAGTGTTGAATTTGTCACCACCCCCCAGCGTTTCAGCTAGCAGCACCCTGGCAGGAGGTATTAGCCAGGCTCACTCCCCAGTCAGCCCTTCCCAGCAGAAGCAGGGGTCAGCGCCAGGTCAGGTCCACACCAGAGAGGAAAGGGTTAACTGTCAGCTTCATTTGTGAGCTGGCTTGCTAGCTGGGCTGAAGAGATGTAGGTTGTTGATGTGGTTTTTTTTGTTTTGTTGGCTTTTGGGGTTTTTTTGAAGACTGTTTCACATGTAAGCTCTTGCTGGCTTCTCTCCAGGCAGCTGCTGCTCTTTCCACAGAATAACACAAAAGTGGCTACAAGGACCCCAGGTCTTGTTCTTCAAAATCTAAATTGACTGCTGGGTATTAGCAGGTTTGGATTAGGGAGTGGGGAGGTGTGCACTGGTGCATTTGCACCCCCCTTTGAGTCCTATTCTTTCATTCATTGAGAAGTGAGTAGAAGCGAAAGTGTTTATTTTAGTCAAGTGTTTGGTATTATTTCATTGTTGGTTTTATATTGTTTTGATTTTGGATTTTAAACCACATTTCCAGACCCATTTCAATGTCACTTCCTGCAACTTCATTGGTGTCAAAGGTCACATGACATCACTTCCTGATGTGATACCGCTTTGTGTGAGGTCTTTGAATGTGGCTTGCTAGCCCAATGGGTGATAAAAGGTTCATGATCCGGCCCCACATTCAAAAAAGTTAGACACCCCTGCTTTACAATCTCTGTTATTAAAATTATGAGGATTTAACATTTTATTTTCAACAGAAATTAAGAGAATCTTTCACATACCAGAGATGTTTCTATGATGCAACTTGATGTTGGATAAAAAGACTATCACAAAGGTTGTAACAGAAATTTAAATTTTAATTAAAATTAAAATTATCTTTTACTCATTTGTTTTATGACATCCCGTGTTTGCACTGCTGCCTATAGTAAATCCATTTCTGTTCATAGTTCACCTTCCTATCTTTTCTTTAGTCCCTGGTGCTGGATCTATTGAAACTAATGTGTATAATTCAATGAAGATAACATTTTCCACAAAGTCCAACATGCCATTTGCAGTAGAGACTTTGGCCTAAATTCTGTTTTCAGTAGAGATTTAGGGGTCCCAAATTCCATTGATTTTTTTTTTTAATCCCTCAGTGGGATTTAACCTCTTAATTGCCAAATTTCTTTTGAAAGTAAGACTTAGAGTCCTACATATTTTGATCATCCTTAAAAAAAAAATCAACACTGTTCAAATTCAGTGGGCATGTCTATACATGCATTTATGCCATCTTAAACTTGCACAGTACATTACTGCTTAGTAAGCAGGAATAGGCTGGCGTCTGCACACTAACGTACATGAACACTGTGAGTGGACGGATTTGAGACTAAAGTTAGTTCCAAGTCAGTCTACGCACATGGTGTTACTGTGTAGTAGGGCATCTACGTGTGTGTTACTGCACAGTAACTAATCGGGCATAAATTTGATACACACAAGTACAGGTACCAAATTTATATTCAAGATGGTGTAAGTTGCCATATTTACTGTGTAGTACTTGCATACACATGTAGACATGCACCTGTACTGCACAGTAATTTTGGTTATTGCACAGTAAATGTGTATGTGTAGATATGCCCAGTGAGTTCAACTCCGTTAATGAAAGTGAGTCCAATGTTATGAACTTCAGTGGATATTCTCAGTTACACTGGGTCTGTACCAGGCTCAACATTTCTACTAGGTAGGCTGGAAAATATATTTGTGATCTATTCTTTTTTCTATGTACTGGTAATGTTCACTTTTCTCTCCTGTAGGCAAGGTCAATGTAATAACTTACAAAGGCTATTTTTTTTTTCAATCTGAAGTTTGTGTTGAGTACTTGGTTGCAGAACTGTGTGAGTAGTCAAGCAGCTCTTAACAGAATTCTGGATTCATATCAAGTGCCTTTCAAATGCTGTTGAGAGCCAATGCATTGCAAAAGGCAGGGGTTAATAATATATCTTCTGAGAGAATCTAATGGCGGCATCCTGTTATTTTAATAGTTGGACTAAAGCAGAAATAATGAAATTATAGTGCACCACCAAGAATTTAATTGATTTGTTTCACTTCAGGCATCTTTTATAAGGTACAGACTCTTGGTATTTCTAAAAGATTCCTACTGAATGCTAAAAAGAAACTTTCTCGAGTGGCATGAAGCTCTGGCCACTGGCAGATTGATTTCTTTTAATTCTTCCTCAATCGTTAAATAAAACATTTTGCAGGAACAAGCTTGAATTTGCAGCTGTTAGAACAATCTCATGTCTGGGGAAATGGAGATGGAAAAGATAATTGCCTCTTTCTTTTATTCTGCCTGATCACTTAATTGATGAAGTACTCTGAGAATGTGATATATCACCTCCTCTATTCTCTTGAATCTAGGTGTCACTTCTTCTTGGGCTGGAAAGTGAATGTGTCAGGAATAAGTCCTCAATTGTCCCTATATGAACATTACACATTTCAAGATTATACCAGAACCCAAGTCCAGTTTTCCAGGCTTCAACCAAATCTTATAAAAAGATTTTTGCATAGTCGTCCAAAGTACTTGGTTCATCCAGCACAATATAGAATTATAAAAAAGAAGGACTAGAAGGGACCTTAGGAAGTTATCCCTCCATTTGCAGCAGGATCATCCCGATCTAAACTATCCTAGACAAGTGTTTGTCTAACCTATATTTAAAACTGCAAACAACTCTCTTGCACAATGCCTAAAAACATCAGAAAATAGGGCTCTGTGAAATGGCACCATTCCATTTTGACAGAACAGTATTTTGTTTTGAATTTTGTTTCATTTTGAAACTGCTGTTCTCTTTCGTTTTGTTTCGTTGAAACAGTTTCACTGTTTTGACATTTCACCCATAGGCTATAGTGGGGAAGCACAAAACAGCCTATAACTGTCATTTCTTGCCTGATTTGGATGAAATTTACAGGGACGGTAACCCCTTCTGAGGCCATGAAGTCTAACAAGTTTCAAGGAGATAGGGGCAGGGGTTTCTGGGAAACTGCATCTCAAGCTGCTGATAAGCAAAACTCGTGGGGGTGAGACAGAGAGAGTGTGCAGGAGGTGAAGACTGCAAGGATGGTGGCCCCTGCTCAAGCCACAAAGCCTGCCAGCTTTCAAGGAGATAAGTGAAAAGGGTTCTGGGGCCCTGCACCTCAGGCTGCTGACAAGCAAAACTTTGGTTTGTTTGTTTTGTTGTGTGTGTGTGTGTGTGTGTGTGTGTGTGTGTGTGTGTGTGTGTGTGTGTGTGTGTGTGTGTGTGTGTGTGTGTGTGTGTGTGTGTGTGTGTGTGTGTGTGTAAGCCCTCACTGGCGCTGGGGCATTTACACAACATGGTAGTGTGCCCCAATGAGGCCTCCTACTCCCCTACAGCCTCATCTCAGTTCACCACTTTAAATGACAACAGGCAAGACAATCTGGTATCTTTTAGTAAGCCAACTGTATAGTTAGAGAAATGTATCTTAGAAATCATTTGGGTTGAAAAACTCTTTGTCAGGCTGAGTAAGCACCTGCAGCTGGTGTCTGCTGTTCCTGAATGGAAGAAATAGTAAAGAAGCCAGAGGCTGGTCTGGCATGCAATACAAGTATAAAATATATAGTATTCAATATAAGTATAACATTTAAAAGAGTAAATCAATGAATATAATAATAAAATAAAAGCGCCTAGAAGAAAAAGGTATTCTGAAATCCCTCTTGCTAGGCTAGCCTAGTCTAGCCTAGCCTAGCAAGTAGGGAATCCTTTAGAAGAAGATCAGTGCTAGCGGTAGTTGCCTGATGCTGAGCTGCTGGAATGCACAGCTCAGTAAGTGACACGGTAATGGGGTGGCATCCTAGGGGGTCACCGTGCTCTCCCCTGTTGCCCCCTTACCGTGCCAAGTCTGCCTAAAAGCACCCTCAAGTCTCTCCAGCCACGTCTTTGATGTTGAATATGTAATGGAGAGGCTGCCTTTCTAACCTCTTGGACATGGTTTTCCTGCCTTACATGGGCCCCATTCTGTAATGGGTGTTTGGGTGCACCCCAGCCTTATGGGCTATGCATGGCTCCAACCACCCCTATACCACGCACCAAGCCTCACAGATGTAACAGACGTTGTTTGGTCTTGCTCTGCACTTCTCTGGCGCTTGGGCTCTCCACAGCCTCGTCTCACTCTGCCCCCACCTCTGGGGCTTCTCAAATTGCTGCCCCCCCACCTCTGGCGCTTCTCAAATTGCTGCCCCCCCACCTCTGGCGCTTCTCAAATTGCTGCCCCCCCACCTCTGGCGCTTCTCAAATTGCTGCCCCCCCCACCTCTGGCGCTTCTCAAATTGCTGCCCCCCCCCACCTCTGGCGCTTCTCAAATTGCTGCCCCCCCCCACCTCTGGCGCTTCTCAAATTGCTGCCCCCCCCACCTCTGGCGCTGGGGACCCCACACTACTGTGAGCCCCCTATGAGGGCTCCTCCAACCCCTAATAGCCTCACCCAAACCTCTGGTGAAAACAGCAAACAAAACACAAGCCCCTGAGCTATAACAAACTCTAGCCGCCTGGCTATACTATTATTCCAGCCACCCCCGGGGTGCTCCATCCTTCCTCAATCCCAGGGCTGTACCTGCAATCAACCCTCTCCCTTTGGCTTACTCTAAGAGTCCTCCTTCTCCCTTGGTGGCTAGCAGAAAGCTCCACTGTGGCCTCAGGCCTGGGATTTATATAGGAGCCAGGCCCTGCCCCTTCCAGCCAACAGGCCAGGTGCAGGTGCGGCTACTTCTTTCATTAAGCAGTTGTCCCAGCAACCTGCACCTGGGTTCCTATCTCTGCTTTCAAAGTAGTAGGCACTTTAGTGCCCTGCTACAGACACCAAGGCAGAAAGCAGGGCTGTTCAAACAATTCTGCCTTTTATTCTGTTTTTTGCATCCCTCCCCCATAGCACTGGGATTGGAAGGGACCTCAGTGAAGGATGACAGTCTCTGGCCAGCTACAGTCAATATGAGAGTAGTCCTTCCCCCTTCTTCTCCCCTCTTCCCCCTCCCTCTCCTTACTTTCTGTTTCCTTGTAGGCAAGCCCAGCTTCAGCTTCAAAACTCAAAATGTTTTGAAACTTTCAAAACATTTAGACTATCCTCATTTTGTTTTGAGGCTGTTTTGAAGCCCTCTGTTTCATTTTGATTTTGCTGTTTCAAGTTCGAAACGAGTGAAAGCATTGTCAAAATGAAACAGCCAGCGAAGTTTCGCACAGCCCTATCAGAAAACACCCTAACTTCTCATAGGTAAAGCAAGGAGATGAGGGTACTGTTAATATTCTGCAACTGCATGGAAAGGAAGTAATTTATTAAAATATGTTCAGGAGATCCAAGGAAGAGGACCATGCCTCCTTTATACCTTTTCAACCCCCTACAGAGGAAGGCAAACCCCCAACACCCCATGCTGATCTGACCATAGGTAAAATTCCTTCCTGATCGCAGATGTAGCAGTTGGTCTGACCCTGAGCAAAGGAGCAAGTTATTTCAGTCAGGAACCTCTGGATTTTTTAGTTAGAACATAGCATATAATTTAAGTGAAAATATAAGTTAAGTGAAAACATTAAGTTTAGTAACATTGGGAAAACTGTTGTCATTAACCAAAAGGATATTAGAGTTAGCAGCTCTTGTAGCAGTAAACTGAATTGAAATTAATTGTTCATCTTACAGTATTTAATGTGTGGGTTAAGCTTTTCATGTTCTCACAATCATTAGGACAAAGTTTGCAAATTTTGTTTGTACTTAAAATACTTACCACCTTCCATTACTTCAAATGGGCCAGAAGTCCCAAGTTCTGTTATGTAAAAAAAAAAAAAAATAAAATACAATAAAAATAAAATGAAGACCATCTTTATAGTCTTTGCATATAAAATTGAGGATACAATAGTCACAATGGCTGCTATCTCCTATAGTTTGCAACAAAACTGAGGTCAGGTTGCACTCTAGACTGTAGGGCAAAGGAATAAAAGAAAGTATGGAGGAGAAAGGGGAGCATGGGTTGCAGGAAGGAGGTTGAAGGTGAAGTTTAGAAAATATGGTGGGAAAGAAGAGAGACTGAAGATGTGATGGGGAAGCCAGGGACAAACCCAGAGTGGGTGCACTAGCACCCTCCACCCTCCCGCCCCCTTTTTGACCATGCCACGGGAGCAGCAGCTGGGGATTCAAATCCCAAAGAAGGTAAGAATTCCCCCTCTCCCTTTCCTTCTGTGCTCAAAAGCACATCCAGCCCCCCACGCTCATTTCCCACCCCCCTAGCCTGCCATTGCCACTGTCCCCACTGTCCTGGGTATGAGGAGAGCTGGGTGGTGTGGGGGCCCAAGCTCAGCCTGGGACTGTGGTAGTGGTGGTGGCAGCCAAAAGGCACATTCTGCCTCCTTGACTGCTTTCCCCCAGTGTTCCCTACCAGCCTAGGAGCAGGGAGGGGAATGTGCCCATCACTGCTGCCACAGTCCCGGATGAACACAACCCAACTGGAGTGAGACAGAAGCTCCCCTTACCCCTGATACAGCATAGGCACTGGCAATGGGAAGGGGGGAATGGGTGGAGAGGGGATGTGCCTCTGAGCATGGAAGGGAAGGGAGGCAGAGGGAATTTTTACCTTCTTCAGGATTTAAGTCCCCAGCTTTAGCATGATCTGCCCGCCCAGGTGGAGGGTGGAAAGGAGGCTGGCTGTGGGTGGGTGTGACCACCCCTGCAGGTCACTGTAACTGCACTGTCTCCCCTTTTGTAATACTCTGGATCTATTTCTGGAGGAAGCTAAGGGACTAAAGACAGGAAATATCAAGGGTAGGGGATTGTAAAGGAACAGAGGCAGGAGGGATTGAGACTTGTGAGCTGAGCAAGAGAATAGATGAAACAGAGTATGACAAAATAGGAAGGAGGAGAAGAAGCATAAGTGAATTCCTAGTGGTCAACAACTCTAATTTTGGCAAATGCATTTAAGATTCAATTTTGAATATAAAATGATTTCACAAAAATTGGAAGCAGATGAAATAAAAATCCATAATTAATTTTTTTAAAGAAACCTAATAATTTTTTAAGACAACCTCATTAGTTTGGGTGTTCTTATGTGTTTTTTCAGTGCTTGGGATTAGCAGTATTGGGCTATAGAGGAAAAATGCTTGTTTTGATAAAACTTTCTGACAGCTTTTGTATTGTATCTCCTTCAGCAGATACAATCAAAATACACTGAAGGCATCTTCTAAACCTCTGAATTGTGGTCTGGTCAGGGAATCAAACAGTTTCCAGTCTAATTTAGGTATCACAAGGACACCTCCAAACTGAATAAAAGGAGTTCTTGGAAGAACTAAAGTTGTCTAGAGTCTTTAAGTTATAAGTAAAATCCATACTACTGCACTGAGGTTAAGATTTCATATCCACAAGTAAAAAAAATATTTAAATTAAAGTTCAATATTTTCATTTTTCTCAGTAGGAGGGTAGTAAAGCATTAGTAGTATTTAGGCTCACCGCCCTTCAATGCAAATGTGACAGGTGGGCAGGACCAGAAGTCCCACCCCCTTAGCCCTGTCCCTTTCTTCTTATATGTATGTGATGTCACTAGCCCCGCCCCTGGCCCTAGTCACATGGTGTGTGCCATCACCAGCCCCACCCCTGACCCCAGTCACATGGTGTGTGACATCAGCAACTCTGCCCCCACCTTGTCACGTGGTGTGTGACATCAGCAACTCCACCCCTGCCCCCAGTCACGTTGTGTGTGACAGCAATTCCGCTCCTACACCCAGTCACGTGATGTGTGACATCAGCAACTCTGCCCCCACCCCCAGTCATGTGGTCCATGACATCAGAACGACAGCCCATGCAGACCCCCAAAGCCCAACCCCTCATACTGCAAGAACCGCCCTAGATCACGTGGTACAGTTATGACCTATCAGGTCCCAGACTGCTGTAGCCCCTAGAACACAGGTGTGGCCTATGGGGTGGCAGTGGGGTGGGGTGACCCCTCTAACAACCCACCCCCCACCCCTGACCAATTGGCGGGGCCTCGGACCTTCCCAGGAATGATGCTGAACCAATTGGAGTGAGTAGAGGGGGTGGGATTTAGGCTGAAGCCCACCAGGTTTATCTGCTTTCCCAAACGACCCATCTGTTTATCTGAGACCATGCTAAAGCAGCAGGGGTGGGTATGGATTCTTTCACAACGCCTGTAGGCCCACTCACCACAACCCCAAGACGGTCTCATAGAAACCGTTACCATAGAAATAGTTTTGAGGAGGAGGCCAGGCTCCTATCTCAAAGACTCTTTGAAACGCCTGACCCTGTTCAGGGACACCTAATGAACAGGCAAATGGAGGAAGCTCAGGCCCCCGAAGCAGATGTTGAAAATTTGTGAGATGGTATCTTTGTGCCAGAGCCTGCATGTGAAGTAGAGGTCATCACAGAGGAGAGACTGGTAAGAGACTTGGAGCATGGTTGTGGGGGTGCTTAGATTTTGACGGTAGTGGTGTGGATTCACTTCATAGTATGTGTGTGTTTGGAAGTAGCTAAGGACTGATTAAACAGCAGCTAACTAAGTTCTTTATTTGAACTCCTTTGCAGTTAATTGAAGCCTTTTTAATGACTCCAGAAAGCCTACTCACCAATACACCAGAAGGAAGCGTATGCTTCTGCAGAGAACAGAGACCAGATGAGGCTGAAGAGTTGAGAAGACAATTAGGCATTGAATCATCAGGTCCTGTTTCAAGTCAAGAATGTAAAATCTTCATGAAGTCTCTTGTGCGCATTTCCTTTTATGGCATAATAAAATACTGTTTGAGGAAGAGACTTTTTGACTGATGCTGGGGTTGCACTTATGATCAAGGGGTCAAGAAGTGCACAATTGTGTTACTTAGTTAGATGAAGACATAAATCAGACAATTCAGGAACTTTGCTAGGAAATATGTCTTGATAGCATTTTCAGTGCTGTTATAGCCATTGGGTTTGCCAGGAACATTCTCAGAATTACTGAGAAACATTTAATTCAGGTTAGAGAGCTTCTCAATGCTGTGTATTCTGCAGAAAATCCTAATGCTGCCCTTCATGATTTGATCACTGAGGAAGATAAAATGCTCATACCCCATATTGAATGCTTAATTGGTACTAGAGATTATAAAACTCTGCTTAAGAGAAGGGTTTAGCGAAAACAGTTTAAAATGGGAGGGTTTATATCTTTTGCTGATCTTGGTGGGAGGCTGGGGGTGTGGGGTTGTAAAACACATCAACAGTTTTCTACATCTAATGTAGATTAGCATTTGCTTTAGTGTCTTGGATCTCTAATCACATAAATCTGGGTTTTTTGTAAAGATAAAAACAATAAGACTTAATGGTCACTAGAAATGATTAAAAAACCCTTCTTAGGAGAAGGGGTAACAAAATAAACTAGTAAATATTATAAAAGTTTTTCATAGAAATAAAGACTGAATGTAAAAATATATATTCTCACAGCTTTTGTATGGTATAGGGGTGGTGGGGTGTGTGTGTGTTATAAAGATAAACCAGACCACAAAAAAGATGACCAGTGTGTTCAGAGCTCTGCATATTTTAAGACTAAAGGAGTTATCTTTTACCAAAAGGCCTTTTGTAAAGATAAAACCAATAAGGCTTATGGTCCCTAGAAATGATTAAAAAAACCTTTTTAGGAGAAGGTTTAACAAAATAAACCACTAAATATTGTTTTTGATGGAAATAAAGACAGATTAAAATATATATTCTTACAGGGCTTTTATGCTATGGAAGGGGCTGTGAATTTTCCAAGAACCAGGGGTATGTTGTAAAGATAAACCAGGCCACAAAACAGCTGACCTGTGTGTCCAGATCTCTACATATTTTAAGACTAAAGGGGTGGACTTATTTTTTAGTCGTGACTCTGTTTTAAAACAGTTACATTTTACTTTATACATACACTATTTTCCTTACTGTATTATTTAATTTTTTAATACAGAGGACTTATTTATTTTATCATTTCATTTATATTACAGAGAGCTTATCAGGTGGGGAAGCCTCATGCAATTTTACCACAGCAAGGTAAAATAATTTTAAAATGGTGGGTTATTTGTGGCTGTGTTAATATAAACACACTAAGTTATAACAACTGTTTGTAACTGTTTGTTTTCAAACAGAACCTCTTCTAAAATAGAAAAGCAGAACAAACGCATACAGTCATGTTTTTATCCAGTAGTAAAAGGTAATTTTTCTGAAATCAGCTTTTGAAACTTTATGTGTTTCTTGTGTTGCCCTGAGGGGTCAGGCCAGTGCTCAGGATCTCAATATTGCGCTGTTAGACAGGAGGGTGTGGTGTACAATTGCACATGCATACATAAAAATCAATTAAGCACACACACTTACTAGGTGCATACACCCCTACTAGGCATACACACTCACACTAGCAGCTCAGATACACGCACGTGCAAAATAATTAGTCTAGGTTCATGCACACCTATCACCAGTTTAAGCCCATACACGCTACACACATGCCAAATTTAGACAGAATTAGTTACCAGTTATCAACACCCGTACATCCAAAACACATACGTGGATTACTAATACATATATACCACACACACACAATGATATCTATATATGTATATATATATGTGTATTCACTAATTCACACACATACCACCCACCTACACATACACACAGGTGAGTTCCTAAATTGGGTGTTGTGATGTGTATGTATGTATGTGCTTGGTGTACTGGGATACCTGGGGAAAGGTTTAAGGTAAGAAAGTAGAAGTGTAAGGAGTTAAAGTTACCAGGACCAGGATTAGAAACGGTAGACTACAGGGGCCTGGGCCAAAGAACTGAGACTCCAGGGTAACTTTAGGTTAATTGATCTTAATTGATTAAAAGACAATGCCCAAAGCCTGCAGAACAGGGAATCATGCCGGTACAGAGGCTGGGTCTGGAGCCAGAGCTACGGGGAAGCTGAAAAGGTAGATGGGGAGAGGGAAAAATGGGACTAAGGGAAAGTGTGGGTGTTAAAGAGGGGCTCTGGGTGTGGGGGAGCCAGAGGATGGCTCCGGGGCAGCTAGAGAAATCTGGGAAGCTGCGGGGGGGGGGGGGGGGAGCGTGAGCGTGAAAACAGAGAGACGGACAGCAGAAAATCACAGAAAGAGCAGCAGGAGAGACTGAAAGGCAGCAGGGGCAGCAGGAAAGCAGAGAAATGCAGCAGAAAGTCACAGGGGAAAAGGCAGTAGGAGCGTGGGAAGCAGGGGGACAACAGAAAATTACAGGAACTGTGGCAGAAGAGACTGAGAGGCAGCAGGGGTATTGGGAAAGCAGAGAAAACCAGCAGAAGGTCACAGGGAAAAGGCAGTAGGAATTGAGAGGAGATCGGGAAATTAGTGGAGAGGGGTGGGGGCTCAAATTGAGAGAGAGAGAGAGAGAGAGAGAGAATGAGGCTGGAATTTAAGATAAGGAAGGGACTGGGATTCAGTAAAACATGACCCAACTCAGGGTTGCAAATGGCAGTGGTTTTATTGAACTGGGGAGATGGTGACACAATGCCAAATTGGTTCCCTTGCACCCACCCACCCACCCACACATACACTGGCAGCAGGGGTTAGAGAGGTTTGGTACAGGGGCTGAAGTCCACTGAAGTCCAAGAGGAGAGAGACAGAGAGAGAAAGAGAGAGTCCAAATTGTAGGAGGAGGTGTGCAGGTAATATCTACCTATCCCAGGCTGGAAGTTGATCCTCGATGGCCAGTCAGGGTCTCCTTCAGCTCGATGTTGTCCAGAGAAGGTCGCCAGCAGGGCCTCTGGGGTGGATAGGTGATGTGAAGCTGGTCTGGTCCGGATGGAAATGGCGTTCCTACTGGGTCTGTCTTCACTGCCCCTTTTTATAGGGGCGGACTGTATGTGACCCTAGTGACAGGAGGCATGCCCAGGCAAGGGTCAGCCCCTGATGTACTGAGTATGTGTGCTCCATGCAGGGACGTGCAGTTTTGGGTGTCTGTAACCGTGGAGTACAATGATAGAGTTGCTGGTTCTGCAGGGTCTTTTGTCTTTCAAATGCTGGTCTTGTCTCTGTTCCTGGGTGAGGTCCGTGGTTCCTGGGTGAATCAATGTGAGGTGATGGCCCAGTCATTACAGGCCATTCAGTAGAGGCCTGCTACCATTGTATTTCAATCATTCTCAATCATTCTCATTCATTGGGGGACCAATTTACATGGGAGGGGTACAATGAATCATATTATTGCAACATGGGATGCCCAGGCAGAGGACACAAGATGGAGGCTTGACATATAAAATGGAAACTTGACATGACTTTGGTTCACTTAAAAACACAGGCCTAAACCATACAATATCCATATGAAACAATAAAAATCAGTATGAAAATTATAATAATACAATATACAACAGTAAAAATTAATACAAACCTAATAATAGTACAATATAAAACAGTGGATATCCAAAACCAAAAACTTGCTAGCAAAATAAAAATGTTCAAAGCTTATCCTAAGTTTGAGCTCACTTGTACTTATCTATAGGGAATGAAGAGGGAGAGAAAAGTCAGAAATGGTTGGGGAAGGGGAAGGAATGCATTTTAAAATTAAAAAAGAAAACTGGGGGTTTTGCTACACTTGTGGGAGGAGAAGTTGTGTGTGGGTGTGTGTATGAGCCCCCTGTGAATATAGAGGGTAGGGGGTTAAGCAAATTTTAAATTTGTAGTGTGTGAGGAAAGTGAATTCTCAATGTTGAAATGTAAATTTTATATTTCCTAAGTGATCACACACACCACTCCCAAAGAAGAGTGGGGGCCTGGGCGGAGACCTCTAAAAGCACAAGCAAAAAAACCCAGAAATGCTCAGCCTGCAGATCATAACACCCGAGGATCAGAAGACCATCGGGACAGAACAGAAGGGCCTGGTTCCTCAGAGGAAAACAAGCCACATGCCTCTGAGAAAACCATATGTAAAAAGACAAGCATTCACACCCCCAAAACAGATGATCTGGGCCCCGTGAATAAGAAACCCAGGACTCATTGCTCTCACAATTTAGAGAAAGAGGAGAGTCTTTCTCCTTTTTTGAGAGACCATGATTATTTTGAAAAAAAGAGGGTGGGTTTTCAGGGTAGGTGTAACAACCTTGTCTTGAAAGATCATGATTATTGTGAAAAAAGAGCGGGGTTTGGGGTGGTGCTGGCAGGTGTATATATCTCAGAAAGAGTGTGCCGAGCACTTTGAAAGGTCATGATTACTACCAGAGAAAAAGGGTAAATTTTACTCAGAGAGGAGGTAGTCTGTGTAACGTGGACAGTATTCGTGGTCTGTATCGTAAGAGGGGGAGTCATGGTAAACGCGTGCATAAGAATGGGTGGCGAACCAGCAAGTGGCTCGCGGGGTGAAAAGTAAGGGCCTGGTTAAAGAGGAGCATGGGGAAGGCTAAGCATCGGTTGAGGAAAAAATAAGAGATCCCCTAGTAATGGCACTTTAGAAGGCCCCTCAAATGCTTCCCCTTCTCTCAGGCCTGACCCTTCACCAGGACCCATGGAGCCAGAGAGAGGGGGTGGAGAATATGATTCAGGAAGCCCTTTAGAGGGTCTCCCAAATGTACCCTGGCCTCCCAGACCTGACCTTTCAACAGGACCCACAGAGCCAGAGAGGGGAAATGGTGACTATGATTTAGGAAGCCCTTTAGAGGGCCCCTCAAATGTTCCCTGGCCTCCCAGGCCTCCCCCACCACCAAGACCTGAAGGGTCAGAGAGTTGGGATAACGAATCTAGTGTAGAAGACAGTTTAGAGGATCCCTCAATTGCCCCCTGGTCTCCTGAGTCGACAGAGGATGTTTTACCAGATGTACATATGGTGTGGGTGAGAAGGCAAGGGTGGTCTGTAGCCAGGTTTGGGGGGATGAGGTACACTGAGGAGTTCCATTTTGTGAATCTGGAGCATGTGCTATTACACGTGGCATACAAAGCCATAACCACAGGGATAGAAGAAATTGTAGCAGAACTCCCCCAGAGATTCACGGGCAATGACTATGCCCAGTTATGTATTCAGGCAGATAGCATGGCAAACTTTTTATACTCTCAATCTATTAATTTAAACCAGATGACCCCAGAGCTGTTTTTAGAGTGGTTCAGTAACCTGTTTCAAAGCCAGAGAGAAATATTGCTTGATTCGACATTTCAGCTGGTTGTGGTCGTTATGAGAGTCCAGGGAAGTAGAAGCTATAGAGTTATAAGCTCTATCTCCTATTCCCAGATCATTGCTAAAAAGAGGAAGTATTTAATCGACTTGAATACCTATGATACTAACCTGTGCTTTGCAGGCAGTCTATTGGCTGTTACAAAATGTAGAGGGGCCAGAGATGCCAAACTGCTAGATGGTGCCAAAGAACTGCATAGGAAATTAGGCATGTCTATATATCAAAAGGTTATGCTTCATCAAGTACCTTTGTTTGAAGACCTTGAACAGGTTAACATTCACATAGTGATGCATAAGGAAAAAAATGGGTGGAGTTTATTTAAAATACAGGACACACCCAGATACCCCGACACCTGTTTTCTTCTGCTGCATGGTGAACATTATTACAGCATTTTGGATGTGAAAAAGGTGTTTGGTATGAGAAATTATTGCAATCTTTGTCAGACGTTGTAAAGCCATAGCCACACATGCAGGTTCTGCTGTTGTCTTTGCCTGAGCCCAAACTGAGCTGAAAATGTGGGGAGGACACAGAGGTGCCCTAATTGTAAGCTGTTCTGTCATCCCAAAGAGTGCTTAGAAGGGAACGTGGCCCTGGCCTCTGAAAAGCAGATCGCATGTCTGACTAAAACTCTGTGCAATGAGTGTAAATCTTACGTGGACAAAAAGCATGAGTGCAAAGGGCGGCAGTGCAAACAGTGTTACGGGAAAATCACGGATGTAAACAAGCGCTGGTGCTTTATGCACCAGATTAAAGAGCCTGAAGAAGGCAAGGCGTACATTTTTTATGATTTTGAACGTGTGCAGGAGACAGGGATGCATGTGCCCAACTACATTTTTGCAATGCAGCTAGAGACAGGGGAAAATAAACCTCAGAAAGCCTCAGGCAAAAACCCCAAAAAGGCTTTTAAAGCTAAGCCCAACAAGCCAGAAAGCATTTGGGACTTTAAGGGCAATGAGTGTCTGTCTGATTTTATTCAGGTCTTTATGGATAAAAAGTTCAAGGACTACACCTTCATAGCTCACAACACCAAAGGCTACGATGGTTACTTCATTGTTAGCCAGTTATTGAAGGAAAAAATGGAGGTGAAACTAATCACTCAGGGTGGTAAACTCATGTGCATTGAAGTGACCAGGCTAGGCATCTATTTAATAGATTCTTTAAACTTTTTGCCAATGAAACTTAGCAGGCTTCCACAGGCAATGGGGTTTGATGTATGCAAAGGTTATTTCCCACATTTTTTTTAACACGGCAGAAAACCAAAATTATGTGGGGACTCTCCCAAAGATGGAGTACTACGGCATTGAAAATATGATGTCCGGTGAAAGAGGACAGTTTTTAGAATGGTATCAGAATAACCACAATAAGACCTTTGACATTCAAAAGGATCTGACCTATTATTGGCAGCAGGACGTAAAAATCTTGAAAGAGGCCTGCTGCCTCTAGAGGGATGAGATTATGAAAATGACACAGCAGGTGGACCGAGTAAAAGTAGATGGTGAACTCCAAAATGTAGAACACTGCATAGATCCTTTCTAATACATCATGCTGACCTCTGTCTGCATGACCATGTACAGATTTATGTTTTTGGAACCGCAGACCATAGCACTTCTCCCCCAGGACAACTATCACAGACAGAAAAAGAGGTTTTCAACCCCAACTATCCAGTGGCTAATGTACATTTCAGAGAAAGAAAATATTCAAATTAGACATGCCTTACAGGGTGGGGAATTTCAGGTAGGTCCCTATTTTTTAGACAGCTATGCCAACATTGATGGGGAACCTATGGCGTTTGAATTTAACAGATGTTTTTTCCACGGTTGTGTCACTTGCTACAATGAGAAAAACCAGAACCCATTGATGGGGACGACCTTCGGGTTTCTGAATTATCAGGCATTGCACAAGACTGATTATCTCAAGAGAGAGGGGTTTACCGTTAAGACCATTTGGAAGCACGAGTGGAGGACTCTGTTAGAAATGGATGGGGAGCTGGCAGATTTTTTAAACAGAACCCCACTGCCTTCTGCACTGGTGCCCAGGGATGCTCTTTTTGGAGGGAGAACTAATGCCATCTGTCTATATTACCAAACTAAACCCAGCGAACAAATACACTATTACGATTTTACCAGTCTTTACCCCTTCATAAACAAGATGAAGGAATACCCAACTGGACACCCTGAAATCATTTATGACAATTTCCAACCCCTGTTGAGCTATTTTGGAATAGCCAGGGTGAAACTGTACCTACCGCAAAACCATTTTTTCCCCTTGCTACCCACCAGGGTGAATGGGAAACTTATGTTCACGCTGTGCCTCCTCTGCGCAGAAACAAGACAGCAAAAGTGTGACCACACTGATGAAGAGAGGGCTCTCCTGGGCATGTGGTGTACACCAGAATTGAATAAAGCTATTACCAAGGGGTACAGAGTAGCTCAAATCTATGAAGTCTGGCATTTTGCCAAGAAGTCTAGCACCTTTTTTCATGGTACATAAAAATGCATCTCCGTCAGAAGCAGGAAGCCTCGGGCTACCCCCACTTGGTGTACCGACCAAGAAAAACAAGAGAGATATTTGGCCAATTTTTTGCAAAAAGAAGGCATGACCTTATGCCCAGAGCATATCAAACCCAACCCTGCAAAGCGCCAAATATCAACATTGTTTCTAAATTCTTTGTGGGGTAAATTTGGTCAGAGAACCAACTTGCCCAACACCAGCATTGTTAGACACCCCGAAGAATTCTTTGGCTACCTCTTTTCTCTCACCTATGAAATTTCATCCTGTGACTTTATTTATGATGAGGCAGCCTGCATGTCTTGGAAGCACGCCAAAGAGTGTTACATGCTCTTGGATAACACAAACATCTTTATCACCTGTTTCACCACCACTTATGCACGCTTAGAGTTGTACCTGCAGATTCTGTAATATTTGTGAGCCATGAGGGAGCTCACCAGAGAACACATCACAGAGTTTGTGTCGGCCGGTCCGAAAACCTATGGGTACAAGTTGTCCAGGGGAAAGGTTTGCTTGAAGGTTGAAGGGATTACCCTGAATGTGGCCAACAGTGAAAAAGTACGTGCATCATTGGAATCTGAGCATTATGTATATAGTTCAAAATGTTTTCTGTCAAGGGAAAAGGAGCTGTACCATTACCCTTAACACAAAATACATGGTTCTGTTTAAATAACCCAGGGATAAGCTACAGATAGCCCTGGCATGGCAGATGTACCCGGGTAAGGCCCAGTTCTTTCTAGAAGCTTTTGAGGATGCCACTAAAACACCTTACGGGTATCTGGTGGTTGATTTAAATGCTTCTACTCCAGACGCTTTTAGATTAAGAACTGGGCTTTTTCCTCCCAACCAACCGGCTGCTTACACTTTTGAAAAAACAGCAGGTGGGAATAAAAAGAAATGATGTAGCAGCAGCCTCTTCTTAGCTCTCAAGACGGTGGAAGGGGAACATGTCTAACGGCGTAAAAAGAAATTTGGCTCTTGTAAAACTGCTTCTTCAATCCTCCCCACAGCAGAGAAAAGCTATACTCTGCTTGGCCTCTGACGATTTAGTAGTGGCCATTTCAGAAATTGCTCTGAACACCTTGAAAGGAAACATCCCTTTGACACTGCATCAAATTTGTGTGCTGAAAAACAAATGCGGGATCATAAAAAACCTAAGTAACAAAAGATTGTCTCTTAAAAAAAAGAAACAGCTGGTGAAACAGTCTGGGGGATTTATCAGCCCTCTGTTAAGTTTTGCTCTCCCTCTGATTATGGGGCTTTTGGCTAGCCAGTGATGGAGTATGCAGAAAAAATGTACCTGGTGCCCAAACATGAACTGGAACAATTAAGGGCTCCCTAACTGCCTCAGGAAAATATCAGAACTGAGGCACCCACTTATTGGATGCTGAAATGAGGGATATTCTCCAAAGGCCGGGTTTAGCAGAATATGATAAGGTTAAACTGTATGCCGCCATGCTTCAGATATACCTGACCTATGTAAAGCAGGGTGATCTGGACAGAGGGAAATTAACCTTGTTTCTGCCAGAACAGACCCCCCTAGAAGCCGGAAACCCCCTTGCTATGATGGTGTAGGAAAAACACACAATGGTATCTGCAGGCGACAGATTGGGGGCCTTGTAACAGTTTCATCTGAAAAGCAGTGTCGGTAGTGTTCTTGTTTAAAAACAACATAATGCTTTGAGGAAAGAGAGTGCTTTTTGGGAGGTGACCATACAAGTTGAAAAATTCTCCGTGGTTCCGATCCTCCAGGTAAACAGCCAACCAGTGTTCTTCAGGTTGATTATGCGGGTGCGTGTTGACCACCAAGCTCAGGGGCCTTTGAGACAGTCGAGTCTTAGGAAGCCAGTTGCAGGGGAAAACATCTAAGAAAGTTTCTTTGGCATAGGGGTCTGAGGATAAAACCCTGGTGAGCTGTTCGGTGTCCATCTTCACATGTAGTCAAACAGGACATTTCTCCTCTGATTTATTTCTATGACAAAGACCCCAAACACAATCATGTTAACCTTGGTGGGCCGCAGCAAAGCATATTTCTGCTCTCAGGTTCCTGTTTTTAATCAGCGAATAATGATCAACACACTCCTGGTCAGGAGACAGGTCAAAGGCAAATAAGGTGTACCCCAGAGCAAACTCCTCACGGTTGATTATCAGGGCCCAGTCTTTCGTATGTTTACCGGCTGTCTGTACCAGCTGCATGTATTCTCTCATGCAGTTACCGTTCTCAAAATCTGGTTGTAGGGGCTTTGTTGGGGTTTGTTCTCCATCGACACAGAGGGTCACAAAATTAATATTGTAATGTTTAAAGTTAAAGGGGTTCTTAGCATAATTCCTGCTAAAGGCATCACTATCCATGAACCCGATCACGATGAGTTTGGGCACCTGCCGCAGAAATAGATTCTTCTGGTTGCTGTGTTGGCTGCCGGCAGGAATGCTAAACACTTTCATAGCCGTGCAATCTATGGGGTATAGCGTTGGCCATAAGCAAGGCCTCCATGTGGCCCAGTCGAGTGCCCGAGCCTACCTTCATTTTTTTCACAAAAAGTGAGGCAGATGTGATTTTTAGTTTACAGGGGCCAGTTGCTGCGGCACCTATCAAGCAGAAGGTATCTTTGCTGTGTGTCAGTTTAATTTTCACATCCATGCCATTCAGCAACAGTTGTTCTTGAAAAAATAAATTGCTATGGAGATGACCAAGCAGCTCTATCTTTTTGCTCTGGTCTGTCAGGTTTGCCCGTCTCTGAAACCCATGATTATTGCCATCCCGCACAACCGTTTCATGATGCCTGGGGGTATCTTTGTAAAACAGGCCGGCAGAAAATTGTGTGGCAAGGGTGTCATCGCTGTAGTTGAGAACCGATTCGATGAAGGCTCGGTAAGGGTAACAGTTGTTGCTCTGGCTTATGAAATGATCTCCCAGAGTGACATCCAGCTGACTGAAGACAGAGGCTAGTGGGTAATTCACCAGACCCTGGCATCAAGATCAGTTCCGCCTTTTACAATCTTGCAGCAAAGGTACAGCAGCGTGTTGTTCAAATCCATGTAATCTTCACCATTCCCAGCTATGAAAAAGTCAAGGGGGCTGGACTCGGTAATAGCTGAGAGTGGGGGGATCTCAACATATAGGTTTTTCCCAATGCAGGTCTGCGTAGGGGCTATTTGAAACACATCCAGTTCAGATTTGGCACATTCTTCAGCCCTGCAGTGAACAAGGGCCATGGCAGTTAAAATATATTTCTGTTTCCTCCAGGACAGCGCCCCTTCTTTCTCCCAGGCTGCTTCTTGGTTTTTCATGTGTGGGGGCCCCGTCGACTTACCCTCTTCTTTTTAAGGGGTTGAAGAGGTCCAGCATGTCTGGAGTCTGGTGTGTCTCTCTTTCTTTTATGACTTTTTCTTTGAATATACACAAGGCCGGACCCCTCCTGCTTTGCCGGCTTGACCACCTTATCCAGGACAGCTCGGGAGACATGACCAATCACATCTTTGGCTATGTTTTGCACCGCATTTTTAGCATGGGGCTTAATAATCTCCAGACCCCTTCTCAAAAGCGGAACAGATTTTCTAAAGAGGCTGCAAAATATGCCTCCCACACCAGTCCCGTACATCACAGGCACCCCCTGATATCCGGGAAGACTATACCTGGCCTGGGCTTTATAATAATTTCTGTACAGGTTAGGGTCCCCGTAGTTTTTTACCATCACCATCATACTTTTACTTATTTTAAAATCTCAAAGTCTTCCGGGGGCGTAGGTTAAGCTTAACGATCACCTTACCAAAGCGAAATGAGAAGTGTTTGTTCTGATCCATCTTTATTTCAATGCTGATTGTGTTGATGTGGTGCTGACTAATGGGGACATAATGCAGGTTGTCGTATGTGATGGTGACAAACTTGTTGATCCCATGGACAGGGGTGAAGCGTAGCAAAGGAACCAAAAACTCCACTGTCTTTATTCTGCCTTTTGGCAGCTTCATAAAGCGTGGTCACCCCACCAAAACTGCCAGCTTTACCAGGAAAGTAATAAACATGCTTTAACATAGCCTCCTGTGTAGACATGTCTGTTAACCTCTGCCCCACACCCACCCCATGCTAACACCCGTGTGGTGCATTCAAATGCTTGAGGACAAATTCAAACCATGGTAAAACAAAGTTTATTAAGCAGGTAAGAAATACAACATTAATGAAGTCTTCAGCCTCGTCTTGAACAGTTGTTCAAAACTAGGTCACGCAAGAAACCTTCTTCTGAACAGGGGGATAGGATACATTTTTATTTGAAAATAACCCCCGAGTACACCCCTGCTCAGTGACCTCCATGGGCTCATACCCTGCTCTGTGACCTCCATGGGCTCGTAGTCCTGCTCAGCAATCTCCACAGGCTCAAAGGTGGGGTTAACGGTAATTGTCTTTGGACAAAAATGTTGCATCAGTCTTTGGTCTTGAACTGGTCTCTTTTGGACACGAACAAAAAGAATTCACCTTTACTTTCGGTGGGGTGCCAATGTGCATGTTTTGAAAGCACTCTATGAAGGTATCATCTACCTGCAAAAACATTGTTATTAACACAGGCCCAGGCAGTTACAAGAAAATCACCCCCACAAAAATCATCTAAATTAGTTACCTCAGCAGAGTCCCTTGAGACAAGAGCTGTCCATGCTCTCCACAGGCAGTTCTGATACGGACTGCTCGAGTTCTGTCATGGTCTCTGGCCTTGTTTTGGTAGACTTGGCATCCATCTCACACTCCTGAATCTCCTCCATGTCTGCCCCCCATGTCTGAGCACAGTCTCAGACAAACAGATGGGTTGTTTGGGAAAGCAGATAGACCTGGTGGGCTTGCAGCCTAAATCCCACCCCATCTACTCACTCCAATTGGTTCAGCGTCGTTCTTGGGGAGGTCTGAGGCCTCTGAAACTGCTATCAATTGGTTGGGGCTGGTGGGGAGGGTTGTTAGAGGGGTCACTCCAACCCACTACCATCCCATAGGCCACGCCTGTGCTCTGGGGGCTAGAGCAGTCTGGGACCTCATAGGTCATAACTGTACCATGTGATCTAGGGTGGTTCTTGCAGCATGATGGGTTGGGCTTTGGGGGTCTGCATGGGCTATCCTTCTGATGTCATGAACCATGTGGTGTTGGTGTCACACACCATGTGACTGGGGTTGAGGGCAGAGTTGCTGATGTCACACACCACATGATGGGTGGGGGTGGAGCTGGTGATGTCACACACCATGTGACTGGGGTTGGGGGCATGGCTGGTGGCATCACCCACCATATAAGGGAAAGGGGCGGGGCTAGGGGGTGGGACTTCCAGTCCCGCCCACCTGTCACATTTGCATTGAAGGACGGTGAGCCTATATACTACTAGCACTGGAACAGGTTACCCAAAGAGGTGGTGGAATCTCCATCTTTGGGGTTTTTAAGACCTGGCTAGACAAGCCCTTGGCTGGGTTGATGTAATTGGGAGTGGTCCTGCTTTGAGCAGAGGGTTGAACTAGATGATCTCCTGAGGTTACTTCCAACCCATATTCTCTATGGGCATTTATACACATATGCTTGTGGATTAATTGAGTCTACTCCACACCCAAGCTGATGCACCCAGCACTGCATCACATGCAGTTGTATAAATAGTGACATGAATGTCAATGCTGAGAAAATGGTGGCAGTGTACTTTGGACTAAAACACCTTTGATGTGATTTAGTTAAAAATGTGCCACCCCCATTTTCTCAGTGCTGACATGCACTTTGCCATTTATACAAATGCATGCACCACAGTGCTGGGCAAAAGGTGCCTGGTGCTGCAGTGCAAGCACGTGTACAAGTGTCCTATGATTCTATGATTTTTCTGCTTCTGCACATACACATAATTACAATAGATTTTTCTTTACATGATCACATAACAAAATGAAAGAAAGTATAGTAATTGGTATTCCTGCAAGTGTGCTGTGTGGACAAGAAATCAAGACCCAAATATAGAGCAATCTCAAATGAAGAGTTATATTTAAGCTTAATAAATATCCTATTAAAAAGTATATGCAGTATTCTTTCACTGAAGGGGTGTATCTACTGTTTAACTGTGTAGTAAATGTCTCGGTGTCTATATGTACAAAAAACTAGAACTCATGGTTCCAAAATGATACCTTTTATTAGACCAACTGGAAAATGGCAAGAAAATTGTCCTTTTCTGCAACCTTTCATGATCAAAGTCCCTTCGTCAGGCTCTGGGAAAAGTGTAGATGGTACGAGATGGTAAAAAGTCCCCATAAGTAGGAAATAAACTTCATTTTTGCACAGAGGGAGCTGAAGATGGAAGTCTGTCCCTCTGGGTCCATGAGTGTCTTCGGGAGCTGTGTTGAGTAGCTCTTTGATGTGTTGATCAGGTAAAATTCCTTCCCTGGAGGTGTCAGATGGCAGGCAGGGAGGCAAAAAAAACTTCCTTGTTGTTCTGCAATGAAGTTTAAAATCCAAAATCGGCTAAAATTCGGCATCTTCCATGTTTCAGGGGTGTACTTGGTAGCTGTGTTGGTCTGAGACAAAAAGACATACAAAAAACTAGAACTCTTGGTTCCAAAATGATACCTTTCGGTGTCTATACGTGCACCCCTATTAGCATGCACCAAACTAATAAACTTTGCAGCAGGATAGTACTTGTAAATGCAAATACTATTCTGCTATAGAGTTTTTTTATGTGCAGCAGCACACATGAAGATGCAGCCTGGGGCACAGGGTGCTTTAGCATGTGGCAGGCCCTGTGCTGCAGTAACCTCATGCCCCAGCTAGCTGCTCCACAGTATGTGGAGCCCAGTCAAAGCAGCCCTGGGCTGGCAGGCTGATCCCTCTGGGTCCCCTGGCAGCCTGGGCTGCTCTTATCGGGATCCATGGGCTATGAACAAATAAACTCCAGAGCCATATGCTCCAGAGTTTTTTGCTCTCAGGTGCATATTCAAACAGCATATCCTACAGCAAAAAACTCCAGAGTGATAAGCACCTGATTTTATTTGTGTGCATTAATCACACACGTAGATGTGCCCAATGAGATTTATCTTCCTGTCTGAAGGATACACACTGAAGTTCAAATGGCACAATGGCCTTTTAAACAATGTATTTAAGTTCTCTAGCCTTCAGCACTGAGGAAGACACAAAAACAAGCAAAAAAACCCCAACTAGGTTAATTTCCTCAGCTGCGGTGTGAAGGAGCTGAGCTGCATTGGCATACTTTGAGCCATATGTTTCCAGCATTCTTGAAATTCATACATAATTTTACCCTTAGTGGGGCTTTGCTGTCATGTTTCTTTACATTTTTGTCATTGCTGAACTTAGTGAAAGAACTTTTTAATTTTGCAGTTCATCCTCTCAGTTGAGCATGCCTTTTCTGTTGCCTATCCATTGCAATTGAGCTCCCATTTGCTAATCAATATCCTAGAACAGCAGTTTTCAATCTGTGCTCCATGGACACCTGGGGGTCTGCAGACTATGTCTAAGGGATCTGCAAAAGATGACTATGATCAATCAAAAGTATGTGAATACCCATGCCAACAATTCAAGGAGTCTTCACCTCCATTCAAAATTTCCAGAGGGGTCCGCAAATGAAAAGGTTAAAAACTGCTGTCCTAGAACACCCTCATACAACCTGCAGCACAAGTGCCATGGGCAGCCTCTGTAGCACATGGCAGGTCAGGGAGGGGACATGCAGCACAGCAGAAAATAGGGCAGGAAACAGAGCAGGAGATTACACAGGGAACATGGTAGGAGGCAAAAAGCAGAGAAACAACAGCCTGGGCAGGAAGCACAAAGTAGGGAATGGAAAGTAGAGCAGCCAACTGGGGAGAGTAAAGGGATCAGAGTGGCACTCAGGGAGGGTGCCAGGCTAAATTGTGTCATGTCTGTGTAATTTCCTGTGCCTTTCACCTGTGCGCTGAGCCTGTGTGTTTTTTTCTGGCTTTGCCATCGCTTTAAGGAACAAACAGGTTTGGTAATGGAATAGACCTCGGTTTGCACCCCCAGGGGGTCTCTCCTGCCATGTCTTTGCTGGAAAATTACTTTTGATGGGAGGAAGATGGTCTATCCCATCCCCCTGGGTACCTTCCTCCAGGCGTTCCGGTTGTCCTTCCTGCTCAGGGCTCCACCTCCCCTACACCCTGCCTAAGGCCCACCACAGTGTTGTCTGGGACACCAGGGTTAGTATCACTCACCCATTTAGTGTCGTGGTCCCTTTTGAATTTACTCTGGTAGGACTGGGATGTTGATTTGACCGAGTTATTCTATGCCTTACCTTGCCTTATTTATGGGTCTTGTTGGTCCCAGCCTGTTGTATTCTCCAGCATCCTGCTCTTCACTCAAGCTTTGTACCTGTCGTACGTTGTTTGTCTGCTGGTCACTTCTCTATCTGGTTCTGTTGATATCCAATTTGTGCTAAGGACCTCCGATGTCTACAGAGTATCCTCTGATAAGCTGTCAAGCCGTCTTTGGCTCTGATGCTTTGAAGAGACCCCCTCCTGGGGTAGCCACCACATCCCTGAGCTGGGACTGCCTTCAGTGTCTCAGCCCTCCGGGCCAGTTGAGGACCTTGCTTCCGGTCCTCCCTGTTGATTCCCTGCCGGGCCTTTCCCAGCTGTGGGGTTCTGGCCAGTGAATTGGCTCCGGCATGCTCCTATGAAGCGTGACCATGATGACATGGGAGCCGATCCTGGCTCCTTCTGACTCCGCGCTTTTTTTTTTTCCCTCTTTCTTTGCCACAGTGGACAGGAACTCCGTAGTTTCACTTTCACTGCGCTCTGTTTCCAGTGCAGTGTCCCACCGGCTCCTCTCCCGTCGGACGGAGGTAAGTTTTTCCCACAGTCTGACAGAATGGTTGGCCCCAAAATATATTCAGTGTGGAAACGTCACATTATGATACAACAACATTCTATCTCATAATCCCCAAAAAGCAGTCAAAGCAATCACATTCTATAACCTCAAGTGCTTAACTCACTAGATCAGTGGTTCTCAACCTTGATAGACTCAAGGCAGCCCTCAGAAAGTGTCAGCTCATAGTTTTCACTTAATTTTTTACTACAGAAAAATAATAGACCAATTCTTCTCCTGCAAAAAACTCAGAGGGTGTGTCCAGATGAGCATGCATGCAGTTTGTAGCACCACAAACCCATCTGTGGTGCCACAAACTGCACATGGATTACATGCCTGTGTTCACCACGCAGCTAATTTAAAGTGCAGTGTTTTCTGACACCCGGAGATCCTGGCTTCAAAAATACCTGTGCCAAAAAAAAGTGGAGTGGTACACATAGCAGCAGCATGTGCCACCCAAAACTGGAGCCTGTCCATCCAGAGCCATGCTTTGGCTGCTGGCTAGATGCCGCATGCCAGGATCACTGCTGCTGCAGACCCAGGAGGTTTCCAGGACCCCAGATAAGGCTGCTGGGGCCAGCCTCTCCTGCCCCCTCCTCCCTGCCAAGGCAATTTGCTGTGCACCAGAGCACACATGCAGGGGCATTCCCTGGGAACAATTAACTGTCTCCAGGGAAACGCAGATCCCCACTCATAGGAACACACTCAGAAAGACCAAAACAGGTCAGGATGCTCTTAGCACTATGTATTTCTAGTGGGTTTATCTTGAATCATGTCTGCACACCTAATAATGCTGACATTGCATGGTACTTAGCAACACCCCTGAAAGGATCTCAAGACACCCTGGTTGAGATTCACCTCACTAGATAACTGCACAATTGCAAAATCACAATATTCCATTCCAGGAATACCTGGATTGACAATGCTATGGTGACTGTGTGGTGGACTTACCAATACAGCCTGGCACGCAGGGCTTGGAGAATCTTTGTTGTGACTGGTGAAGCCCATCCACCAATCAGGTAACTGCTGGGAAGGGGCTTGACCTGTCCCTGTGGGGGTGGGGTGGGCAGGGGTGAAGAGCCCTGGACCTGATTATAGCTTGCACTTTGCAGGTCCAATAGCACTCCAGGGGCAGAGCCTCCAGAGCGAATAAAAGGACAGCGTGTTCTGCATACAGCAGACACATCAAGGGACAGAGAAGAGGACGGGCAAAGAAGAGCTGGTGCGAGCTGGCCAGTGGGTGGAACCAGCGACGTGAAGTCCCTGAAGATGCCTCTTTGCAAGCGGGAGCAGTAAGCAGCTGTATTCCCAGCTCCACTGTGGGGAATGCGATGTCAGTGCATGGCTCAGTGCACAGAGCTCAGACTCTGGGAGCGGTTCGAGGCAGCTCAGGTCTGGAACCCCTGGTGTGAGGCCAGGGACCCCGATGCATGCAGTAGTGCATGGAGCCCAGACCCTGGGAGCTGCATGAGGCAGCTCAGATCTGCAACCCCCTGGTGCGAGGCTGGAAATCCAGAGCCGGTGGCAAGGCATGGCATGGCGTGGCACGGCACAGTCTGGCAGGACCCCGACACTGGGAGCCACTCAAGGTGGCTTGGGCCCACCCTTTCTTAGCACGTAGCCAGGACTCCCGTGCACACTTGTTGCACGGCTGGTCCCAGGTGGGGACCCAGGCCTCAGAGCCTCAGAACACAGCCCAAGCCCCCAGCTGCGAGTCCTTGGTGCACACAATGGTGCATGGGGCCACCTGGGGGTATCAGCCCAAAGAGAGCCTGTGGCCTGGGAGGCCCCGCATGTGAGGAGTGCCTCAGTTGAGGGGACGAGGACTACCCATTCATGCCCACTGAGTCATGAGTTGTTGTGGAAGGGATTCCCACAGGGGACGGGAGCTACCCCAGCTGTGAAACAGTTATCCTCGGGGAAGCTTGAGCTGAAGGAAGCTCCCAGGATCTGGAATTACCTTAGGGAGATGTCCCTGGGGCCCGCCACAGTCCTGGGGAGCACAGAGGGTTTCTCCTCCCCCTGCAGGCCAGAGCACAGCCTATGCCCCATGGTCTGTCTGGGCTGTGAGGTAATTATAGAATTGAGGCTGACCTGTTTTGAAGTATGTTATATTTTGTGACAGATCGACTTAAATGTTGGAAACATTTTTATCTATGTATTTGATAGTTCAATAAAGTATTAAATATAAACTTGCAAAGGGACTTTGCTGGGACCCCTTCCCGGATGGTTATATATAATTACCTGTACTTACCTGCATATATTTGTGTTTTGACTATTGTTTAATTGTATTTATATGTGGTCACCTGTACCTACCTGTTATTTGTCTATTTTAAATTAGCTTATTATCAACACATTGCTTGGGGCTACCTGAAGGGCTGTAATCTTTCAGCCTTTATCTGCAGGGCATAGTATTATGATAATTGTATATTTGTACATATATGTTTATTAATATTAATTTTCTTGATTTTTGCATATATTAATAAATCTGAATATAGATAAGCATCTCTTGTCCTGATCTGACTCTATAGGGAGCACAGGGATCTGGCCTGCATATTGCAGATCCCTCTCACACATTACTTGGGTGCACCCGGGTTACAACTGTAAAAATCTGTGCGAGGTACCAGAAAGGGAGAATGAAGACAGGTGGCAAACTTCTTTAAAATGATCGAGTTTTACACTAACATAAATGATGACAGAAGGGATGCCTGGTCAACTCCCAGGCTGTGAATACTTGCTTTCAGCTCACCCTATGGGATCTGCTGCTAGATTCTGCTCAACAAGCCCAGCCATTTATGAGTTCATGGAATAAAATACAAATTACATAAATAAATCCACTTCCTTAAGAACGCTGGGATTTAACTCACATAGCATAATTCTTGACAGGATTTGCAAAAGCATAGCTTCTTCACTTCTAAACATGAAAGAGAGTCTCTGACTCCATGAAAATAATGTAGTCACAAGTATGATGATCAAAGTATACTGTGAAGGCTTTGTATCCTGCTGAAAAGACAAAGAAAAAAAAATAAAACTCTTCAGAACCTCTCTCTCACAAAATTTGTCTTTTCTTTTTTATGACTTTCCTTGAAGCTTTTTCTACCCTCAGTCTCAATCACACTCTTCAGCTGATAAACACACCTACTGCTATTCAACTCCTGCATTTTTTCCAACAAGGCAGAAGATGAGCAGGAGCAAATGACAGTCGTGTTCTGGGTTTTTTAAAGCCCTCGAACTACTTGGTTATGTCCTTATCTTCTTTCTTGGGAAACTAATTAAATAAAGAGAGCTCCTCTGAGCAGTGCATCTGTGTAATCTTTAATGCACTTAGATGTGACAGAATAAAGGAAAGCTTTAGCACTGATAACCTCTAATGTTTTTTGAAAAGAACCTGTTTCTGGGAATTGTAACACAGTGGTCTTTTTAACAGCTGAGAAAGCACAACTCCCACTTCCAATGAAGTTTAATTGGTTGCAGCATGATTTAAATATTTTGTTTGTTACATCTGTGCTGTTCAAACAGTTGGACTTCAGTTAAATTGAAGAAACAAGTACTTAATTACTCATAGAGTTTCTCCAGATTTCTGCTGGTGTAGGGCCACTGATTTCATAGATTCATAGATTCATAGATTTGTAGATGTTAGGGTCGGAAGGGACCTCAATAGATCATTGAGTCTGACCCCCTGCATAGGCAGGAAAGAGTGCTGGGTCTAGATGACCCCAGCTAGATGCTTATCTAACCTCCTCTTGAAGACCCCCAGGGTAGGTGAGAGCACCACCTCCCTTAGGAGCCCGTTCCAGACCTTGGCCACTCGAACTGTGAAGAAGTTCTTCCTAATGTCCAATCTAAATCTGCTCTCTGCTAGCTTGTGGCCATTATTTCTTGTAAGCCCCGGGGGCGCCTAGGTGAATAAAACCTCACCAATTCCCTTCTGTGCCCCCGTGATGAACTTATAGGCAGCCACAAGGTCGCCTCTCAACGTTCTCTTGCAGAGGCTGAAAAGGTCCAGTTTCTCTAGTCTCTCCTCGTAGGGCTTGGTCTGCAGGCCCTTAAC
Organism: Alligator mississippiensis; assembly: GCF_030867095.1. Lineage (NCBI taxonomy): Eukaryota > Metazoa > Chordata > Crocodylia > Alligatoridae > Alligator > Alligator mississippiensis. The sequence continues at coordinate 46,396,964 of NC_081826.1, forward strand.
CATACGAGTGGCCCTTCTCTGGACCCTCTCCAGGTTATCTGCATCCCTCTTGAAATGTGGCGCCCAGGATTGCACGCAGTACTCCAGCTGCGGTCTGACCAGCGCCCGATAGAGGGGAAGTATCACCTCCTTGGATCTATTCGTCATGCATCTGCTGATGCACGATAAAGTGCCATTGGCTTTTCTGATGGCTTCGTCACACTGCCGGCTCATGTTCATCTTGGAGTCCACTAGGACTCCAAGATCCCTTTCCACTTCCGTGTCACCCAGCAGGTCATTCCCTAGGCTGTAGGTGTGCTGGACATTTTTCCTCCCTAGGTGCAGCACTTTGCATTTCTCCTTGTTGAACTGCATTCTGTTGTTTTCTGCCCACTTGTCCAACCTGTCCAGGTCTGCTTGCAGCTGTTCCCTGCCCTCCGGTGTGTCCACTTCTCCCCATAGCTTTGTGTCATCTGCAAACTTGGACAGAGTACATTTCACTCCCTCGTCCAAGTCACTGATGAAGACATTAAAGAGTATCGGTCCAAGGACCGAGCCCTGAGGGACCTCACTGCCCACACCCTTCCAGGTCAAAACCGACCCATCCACCACGACTCTCTGGGTGCGACCCTCCAGCCAATTCGCCACCCACCGGACTGTGTAGTCATCCAAGTCACAGCCTCTTAACTTGTTCACCAGTATGGGGTGGGATACCGTATCGAAGGTCTTCCTGAAGTCTAAATATACAACATCCACCCCTTCTCCTGTGTCCAGGCGTTTCGTAACCTGGTCATAAAAACAGACTAGATTAGTCAGGCATGATCTGCCTGCTACGAACCCATGCTGGTTTCCCCTCAGCATAATTTGTCCTGCTGGGCTCTCGCAAATGTGAGCCTTGATAATTTTTTCAAAGACTTTGCCAAGGATGGAGGTGAGACTGACTGGCCTATAGTTGCCTGGGTCCTCCTTCCTCCCCTTCTTGAAGATGGGAACCACATTGGCCCTTTTCCAGTCCTCCGGGACTTGGCCTGTGCGCCACGAGCATTCAAATATTCCCGCCAGTGGCTCTGCAATGATGTCGGCCAGTGCCTTCAGCACCCTCAGATGGAGCTCATCCGGGCCTGCCGACTTAAAGGCATCCAGTTCTTCCAAGTGACTCTGCACCATCTCAGGGTCTACGCATGGTAGTCTGGCGCCTTGCTGCTGCCTCGCTACAACCCCAGTGAGAGACTTGTCGTGCCCCTTGCTTAGGAACACTGAGGCAAAGAACTCTTTGAGGAGTTCAACCTTATCCCCCCTGTCTATCAGCAATTGCTTCTGCCCATTTAGCAGGGGTCCTATTCCTCCCTGGGCCTTCCTTTTACTCCCCATATATCTAAAAAACAATTTCTTGTCCTTTACTCGGGATGCCATCCTCAGCTCCATGGTAGCTTTGGCCCGTCTAACTGCCTCCCTACAAGCGCGAGCACAGGAGTTATATTCATCTTTGGTGATCTCTCCCTATTTCCACTTTTTATGTGCTCCCCTTTTGGCCCTTAGGCTGCCCTGGATTTCTCTGGTCAGCCAAGGAAGCCTCCTGGCCCCTTTCCCTCTTTTTCCTCGCATCGGGATCGTCTCGCTTTTTCCAAGAGGTTACATGGCTGTAAGACTGAAATGACACTCTGGAAGAAAGTACATCAGGGTGGCACATTAGAGACCAAGTGGTTTAGAGAGGCATGAGCTTTTGTAGATAACAACCTACTTTATCAGGTCAGAGAATAGAAAATATCTGCTTAGTAGAGCTGTGCGAAATGGCACTGTTCTGTTTCAACGTGCATTTTGACAGAACAGCATTTTGTTTCGAATTTTGTTTCGATTCAAAATTGCTGTTCTATTTTGTTTCACATTTTCGCTGTTTTGACGCTGTTTCACCCATAGGCTATAATGGGGAAGCTTGAAACAGCCCATAACTTTGTCATTTCTGGCCTGATTTGGATGAAACTTACAGTAATGGTAGCCCCATCTGAGGGCATAAAACCCTGTGAAGTTTCAAGGAGATAGGTGCAGGGATTTCAGGGAAACTGCACCTCAAAGTCTTGAAAGCAAAAGACTGATGTCACGTGCATGTGTTAAGCTACAGCAGGGTCAAAACTGCAGGCTTGCTAGCCCCTGCTGAGGCAACGAAGCCTGCTACATTTCAAGGAGATAGGTGCAGGGGTTTGGGGGAAACTGCACCTCAAGCTGCGGACAAGCAAAACTCATGACATGGGTGACAATGTGTGTGTGTTAAGGTGCAGCGGGTTGAAAACTGCAGGCCTGCTAGCCCCTGCTGAGGCCATGAAGCCTGCCAGCTGTCAAGGAGATAGGTGCAGGGGGAGTCTGGCTTCTGGGGCCCTGCACCTGTGGCTGCTGACAGGCAAAATTCATGACATGGGTGGGTGACTGTGTGTGTGTTAAGGTGTGCCCTCACTCAACTGATGCCAAGGCAGAAAACAGGGCAGTTCAAACAATGCTGCCTTTTATGCAGTTTTTCCATTCCTCCCCCAGAGCACTGGGATTGGAAGAGACCTCAGGAAAGGATGACAGTCACTGGCCAGCTACGCAGTCAATAATAAAAGCACTCCTTCCCCCCCTTACCCCCTTTTCCCCCTCCCTCTCCTTACTTCAGTTTCTGTTTCCCTGCATGCAAGCCCAGCTTGAGCTTTGAAACTCGAAATGTTTAGAAAATTTCAAAATGCTTCAACTTGCATTGTTTCCTTTCGAGGCTGTTTTGAAGCTCTCTGTTTCATTTCAAATTTGCTGTTTCAAGCTCAAAAAGAATCAAAACAACGTCAAAACGAAACTACTGGCAAAATTTCACAGAGCCCTACTGCTTAGTGTACTTCTATGTAACCAAAATTTAATATGTGCCATTTACTGTAACTGAGTATAGCAACTTGAGCCCCACCATCTTTCATAACATCCAGAAGTCAATTCACTGGTGAGGGAAAGTTCATCCAGTATGTTTCTTCAGTAGCAACCTTGCAAGGAATTGCCTGTAACTTCCACTTCCCATGCAAACTTTGGCACAAGACAATTTACTGTTTCATCAGCTGTTTGATTCTGAATTCAGTTCCAAAGGTATTGTCTGAAAAGTGTTCTCAGTTTCCTGGGGTGTACTGAGGCAGGCCAGGAAAATGGATACAGAGACAAGGCACAGCAGATCAAACAGATGAGCGGGGGAGGAGTGGGTATCTAAATGCCAAGCAGCACACAAAGGCTAGGGACAGACATTAAAAAAGCCTAAGCCTGAATTGATTCAGTCTTTGCAAGTTAGTCTAAGCTGGCTAGGCTAAATCACTTTGTAACTGTACAGACATCCCAGAAATTCCAACACATGCCCGCAGTGGCTCAGGATAGAATCCAAAGGGCACTAGAGCAGCCCTCCCTTCCCTTTCACGATACTGAGCTGAGGGGGGCATGGCCAGGCCCAGGACGCTCTGCTTAGCCCAGCAAGGAATTGATAACAGTGTTCATCACCCCTCTAAGAAAACAGCAGAGGGACATTACCAGCTACCTGTTGATTCTGCCTGTTGATTTAGCGGGGACTGTAGCCAGCATGTGGTCTGCTAGCTACACAGACACCTGTCCAGAAGGCTTTGGGGAGGGGGAAATTCCTGCTTAGCAGGGAGAGGTGAAGGGGAAGAGGGGAGCTGCAGCCAGGGAGCAGAGGGGAGGGGCCAGCCCTTCTGTGGAGCAGAGAGGCCCGCCCAGCCCAGAGAGCATGCTGGATGCTGGGGAATCTGAATTACCTTAAACAAGCAAGGGGTCTGGGATAGACATTGCATGAACCAGTTTGACCCAAATCAGTTAAGTCTGATACTACATTCGACCAGACTAATCTCAAACTGGTTTCAGCCATTTTCAAACAGGTTTATGTGCACTGAACATCTGTTCTGTTCCAGGTTTCAACCAGTTTCTGATCACTTAAACCGGTTTATGTGTAATTCATAGATTCATAGATGTTAGGGTCGGAAGGGACCTCAATAGATCATCGAGTCCGACCCCCTGCATAGGCAGGAAAGAGTGCTGGGTCTAGATGACCCCAGCTAGATGCATATTTAACCTCCTCTTGAAGACCCCCAGGGTAGGTGAGAGCACCACCTCCCTTAGGAGCCCGTTCCAGACCTTGGCCACTCGAACTGTGAAGAAGTTCTTCCTAATGTCCAATCTAAATCTGCTCTCTGCTAGCTTGTGGCCATTATTTCTTGTAACCCCCGGGGGCGCCTTGGTGAATAAAACCTCACCAATTCCCATCTGTGCCCCCGTGATGAACTTATAGGCAGCCACAAGGTCACCTCTCCACCTTCTCTTGCGGAGGCTGAAAAGGTCCAGTTTCTCTAGTCTCTCCTCGTAGGGCTTGGTCTGCAAGCCCTTAACCATACGAGTGGCCCTTCTCTGGACCCTCTCCAGGTTATCCGCATCCCTCTTGAAGTGCGGCGCCCAGAATTGCATGCAGTACTCCAACTGCGGTCTGACCAGCGCCCGATAGAGGGGAAGTATCACCTCTTTGGATCTATGTCTGTTCCTAGCGAAAATCCATTCCAAATATTAAGGAAATTGAATCCTGTTTTGTTCAGTCATATATCTTATGCAAGTTTTAATGTAAGTGGAGATATTTTCCAGAGCCAAATATGAAGCAACCCGTATAATCATCATGCTTATGAATATTTTGGGCAATAGGGAAATCCAATGTGCAGAAATGGGAAGAGATGGGGGGGGGGGAGTGCTTTGTAACCTTGATAGAATGAGTGCCTGTGTGTAGTAGGAATTAAAATAAGAGTATAAAAGGACTAATATAGAGAAAAGATGTCTGATAATTCTCAGCTTTTGATTCAACAAGCCCAATAATATTCCAGGGCTAGAAGCTGAGGATAGATAAATACAGTGTGGATATAAGGTGCACACTTTCAACAATGACAGTAATTATCTATTAGAACAATTACCAAAGGATGGGGCATAAAGTCTCCCCATCATTTGAAGTCTTTAAATCAAGACTGCACATTTTCCTAGCTCAGTCAGAATCTATAGGCTTGATGACAGAATTACTGAAGTTATATAATATAATGTGTTCCTAGGACTAGATCATGATTATGGTCTCTTTTGGTCTTATCTCTAAAAGTCTGAAAATGAAATAAATGAGAAAGATCAGTCACTTGTTTACTTAATAGATTTCACAGATTTCATAGACATTAGGGCTGGAAGGGGCCTTGGGAGATCATTGAGTCCAGCCCCCTGCCCCAGGGGCAGGAAGTCAGTTGGAGTCAAAGCATCCTAGCAAGATAAAAGTCCAAATGTCTCTCAAAGGAGTACAGAGTAGGTACTTGCACCACCTCTGGTGGCAGTCTGTTCCAGGCCTTTAGGGCTCAGACAACAAAGAAGTTCTTCCTTATGTCCAGCCTGAAACAGTCCTGGAGGAGTTTGTGACCATTTGATCTTGTCATCCCTTGGGGCGCTCTGGTGAACAGGCATTCCCCCAGATCCTGATGTACACCCCTGATGATGTACGCCCCTGATGTACTTATAGGCAGCCACCAGGTTCCCGACCTGAGCCTGCGCTTTTCTGGGCTGTAGACTCCCATAGCTCTAAGCCACTCATCATAAGGCCTGTTCTCCTGCCCTCTGATCATGCACGTGGCTCTCTTCTGGACTCTCTCAAGCTTCTCCACATCCTTCCTGAATTATGGAGCAAAGAATTGGATACAGTACTCCAGCTGCGGCCTCACCAAGGCTGAGTACAATGGGAGGATGACATCTTGGGATTTGCTAGAGAAGCATCTAGGGATGCAAGACAGAGTTTTGCTCACTTTACCAGCTGCAACATCACATTGGTGGCTCATATTCACCTTGCGGTCAGTCATGACCCCCAAATGTTGGGGAAAACTTGTCCCCGGGTTCGTTAGGCGGAGGCTCAGATGAACAACAACATAAGTTTAAAGACTTGATTTATTAAAGAATGCATTCTGAACAGACAACTGGCCCGAGAGGAAACTGTCTGTTGTTCCACTTCGCGCGCAGCTTGATTATATAGCAAGTATGATATAGGAAGTATGACATCATATGCATAGTAACAGATACATCAATCTATTTAATAGTCACGCACTTTCTATACTAGTATCCTGTTTTTACTAAACTAGAATTGTTCCAGTTTGTGCTTAGCCTAGCAGTTTGGGGTCATGCCCTTTGACTTCCTCATAGTTTCAGCTGTGTACGTGACCTGCTCGCTTACACATAATGGCAATTGACTCCGTTCTGTTCCCCTTCACAAGTTCCTTTCAGCCGTGGTGCTAGCAAGAGTAGCACTGCCGATCCTATAAGCATGCTGCAGGTTTTTCTTCCCAAGATGGAGAACTTTCCGTTTTTTGGTGTTGAATGCCATCAGACTTTTGTCTGCCCATTTTCTGAGCCTATCAAGGTTGGCCTGGATCACCATCCCGTCCTCGGGTATGGATGCTTTACCTCAAAGTTTGGTGTCATCAGTGAACTTGGCCAGTCCATTTTTGATACCAATGTCAACATCATTAATAAAGATGTTGAAGAGTATAGGCCCAAGGATGGAGCCTTGGGGGACCCCACTGGCTGCGGCGCACCATGATGATTGATTTCCATCAACTACCACTCTCTGGGTCCAACCTCAAAGCAAATCCCCCAGTCATCAGACTGTGATATAGCCAAGGCCACAGTTGACCAGTTTTTCTATGAGATGATCATGGGATACCAGATTGAAAGCTTTTTTAAAATCAAGATATATGATGTCAATCTCTTCTCCCTTGTCCAGGTGATAGGTCACCCGGTCATAGAAGGAGATGAGATTGGTCAGGCAAGACCTACCCGCAACAAGCCCGTGCTGGCTATCCCTCAGGATGTTGCCATCAGCCAGTTTATCAAGAATGGTCTCTCTGATCATTTTTTCCAAGATCTTCCCCAGGATAGAGGTCAGGCTAATGGGCCTGTAGTTCCCCAGATCTACTTTCCTCCCTTTCTTGAAGATAGGCATGACATTGGCCTTCCTCCAATCTTCAGGCACTTTGCCTGAGTGTTACAAGTTCTCAAAAATCTGTGCCAGTGACTGAGCTATGATACCTGCCAGCTCCTTAAGTATCCTGGGGTGTAAACCGTCTAGGCCAGCTGACTTGAAGGTGTCCACCCTCTCAAGGTGTTTCTTCACATGGATGAAAGGGAACAATTCTCCCTCACCCTGGCCGTCCTGTACTGTACTGAGCCAGGCCGTCCCTTGGGGCTGGTGAAAAACCGACGCAAAATACCTATAAAGCAGGTTGGCTTTTTCCTGGGCGTCAGTTGTTCCATATGGTTTAGCAGAGGTCCAATGTTACCCTTGCTTTTCCTTCAACTTGAAGAATCACACCTGCTGTACCTGTACACATGGATCTCTCTAGATGGCTCTGCACCGTGTGTGTAGAATATCAGAATCTTTTTATCAGAAGAATTAGTTAGGGGCACGTGCTGTTTACAGTTCCCTTATCCTGTTCTTCTTATGGTATATCTATGCTTTATTATAAGATACTTGCACTAAATAGTTTAGTGTAGTGTACTGTAGAAAGGAAGATTATTTTGGTAATATCTTTTGTCAGATACTATTGGACTAGATAATTGGTCCCATGAAAGATATTTTACCAAACTAATCTTGCTTCCACATAGTTAGTGGAACACTACAATTCCATAAAGAAATGGGAGCTAGACATTTTATCCAAACAATAAAAGTAAGGCAGATCAGCCTAACCAAGCATCAAATCCAAAAGCAATTTAGTAATTGGTGAATATATGAACTGAGCTCCAAATAGCTGCTCTGCAACTTTCAGGTACAAGGACTATGCTGAGGCATTCTGCCACTATTGAGTTTGGATGAAATAATATTTCATGCAAACTGGAGGACTCCACTTACTGTTATAACAGGACATCCTAATGCAGAATCTCTTTGCAAACTGATTGTTCTTTGGATTTGGTTCTAAACACCACAGACAGTACTGGAGATTTGTGCCCTGGCATCAGCTCCATGCTTGTGGTGACTGCACATGCACCTCAGAGCAGACAGTGGGAAGGCTGTGCCGCCTCAGACCCTATTCCCACCATCCACTCCAAGGTGCTCACGTACCCACCAGTATGGAGCTGATGCCAGAGCCCCGAGCAGATGTTTGCAGCAGGGCATACAGCTGAGCACACCTGACTCCCACCCACTCTGAGCCCAGCCCTGGCCTAGCTCCTCCACCAGGATGAGTTTGGCACTGCCCCTTGCCAGGAACACCGCACCTTTTGTGGGCTTAGCTGTGCAGGGTGGGTGGGTGGGTGAGTTGATGGGCATGCTCTGGGCCAGGGCCTCGGCCAGCTGTTCTGCAAGCCCGAGGGCTGGCTTCCCGGGGAAGCACAGGGGCTCTGGTCGGACCAGGGCATTGCTGGGTCAGACTTTGTCCAGTGGGCCAGGAGCCCGGCTCTGTGCGCCTGCACATCTGGTTCTGTGTGTTTGTCTGCCTCTGTCTGGTTCTGTGTGTCTGTGTGCCCATACATGTCTGGTTCTGGATGTGTGTGTGCATGTGTCTGTTCTGGGTGTGTTCTTGTTCTCTGTGTTTGTGCATGTGGTTCTCTGTGTGTATGTGTGTGTCTGGTTCTCTCTCTGCTCTCCTTTTTCTTTTTCTTTCTCTCTCTCTCCTCTTTCTCTTATTTGCCTCTTTTTTTCTGTCTCTCATTGCAACATGCTCAACAAAAAGGGAATACACAACAACAAAGCCAACATTTATGATTATTAAATATACTAATATGCAGTGCGTCCTGCCATGTACCCCCCTCCCACCTTTATTTTGTTTTTCTGGCATGCTGGCACTCCGGCACCTTCCAAGGTAGACATTGTGGTTTTTTTGGCAGTCTGGCCAAAAAACATTGCCTACCCCTGATCTAGAAAGTTCCTAACACACTGAGGTGCATGTATCGCTCAGAGCATGGATCTATCGGGGGTCGGACTCGATGATCTATTGAGGTCCCTTCCGACCCTAACATCTATGAATCTAACATCTATGAATCTATGCATTCAATGACTAAAGAACCATACTTACTATAAGTAAATATATAACTACTGGAGTTGCTATAGTAACTGTTCTATCCTTGCAGTGGAAGGAAGATAGACTGCATGAACTATTCATTAGAATGGGAGGAAAAGAGGACTTCAAAAGGACTGGAGAACCCACTTAGAGGTCTCCGGTTTGGTCTTTCATGCGGGCGAGTGCTTAATGTTTTGCTCTCAATTTGCTTTCTATTTAAACCACCAGCTTTCTAATTTCTCCATGAAACTGGTTCATCTTACCATCATTTCCACCCACATGCAACACCATAGGTAGCCAAATAAAAGAAAATTACAACAACTCTGACAAAAATCCAGCCTTACTTATGAGTTTTCTGCCACGTGCCTTAAAATTAATTCTCCTAGTTGATTCTTGTGTACAGTCATTGACAGAAAGTTGCTCATGGATGAGCCAGAAAGTACCTATAATTAGAATGCATATGTAACCCTAAATTCTTGGGTCCAACAAAACAAGTTATGCTATCTCTTTTGACTAGAGATTTACCAGCAGTTAATTTGTTATATTGTACAAGCAATGTCAGTGTTCCCAAGGAAGCTTTAATAGTGGATATGATGTACAGTTTGTACATAAATTTGAGTTATTGGCAGTGCTGAAATAGAACTGTCTTATTCTTACTTGAGTATTTCTATTATTAACAGAATAAAGAAGATATACAAGGCTATAAAACTACCGTACCTTCTTTGTGAAGAAGGAAAGATGTTTGCGGAGATCGAACAATTTTCTTCTGACATCTTGAATCAAGCTATATTCAGAAGAAACTCTGCAACTTAAACTTGTGAAAAAAAGGATACTGTGCTTTGGCGATGCATAGCGGGTGCATACATGAGATGGGCGGTGCACTCCCTTAAAAAGGCACTGCCAATGCTGATGGTGGTGGTGCCTGCAGGCAGTTGCCACTCGCCATCCCCCGCTCCTTCCACTCCCAACACCACTGGTGGGTAGATGTCGACCGCTGCTGGCTGCCACCGATACTGCTGGCAGCGTCTGCGGGTGGTCACTGATTGCCAGTCGGTGCTCGCCACCCTCCTGCTGTTGACACTGCTGTGGCCACCTGCAGGAGCTCCCCACTCACTGCTGCCATGCTGCAGCTGCTGGCACCTGCGGGCAGTCGCTGTGCCCCCCCGCCTCTGGGGGCATGCATCGTTCATGACAGTGTGATCTTATGATTGCAATAAATTGTTATGGAATATAACAGTTTGTATTATATTTATTGAAGATTGTTCAAAATTACCCCACTTCTAATTAAGAAACCAATATATCATTATTTTTGTGTATTATTTCAGAAAACAACAAGAAGATGCAAGTTTGGGTGATAGCATAGTATCATAGTACTTAGGGTCGGAAGGGACCTAAACAAATCATCAGGTCTGAACACCTGCCCCGGGCAAGAATGGGTGCCGGGATCACTCCAGCCAAATATCTGTCCAGTCTCCTCTTGAAGACCCCCATTGTAGGAAAGAGTACCACCTCACTTGGGAGCCCATTCCAGAGCCTGGCAGCCCTAACCATAAAGTAAAGTCTCCTGATGTCCAGCCTGAACCTTTTTGCTAACCATTTGTGGCTGTTATTCCTACTAACCCCGGTGGTGCCTCGGGGAACAGAGCCTCCCCCAATTCTCGCTGGTTCCCCCTGGTGAGTTTGTAAATGGCCACCAGATCCCCTCTCAGACTTCTCTTGTGGAGGCTGAATAGGTTCAGGCCCTTTAGTCTTTCTTTGTGAGGCCTGCTCTGCTGCCCCTTGACCATGTGGGTGGCCCTCCTCTGGACCCTCTCAATGCTAGCCACATCCCTCTTAAAGTGCGGTGCCCAGAACTGGACACAATACTCCAACTGTGGCCTGACCAATGCCGCATAGAGGGGAAGGATCACCTCCCTGGACCTGCTTGTGATGCATCTGTAGATGCACAACAAGGTGTGGTTAGCCTTACTGACCACTTCCTTGCATTGGTGGCTCATGTTCATCCTGGAGTCAACAATGACTCCAAGAACCCTTTCTGCCACTGTGTTGACAAGACGGGTGTTCCCAAGCCTATAGGTGTGTTGCTGGTTCCTTCTCCCTAGATGCAGCACCTTGCACTTGTCTGCATTGAATTCCATCCTATTCTCATCCGTCCACCTCTGTAATTTGTCTAGATCTAGCTAGATTCTGTCCCTTCCCTCCAGTGTGCCCACCTTGCCCCACAACTTGGTGTCATCTATGAGCTTGGACAGTTGTCAAGTCAAGGGATGTGGTTGTCATGGGTGACCTAAACTACCCAGACATCTGCTGGGAGGAGCAGTCAGCCAGGTCCAACTGCTCATGTAGGTTCCTAGCCGGGATACAAGACCTCCACCTAACCCAGGATGTGCATAGTCCCACCAGGGGAAATGCCTTGCTGGACTTTGTCCTTGCCACAGGCGATGACCTGGTGAGGGGTCTGTGGGTACTCAACCACCTTGGGGACAGTGATTACTGCCTGCTGGAATTTACTATCTAGCACAGGGTGGTGAAAGCAAGCAGCAAGGCAGAGGTCCTTGACTTCTAACCTTTTTAGCTTATAGAAGTCTGCCCTCATGAAGTCAAGGAACTTGGACAGCATGCTTTCCACACCCACATCCAGTTTCAAACTTACTCCTGCAAAATTGTAGACCATTTTAATAATGGGGCTTTGTCATATGGTGCCAGTTGGCAGCAAACATTTATGTATCCGAAAGAACAAAAGGCAAGCAGCTGCAGTTCAAGGCTCACAACTAAAGCTTATTGCTAAGATAAGGAATGGGTTTAGAATGCCATTTACAAGGTCCTGAAATATCACTGCTGTTGCACAGTTTGGAAGCTACTGACACATTCTATGTAAAGTCAGAGTCATAAAAGCAGTAAAGATTTCTGGCTAGTCAAAGACTGCTTAATCTATGAGGGTATCATTTGGACCTTCGATGTGGCACAAAGATATATGGTTTAATTAAGGCAGTTCAGGGCCCCATCTTTTTGTTGTGGAGCATTATCATTAATCATGTTTTAAATAAATATATTTCTGTAGAAAATTGCAACAGAAAAAAATGCTAAGATTTATTTTTTGAGTGTTCTATGTCTGAATTCATCTACATATGAAAACTGGGAGGAGCTGTACTAAAGTTAATGAAGTTACACCAGTATCAGTGAAAGCAGAATCAAATTTGATCTTTGGTACAAGACATCAGAACTTAGAGTCTTAAATTAACACATTGATTTTTTAAATTCTTTCTGTCAGATGTTCCTAAGAATTTTAGCACAGCCTGCCACTTCCACAATCCAGCCACAACCAGCTTGCTGTGCTCTGAAAATAACAACCCATGCCAAGTTGGATGCTGGTGTTCTCTTATAGCCCTTCATTTCCCCTATTTCAGTCTCTATTCTTTTTTTTTTCCTTTCCTCCAGTTTAGCTGAGCTCACAGAACATTCCTTGAACCCTACAATTTGCAACAAATAGCCTTCATATTAAGCCTCCTTCGGGAGATTGAAAGAGCAGAGCATGTTGACTCATGGTACATGACCCACCGTGTGACAGTTCATTCAATCACCAGCTGAGCTATTGCCAGAAGGACACATGTAATTCTTAAGTAAGTCTTCTGGAAAACAGAATATTTTAATTTTGAAGCTCAGTCAGTATAAAAGGACAAGTGAGATCCAAAGCTTCCTTGAAATCAAAGATTTGGCTTCCAGCAAGATATTTAACTGCTCCACTGCTTTCAAAATGGAACAGTGTTTGTACCAGTCCTGAAGAAAGATTTTTGCCTGTTTTCCCAGCTGACAGTAAAGTGATAGCATACCAACAGCTGTTGAGAGACACAGAGAAGTTAATTCAAAAGAGCCATTAGTTCCAAAACTGTGACTAGAGGAACTGTGTAAGTTCTCAAAGCATTGAACAGAAGTGAGCCAAATTAATTCCACTCTGTCTATAGGCAGCATGCCAGGCAGAAGTAAAGAGACACAGGGGGGAGAAAAACAGGCAAAAGACACTTAAGACCAGAAATAAGCATTTTGAATCATACCACTGACTTAATGCACAAATTCATCTTAAAGATGAAAAACTACTGGAGATCAATAAATTAATAATATATATATTATTAAGATATACAAGCTTTTTTTTATGAAATAGTGTTTTTATTGTATACTTATGGGAATTAACTTGCTGAACAAATGTTCTTTTAAAAGAAAAAACCTTTCAGCCTCTTTAAAAAGAAAAAAAATCGTTATCAAAAAAGCTGAAGTTTGTGGAGAAGAAAGAACTCACTAAATTCTTTATTTGATAGTAACAACACTTTCTGCTTTGGTGTCTCTGGTCTTTTCATTTTAAAGACAGTTGCCCACGCCACAGGATTGTTATGAATATTAATGAATCCTGAATATTAATGAATCCTGCATTATTTATGTATATTAATGAATCCTGCTAGTGGACTTGTGTGAAAAGTTGGTAAGGCGTTGGTTACCATAGACAAGAAACTTCTACCAAATCTAAAAACAGGGGTTTGCAATGCCATTACAAATACTGTAAGTGACCTTGTAAGGACAGAGGCTGTGTATAAAAATGATAGGCTGTCTCAATTTCTTGTATCTAGTTTAACTGAATACTTTGGAAGCAAACAGGAAAACAACATAATAGTTCTGGATATCTTCAGACAGGTAGCTGGAAGGTGATGTGAGATCTATTTGCTTCAAGGATCCTTTAACCACTGTAACAAACTGCAAACTTTGTTTTGCCAAAGCTGAAAGCCTGAAAATTAAAAGCACATCATAGATATAGGTGGAAAGTTCTTCGGAGGTGAAGAGTGTGGTCAACCAACAAACTGTCTGTGGAAAGAGGCTGACACAAGGATGAATCTCTGCAATCTCAGGGGTATTGGATTCCCAGATCCATGGGAAGATAAGTGTTAGGAAAAGAAAGGCAAGCATGTGGACTTTTATTGTTGCTAGGATTTGTTTTTTCTTAAATTCTTTGGTTCTCAATAAAATTATCCTTTGCTTTAGGAAGCTATCTGGTCTCTGGTTACCTTTATCTTTGCTGCTAACAGAACTGTACAGTGTTGATGTAATTACAGCTGATTCCAGGGAAATGTTGCCCACATTGATAACTTTAGGCCCCAAACACAATCAGGTGCATTTGAAGATGCTAGTGGTTCAAGATGCAGTAACTGATACCTGGTTTTGAGTGTTCGGTTGTAAACAGTCTATCTTGACTATTTGAGAAAATCTCATCTTTGAAACTCACTTTACTTCATAGTGGATACATCTATGTGGAATCAGAAAAAATATATGCCTTAAACTTTGATTATTTTAGTTATAAGATGACATAACTGCTTTGTGTAGAATTGCTGGCTCGGTACAGTAGAACAGATAAGGGCAAGTGTTTGTTCTTTGTAACTCTTCTGCAAATGCTTCGCTCACCACGGCCTTAAAGATAAAAAAAAAAAGTATGTACAAAGTAGATTTCCAGGTGCAAAAAGGAGGTTTGTGAACTAACCCTACCTCCTCCATAATTCCCATCCTGATAACAGCAAAGAAATAATAAAGTAATATTATAGCCGCTTTTCATGCTAATTTCACTATATGATCACGTGAGTTATAAGCGACTGTTAAAAAGTATATAAGCCTCCTGATTTTGCTTTTGGGGGGGGACCCCTTCCAAGTGCTTGGGAAATCCATGTCACTTTGAAACTCCCCCTACAGCTGTAGTTTCTTTTGAATAAAAGCTTCTGCTGACCTGACCCAAAAGTACTCTGTGTGTGTTTCCACGACAATTCCTGGTGCTGTGACTCGGATCCAGAACACAGGCTGAGGAAGGAGGACCGCAGGCTACCCCCCCCCCCCCAAACCCTGAGGCGCCAAACTTGAGAGGTAAGAGACCTAATTCAAAATCTCTATTGGGGTTTCGGAGGAGGACTGCCTGTAGGCTCCCAACTTGGCCGTGGTAACTAGATCTGAACCTTGTTAAAACAGGTCAGTCTGAACCTTACTGCCGGCTAAAATTTTCTGTCTGGTAAAGGATCCCATTTTGTGTCTGGTAACGTACGTTTTAGGGAGAAACTGTTTGAGGCACCTTCATCCAACAGCACATCGGGCTTGTAGTTAATTAACTAAGGGGGTGTGGGGTAGGAGGTCTGGCTGACTGAATAAATGTGCATGTGTGTGTGTGTATTTAGAAATATGAGCCACTGACCAGGACTGAGACTACGGTTGGGCTCAGCCACCCCAATTCTGCCTGACAGGGCAGTTTTGAAAGCAAGGGGGCCCAACTGGAACCTCGTGACCCAGTGGACAGGGCTTATTGAATGAATGTGTGTGTGTATTTAGAAATATGAGCCACTGACCAGGACTGAGACTACGGTTGGGTTCAGCCGCCCCAATTCTGCCTGACAGGGCAGTTTTGAAAGCAAGGGGACCCAACTGGAACCTCGTGACCCAGTGGACAGGGCATCTGAGTGATTTTGTCTTTTCCAAACCCCTCGTCCCAGTAGCTTCTGCCGAAAGCAGGAGTGAAAGGATCCCTCTAGTGTTTCCCTCCCCATTTCCATTTTATGAGCCGGTGTTGGGTCAGAAGCCTTTTGTCTGGGCAGTGAAAAACTGCGAGGCAAGACACTGAGCGGCCCGGACATCCTAAATAAGCCTCTCCTACGTCTTCCTGTGTGACTGAAAATGGGAACAAGTCAGTCTAAACAGGTTCCTGTCCCCCCAAGGGGACTCCGGCGTACTTTATGTACACACACTATTCTCCCGAGACTTGCAAGTACCTGGATAAGTGGAACTGGTATACTAGGGATGATCCTGTGAAACATTTTCCACAGGAAGGAACATTTGATCAGGATAAAATAGTGCACTTGAGAGGGGCGTTAGAGTCCCGTGAATCCAAAACACCACAAAACCAGTGGGACGCGTTCTTTTATTGGTATGATGAAATGTCCAAAAGGCGGACAGAATCTCAAACTAGGAGCCTAAAAGACTCTCAAGAAAAATTAAAACAGCAGTTAAAAGCTGTTCAGGAGAAATTGGCTGCTCCCCCAAATTACACGCTGGCCACCGCTCCGATGTATCCAGCATTGCCCGGGGCGCCCCCACCACCGGAGCCAGCAGAGGATATCCTTGACCTTTGTTCGAACCCTGCTCTCCTGGGACTCCCACATCAGCAACAACCGGTTCAACATCAGGCTGCAGCCCAGGCTAGTGACCCATTAGCTGAAGCTCCTTCAGTAAATCCATCCACGGAGCTTAATAGTCCGAACTCATCCACCATATCTGCCACTCAATCATCACCAGTGTGGCAATTTACTCCTGGGTCACAACCCACCACAGGTGTATTTAGAAGAATGGGAATAGGCATGGAAAGATCTCCCATCAATCTGAGATCCCGAACTGCACAAGTTTACCCCCTAAGACAAATGCCAGGCATTGGCACCGATGGACAAAATATAGTAACTGTGCATGCACCCTGGACTCCAGGTGATCTCTACAATTTAACTCAAAAGTTCCCAAAAATCAGGGAAGACCCAGAAAAATTTCAGGAAGAATTGCAGACTGTTATAAATTGTTATAATCCAACATGGGCTGACATTAATCAGCTCATGCGATCCATTTTGCCCAAGGAGACTATGCTACGTCTGTACGCTGCCTGTACTTGGCCAGATCAAAACCCAGGGATTGGCCAAAACTTTATTGACAAGAAAAATGCTTTGGTTCAGGCAGTTCTCACAATTTGCCCAAAAAAGGCAGACTGGACCAAAATAAATACCTGTAAACAAAACAAAAATGAACACCCCAGTGACTATTTAGAACGCCTCAAACAGGCATTTGAACGATACTCAGGAATGGATAACCCAGTCGGAAATGCTAAACAAGCAATAGTGGCAGCATTCGTCCAGGGACTTAACCCTAAAATGGCTGAAAAAATTCACACAGTAATTATTGGCTGGGAAACTAAAGATTTGACTGAAGTCCTTGCTGCGGCTAACCATTTTCATAACAAATTGGAACGGTCTAAAGACAGTGCCGAGTTTAAGTTAATGGCCTTACAGATTTCTCAGTTGCAGGGTCCAGGTAGAGGAAGGGGACGAGGACGGGGAAGGGGAGGCCCGGGTAGATTCAGGGGAAGAGATAGATCCTTGAGCCCACAAAACCCAGGCTATGGGAACCAATGTCATTATTGCAAGCAAGAAGGACATTGGAAATCAGAATGCCCCAACTGCCCCGGCCAAGGACCCAAACCCCAGCCCCCACCTCCACTTCCTGTCAATTTTCCCAGTGTTGAATAGGACAGCCTGAGGGACAGTGACATCATTGCTCCTTTGCTTGCTACTAACCAATCTGGTCCGTTTGTTAAATGCCTTATTTCTGGTAAACCTGTCTCCTGTCTTGTCGACACCGAAGAGTCCCGCTCCACGCTAAAGGCTGCTGAGTTTCCTTTTCTACCTTATTCTCCTGAAACTGTAAATGCTGTCGGTATAGGCGGACAACCTATCCCACATCCCGTCTCTGAACCTGTCTCCATCTCTATTGGCACTTTGTCTGAAAATCATGCCTTTCTTCTTAGCCCCTGTGCACCTGTCAACCTTCTTGGTAAGGATTTGCTGTGTAAACTGGAATGCGTGATTTATTGTAGCCCAGGTGGTGTTTACCTTGAGGTACCAGAACATAGGGAAACCGAGCTTGTGGCTTTGCTAACCCAGGAATACTCTGATTCCGACACTTCCTTCTTGCAAGAGAAACTGTTAGCACGAGTACCTCCACAGCTGTGGTCCACCCATGCGAATGAAGTGAGACACATGCTGAGTGCTGAACCAGTGCGTATCATCCTGAACCCTGCCAAGCCACTTCCTCGTGTCCCACAGTACCCCATCTCAAAGGAAGCTGAGGAAGGGATCAAGCCTGTCGTTTCCTCACTCCTTGAGCAAGGGATTATAGTCCCAATACGCTCCCCTTGCAACACACCTATCCTACCTGTCAAAAAACCTGGTAAAGATACGTATCGCTTTGTGCAAGATCTTCGAGCTATAAATGCCGCTGTGTTACCCGCTTTCCCTGTGGTCCCTAACCCTGCCACTATTCTTTCCTGTATCCCTTCAGATGCTACATATTTCACAGTAGTGGATCTTTGTTCTGCTTTTTTCTCTATCCCCGTTCATAAGGATAGCCAGTATCTGTTTGCATTTACTTATCAGGGATTTCAATATACCTGGACAAAACTCCCTCAGGGATATACAGAGTCCCCAACCCTGTTTTCCCAGATCCTAAAAAAAGATTTGGATCCTATCACGTTCAAAGGGGGGTCCACCCTTGTTCAATACGTTGATGATCTATTGTTAGCCTCACCCACTTTAGAGGCCTGTGAGCAAAATACTTTAACACTCCTCACAGCTTTAACTCAGAAAGGCCACAAGGCCTCAAAATCTAAATTGCAGCTCTGCAAGTCTAAGGTACATTATTTAGGGCATGATATCTCAGCAGGAAAACGACACCTTTCCCCTAGTAGAGTTAAAGCTATCCTCAACATTCCCAAACCTATGACTAGAAAACAGATGAGGGGATTCTTAGGTGCAACAGGTTATTATAAACAGTGGATCCTGGGTTATGCTGCTTTCGCAAAACCCTTGCAAGCATTCACTCATGATACCACCCCGGAACCCCTCCCTTGGACTCCTGAAGCCGAACAAACATTTGTGGTCCTTAAGCAAGCCCTCACTCTTGCTCCTGCTCTTGGACTTCCTAATTATAAGAAACCCTTTACCTTGTTTTGTCATGAATGGGAAGAAATCGCTTTAGGAGTACTCACTCAGCTGCATGGTAAAAAGCATCGCCCAATTGCATATTACAGCTCTGCCCTTGATCCCGTAGCTGCGGAACTTCCTCCTTGCCTCCATTCAGTTGCAGCTGCTGCCTTGTTGGTTAAAAAGGCAAATTCTCTAGTTTTGGAACACTCTTTAACCGTTGCAGTTCCACATGCTGTGATGGCCCTTCTGCTCAAGGACAAAACTCAGCACATTTCCAATTCCCGTCTTACTAAATATGAGAAACTTCTACTGTCAGCTGCAAATGTAACCTTAAATCGCTGTTCAATTCTGAATCCTGCGTCACTTCTGCCTATTGCCTCTGATGGTGAGCCTCATGATTGCCTGTCTATCACAACTCAATTGTTAACCCCTCAAACTGACCTCAAGGACATTCCTATCCCGAACTCTGACCTTGTTTTGTTTGTTGATGGTTCCTGTCTTAGAAATGATGCAGGCAAATTAGTTGCGGGATATGCAGTATGCACTCAGTATGCTGTTTTGAAAGCCTATTCTTTACCCCAAGCTCGTTCTGCTCAAGTTGCTGAACTCATTGCTTTAACACGTGCTTGCATTCTTGCAAAAAATCAAACCACAACCATTTATACTGACTCTAAGTATGCTTTTGGTGTTGTTCATGATTTTGAACAAATCTGGAAACAAAGAGGGTTCCTCACTTCATCAGGGACCCAAATCAGTCATGGTTGTTATGTAAAAGCGCTCTTAGAAGCTGTTCAATTGCCTCTTGCTATTGCTATTGTTAAATATAAAGCTCATGAGAAACCCTTTGATGATGTCACACGAGGAAATGATCTGGCAGACCGTTCTGCCAGAAATGCGGCCCTTTCTGGCCCACAGGCTGCTAACTCTGTTTTTGTTTGTTTTTCAGCAAACCAGTCTCCTTTGGCTAGCCTTTCAAGTCTGGCCCTTCTTCAAAATCAGGCCCCAAAAAAGAAAATAAATAACTGGCTGCGTGCAGGATGTTCACTGCACCCCAACTCTCTCTGGCGCTCCCCGGACGGCCGCCTGGTGGCGCCTAGAGAGCTTTTGCCACATCTTGCTCGTTTAACCCACTCTGTGGCCCATACGAGCAAAGGAAAAATGATTGCTACAGTACAAAGAAATTGGTTTGCCCCAAATTTTCCTTCCATGGCACAACAGTACTGTAGCTCCTGTCCCATCTGCTTAGCTCACAACATTGGGCAACGGGTAAAAACGACACCCGCAGCCCACCCCCCTCCATGGGAACCGTTTATAAATCTACAAATTGATTTTGTGCAGCTACCTAAGTGCTGTTCTTATGAATACATTCTTGTTATTATTAATGTGTTCTCTGGATGGGTAGAAGCCTACCCATGCGTACGTGCTGATTCCATCACTGTAGCAAAAAAATTGCTCAAAAAATTCATCCCTAGATTTAGATTGCCCCTCACAATAGATAGTGACCGTGGCACCCATTTCACAGAACAGATAGTAAAAAACATCTGCCAAGCACTCAACATACAGCAACACCTACACTGTAGTTATCATCCACAGTCAAGTGGTGCTATAGAATGTAAAAACTCTGATTTAAAAACGCGCATTTCGAAAATTTGTGCTAAAACAGGCCTCAAATGGCCTGATACACTGCCCATTGCTCTTATGCACATTAAAAACACTGTTAACAAAAAACATGGCCTAACCCCTTATAAAATACTCATGGCACAACCCATGAGGATGCCAGCTACACCACCTGTTGCCCCTCACCAAACAAACCTACAATTAACTGATAAAACTGTACTAAATTATTGCAAGGCATTAATGAAGTATGCCAGGTCTGTTCATTCACAGGTCCAAGAAGCCTTACCTCAACCACCGGATGTTCCCTGTCACAACCTCAAACCAGGGGATTGGATCTACATAAAGGTCTATCAACGAAAAAACGCACTTCAACCCAGATGGAAAGAACCTTTCCAGATACTTCTAACCACTAATTCTGCTGTTTGTTGCCAAGGTCACCAAACGTGAACTCACGCCTCACACTACAAAAAGGTATCACCTCCATTGGACCCCGAAGCAGCTGTATTCCAACCAAGGTTGGGATCTTTCCCTGAGGCCAAGGACAAAGACCCTCAGGACCTCACTCAGGCAAGTGAGGAACATCAGGGTGCAAGTGCTAGTAACCTCTCCCCTGCACCCAACACCTCAGCCCAGCCGGATTCATCAGTTAAAGAACGAAGATATCATCTTCGGCCTCGAAGAAAATAAATGCTCCCATTCGGAAGATCACCACCTCGATCAAAACCAAGAGCCGACATTATCAGTCCTTTAGGTAACTTGAGCCCAGAGGACGAAGAAAGACTTTGGCTGCCATCCTGGGTTTGGCTGGTAGTGTTCTTTTTCTTACTGGTGCTGGTTATGTTTGTTGTTAAGATTCTTTGTCCCTCCTGCATCTAAAAACGGCACTGATATCCTTATATATCACACTTGGGTATCTCAATATCACCCAAGGGGGGTGGGAAAAAAATTTATATTTGCAGATCTCCCATGCGGTGGCTCAAGCTGAAAATAAAAATAACTGCTGGATATGCTCTCACAGCCCAGCACACCTACACCAAGGAATCCCAATGATCGGAGTACCAATATCCCTTCAACAATAAGAAACAATAAACAGCGGCTTCGTTAGACACTACTCGTTAGCTGCCCATCGGTCCGCTCCTAAAGAATGGAGGGCCGCCCCTGCTAACTGGATAATCTCCCCAAGAGTAGAGGCGCCTTTCTGTTACAGATCCAACAACACCGGAGCTTATAATAAAGCCACACATGTAGGACACTACCCTCATTGCCTAACTACTCTAGATTATAGCCCTAGTAGCACCAGTGGAATCCTGTTGGGTAACGTACCCTCTCTCAATTGTACAGGATTCATGGTCTACAACTTTTCTAAGGAACCTCATGTTGCTCTCATTGCAAACAGATCGAAATTTTACATTCACTCCAATTTTACTTCTTGTAATATATCTTGGTCCAACTGGATAACAGCTGAACGTGAACCGTCCTATACG
This sequence comes from Alligator mississippiensis, assembly GCF_030867095.1. Taxonomy (NCBI): domain Eukaryota; kingdom Metazoa; phylum Chordata; order Crocodylia; family Alligatoridae; genus Alligator; species Alligator mississippiensis. The sequence continues at coordinate 46,418,870 of NC_081826.1, forward strand.
ATGCATATCAATTGAAAGTGCCGGATAGGGCACAACAACTGTCGAGATTTGAGTACCCTTTCTGCCCCAGGCCTTTACTGGCTTTGCGGAAACAGGGCTCATAAAATCTTGCCCTGGAATTGGGTGGGGGCATGCACTCTTGAATGTGTTATCCCTGGTTTCAAAATGCATAGTGCAATATATCTGAAACAAATAAAAAATTTCAACCATCACATGAAAAGGGCGGTTAACCCCTTAGCTACCAAAAACACAGGGTTCCATCGATTTGTGAGAACCTTCATACCGTGGCTTGAAATAAGAGAATTGGAACTAGCCATAATTAACATTTCAGCTACAATGGAAGCTATGGGAAATGCCACTGCGGATACAATTCAGGCTCTGCAAAAAGAGATCTCCCAGATCTCACAAATAACTATACAACACCGCATAGCCCTAGATTACCTATTGGTATCCCAGGGAAGAGTATGTGCCTTAGTAAACTCCACCTGTTGTGTCTATGTCAATCAGGACATGCGAATCGAAATTGACATTCACAAAATCCGAAATCAGTTAAGGGTCCTACATCAAGTGGCCTCAAAAAATACTAACTGGGGTCTAAAAGAAATGTGGTCTTGGCTAACCTCCTGGCTCCCAAATTTCGGGGCCCTTGGCAAGAAAATCCTATATGAAATATTGTTTGTCTTAATAGTTCTGATAATGTTCTATGTCTTAATGCAACTGATCCTCTGCTGCGTGAAAGCCAGCAGGGGAAGCTTTAGCAAGGCAAAAAAACCCACAGCAGAGTCTAGAATAATGGTGTTACAAAAGTGTGAGCAGATTAAAAAAAAAACATGAAAGGCTACATGATGAAATAGAGGGGCTCATGAGAATAAAAATTTAAGGCTAAAGTGAGACTAAATAGTCTCAAAGGGGGGGGGGCTGTGGAATCAGAAAAAATATATGCCTTAAACTTTGATTATTTTAGTTATAAGATGACATAACCGCTTTGTGTAGAATTGCTGGCTCGGTACAGTAGAACAGATAAGGGCAAGTGTTTGTTCTTTGTAACTCTTCTGCAAATGCTTCACTCACAGCGGCCTTAAAGATAAAAAAAAAAGTATGTACAAAGTAGATTTCCAGGTGCAAAAAGGAGGTTTGTGAACTAACCCTACCTCCTCCATAATTCCCATCCTGATAACAGCAAAAAAATAATAAAATAATATTATAGCCGCTTTTCATGCTAATTTCACTATATGATCACGTGAGTTATAAGCAACTGTTAAAAAGTATATAAGCCTCCTGATTTTGCTTTTGGGGGGGGACCCCTTCCAAGTGCTTGGGAAATCCATGTCACTTTGAAACTCCCCCTACAGCTGTAGTTTCTTTTGAATAAAAGCTTCTGCTGACCTGACCCAAAAATACTCTGTGTGTGTTTCCACGACATCTACATGAGACATTTACTACAGAGTTGCTTAATTAGCTCCACAGTAAAGTCTCAGTGTCTGTGTGTGTGGCCCTAATAGGCTGCAGTGAACTAATAAACGCTGCTGTAGGTTAGTACTTGTAAACACAAGTACTATCCTGTGGTGGTGTTATTCAGTGTGCTGCAATGTATGTTTAGACACTGATGGGGCTGGTTCGGGCATGAGGGCGCTTCAGTGTAGGGGCTGCCTGCCGGCTAGCCCTGCACTAGAGCATCCTCGTGTCCCAGCCAGCTGCTTTGCAGCATGTTGAGCTATGTCAGAGCAGCCTTGGGCTGGCAGTCCCAGGTGCAATGTAAATGTGGCACCTGGGAGCAATAAACTCTGGTGCAAACTGCACCAGAGTTTATTCAGTCAAATTAATTGCACATGTAGATGCACCCGGAATTAAAGAGTCCAGATTTTATGCACACAGCAAGAGTAATCTGTTTTTTGTTTTGGGGGTTTTTTTGTAAATGGGAAGAGCCTTTGATGAGTGTTAGTTTGAAGTGAAGATTCAGCAAGACTATATTTTATAGCTAAATAGGCCTCCTTGGCATACATTTGCTATGTTGCAGGTATGTTTATATTCTAAGGGAATAGCTATGTTGACAGAGTAGCTGTTTTATTTTATGGCTGGGGAAAGCATTTTAGTAGATTGGAGAAGATCCTTTCAAAAGTTTAATGTATTTGATTGATGTATGCAGGTTTTGAAAAGAAATTGTAAGTGCATAGAAATAACTGACAAATGCAGTACATCCAAAAGCATAATGCATATATAAAGCTTTGAAGATAGAAAGTGTTATTTCTTACAAAACAGGAGAATAAAACACTTGAGAGATTCACAGGAGCACAAAAAACCTCTGCAGAATCCTGGGGCTGAGAGAGGATTAAGAGGCAAGGGCATACATAGATTGTTAAAAACCCTTCTGATTAGTCCAGGTAGAGCTAAAAGAAGATCAGTAAAGCATAGAAATCAAAACATCAGGATGCTTGCAAGTGTTCTGGACAGCTTTGTCTGAGCATATCAATGATGTCTGTAATTTGTGTTTATTTAGTAATGTAATACTCAGTTGTGAACAATAGTCTTTAGAAATGAATTGACTGAGGAAATAAAAAACTCACACAAGCTTCTAGCAACTTGGCCTATCACCTGCACATCAATGTATTTACTCACATGAGTAAAATTAAGCATGCTATTAAGTGATTTTGAGATCAGGGCTTATCCCTTTTCCTAATTTAATTTAAGGTTTCTTTAAAATAAGTAAAATATTATTGTATTTAAATCATTTTATTAAAAATCTTAGTTTTAATATATTTTTTTTACTTGACAAAAAAGTATATTTTTATTTCCAATTTATGTCACACTCTATGTAAATACCTTGTTTTAACATATCCCTGGGCTTTTACCACAAGCCACCCTAATTTTTTTGTTTCTGGTAAAATGAACTGTGGGTAAATATTTTCTTCTGAAAGGTCCAAGCACCTTGAGTTTTATTTGTATCGGCTGGTACAGTATGAATCTGAGTATAGTTTTCCATCCAAGCAAGATCAGTAAATTTAAATCAGTATCTTGAATTACCGAAGACAAGACTGTCTACTCCAATGTTAAAAGCCATGCCTCCTTCCCCCTTATACAGTAGCTACCCCAAACCTGGTAGAGATGGGCTGTGCGGTGGCAATGGAGCTATGGGGTCCAAGGCCATATAGGCATGCACCTTGTATCCTGTCCTTCAGGTGTGCTTGCCTACATAGTTCCACTGAAGTTTTATTTAATAAGGCTTTCCCAAAGCCACAGGACCTTTCTTGAGTTCCTGGAAGGTTTACAGAACAGATAGAACCAAGCAAGAAAGCAGTGTTAGAAAGCCAGGTCAGAAAGGTTGTACTACCTGGCTCTATTCTCATGTTAGAGCCATTGCTTCTTCATGCTGTATTTGTATCTGGTATCTAGTAAACTGTGGGTGTGTCTACAAATGCAAATAATGTGGGATCAGTTTACTTTAGAGTAAACTACTCCAGAGTAAACTGTCCCAGGCATGAATCTCCATGTGCAGGGATGAGGGAGCAGATTTGCTGCTCCTAGCAACTTCCTGCTCCCTGTGGCCCTGCACTGGGCCCCTGCAGCACCCAGAGGGAGCTCTAGCTGGGTGCTAGCCCAGGGGAGATTGCTCTCTGTTCCTGGGAGCTGCCTGCTGCTGGGGCAGGCTCTGCCACCAGATACCAGGTGGAGACAATGTCACCCTGCCTCAGCAGCAGGGAGCTTCCAGCCCCTGCTTCCCAATCATGATCAGGGAGTGGGGGCTGGGAGAGTCTTCTCTCTCACCCCGAGCTCTGCAGTCACAGGGTTGGCACTGGGGGATTCTTCCAGCCCAAGCTCCATGGTTGTATGGCTGGGAGATTCTTATCCTGGGATATCTGGCGCTGGGATCAAAATTTAGCCCGTTATAAACTGACAAACATTTTATAACAGGGTGTAATCCAGTTAATTTCACGCACACTATTCGACTTCAGTACTGGGTTAAAGCCAACTTCAAATCTTTTTGAAGAATTCGAACGTTTTAAGATTCGTCTAAATTTCAACATGTTGCTAAAGCAGAATCCTTAATTCTCAGGATTAACAAATATGTAGAATAAGTGTTTTAAAAATCTCTAAATTAAAAAACTAAGGGAAGCTAAATTTAAGCATAATATACTGTCATAGGTATGCCATTGACCGACAAGGAGATGGAAAATGCAACCTGGATACTAGAGATCATGGACTAAACATAGACATTGGATTTTTGACACATTACAATCTGCCTGGCAACTGACTCCCCAGCCCAGCCCCTGGCTTCTTTACTTTTTGTTCCATCCAGGAAGAGCACACACCAACTGCTGAAACCTCCTTAGCCTGACAAAGGGTTTTTGAACTCGAAAGCTTGGTTAATAACTATTCTCCAATTATTTGGGTTGGTCTAATAAAAAAAGATAACAAATTCACCCAAGGAACCTTGTCTACCTACTTTTCCTTACTTCTGCAGCTAGCTTTGGTGTTTCAAATGGGACTGAATAGATTTTACATTCAGGAATGAATAACAACTTGTGCAAAGTTACCAGAATGAATTCGAGTGGTTTTTTTAAAATGCATCTGTGTCAAGAAACCACAGATACACAGTATAGGAACAAATGAAAACATGATTTATAATGGTCACTGACATCTCTTTCTTCCTAAAAGTGCACTTTACCATGTTGGATATCTAGGTTTGCTTTTACTTTAGTAAAGTTAAAACAGATGAGTATGTATATAAACAACTTCATTAAAAGAGGATAGTACCCTATTCACTGAACTTACCCTGCTCAATTTTTTCATGGCACCTATAATTTAGATTTGAAGCAAAACCTCTAAATGAAATAACATTTCTGAACATCAGTGTTCTCAAAGACTGTGCCATTTTTCCTATTGTATTATGCAAATTGTGATTTGGAAGTGCTCATAGTTCAACAAATGGCTAACTTCCTGAGATTAAAAAAAAAAAAAAACCAACAAAAAACAACACCTCAGGAATTCACATGTATATTGACATAGTATACATGTTCATGTATGAAAAGTGAGGGTGTGTATACAAGAAGGTTATTGAATTTCAGTTTCTCTTGTAGGGCATACATCTTATTATCAATATAGTTAAAATGCTAATATTATAACAGCCTTAGTCTGTCTGTCTGTCCGTCCATAATGCTTTCATAGTTGGTAGGGTCAGAAGGGACCTGAGCAGATCATCAAGTCTGACCCCCTGCCATGGGCTGGAAAGAATGCTAGGGTTAAATGACTCTGGCTAGGTGATTATCTAATCTTCTTTTGAAAACCACCAGGGTAGGAACGAGCACCACTTCCCTTGGAAGTTGGTTCCAGATCCTAGCCACCCTGACTGTGAAGTAGTGCTTCCTGATGTCTAGCTTGAACCTACTCTCAGTCAACTTGTGGCCATTATTCCTAGTTACTCCTGGTAGTGCTCAGGGGAACAGGGACTCTCCTGTTCCCTGCTGGTCCCCTTTGGTAAGTTTATAGATGGCTACCAGATCCCCTCTCAGCCTTCTCTTGTGAAGGCTGAACAGGTTCAGGTCCCACAGCCTCTCCTCTTAGGGCCTGCCCTGCTGCCCCCTGACCATGTGAGTGGCCCTCCTTTGGACCCTCTCAATGCTGTCCACATCCCTCCTGAAGTGCGGCGCCCAGAACTGGACACAGTACTCCAACTACAGTCTGACCAGTGTCAGAGAGGGGGAGGATCACCTCCTTGGTCCTGCTCGTGATGCATCTGTGGATGACTGACAAGGTGCAGTTAGCCTTCCTGACTGCGTCCTCACATTGGCAGCCCATGTTCATCTTGGAATCATTGACTCCAAGATCCTTTTCTGCCTCTGTGCTGATGAGAAGGGAGTTCCCCAGCCTGTAGGTATGCTGCTGGTTCTTTCTCCCTAGGTGCAGTACCTTGCACTTGTCAGTATTGAATCCCATCCTAGTCTCATCCACCCACCCCTGTAACCTGTCCAAATTTAGTTGTAGCTTGTTCCTCTCTTCTAGCGTGCCCACCTTTCCCCACATCTTAGTGTCATCCACAAATGTGAACAAGGTGCTTTTCACCCCCTCATCCAAGTTGCTGATGAAGATGTTGAACGGTGTGGGCCTGAGGACTGAGCCCTGTGGGACCCCACTGCCCACATCCCTCCAGGTCAAAAAAGACCTGTCCACCACCACTCTGGGTGTGGCCCTCCAGCCAATTTGTGACCCCTCTGACTGTATAGACATCAACGCCACAGTCACCTAATTTTTTAATGAGAACAGGGTGAGAGACAGTGTTGAAGGCCTTCCTAAAGTCCAGAAAGACTATGTCCACTGCAACACCTGTGTCTAAGGATTTTGTGACCTGGTCGTAGAAGTCCACCAGGTTGGTCTGACAGGACCTGCCCCTAATGAACCCATGTTGGTTGCCCCCCAAGCATAACCTCCCCTGCTAGTCCCTCACAGATGTGCTCCTGGATAATTTTCTCAAAGAGCTTCCCCAGGATTGAGATAAGACTAATGGGCCTATAGTTACCCAGGTCCTCCTCCTTCCCCTTTTCAATAATGGGGACCACATTGGCCCTTTTCCAGTCCTCTGGCACTTGGCCAGAGCACTACGAGTGCTCGTAAAGCTGTGCCAGGGGTCCTGCAATGACCTCTGCAAATTCCCTCAGCAACCTGGGGTGGAGATCATCTGGACCTGCTGATTTGAATGCGTCCAGCCCCACCAGAAGTTCCCCGACTAGGTCCATTCTGATCCTAGGCCTGGCTGTGCCTCTGAGTCTCTCCAGGATCCCAGTGGGGGAGATGTCCCGGTCCCTGCTCAGAAAAATGGAGGCAAATAATTTGTTAAAGAGGTCAGCTTTACCATCTGGTGCAGCCACCAGATTGCCAAGCGTGTCTTGTGGGGGCCCCACATTACCCAGTGCTTTCTTTTTACTCCCTATGTATTTAAAAAAGGACTTCGTTATCTTTGATCCTGGTTGCTAGCCCTCGTTCTGTCTCTGCCTTAGTCTTCCTAACAGCCCCCCTACAGTCTTGAGCAATGGAGGTATAATCCTCCTTGGTGATGGCCCCTCCCTTTCATCAGGTGTACACCTCCTTTTTAGCTTTCAGATGTTCCTGAATGCCTTCGGTGAGCCATGGGATCTTTTGAGCACTCTTGCCCCCTTTGACTTGCGTTAGGACTGTCACCTTTTGGGCTCAGAGGATCATCTCCTTAAAAAATGACCACTCGTCTTGGACTCCCAACTCCCCTACCCTCCAGGACCTCAGTGCCTCCCCGACTAATCTCCTTAACTCATTGAAATAGGCCCTCCTGAAGTCAAGGGCTGCTGCCTTGCTGCAGGACCCTGCGCTGGATGGTGAATTCCAATAGGCGATGACGTTTACCACCCAATCATGTGTTGAATCCCACCACGTTTCAGTGAGCCCCACTATGTCCGGGTTTATGTTAGCTAGCAGGAGGGCAAGTTCCTCCTGTTTGTTCCCCATACTACGAGCATTAGTGTAGAGGCATTTAAGGCCTCATATGGGTGCATGCACCTCCACCCTGATCCCAGGACTATCCAGATCCCTGTCACTTACCTGGGTACTTCTTGTGCACATCACCTGTCTTGGCTGGGAAGTGTCCTCATGTCCCCCCGTGGCCCCATCCTCCAGCGAAGCTAGTTTAAAGCACGCCATGAGATCAGCCAACCTGGAAGAGAAGACACTCTTGCCTTTAGGGGAGAGGTGAAATCCATCCCACTCGAGCATGCCCCCTGCACGAAAATGTGGGTTGTCAAGGAACCCAAGGCCTGTCTGGTGGCACCAACTCCGAAGCTGCCGGTTGACTACTCCAATGCAGGCCTCATGGCACCATCTGCGTCTGCTTACCAGGAGAATAGAGGAGAACAACACCTGCACTCCTGTCTCCTTGAGCTTGGCCCCCAGGTCCTCATAGTTCTTCATGATGTGGTCTGGACTGCTCCCCACTGCGTCATTTGTTCCCACGTGGATTAGGACCATGGGGTACTGGTCTGAGGGTCGAATGAGGTCCAGGATCATGCTTGTAACATCCTCCATCTGAGCCCCAGGCAGGCAGCATACCACACGTGCCATTGGGTCGGGTCAGCAGATGGGACCCTCCGTTCCCCTCAGGATGGAGTCTCTGATGATGAGGACTCGGTGCTTCTTCTTCATGGTGTTTTGTCCTTGCTCAGACCATGCTGTGCATAGAGTGGCAACATCGCCCCCAGAGGCATCCACTTCAACTTTCTCCTCCAAGGCTGCCAAGGCCTCAAATCTATTCCCCAGTGGTACCTGGGGAGCCGCAACCATGCTAGCCCAAGCAGCCCTGGTTCTGGTGGTCACCTTCTGCCATTCTTCTGCTGTGCGTCCTTCCGGGAAGGTCTGTCTGCTGGAAGACTGATCCTGCAGAGAATGGAAATAGGTGTCAATTTTGTCCTCCGCAGCCCTGATCCTCCGTAGCTTGCTCACCTCAGCCTGGAGCTCTCTCATTCGCACTCTGTTTGGTTGTCTGAAACAACTAATCAGAGTGACCTAACAGTGTTCTGGACGGGAGGCAGCAGCGGTGGTGCAGTGGAGTGCTGCTGTGATGAAGGGGATGGGGTAGGGGGCTGACCCCCACCTGCCCTGCTCCCTGCAGGTGGTGGTGATGGACTGGGGGGACCAGGCCAGCACCACTGGCCTCACCCTGTCCCTCAGTCCCTGCTGTCATGGCAGTGCCATCCCTGCTGTCCCCCAGAAGGGCTGGAGTGGGGGGGGGGGGGGGGGGGAAGGCCAGTGGTGCTGGCCTCACCCCCTTCCCTAGCCCTTCTCCTTGGAGGCAGAGGGGGATGGAGGGAGGGAAATGGGTCTGGACCCAATGCGACAGGGGGGAGGGGGGAGCAGTGGGGAATGGGGCTAGATGAGAAGCAGGGATGGGGCTGGATGTGAAGCTCCATCCCTGCCCACCCTCCCTCCCCCATGATGGTGGGGACTGAGGGGCCACAGTGGGTGGGCAAGGTGCAGGAGGGGGTGGGGGGGGGGGGGCCCTCACAGGGCCAAAGGCAGAGCAGTGGCAATGCGGGGCATTGGGTGGCAATGTTTCATCCTCCTCTTCCCCCCTCCCCCATCATTTTTGATGGGTAATTGGCTAGTAACATTTATATTCACGTATTTAAAGTGGCTCATGTATAACCCCCTCAACTTTTATGTTGTAAAAACCAAACGTGACTCTCTCAATATGAACTGCCTCTGACCCTAAAAAGTGAACTTGACAATAACTACAATAAAATAGCTTGCAACACAGAGTAAGAATTATTTCATCTTCCGACTCATTTTTTGGCATATTGCATCCTGCTATCCTGGACTTTCGAGTCCTGATTCAGCAAGGTATGTAAGCATACGGCTGAGCAAGCTTTTCATTATTTTCAGCCAGACTACTCACATAGTTAAAATTAGACATTTTTTCAGGCCAATATTCTATAAAATGAAAATTGGGGAAGAACAACATTACCGCACATAGGATTGTACCAAACTCACTGGGCCACAGAGTTACTCTCCCTATTGCTTGCTTATTGTGTTTGAAGGAACGGCAGATCTTTAAAAGTGATGAAATGTTTAGCATTCCAAAGTCTGAAAAAAAAATAAATTTGAACCCTTGATGTAGGACAAAAGAAATACCGTGTCTGTCACAGCGGGGTCCTTCAGGAGGGCCGTGATCTCCTCGAGGTCCCTCGCTCCGCGTCAAGGCCGGCCCAAGGCACCCTCTTATTCTCGCCCGCCACGTCTTGCTGGTAAATATAAGGTTGGGAGGCTGCCTATGACTCCCTGGGCACGGCTACTCGGGACTTCTGTCCCCGTGTGTTCCTGGACCCCCTGAGGTCTCCCAGTGTAATGGGTGCTCCCCAGGCACCCTAGCCTTACAGGCTATGTGTGGCTCCCGCCACCCCTAATACCACACCCCAAGCCTCGCTGATGTGAAAGACGTTGGTGTATGTCTGCACGCCCGCTTCCCGGGCCCTTCTATAATACGCTAGTCCCCTCTGGGACGCCGTCTCTGGCCGCCAGTCTTTTAGGCCCACCGCACCACTACCCTCTCTAGTACGGGCTCACCGCGCTGCTACTCCCCGTCCTCTTGGGGCCACCACAGCACCTTGCCCTTCCCTCTCTGGGGCTGGGGTCTACATACCCTGCACACACCCGGGGTCTGTGTTCCCTGTCCACAACCCACTGGTTGTGCTCCTCACTACCAGTTGAGCCTGCACTGGCACGTAAGCTGTGCCTTCACTGGCGCTGTGAGAATAATGTGCCCTCCTGGCGCTAGACTACGCCCTCCCTGGTGCTAGGGCACCCCACACTCTCTGGGGTCCCTATGAGGCTAATGCATCCTCTTGGCGCTAGACTGCACCCTCGCTGGCACTAGGGCACCCCACCCCTATGGGGTCCCTATGAGGACACTGCACCCTCCTCAGGCGCTGGGGCCCCCACACTCCCGTGAGGCCTTATGAGACCTCCTCCAACCCCTACAGCCTCACCCAAACCTCTGGTATACTTGCAACTCAAGCATCTTTCCATATCTTGGCTGAAGGAGCTCCTGCCTCTCCAGCTGCTGGCAGAGAACTACCCACCTGGCCTCAGCTCTGGGCTTTATAAGGGCCAGGCCCTGCCTCCTACAGGCAGCTGGCTCCCCTTAGTTGCTCCGGCAACCTGCAGCTGTGCTCGTTACCCTGGCAACCCTCAGCTGGGCTCGTTCTGTCCGGCCAGGGCTCGGTCTCTCTCTCCCTGGCAGTCTCTCCTCTCTAGGAGCAGGGGCACCGGGGTGCCCTGCGACAGTGTCCTTTTAACAGGGAGCCACATCCTTTCTGCATGTCCGGCCAAAAATCACCATTGAGGGAAAAACCAGTATCATACTGCAAGCACACCAGAAAGACCTGTAAGTCTAAAAGGAGTCTACGTGTGTAAGTTAACATCCTCTTTCTTCAACCTGTGCACTGGTGATGAGTCAGGGGCATGCAGGGGGACACGTGCCCCACCCCAGGTTTCTGTACTGACAGTGGGGTATGTTGCAGGGCTGCAGCCCAGCTGGAGCCAGGGCCCGGCAGCAGCAGGGGTGGTGACAGTGGTGCGATTTCTGCACTGACTGCAGGATACAGGACTGCAGCCTAGTCAAAGCCAGCACCTGGCAGCAGAGGGGCGGTGGCAGCAGCATGAAGTTGTGCCCCCCACTGTCAACACTTGCCTGTTGCCTCTGAATCTGTCCATCATACTAATTTAGGTTTCCTCAGACCAAGTTGCTTAAATTACTTATCAATCTACTTTAACGAATCACCTTAGAATTTGGTACACCCTTTGTGAAGCTCTAGACTCCTATAACATTTACAAGAGGTACCAAGAGATCTGGTATTTAACTGATAACTGCCTAATGTAAAATGAATGAACAGTTCTGGCAGCAGAAACTGGAAGAAAGCACTCCTCCCTCCTAGGGCTATGCCATCCTTGCTGGGTCAGTCACACACCCTCGTTTGTTCCTTATGGTGTAGCAAAACCCACAGTTTTTCTTTTTTTTTTCTTTTAAAATGCATTCCCTCCCCTTCCCCAACTATTTCTGATTTTCTTTCTGCCCTCTCTATCCCTTATAAGTGATTATAAGTACTAGCTAAGCTAGGTTCTTATACTTCCACATTGCAATAAGCCCCCTTTTTTATATATTGTAAATAGTGTTCTGATATGTTTGAACTGACTTTTACTGTTTTATATTGTATTATATTGTATTCCTATCATTTGTGCATTGATTTTTACTGTTTCATATTAACATTGTACGATTTAGGCCTGCAGTGTGGGTTGACATGAGTGATGTCAAGTATCCATTTTGTGTGTTAGGTTCCCATCTTGTTCCCATCTTGTCCCTCAGCAGTCAAGAAACAAGAGATAAGGCAACCCACCATTGTGCCAAGCGTGCACATGATCAGTAAGAACACCCGGAACCCACTGGAACAGGACTGACCTTGCCTGGACAGGCCCTTCCCGTAGGAGATCAGAGGTAGTCTGCCCCATAAAAGGGGTAGTGAAGACTGATTCCTTGGGTCAGTCCTCTCCATCTGGACCAGCACCATGCCACACCATCTATCCACCCAGAGGCCCTTCCGGCGACCCCCCCCTCTGGACAACACCTACTGGACAAGTACCCCTTTCCAGCCTGGACAGATAGCTATCACCCCCTACCCCCTCTTCAACCAAAGACTTGGACTCTGCTTCTCTTCCCTACCTGGACTCCAACCCTTCCACTGAGTCTCTTTCTCCTGCTGCCATTGTGAGTGCTTGTGTGTGTATGTGCATGTGTGTGTGGGAACCAATAACTTCATGGGGCTCTGTAGTGTGTTGTCTCTTTAATAAACCTGTTATTTTGAAACCCTGAGTTGGATTTTTGTCTGTTTCCTGACTGTTTCCTCCTTGCCACCACTTACCTGCCCCCTGATCTCCCAGCTGTCTGCCTCAGTTTCCAGCCCGAGCTCCCAGGTTTCTGCCTCTCTTTCTTTCCTGGCTGTCTCCTCCTTGCCACCGGGCTTTTCCCTTGCACCAGTGACCTCAAGTAACCCCTTAAGTAACCCCAAGCCTCAGCTCCTCAGCCAGCTTCTCTCTAGTCTACTGGTTCTAATCCCTGTTCCAGCAACTTTCACTCCTAATGCTTTCTCTCTCACCTTAACCTTCCCTCAGGTATCCCAAGTACCCCAAACACACACATACATACCATACCATCCAAGTTTGGAACTCACCTGTGTGTATGTGTAGGTGGGTGGTTTGTGTGTGAACTGGTGAATATGTATATATGTCATCGTGTGTGTGATATACGAATTAGTGATCCATGTATGTGTATTGGGTGTGCAGGTATTGACAATTGATTTTTGTCTAACTTTTGGTGTGTATAGTGTGTAGGTGCTTGGATCGGTGATAGGTATGCATGTGCCTAGGCTGGTAATTTTGGATTTGTATGTGCCTGAGTTGGTAGTGTGTGTGTGTGTGTGCGCGCACCTAGTGGTGGTGTATGCACCTAGAGTGTGTGTGTGTGCCTAATTGATTTTTGTGTGTGTGGGTGTGCAATTGTACACCATGCCCTCCTGTCTAACAGCGCAATATTGAGTTCCTGAGCGTTGGCCTGACTCCACAGGGGAACAATGGCCTTGCAAGACACTGGTGCTCTGTACTGTCCAGTGGGTCGGCTTCAGCAGGAGAGTTGGAAGCCCCATCTGGCTTCGCCCATACTTTGGTGATAGAAAGTTTCTCTGAGAAGGGGAAGATGGGTGCTTGAATCCCCCAGGATCCTCACCATGTCCTACTGCTTTTATCACAAGGCTAATCAGTAGAAGGAAGATATGGGCACCATCACTACAAGAGAGGGTGAAAAGTACTGCGTTTCATACTCAGTTCTTCTGCCAGTTAGATAGGCATCCCCCTGAGCCAACAGGATCCTGATATGAAGAAAACACCTCCTTTGCAAGACTTAAACTGTTACCTAAACTCTGAGGAGGAATAGGAATGCAGTCTGCCCTGGATCAGGCACATCCTATTGGTTAGCTATAGGCACCTCCCTGCTCAGTGACTAGGGCCTGACACTCAGCCAGGGTACGCTGAGCTGCTTTCAGGGGTGTCATTTGGTGCAACACAATGTTGTCACTTAGGAGTCCAAACATGGTTCATAAGATAAATTCAGAGATTTCAAATAGGAATCCACAGTGTCTAAAACTTTCTGACCCATTGTCTGAGCTCTTGCAACAGAAGAATAGGTCTATTACTTCTCTATAGTCAAAAAGGAAGTAATAACCAGGGATCCTGGTTTTCTCTGATTTAAAAAAAATCCCCAATTTTCTGATTAAAAAAAAGTAACCTCAAATCCACATTTTTCCATGACTGCAACACAGCTGTATACATATTTATATATTAGTGGTGTTTCATTTTAATCAAGGAAAAATATTGATTTGGGGTTATTTTTTACAACTGAAAATTGGGGATTTTTTTTTTAAATCAGAGAAAACCAGGATCCCTGATGATAACAAAGAGCTGGCATTTTCTGAGAGGATCCAAGTCTAACGAGGGGCACCTTGAGTCTAATAAGGGATGTTTTGACTCTAAAAAGGTTGAGAACGATTGGAGGAAGGGGATCTGTATTGGCTTGGGGAGGCACCTTGGTCTTCCCACTTAGTGTACACAACACTCATTGCCTGTCCTACATTGCATGTTATAGGCTTTGCAACACCTAAATGGAGATATCTCAGAGATCTGTTAGGATCTGGGCCTTATCTATATATAGCAGGTAGACAGTTGCTCTGCAGTTTTCATAGATTTCATAGACATTAGGGCTGGAAGGGACCTCAGAAAATCATTGATTCCAGCCCCCTGCCCCAGGGGCAGGAAGTCAGCAGGGGTCAAAGGATCCCAGCAAGATAGGCATCCAAATGTTTCTTAAAAGGGTCAAGAGATGTTTGCACCACCTCTGAGGGAGTCTATTCCAGGCCTTGGGGGCTCGGATAGTAAAGTTGTTTCTTATGTCGAGCCTAAAATGGTCTTGTAGGAGTTTGTGACTGTTTGACCCTGTCATCCCTTGGGGGCTCTGAGGCACCTGGTGGAAAATGCCAGCTCTCAGCTATCACTTGTTGGGGTTTTTTTTGACTGCAGACCAATATCAGGAATGTATGTGGTAGCCGTGTTGGTCTGAGACCAAAAGAAATGCAAAAATCTAGAACTTGGTACCTTTGTATTAAAACCTTTTACCTTTAATAAAACACCACCTTTTATTAGACCAACTGAGAAATTGCAACAAATATATGTATCTTTTTCTGCAAGCTTTTCATCAGGCTCAGGGAAAGTTCAAGATGGTAAAAAGTCCCCATAGGTAGGAAATAAACGTAGTTTTGCACAGAGAAAAAGCACCAGAGAAGTCTTCTGCGGGCAAGCACCCGGAAAGCCGCAGCCAGGCAGAAGGCTCTTACAGCTGGGGGGAGGACGCCGTCCTGCCTGAGCGCCCCGGTGCATGTGGCGAAGCCGGCCCGCGCCCCCCAGGGGAGCTCACTCACTCCCTCCCGGTCTCGCGGGGCGGGCTGCGGCCGGCGCACAGCCCCGGGGCTGCCCCGCCCCGCCCCGCCCCGCCCAGCGCGGGAAGCAGGAGCAGGGCGGGAAGGCGGAGGCGCCCTCGAGCTGCGGCGGGGAGGCCGCGGGTCCGCCCCTCTCCTCCTCCTCCGGCGGCGCCGGCTGTGCCACATCGGCAGCGCCATGGAGCCGCGCAGCCGCCCGCCAGGCCCGCCGACGCCGCGAGCCCCAGGCCGCCGCGCAACCGCGCCCGCCTCGCAGCGCCGCAGCCCCCGGCGGCCGGGCATGGCGCGGCGCTGAGCGCGATGTGGAGCGCGGGCGCCGCCGCGCTGCAGCTGCTGTCCCGGGCCGCGAGGCAGGCGGCGGCGGCGCAGGGCGCGCGGCAGGAGCCGGGCCGCTGGCTGCCGCGGCCCGGCGGCGGGGAGGCGGCGGCGGCGCTGGGGCTGGAGCTGGAGCCGGAGCCGGAGCCGCAGGCGCTGCCGCCCGGCGAGCTGCTGCTGTGCGCGCTGCCCGAGGCGGGCGGCGACGGGCCCGGGGCCAGGACGTGGCGCTGCTCGTGCTGCCTGCTGGGCACCTGCTGGTGCAAGAGCTGCGTGAGCGCCTGCGTGCTGGCGGCGCTGGGCTTCGCCTCGCTGGCCCTGCTGCGCCAGTCGCTGCGGGACCTCCTGCTGTGGGCCGAGAGCCTGGACGGCCTGGCCGGCGCGCTGCTCTTCACCCTGGGCTTCATCCTCGTCTCCTTCCCGTGCGGCTGGGGCTACATCCTGCTCAACGTGGCGGCCGGCTACCTGTATGGCTTCGTGCTGGGCATGGGGCTCATGGTGCTGGGTGTGCTGGTGGGCACCTGTGTGGCCCACGTGGCCTGCAAGCGGCTGCTGGCCCGCTGGGTGCAGGCGCGCATCCAGGGCAGCGAGCGGCTCGGTGCCGTCATCCGTGTGGTGGAGGGAGGCAGCGGGCTCAAGGTGGTGGCCCTGGCCAGGCTCACGCCCATCCCTTTCGGGCTGCAGAACGCCGTCTTCTCGGTGAGTGCCCCCAGGCCCGGCGCTGGTGGGGGGTCAGAGCCCACAGAGGGGCCACGGTTGCACTGCCCACTTCCCTGGCGCCTGGGGAGACCCACCACCAGGGCCAGAGTCCTGTCGCCCGTTTACCTGGCACCTGGGGAGACTCGCTATGGGAGCCAAAAATGTGTCGCCCACTTCCCTGGAGCCTGGGGAGACCTGCCATGGGAGCCACAGTTGTCTGCCAATTCCTGGTGCGTGCACGGGGAAACCTGTCACCATCTTTGTTTAATTGATTCCTGCGTTAAACAGCCAGCATGGACCCAGTTCCTCCCCATGCTCTGGCCTTGCAGTCTTGCCTCTGTCCTCTTGAAACAGTTTCTTTCACGTGTTGGTTTGGGAAGGAGCTAAAAAACAAGCCCCCTGTGAAATTGAAGCACGTGCCCACTGAGGGGCTGTGTGCACAGATGTGATGGCAGGGGCAGAGCCGAACCCTGCAGTGAGGCTTGGGCAGGTAGATTTCGGTGACCTTGCAGCACCGTGTTGACTTTGGTAGACCCTGTGCAGAACTGACTGCCAGGTCTGGGCTTTGCTGACTTCACAGGTAGGGCAGGGGAACTGGACACCCAGGACTGCTGTGATATGCATTTAAGTCAGTGTATGAAAGCTAATTATTCTTCCCTCTCCTCCCCCCCTCCCCCCAATTTTCCAGTTTCAGTAATCATGTAGTGATGTTATAAGCAATGATAGTGGAGTCAGTTTTGGACAGATATTGATGGCTACATGGAGAGAGTACTCTAACAAATACTCCCCCAGTGAAAGTTCCTCTTCCAGAAAAAGGTTTGATGTTTTGCTTCTCCTATCCCCTACTCTTTCAGGCAAAGTCTAAATCTGTGTGGGGATTTAAGGCTCTGGGGACACTTCGTGAAGTGAGAGTTTTTGGAATTATTTTGCATCTTGGACATTAATGAAGATGCTCATACTTTTGAACAGATGTGCTGTTTAAAAGAAATCTCAAGATGCTTTCTGTACAGCAGAACCTCTGCAGAGGGGTAGAAAGGTTTTACAGCAACTCTTAAAAAATTATTCAGAGTAAACGAGTCTCACATTAAATTAAACACTTCAGGTCTGGAGACAGTTGCGTTAAAACAGATTCAGAAGGAGGATTGACATTTCCTTTGGCATTTAGAGGGACATTTAATCCAAATAATGAGTGATTTTGTTTGTTTGTTTTTTAAACCTGTGTATGGTAAATTACACACAGTGATTAGCTGTGGTAATCTTTGCGATTACCAGGATAGAAAGAGATGAGAAGAAAAACAGATTTTTTTCTGTTGAATGAATTCAGCCTGTTGTACGTAGCAGATTAGTTGTCAATAATAATAAAAATACAAATGGAAGAAAACTATCCCTACAAAACATAGACATATGAAAATTTTAAATCTATGCAAATTGGCAAGAAAGGAAATCTGGAACTTCTGTCATAGTTGGAATTGCTCTAGTGTATATTCCCTTCTGGAAACGGGCTAGCTTTCAAGTTGGTTTCTCTTTGTACTTTTAGAAGTATAGGAAAGCAGGCCCAGTTCAGAAGGAATTGTTACCTAAATTAATAATCTTGCATGTAATCATCTTAATCATTTCAAAGAAAAACCTAAGAAGTTTCTTTTTAATGAGTATTTGCTTGCTCTTTCATAGAACACTTCAAGTTATTAGACTACTATTGGACTCGATTTTGTACTCGTTCTTTCTTCTGAAGTCGTTCTGTCTATAGTATCCAATTTTGGTCATGCATTTAGCTCAGTTGAATCTGCAGGCCAGAAATTGTTCTTACTGTTCAAAATGGTTTTGGTTTGTTTATGTAAGGGAATTTAGAACAGTGGTTCTCAACCTTGTTAGCCTTGAGGCACCCTTTGGAAAATGCCAACTCATAGCTTTCACTTGTTTTTTTGACTATGGAAAAATAATAGAGCGATTCTTTTGTTGCAGATTGCTCAGGAAAACCACAGCAGGTCAGAGTATTTTTGATGATCTGGATTCCTATTTGGAATCTCTGGGTTTATCTTGTGCATCATGTTTAGGTGTTAGCAGACATAATGGGCATTTGTACACATTTGTGTCGCAGCAGTGGGCACTTTTAAAAGTGCCTGGCGCTGCATCGTGTACCTTTGTATAAATGATGAAATGCGTGTCAGCGCTGAGAAAATGGGGGTGGTGCATTTTTTAACTAAAACACGTTTGATGCGTTTTAGTTAACACATCAAAGGTGTTTTAGTTCAAAAGTGCACCACCGCCTTTTTTTTAGCGCTGACATGCATTTCGCCATTTATACAAAGGCATGCAACACAGTGCCAGGCGCGTCAACTCACATGCAGAACAGACTTGATTAATCGAGTCTGCTCTGACGTGCCGGGTCGGGGCTCAGGCGCATTGGAGTAGACAAATGTATGTGGATAAATATCCAATGGTGCTAATGCTGTCCAGCATCCTATGGCACCCTCAATAGGATCTCGCAACACCCTGGTTGAGAATCAGTGGTCCAGAAATTAGGCATTTTGGTTTGTTATGTTGAATCACGTGGAACTGTACAAGTTAAACCCGTTTTCTTCTCTCCTAAAGCCCTGATCCTTCAAACATTTTAAGTAAACATTTCTACTGTGATTAGGCTCATTAAAATTATTATTAAGGGTGTAGTTGAATGCTGTTTTTGTGGCCTAACAAAGGCATATGCGATTTGATACACCCTAACTTCAAGAAGTCCTAGTACCAACCCAGAATACTTTTGGAACTATTATACCTAAGAAAATAAAGGTGTGCATGGCGCTTTTTAGCCTGAAAACACAGACCATGTCCCAAAAAAGCCTGTAACAATTAAAAGAAACAGCAGTATTCCTTCTTTTTAGGTACATTTTGCTACTTGCATGTTATGAACACGATTATGGTTAACTCAACCATTTTAAAATTATTTTTATAAGAATGTTTGGGAGCTAGTTTTCTTGTATGTACAAGGTAATGTATAGAGTCTGGGAAATACCAGCTGTTCATTTACCCATCGTATGGAGAGTCCACAGCAAGCAGAGGTGACTCCTACATGAGACCCTTTTAAAAAGGACAGGTCAGAATTGGAAGAAAACATGGCTTGACAGCTGCTCATCATTCTCCTATGCCCACTTGAGACAAAATGCAGGACATTGCGTTTTAAAGTAATGTTCTAAATTGGCCTTCTGTGTTGGTAACTTGTTCTGAGCCTTAGAGACAATAATCTCTGGTGATACTGAAGGAAATTAGTGTAGAAACAACAAATGAGCATCAGTTGATCACGTGTGTTGAGTTATCTGTATAGTCATACATCTCTATCTTGGACTTTGGTGAAGTAAATGCAGTTGTCTTTATTTGATGAGCGGACAATGCCAGTTCCCAGGGCAGTGCAGCAGGAGCTGGGGTGAGTGGAGACAGACAGAGCCCTGGGGGGTTTGGAGCAAGGTGCAGCCCAGCAGCTGGAGGCAGCTGGCGGGGGCTGCTGCAGCCGGGGCTGGGGTGAGTGCTGCGCCCTGCATTGTCCGGGGCTTCACTTGCCTGCACTCACCCCAGCCCATGCTGGAGCAGCCCCGGGAGCAGCTGACACAAGAAACTATCTCTATCTCTTACATTATAAAGTGGGTTCACTTTATGCAAATTCAATTTATGTGGCGTTCTCCAGGAACGCATGTAGTGGATAAATCAAGAGAAACCTGTATATAAAAATCTACCTAACTGGTGAAATAGTTGATACAAAAGAATAAGAAATTAACTCTGAGTGAGAAGCCGAACACTTCTTTTCATGTCCCTCTGCCTCTTGGAGAGTGGTAGGGTGCTGGGATTCCTATCATTGTGCTCTTCCTGGAGCTTGCTTATCATGTATGTTATCAGATAACTACTACACAGATTGTCTGAAGATCCTATCTCCTCTCCTTTGACATGGCTTCTGTCAGGTTTCTCACCACTAGCCACGAGAACAACAACGATTCTAACCCAGACTCCTGTTAAAGTCATTCTATTACTGCTTGGAGAATGCTAAGCAGTAAGAGAAGCACTGGATTTGTTTGTTTTAAGCCTCCCATTTGAAAGGGCAGCTGCTTCTCTAAAGGGCTGGTACAGAAGAAAACAAAAATCTTTCTAGTGACCTTGACACATTCCTGTTCTTGGGGTATGAGTTGGGTCCAGCATGGACCAGTGGAACCTTCTTGCAGCTGTGCCCTCTGCAATTTTGAGGAGGAGCTGTAAAAGAAGCATGGCATGATGACTGTTGGTTCTTTCTAGCCATGGCAGCAGGTGCATAGGGGCCTTAGACTCCTTAGACCATTTCTAGTGCTGCTACGTTCTTAGCCTAGGCTTTAGCATTTTTATGTATGTGTGGTAGGAGAGTGGGGAGAAATGGAAGTCGGAAGGAGCTGTTATTTGACCAAAGATCTCAGTGCCATACCATACTACAGGTACTCGGTTCTGCTGTCAGAACCAGGGACAATGAAAGAAGGGTTCAAGAGTTCAGTCTCTTGTGCAACAGCTTCCTGCTTCAGAGGCCAGTGTTAGGGGAAATTTTAGGGATTGAACCTCCTAGAGTCAAACATATGAATCCATGAAGTTGGGGGGAGGGCACAGATCTCTGCTTTGATCCCCAAAACATCAAAAAGCATAGTTAAATCTTGGCACAGATGGAACTAGCTAAAGGCGTCAGTAATATTTAATATGCAAATAATAGATCAGACTAGGTCTCCTTCATCAGTGCTGCATGCCTACCTAACTTTTTGCCATTGTATGTTACTTAAGTTCTAAACCACAGGCTGAGAGCATCTTCTGCTTCAGATATAATATCTTGAGCTGTAGCGTTCCAAAGGAATCAGTGATGCAACTTGTGGTTACCTACATTTGCACATCTTCCAGAAATAAAAACCCTGATAGAAAACTTCCTGTTCAAGGGTTTAGTATTATTTGGCTTCAGAACAGACCAGGCTCTAGACAGATTGAAAGACCTTGTGTCCTTTGCAAGGTTTCTTAAGAATTGCTGACCCCGTAAGAAAATATTTTGACTGCCAGTGTTTACCAGAGAAAACCAAACATAGCCTTTACTTCCTGTTTCTTTCCAAGCTAGGAACACCAGGTACAGCCTTGATCAGCATAGACCCAACCCCACAAATCATGACCTAAAGGAACATTGGCTGCATCATTTTTCTGTGCACTAGCTTCTTGGCTTGGGGTTTAATGAGATGCAGGAATCTCAGGCCAGTTCTGAACTTACTCGCTCTTCCTTTGGAAATGGTCTGAGTTCCTCATATCCCCTACCGTTTCTGGATCAGGAAATAAAAGTGGATCTTTGCAACTAAACTGATTTATTTTCTGTTCACCGATGGAGAAATACCCACAGGTGTTTAATTAATCTTTGTGATTTGTTTCCCAGTTCCACTAGATTTAATGACAATGCCCTACTTAGCAAATCCCATACCTGCTTTTTATTTTATAGATCATAATAACACTTGATACATCCCTTTGGCAATAAAGAAGGTCTCTGCTGTGCAGACTTCTACTGTGGCCCAATTCCTATGATATCACAAAACAAGGGAAAAAAATAGTCATCTGAGAGCATCTGTCAAATATGTAGCTCTAGGCTGATCATTAATGTACTTTTCAGTAAAATTGTTAGTCAAACTTCCACACACAGAAAATATATTGCTCATGTTGCTGGCACATACTTCAATCTGCAGGAAGAAAAACTTGCAGCATGAAGTTTAGAAGCAACTTATCAAATTAGTTTACAAGTCTTCCACTGAATGATGTCATCTTCCAGTTGGGATGGTAGATGACATCTTTTAAGAGAAAAACCAAAGAAAATCATAGTCTTAATCTCCTCTCAATCTACTGCATCTCTTCCCTGCCCCCACCCTCTCTCTAACCCCTCCCTTCCCTTCCAACTCCTCCCCTCTCGCCCCCCCCCCAAAAAAAAACCCCAAAGCCCTTCCATTAATATTTTGTGTTAAGATACGTGATTCTGGCATGCTTTTTGACTTTCAAAAATATGTTTTTATATTAAATTATTTAATCCTGTTATGCTTAAAATGATTATACTGCTTTTAGTGGTGCACTCCCATAGTAATAATCACTTATTTTAGGTATGTGTAACAAAATGCCTAACCCTGCTGCTGATTTTTTGGGGGGGCCTTTGTCTTTTATTTTGTTAAAGACTCTGCCATGTTCAAGTATTTCCTTGCAGAAGTTCAGCACTGGGGACTGTACTTAACTAGTTTTAGAAGGTGTTTTCTTGTTCTAGTTGGAGATTTGGAGAAATTATTTAGGAACAACTGACAGTTTGCTTTTAAACTTCCATTTTAAAGACTGTATAGGAAACTCAAAGGCTTTTTATTAGTTCAGTCTAACCTAGTTGTGTGTTCAATGTGCTAGCACAGTCTAGCACATTGCTAGATCTATTTCAACCAATAATAGCATTTTCATAATATACTGTACTAGACAATGACACTTTGACCCAACAAGTATTGTCAAAAATGTTTGTTAATGGACCCTAAGATGTTTTTGTTGGGTTTTTAAATTTTTTTAGTAACCCTTATGTTGAACATTATGTAATATATTGTGATTGATGACATATAAGAGGAGTTACGTTTTGAATTCACTTCCTTTCTTGCCATCTTTCACTGTTCAACAAACTGAAAGAAGTACTAGGTTATGTGGACTTCAGTATACTTGTTCACTAACCTGATTTGAATTTAATTAGTCTACTTTCCTAAGTTGGAGTTCTCAGACTAGATCAGGTGAATTTTGCAGTCTATGAGCTTGAAACATTTGGTTAGTAGGAACCAGTAAGAAGAAACATTTTCTCAGCATGAAATAAGTGGTATTATTCCCAGGGACTTCATTTGACATGAGTTGGGAATCTCATTTTAGTTCTAAAAGATTCTAAAAATCTCATTTTCATATCAGTATTGATACCAGTTGGCATCATGGGGTACTGACAGATGTGGAGAAAAACCCCCAGTGCTTTACTTTCAGCTTGGCACGTCCTCACACTAAGTGCGTGCAGCACACGTGCAGAAGAGGAATTGCGTCAGTTTGATCTGGCTCCCCAACGTCTGTATAGTTTGTGTGCTTCAGCGAGGCCTTCTGGCACTTTTATCTAGTAGCTGATTCAATTTGGTGAGCCAGGTCAAACTGACACAATTCCTCTTCCAGTAAAATGCTGTGAGGTTTTTTGTTTTTTTTTTTGCCCCCCTCCCATCCTCTCCCTTCTGTTAGCACCCATTATTGACAGGTTCTGCAGAGAGGCAGCAGCTGAAGAGGCTTAGCATCTTAAACTGTTTTCTCAGCCTTAAAAGTAGTTTTCTTTCAATCAGGGTTGAATTGCAGGAGCTAGGAGGCATGCAGAAGTATCTACAGTTGCTAGTGCTGAGTTGCTTTGTGTGGGTGAGGAGGATGGAATGAAGATTTGGTGTTTTTATTCTTACAAGTCTGGATACGTGTCTCTGCCCCTAAATGGAAATATTGGGTACCTTTTGTAGATCAGTTTGCTGCTTTTATTTGTAACCCTTTCTCTCTCTCTCCTCCTCAGTCCCTCCCTTTGTTGTTGCCCTGCATAAATGCATTTTATCCCCCTTTGGACTCTTAGCTTTTACATTCCTCTGCTGTATGTCTCAACAGCTCCAGATCCTGCTTGACTTAGTTTAGCTAATGTTGTGTACCTTGTCCTGTTGCGAATAGTGTGCACGCTGTTTAGAGCTTTTCAAAACAACAAATCAATTCAGGAAAGAGGATGAAATAATATTTGTGTATTTTTTTTTTTCCTGTTTCTTATCAACATTTAAAAAAAATATTTAGCTGCCTCCTTGCCCAATTAAAACTGTAATACAGAAGTATTTCACAGGGGATTTACAATGATTCTTATCTTTTCCTTTACAGAAATATTGTGGCTACACTTAATGCATTTTAACTAAATTTGTTTCATTGTGATTTTGAGCATGATGTATTTGTTAGTAAAGATTTACAGTTTCTCAGTTCATTATGGAAATGAGAAAACAAAGGCTGGTGCATATCAAAACTCACTTCATGCCTTGTTGCCTTTTTCATCTGATACTGTAGTTTCATTCTGAGAACAAGATTCTGATAAATTGTAGTGCCATTTCTGCTGACCTCTAAGAAATAGAGAAGGGAAAGAGAAGTAATTGCTTCCTTGGTTAATTTGATTTCCACTTAAGGGTACAGCTCAGCATAAGATGAAATATGATAAAATGAGGAATAACTAGTTGATCTGCAAACCAGCCAGAGTTTAAAAAGTTTGTCTTACTAGATTTCTTTTATACCCAAAATAGTGTAATGTAACGAATCATAAGCTTTTGCTTGTATAGCTGAGGGGGCAGTTAATCATACTAATTACACATCAAAATTATACTAAAATGGTGCATTGCTTTTTACACCTCATTTTATTCAGATTACAGATCTGTCATTGCCCAACTATCTGATGGCTTCTTCAGTTGGACTGCTTCCTACTCAACTCCTAAATTCCTACTTGGGTACTACCTTACGTACCATGGAGGATGTGATTGCAGAACAAAGTGTTAGTGGCTATTTTATATTTAGTTTACAGGTAAGTGGTTTTTTTTAATGATTTGGTGTATTATTTTCATAATCCTCCATCTTAAAGCCAGTCTTTATAGAAACTTCCTGAAGCTAGGATGAAAACACTTACCTCTGGAAACTTTCTGTACTCTGTCGTCTGCTTGTGGGTAAGCTCTTCTTTACTCTCCAACCAAATAAGATACCTCTAAGAGAAATCCAACAGCATGACTTTGTGTGCGTGTGTATGTGTGTGTATGGGGGGAGGAAGAAGGAGAGGCAAGTATTGTTCTTCCCTCTAAGTTTTTACTGAACCATCATTTTTTTTGTAATACTGTGCAGCACTATGCGATTGGAGATTCTTTCCTATATTATGCCCCTTTTGTGTCTCTGATTTGGGAGGCAAGAAGTGGAGAGAAGAGGCCAAAAGCATTGGACCTTCCACTTAGGATTTATCACAATATGGACATAGACCTAGAAAAGCTGGCTTATCCTTCACCAGCTTCTGCAATCTACAGTGTAATGGATATGTTGGGAGGTGAGAGAGGAGTTTGGTAGGAATGCTGTTGACCTGTAGCTAGCCTCTGCTTGTGTAATGACCCAGTAAGGACATAGTCAGTGCTCATCGGAGCATCCTGGAGGCTGAGAATGTCTGTCTGTGCAGCATTCTCGCTCAGTGGGTGTGGCTACATGAAACCTTTTTACTGTGCTGTAGACTAATCTATTGTGCATAAAGCATCACTGTTTACACGTGCACATCATTTACTGTGCAGTAAGTTAGTCTACTGCGCAGTTAGCTACTACCTGTATATACAGGTAGTAAACTAAGTGCACAGTAGATACTGTGCAGTAGCTTAAAGTGTAGCTGCTGACAGGGAGCAGAATTGCTCCCAGTCAGCCCCAACACCAGGGGGCCACAAGGGATGGGGACCTTGCCCAGTCCTGTCTAGCTCCCTGGGAGCTGGGAACCAAGCAGCGCTGGAAAGGGGCAGCTCTCTGTGCGCCCTGCCCCTTTCCCTGCCTGCCAGCAATGCTCAGCTCCCCATAGGACAGGGAAATACCTGCGCAGTTGGAGGCTGGCTGGGAGCTGCCCCTGAAGTGGGACAGCACCTGGCGAGCCCCTGGATGCATGGGGATTTTCCTGCCCAGCTTGGGGCTGGCCAGAAACTGCCCCGAAGTGGGACAGTTTCCAGCCAGCCCCCAGCTGCATGAGGAAGCCCTGGGCATGGGGCTTGTTCCCATGTTCATGGGCCAGGAGAGCTGTGCAGTGGCAGCTGTTTTCAGGCCTCGTGCACTTAAGGACCCCTCCTGATGTGCACAGGGCCAAGAAACAGGTGCCACTGCAGCTGGCAGAGCTCTTTTGGCCCTATGCGCACTGGGATCAGCCCCTGTGCTTCCTGCCAGCCCCGAGGCTAGCATGGTGGGAGCCTGAAGCTCCCCTTGGCTGATACAGGGGGCCAAAGCAGGGTAGGAGCAGCCCTGTACTGGACTGCTGCCAACAGGGGGACGTGTAATAGATGTGCTCCCAGGGAAGGCTTGCTTCACAATGTTTTACTGTACAGTAAGCCTTTATAGATAGCATTAATAGCATGTAGAGGTGCACCGATACATTGATCCGATATTGGATCGGCACTGATATAAAGAAAACTTTCTGTATTGGAAATTGGTCCGATGTGGCTGATTAATTTGTCCGATAAATGTCCGTGCATGTGTGCAGCTGTAGTGCAGCACGTAGGCAGTGAGGAGCAGAACCAGCAGCGTGGAGAGCTGTGTGTAACTTGTAAGTCTGGTGTGGTAGAAGGGGAAGGGGTGCAGATCAAGGCCCCTGCGGTGAGGGAGGGTTTGGGGGTTGACATTGGGGCTGGGGCTGCTTGGGCCTGGGATGGACACACGGCTTGTTGGGGGGGTGGCTCCTGCCACTGTGTGTGGCTTGTATGGTGCTAGTCTGGTGGCTCCTGCCGCTGCTCCCGCTGTTTGTCTGGAAAGGCATGGGGGAGGGGGGACTGCTGTGTGCCCCCGGATCTGCATGGGGTGGGCTGGGGCTAGGCTCTTCCTGTCCCCAGGCAGGTCTGGGGGCACACGCCCCCCCATGTCCTCCTGGATGAGCGGCAGGAGCAGTGGCGGGAGCTGACGGACGAGCCACGCACAGTGGTGGGAGCTGTTGCCCCCCCAATGAGCCATGTCTCTGTCCTGCACCCACCCTGGCCCTGGCCTCAGTTGGCAGCTGCAGCCTACCCCACAAAGTGCAGATCCACGGGGACACCCTCACCCCTGACGAACTGCTTGCGGCTCTGTCCTGTGTCCCTCCCTGCCTCAGCTGGTCAATGCCTGTCCCAGCTCCATTTCCTCCCTCCACTGCAGGAGCCTTGATCTGCCCTCCCCCGCCTGAGCCTTTCCCTCCCTTTCCAGCACACCAGACTTACCAGCTGGATGCAGCTTTTCAAGCTGAAGAGCTGCATATCGGAAATCGGATCAGTATCAGCCAATATGCCTTCTTAAATATTGACTATCGGTATTGTCCCCAAAATCTCTGTCGGTGCACCCCTAATAGCATGTGTGGACATGCCTAGTAGGGATTACATTACAGTATTCTGAGAGGATAACATGCCCCCAATTTGTATAGTTCTTTGGAATGGTAGTTGCTATAGAAACGCACTACTTGATTGGTGCAGTTGAAACACTGCACTTTTACTGGTAATTCTGAGTTCATGAAAAGTATAAATTACTTCAACAAATGTTTATGTAATTACTTTTTTGACCATAAATCTTGAAGGTGAGCAGTGCTGAATGAGAGTATGGTGAATTGATATTTCCATGCCAGTGACATACAGAGTATGTATTAAAACTTCATATGACAGGATTAGCTGATTCTTTTAGATCGAAAAGCACTTGCAACAGTTTGCTTGCAAATATGAAGTTGCACTATAATAGCTTGTCCTGCTCAATTTTTATCATAATACTGATATAAAAAGACAAGCTACACATGTGTTTAAACAAAGCATAATGTTTTGTGTGTGTTGCATATCAAGTTTATAATGTATGAGGTTTGCTGATGGAACTTGTTTGTGAATGTTCACAGTATTGTGTTTTGAATATAGGTTAAATCTGGAAAAAATGGGAGAGCAAAAAGGTTATTTGAATAGTTTTCATTTTACTAATAACACTCCATTAGTGGACTAGGGCTGTGTGGGTTTTTCTTTTCTTTTTCATTAAAATTGCTAAGGGCTAAATCAGCTAGCTTCTTCATGTATATGAAGGCAGCTTCCATAGTGCAGCTGGGATGGTTCATCTGCACAGTGGGGAGGCTGCAAGTAGGAAGGGGTACAGAAGGAGCCATGTGCCCCAGGGGAACAGCATGAAGGAGGTGACCAGGGAGAAGCGGGGGATGTGTTAACTGGAGGAGAACAGTCTGTTTGTTTTTCAACACTCTCTATTTTCCCAAGCATGCGCTCAGTACTTTGCCTGGCTGTTTGGGACCTAATGAGTAATCCAGAATCTTTTAAACGCTAACACGTTAAAAAACAGCACCCCAAAACTCCCATGCCTTTCTGTAAACATTTCTGAAATAATAAATATGATTTGCTTTTACCTGTGACTTTGGTGAATAGACTAGCTTACAGATGGAAGTGTTTGTGGGAACAGCCAAATTGCAATTAATTTTAGAATATGCTATCCATAAATATTTTATCATATAAAATGTGACTATTGAAAAGCTTTTCCAGGTAAGAAATAGAGTGCATCTGATCAAAACCAACCAATATAACTTGAATTTTCAGCATTGCTTATGAGAAGTTTGGGAGTATTCAGACTGCACTAAACATCTATAGACATAATTTGGTTAAAAAACTTGAATAATACATTTGGGAAAATCCTATCCTGACTTTATATATAGTGGCTAAATTTTTCCATTTTATTTTTTATCTTCTCAAACTATGTTATGAAATGATAATTTTAACCGATTGTTTTACCAGAAGATAATCTGGCCGGGAAGGATCAAAAATAAATATATCAGTGATTGTTAAGTCGCACACTGAGATGTTTGGGGCATTGGTCCTGCAACTTGTTGCGTGCTCAAGGATCCCTGCTCACATGCCCACCTACTACAGATTGCAGGATCAGTAACTTGTCAAGATAAATGGTGTTTTGGGATTTGCAGAGGTGGGCAAAATGCGGGCCAGATGCGGCCCGCCAGGCCATTCTATCCAGGCTGCAGGATCCCTGAAAAATTGAGAAAATTAATATTTATCTGCCCCTGGCTGCCTGTCATGCAGCCCTCAATGGCTTGCCAAAACTCAGTAAGCGTCCCTCCATCCGAAATAATCTTAAAGCATAATAGAATTATACCTGGGTAGTTTATTGGGCAATGTGCTGGAATCAGTAAAGAATGTAGGTGCCTACAGGTTGGGTGCTGCAATGCTGAACTCTTAGCTACTTGACACCCAGAGTCGAATCTGAGACCGTGCTTAGGTGCTATTTACAGGTGTTTATGAAAGGTTGGCAGGGCTTATCAGGGCTGCTTAGCACTACAAAGCAGTGGTGGGGACAGTTGCAGTTGGACCCATGTCCTGGTGAGCAAAGTGGGAGGGGGAGGGTGGAGCTCTGATTTTTAAATGATAAAAAAAATCCAAAATCAAACAAATCTATAGGTATTTATAACTTACTTTATTATAGTGATTGAGGCACTGGCAGGCTTCCAAATTGCTTTAAAACTGTAAATAAAGTGTTCAAATAAGATAGATGGATATATGTGTTTCATTTTAATAATGGAAAAATGCAGATTTGGGGGGTTTTTGATCAGAATTTGTGATTTTTAAACAGAGGAAACCAGGATCTGTGATGATCACAGAATGAAAGTGACTATCCAGCTATAAAAAAGCCAACCAACTATAAAGTTAGCGCTTAAAAATGTGTAAGAACTCTAGAGCTGTTTTCTGTCTAGCTTTAAGCAGGGGCCTAACTCATGTTCTGGTGGTAGACATGTATATCCATCCTTTGAAAGAACTGAGAATAGTTCACTCTTAGAAAACATTTCTGGAGGAGAATGAAGTGGTGCTCACCTTTGTAAGCACCAAAGGGGGGCGGGGGGCTTTAATTAGAGCTGCTCTGATTTAAAGCGCCTGGAGTGTCTCCTGTATCAGCTGAAAAATGATGGCAGGGGTGCTTTAATTAAAGCTCGTTGAACAAGCTTTAGTTAAAGTACCCCTACTGCCATTTTGCAGCATGGGGATACTGATACATGAAACACTGGAGTCTGCTAGAACATGGTAATTACCACACTCCAGCAGACTCAATTAATTGAGCCTGCTCTGATGTGCTGTAGTTACAGTGCATCAGAGCAACCTTGCTGCTGGTGTACAGGCACCCCAAATGTAGAGGCAGTCTTTTCTTTCAGCAGCAGCTAGGGTACTGGGCAGAAAGAAATGTAAGAAGCACAGGGCCAAGAAGAATGTGTGCAACAGGGACCTTGACTTTTGCCTAGCAGGTAAGGCATTTGTGTGGAAGATGGAAACCCTGAGTTCTCGTCCCTATTCCCAAGACTGTTTCTGCTTTTATTCAGTGATTGTTTGATGTAAAATTAATAGGCAGCCTTGGGAGCAGTGCTTGAAAGAGCCTTGAGAGTGACTGACCGCTGAAATGCAAAAAATTTGTGCTGTGTTCTTTCTAATTTGAGTTTATTTGGCTTCAGCTTCCAGGCTGGCAAGGGATATAGAAGAGGAATAAAAAAAGGGTGCTACAATTCTACCTTTCTCTGTTCAGTTAAGGAGACTTGTAGTTCCTGGTATCTTGTTATGAAGTTACGTTTGTACTATCATTAAGTCACCTTTTAAATCTTCCTTTTGGATAAGGAGCTCAGTCTGTGTAACTTGAGTCTCTTGCTTTTTCCAGTCATGATTAATTATTATGGCAATAATAGGCAGTGTTTTTCTCTGAGTTAAGATTAAACCACACCCTGCTTTACTGCTACAAGGCACTGCAAAGCTAGAAGAGATGTCCTTCAGGTGAGACTTAAGTGAAAATGTTATCATTTGATAGAGTATATTCTGTGTATTGTATGTCCTTTCCAAATTCCAGCATTAGTAAGTATATTTTGTCTGTGTGGAAATTGTCTTCTAGCTCTGTTGGGAAAGTTCTTGATATTATGGGCGCAGACAGAAGTAACAATTTTCTCTCAATGTGACCACAGAAAGCATTCTATACCTGTGACTAAACACAAATGCATGGTTGCAGACCACTTCAAAAATGACCAATCAGGTGAAAATCTGAATCCTCATTGCATAAGGACGTTTCAGAACAGAGCATCTTCTGTAACCTGTGTCTGCGCTGCCTGCTAGTGTCAAGCTGTTTTCAGAATGGAAGGGGAGAAAGGGAGTGAAGGGAGTTTGGCTTGGGTTTTTTCCGGCCCTGCTGGAGGGTGGGGTGGGGGTATTGGAGTCCCCCGAGGTGGCTCAAATTCACCCACCCCAGCCTCCAGCGCTGGCTGAGGAACCTCTATAACAAGCTCTGTTTGCTTCCTTTTCTCTCCCCCCGTCCCATTTTGAAAACAGCACGGCCTCGCAGAGAGGAGGGGGGGCTAGTTTCCTCTTCTCCCTCCCCAACCCCCCCCCCACCCAACAGTGAACTTCTGTTTGTTCCAGGGGATCCTTGTAACTCAGAGCACTTCCTGCAAAGCGTCCTCGGTTACAGTGGGCAGTGGACAGCTGCGCTTCTCTCTGCACCCTACATCAATTCATCAGACACTGTTCTAGGATTCAGTGTTTGCCACATGCTTACCTAGCATTGGTTCTGTTTCAGTGGGCGGTTTTTCCTCTGTTATGAATGCCATAGCAGGAAATCCTTAACTTATACCAAATTTGACCACAAATTTAGGCTGTATTCAATTTTTTTAAATAGAGGGGACCAATAGGAAATTTCTTTGCTTTTTTCCCATTTTAAATCTTGGTTGAAACAGTTTCCACACCTGTTAACATTCTGTGTATCCCCAGGACCAAAATATTGCCATGTATGCTACTTCTGTGCGCACTTCTGTTATCCTAAATAATAAAAGTGAAAAAGCAAACTGTAAAAAAACAAAACAAAACAGTTCAATTTTAATAATGGTGGTCCTGCTGTCTATCTGTAGGGGTGTGCTGCATTTTAAACAGATTGGTTTTAAGTAATTAATTCTTCCAGAGTGCTTCTTTTAGGAGGCAAAACAACCCTTATTTCAAGCTGTATTTTTGAGTTCTTTACTGCCTCCTCAGTTTTTTCTATTTTAAGTGTAGATTTTACTTATGAACAAATTCTTTTAAACAGGAAAAAAATGGAATATTTTTCCATATTTTGCACTGAAGTGTTCTAATGTCGTTTGTTGTTAACTTAAAGAAACAGCTTGGCTGTTGTTTTATGGATGGCTGTAGTTTTTTTTTATGGCTAGAACCATAGCTGCTGCAGTAGTGGGTTCCTTATGAGATCACACATAATAAATAAACATTTTTTAAGAAGCAAAATTCATTCAGCTTTAATTGTATTTATGTAATTTTTGGATTATGGGAGTGTAAGACGTCTCTCAAACCATTCCAAATAACTTTGTTAAATTGAGAACATATTGCTGTTTAAAAATAACAGAATATGAAAATGAACATAAAAAAAACCCACCCTTCCAAAATGTGTTGAAGTCCAGGAGCTGACAGAACAATTTTTTAAGTCAACTCTAACTTAATTCAGAACTCAGAACTCCATCTACCAGCATGAGATACCAATCTTATTTGCTTTCTGAGTAACCGTAGGCCTTGTGAACATTCAGACAGCTGGACTGCTATAAAAGCATTGCGCTCCCTATGAATTATTGATATAAATACATTTTATTTATAAATATAAATAAATAATATAGATAAACTTATCTGGAGTCCTGGGCCATATCTGGATTGGGGTGCTCCTTATGACCCAGATCCAGCAAGGAACATGGTATGGGTGGTGTGGCCATGGCGGTAGCAAGAGGCCTGGGAGTGAGGATGTAGGAGCGCAGTGCCAGTCCGGGGCATTGGCAGCAAACTTAGCTCACTGCTGACAACTGTGGCCATCAGAGTCAAAGAGTCCCAAATTCTGCAGCAGGCCCTGACCCCAGAACTTCTGGTAACCCAGCAGTAACTTGGCAGCCTGGATAGAGAAGCTCCGCAGGCCAGATGTGGCCCATGGGCTGTGTTTGATATCCTTGATGTAAATGATACACTCTTTAAGATCCTCACAGTCACTTTGAAATCCTTTGGTCTTGCTTTCCAAAGGATGAAGATCATCTTGGGACTGCAGATGGCAGTACCACATCTGAAGTTGTATAAGTTCTTCATAGTGTTAGTGCCTTTGCTCTTACCCATAGACTTCCCAAACATCCTGTTCTCTTGAGGGAGTTTCGGCAGCATGGGCAGTTCTTAGTGGCCTGACATTTGTGGAGATTTTTCTGCAATGGATGGACAAGGAAGACAAATGCTTGTCTTCTTTTGCCCCTATCTTCAGTCAAGCATCTTTCTCTAATAGTTTGTGCATCAAACTTCCTCAGCAGAATGTTACTGACTTTTAAACATTTTTATTCCTATTGGAGAGTTGTATGCTTCATACCTTTTTCCAACCATTTCATTCCGTGGGAAATTTTGTTTTGTTTCTTTGCCAAAGATTATATTGGATAGAAGAAAGTGTCTAGAGCAGTGGTCCTCAGCCCACATGTGGCTGGCCCAGTCAGCACACTACTGCAGCCCCTGAGATATGGATACACAGGAAGTAAGTAGTGTGGGTGCAGCCCACATGACACATTGAAAGCTGCAAGTGTGGCCCACTATGGCAAATGCATTGAGAACCACTGGTGTTAGACTTACAGTATTGCTAATCCTTAGTTCCACCTGGTTATTCGATTGCTTGCAGCTTAGTAGTAAATTTGGTAGTAAATGCCTTAACCTCCAAACATTGATCCAATGATAACTATGTTTACTGAATAAGAGATGAAATAATACTTTCCCTAAAGTAGTTTATAATCTTTCTTATTTAATATACTGTTCAACTGAAATTTTTTTTGTCTTTGTTCACAGATTGTTATAAGCATAGGCCTCATGTTTTATGTTGTTCACCGAGCTCAAGTGGAATTGAATGCAGCAATTGTAGCCTGTGAGATGGAGATGAAGACCTCTCTTGTTAAAGGCAGTCAACCAAACATCAGTGGTTCCACAACGTTCTGCAACAAGAGGACAGTAGCATTTTCTGGGAATGGGGTCAATATTGTGTGATTTAAAGTATTAATAAAGTAAGGTTTTGTGAACCTAAGCTATTGCCTAGAAATGTCTATGGACAAAAAGTAGATTAAAAACATTTCTAAATGGTTACAGATTGTACTGTGGCACAGCTCAACTGACCAGTTCTTAAATTGCACAAGGGGGTGATTCCTAGCAAGGAACAAGAGATTAAGTAACTTTAAATGCAAATTTGGCTGCACCTTTTGTCATGGCCTGTAGGCTGCACTTTAGGTTTTGTTTTGTGTTTTGCTCCTATAAACTGAGACAAATAATCAGAGGTAAATATTTTTTCTGTTTAGCACTATTTATAAGGCTGAATAATTATATACAGTAGAACTTTATTACTGATAAGGATGAATGAGGAAGAAGTATGCAGTTCAGTATACAATACTCTTGAATGTGCTTTGCTTTGGAAATATTTCCAGAAATGATATAGTGTATTATTTTGCTAATTATGGGACCATTTGGCTTCCCTTCCATTTTTTTAGTTTAAAAAAGAGGACCCTATATAAATTTTTGGTTGAATGTATTTTTGTAAATCATTGAAATGTTGCAGAGCCATTCGTACATATTCACACAAGCTTAAATCCTACATTGTGGGACTGAAGTGCTCTTAAATAACATGTTAAAGTTACACGTATAATATGCAAAGTAAAAGGGAAACTATAGAAGATGTAATAGATTGTGGTGAATAGCACTACTTGAGGGAGAATTCATGTATTAACTGTTGTATTGGCTTACCAACCCTTACAGATGTGCAACAAAAAGGGCTGTTCCATGGCAATCCTATTTATGAATATTTTTAAAGATTTATTTTAGGAATGGATTATGTGTTCACATTCCACGATTCACATAATAAGGCACTCAACTGAAAGTCAAATCTCTCACTTAAACAAGTGTTGGGAAATGAGCAGTATGGGTCTTACACTAAGGTGGCCTTTATTTTTATTTTTTTTATAGCTGTGAAGATCCTTTCTTTTTTTCCTTTTTAAACAGCTTTAAAAATTAACCTAAATCCAGTTGATATGTTTTTTGGTTTTCCTTCAAGTTTCACATTTTAAGGTTTAAACTAGTGTGTATTTAACTGCCAGGAAAAATGAAATTTGAAGAAAAAACTCAAATTAATGGAAGAGGACAACACTGTTTGTGGGACTTAGGGGAACTCTAAAAACTGTACTCGAATTATTGGACAGTAGTCCTTTTATGAGTGCTGTGGATTGTTCCTCAGTGTGTTAGATGGACTGGATAACCTGATAATGCTTGTGTGTGTAGGTACATTGCTTTTTTGCTGTATGCATATTTGTATGTGTGAGTTTCATACTGTAGATATGCATATAAACACTCCTCAACTGTCTCAATCAGCTACATGGTAACTGACACAAAAATAGTTTTAGTTCATTTCAAAAATATATTTGTAATTATTTTGTTCTGGACTGCAAAAAACGTTTATGATCTTTTAAAGATTTTTGTGTTAGAATCTAACGGGTTACGAGAGTGACTCCTTTTTGTAAGGCTGTTCTTAGGATCCATGCTTTTTTGCCTGTGCTAGCTGTAGAAATCAAGAACCTTCGAAGTAGTCAGGAAGCAAAGATTTGATAGCTTTTTAACAATCTTATAGTGAGGATGTATCATATTTATATGACTTGAAACCCTTCTCCATTTGCCAGTAATTGCAAGTCAAATTACTATCTTTAAATATGTAAGCATCCTTTGTTAGACCCCTCTTCTTGGGTCTTGTGACCTCAGGAGCGGAACTAGCAAAATGAAATAGTGAAGTTCAGAATGTCTTTTAAAGAGACAATCGGCATGTACGTGGAGGTGTGGGTTTGCACATCTCAGCCTCCAACAATTGCGTTCCTTTTTGGTACGAAAACGGAGAGAACTGGGTTACTTTTTGGTGGTGTTTGTCATCAGATGATGGTTGATCCCTTTACTAACTAAACTTTTTTTTCAGTGAATAATCCCAGTTAAAGAACTGATGTGAACTTTGCTCTTTTTTGGCTGAACCAACAAAGATGTATTTGGGGAGGGGTGGGGGGTGGGGATGTCTTTGTTTGTTTAACTAACTAAAACTAGTATTGATTGTTCAGACACATTTCCCAAATATGTATTTTGAAGTGCTTTTTATTTCCATAACATTTTGTAACCAGAGTAACTTCACTATGTGAACACTTTTTGTAGTATGGAATTAGTTCTTACAATTTTTTGCATTTTGGTTGATACTTGTAATACTTGTGTACAGGTTAATGGGGAAATATGCATTAAGAAGAACTTTTTCTGTATCATGCCAATCATAATTTTATACAATAAATTCACTCAATTTCTTTAAAGAAAATATATGTAGTAAACTTTCCAAGTGGCCACAAAGGATAGTTGGATGATGGTTGCAAAGGAAAACAACATTTGACTGCTTTGATGCATTAAGAAAGTTACTTTTATGTGCTAGAAATTCAGAGAATGGAAAACCTAGCATATTTATGACCTGAGTGAAATTGCTGGAAGTTGAGTAGCTCACAGGAAGGGAATGCTAGTTTTAAAAAATGAATTAAATAGGGGTGCACTGATAGAGACTTTTGGGGCCAATACCAATAGCCGATTTTTAAGGAGGCATGTTGACTGATACCGATTCGATTTCTGATTGCAGCATTCCAAGCTGCCAGGCTGCTTACAGCTGGTAAGTCCAGTGTGGAGGGGAAAGGGAAGAGGGGTGGGGGGGCGCAGATCAAGGCCCCCGCAGTGAGGGAGGAATGGAGCTGGGGCTGGAGCAGGGGCTGGGGCAAGCACTGCCCAGCTGGGGTGTGGTGGGCTCAGGATGGAGCTGTGGTTCGTCCAGGGGACTTGGGGAGGGCTGTATGTCAATCGTGCAGGAGCCACTGGTTCGGTGGCTTGTCCGGCACTTGCCTGCTCATCTGGCGGCACACTGCTGCTCCTGCCACTCGTCTGGGAGGGCATGGGGCGGGGGGTGACCCTGATCGGCACAGGGATGGGGCTGCACTAACCTCTTCCTCGTGGGGTTGGGCTCGGGCTGGGTGGCAGTAGGACAGGGGAGATGAAGGGGCTACAGTGAATTTTGGGGTGGCTGCAGCCTCCCCTCCCCCCTGTCCCATCACTGCCACTGCCTGCCCCCAGCCCCGTCCCACCAGGAAGAGCTTGGTGCAGCCCTGGCCCTGCGCATATCCAGGGGCACACACCTGGCCCCTGCCCTCCATATGGCCTCCTGGATGAGTGCTGGGAGTGGCAGCAGGAGACGCCAGATGTGTGTGAGAGCTCCAGTCAAGCCGCTGGACCAGCAACTCCCACAAGACCCAAGAAGAGTGGCGCACAGCGGTGAGAGCTGCCCCACCTCCCTGTGCCCCCAAGATGAGCCGTGGCTCCATCCCATGCCCATTCTGTCCTAGCTGGGGAACACTTGCCTCAGCCCGAGCTCCACTCTTTCCTCAATGTGGCGGCCTTGATCTGCCCCCCCTTCCCATAGCCTTTCTTTTCCCTCCTCCCCTTTTGCCTTCTACCACACCAGACTTAGCAGCTGCACACAGCTCTTCAAGCTGCCCGGCTGTGCTCCTCGCCACCTACGTGCTGCACTGCGGCTACATGCATGGCCGGACCATTTATCAGCCAAATTATCAGATGTAATAGAGCTAGCTCCCAAGCCAGAAACAAGAGCTTGGGTTCAGGAGGCAGGGTAGCATATGAAGAGATTCCCTGGTATCTTGGCCTGGTCCTGTCTTGCATCATAAACCTACCTTGAATGTCTTGGAAATTAACCAAAAGGGGAGCTTGTGAACAGTTGAAGTATGAGAGCTCATGAACACAGGAAAAATCTGCCTATGCATCCAGAACAGATTTGATATTCCTGTTATTCCTAAATTAAAAAAAAAAAGAAGAAAATAAAAGCCAGCTTGAGGAATTCTTTTTAGGTTGCCTTCAAGCATCAAAAAAAAAAGAGCAAATAGAATATATATTCTATTAAAAATGTCTTTGCAGATCACAAACTCATTTGAGCTGCAGTGTTGGGGTAAAATTTGGGAGGTATTTGAAACAAATATGCATAAATTACAGATAACAGAAAAGGAACTGGGAGTTTGTAATTTTACAAAAAGAATCTGCTAAGTTTGGAACAAGAACACCAGTAAGTGAAACTGTGCTGCAGAATGGCAGCTTTGCACTATTTCTTAGCAGTGGCTGCTTTATTTACAAGCTTTAGTATGATAGTATTTTATGTGGTTTTCATATCACTACAGCCTATATTTAAGGTACAGTGGTGGAAAACTTTGCTTGTGTGCATGTTTATTGCATACAGCTCATGTCAAACATTTTAAGTCTTTTCTTTGTTTCTTGTAAAAGAATATAAGTAGTGATCTTTTCTGTTCAGCACACATATGCAGATAACCTGAAACTGTTGTAAGCACAGGAAGCCACTCTGTGCAATACAAATAGGTGGTCAATGAAATTTACTCTTGGCATGAATGGTGGTGTCAGGAGATGGAGGCTTTAGTGGTGAACTGCTTATATATAAGGTAAAGTGAATCTAAGGAGAGATTTCCTGGGAAGGATTTAACAAGCCTGCAATGAAGAGTTAAAACGAGCCTCTGAAGCATGAAGAGGTGTAGTGAACAGATGTAGTCTCAAAGGATTAATTGAAGTTTTAATGTTCCCAAAACTGAAACTAAGTTTGGTTTGCTTCTAGCTTATTTGTCTGGGTAGCCAGGGCTTCTGAGGTCCACAACTCCAGACTGCTCCAGAGCTTGGGTACCTTTCTCCCTTGTGGAGAATTTTGAAACATTGAGTTTCAAAATACCAAAATCTTCCACCAAATAGAATCATTTTTCTCTTTGGCTCTGCTTATTGTGGCTTATGTTTAAGGCCCCTGACACACATTACACTTAAGACATGATTAACCAGTTAATCATATCTTAAGTAGTGACCTGGCCACACATTTGTTCTATTAATGGTGTGATAAAAACCAGGAATAAGGGACAAAGTTATTACACGTATTTTTATTATAACTTTGTCACTGGTTCCTATCATGCCTTTAATTGAACATGTGGCACAGCCTCTAGCACGTTCCCTCACTCTTAGACAATTTAGATTCTCATGTACTCCTGAGCCTGGGAACACTGATCAGCTGATACAGGCTCCTGGCTTTGAGTCCCAATTAGCTGATGAAACTCCTATCTGTCAGGTTGCACTATGTATTTTGGCAGCTTGGAGTCCTCTCAGTCCCAGCCACAGGAGTGGAGATTCCTGGTGATCATGATCCTGGGCTTGCCCTTGCACCAGTAATATGGCATGATGGGATCTGATGCTCAATCCTATAATGACGCTTCCTGCCATGCATGTGTGGCATAGCAAGAAGGGTCATGCATCAGATCCCATTGCACATTCTTTTTAATGTCTGTCAGTGGCCAAAGTGAAACACACATGCATATTTTTTCACCATAGCTGTCAAAGTGTGCAGTTACCATTAAGTATGGCTGTTGCAGAACAAGGTATTTGTAAAAGAAAAGAGCTCAGTGATGATGGGCTGAGAGAAACTGGATATCGAATTGTCACCTGCCCCTTGTGATCCTGTATACTAGTGTCACGTTTTATCTTGACAAGCATTAGGAGCAGGGAGACTTCCCTAATGAATGTTTTATTATAACCACAGTCTGCAAGGGAGTAACAGAAGCTTGTTCAGTGGTTAGAAGCAGCATCCAGATGCTTAATTATTTTTTTGACACACAAAACATCCAATGCTGAAATATAAACAAGCTGAGGATATAGTTGATTTTTTTGCCCCTTGTCCCTGTAAGGCTGATACAGAGGCAAGGAGGAAGGAAGTCTATAGCATGGAGATCCGCTGAATTTAAATTTTGGAGAGCTGCTGCTTGCACGCTTAATTTTAAGAACTCTGTCACTGTCCAAATCTTGGATTGGAAGTGCTAGACAAGTGGGACAGACAGCTCTGGAAGAGTAACAGAGCATTTCTTGCTTGCTGTTACCTTTTATTTAAGATGCATACAAAAGATGGTTTCCTTGCCTGAATCCCTGAGGCCTCCTCATTCTAGCAATCCATTTTGCATAGTTCAGGTGGTGGTTAGCTGTGGAGCCAGCTGTGCTGTGGAGCCAGCTACAGAGTATTTTTCCTTGCAGAGAAGGGATTGCTGAGTAGATGTCAGGAACTTGTTCAGCATATTTTATTTACTTACTTTAAATAACCTTCTTGCTCTCAGTAGCCTTTTGTTGTTCTTACCCTGCCAGGTGGTTAAGTCTTGTGCTGGCTTTTTGAACATTTAATTGAGGTATTAATTCTCTCTTAATACTGTTTATTCACAGAACTCTAGGAACCTTTTCTATGCATTGTAGCTTGGAGTATGGACGAAGTTCTATAAATACTCAGTGTATTAAGTCACACTATTACAGTAGCTTGAAAAGAACAAGTTATTACATCTTGTATGGTGAATTCCATCAAGCGATAAGAGAGTTCATGTTCCAGATCTAAGGCGCGTCTTTTTCAAATTTCAGAACAATTAAGAACAATTTTCTCTCTAGATTCATACATGTAGTTCCACTTGTTGAGACTGACTCAGAGAAAAATTCTCTTGTCATTGGCCCAGCCTGTGTTAAACTTATTGGGGTTACATGGCTGTGTCTGAAATCCCAAATGAAGCCCTGTTATTTGGTGGGAAGAGGGAGGGAGTGAGAGTGATATGTTTCTATTGAGCTGGATTTGACATGAATACAATCATTTCTGTTTTTTTGGTAAAATAGATTGGACTATACCAGTCACTGAATGCCTCATTGCTTCCATTTTTAATTATACTAAAAGGAATGCACTGCTAGCACATAAGAGGGTTTGTAAAACTTTTAGTCAGAATATAATTTGCACTCAGAAGCAAGACTGTTACTGGATGAATGGCACTGAGCAGCTTTCTTTTCATAGCTGACTTCTTTCAACTAGGGGTGCACTGATAGAGATTTTGGGGGCTGATACTAATAGCCGATTGTTAAGGAGGCATCTTTTCTGATACCAATCTGATTTCCAATACAGCATGGAGAACTGCAGCTGGTAAGTCTGTTGTGGTGCAGGGGGAGAGTGTGGAGGGGGGGTGCAGATCAACACCCCCTGCGGTGAGGGAGAAGCAGGGCTGGGGAGAGCTGCAGCTCGTCCAGGGGGCGTGGGAAGGGGGGGTGGTTCCCACCAGTGCATGTGCCCTGGGTGAGCATGGAGGGGGGGGGAGCTCTGCCCTTGGATCTGCGCAGAGTGGGATAGGGCAGGCTGCAGCTGCGGGCTAGGGCCAGGGTGAACTGGGCTCTTCCCAGTGGGAGCTGGGCTGGGCTGCACTAGGGTGGGCGGCAGCAGCACTGGGCGGGAGGTTGCGGTGGGGGGAGTGGCAGGGGGGCTGCAGTCATCCCAAAATTTGCTGTAGCCCCCTTCCCAGCGCTGCTGCTGCCCGCTTTGAGTGCAGCCCCAACCCAGCCCCCCCACACTGGGAAGAGCCTGGCACAGCCCTGGCCCCAGCCTGCAGCAGCAGCCTACCCTGCCTAGCCCTGCGCAGATTTGGGGGCACATGCTCTGTCCCCGTGCTCTCCCAGGGTGCGCACACAAACAGGAGCTGCCCCTACCACCCCATGCCTCCTGGATGTGCTGCAGCTCCGCCCTGCCCCAGCTGGGCAGCACCTGCTCCAGCCCTACTCCCTCCCTCACTGCAGGGGCCTTGATCTGCCC
Organism: Alligator mississippiensis; assembly: GCF_030867095.1. Lineage (NCBI taxonomy): Eukaryota > Metazoa > Chordata > Crocodylia > Alligatoridae > Alligator > Alligator mississippiensis. The sequence goes on from NC_081826.1 coordinate 46,460,467, forward strand.
CCCACATCCCTTCCCTCCACCCTCCCCTTCCACCACAAGAGACTTACTTACCAGCCTACGTGTTGCGCTGTGGCTGCTCACATGGACATACATTTATCGGCCAAATTATTGGCCACATCAGGCCAATTTCCAATACAGTCAATTTTCTTTATATCGATGCTGATCCAATATTGAATCAATCTATTGGTGCACCTCTACTTTCAACTAGGCTTAGAGAAGGGGAGTGGAGTTATCCTGACATTTTGTGTTGAGGAACAGCTTTGAAGACATGAGTTCTATAAGTGATTTTATTAAAATCTATTTTAAAGCTAGAAACTAGAACGTAAAGGGGGTAGAAGGGAAGGTGCAATTATTACAAGAGTATGATTGAAGCTTGTGAGGAGGCGAAATCCTGGCAGCTATAATTAGACAGTGTTACTCTTCACTTTACAATGATTTATTCCTTAGAGAATGAATTAACGTTATTTGGGAAAGATCCAGGAATGAATTAGTGATTTATCAAGAGAAACTCTAGCATCTCACCTGAAAGGGGAAGAATGCAAACTGATGAAGACTGCAGAATCCTGTACACGTGAAAAGAAGGAATGAAGAGAAGTGTGTTAACTAGGGCAGCTGGCCTCTATGATTAAAACTAAGGAAAGAGATGGTTACTCAAACACAGGCCAGAAGTTCCGGTGATATGATTTATGCTCCCAGTTGTGCCACAGATGAGTAAAAAATCTGTAGTGAATCTTGTTCTCCCATCTCCTTCAGGCTGTTGGAAAGCTGAATTAATGGTATTTGTAGAATGCTTTGTATCTCTTTGAGAAAAGACTCTATACAAATGCAAAGCTATATTTTAAAGATCACATAAAGACTTAGCTGATAGAGTGAGATATACATCTAATAAATGAATAAATAAGAGATAATATTCATGCATTAATACAATCCCTTAAGATTTATGAAACACGGTTCCCCAGATTTATCCGGTGCTTTGCAATTGTAATGAAGCAAACATGCTTGCTTCAAGTATTTATGCTGTAAAACAGAGGACTTTTTTGTGGAAAATGCAGACAAGTTCTTCTTGTATGATGAGCAAGACATTCTCAAATGCTGACCTGGCTTGTGAATTAGAACTAAGGAATAGGGAGAAAAGTGAAGAAAAATCCCTAAGGGGCACTGCAAGATAATATTACTTGCCCCCTCATGCTGATACAGATGGTTCATGTGTGCCATACTAAGTCTTTCCTTTGGCACAAGCCACAAGATCTTGAGCTGTTGGTTGCAGAGCCTGTCATTGTTACCGCTATAAAATAAGTGGTTTTTAAAGTTTTGTTTAACAGCTAATTGCACACCATTAGATTTATTAATTTACCCTTTTTTCCAAATAGAATCAATTTTTCTAACCTGTCATTGATGGCAGAACTTTCTCACCATCTGATAGATCAAAGATAAGAAATTGAAACTATTTGTCCTTTTATGACTATTTTCAGATACTTGCATAGATCATTTTTAATAGCATGGAATTGCAGTGGCCTTCAGGAGCCCCAACAATTATCTGTTTCAACTGCCCCTTTATACAGCTAGATGATTAATAGTAGAAAGGCAGCTGTTAAATCTCTTTTTAATATACAGTTCCACTGGTATAAATCTCAGATTTTCAAAGGGATCTGAGAGCTAGATACCCAAATCCCATTTGATATTAGCACCCCAGCTGGATTTTTAAAGGTATTTGGGTGCTGAAAGATGCAGATAGGTTTCAGGTGACATTTTCAAGAGCACAGAGCAGGGATAGGCAATTATTTGGTCTGGAGGGCCACTTAAAGAGTTCTGGTGGGCTGTTGAGGCTGGGGGAGGAAGGGGGTGCTCACCTGACCTCGACTGGTTTTTCTTTTTATATATATTTTGTGTTTCAGGTTAAATCAGCCAAATCTGTTCCAAATCATATCTATTGAATGGAATTCAGTCATTCCATAAACCTGTTTATACTGCCCTGGAGGTGGGGAGGAGATGCCAATTGATCATATCTGGCCCTGGATCCATCCGCCCCCCCCAATGGGGACACTGGACAGAGCAGGTGAGCAGGGTCTTCATGGAGACTGCTCTGGGACCCACTTGGCTGGGAGACGGGGCCACAGATGGGGAGCAGTGTCCAGGATCAGGATTGTGGGGCAGTCACAGCATGGAGCTGGTGCTTGGGGCAAAGCTGTGACCCGCTCCCCACATGTCCTCGCTATGGGCACTGGCAGCTGGAAGTGTGGGAGTAGAGTGAACTGCTTCCACGGTGCCTGCCAGGAAGCTGAGTGCAATTGTTAGCCTATCTGGTCCCGCAAACTACAGTTCTCAGCATGTCCAAGAGCCACGCATGGGGATAGGGTGGGTTGCACTCCGAGATAGGCAGCCCCTCTGTGTGGGGGTGGCAGGACTGGCTGCACACTCCATGACCTGGGCTGCTCCCCATACCTGGGCTGGGCAGAGCAGAGGGACCCACTGTGGGCTGGACAGAATCACCTGGGAGGCCAGATCTTGCCTACTGCTGGCATAGAGAGTCTCTTAAACAGCTACCTGAAGCTTCAGGCAGCTTGGATACCTTTTAGAAAAACCTGCCCCTAACTTCTTTGGAAATTTCTATAGCACATATGTAACCATTTCTGTTATCAGTGAGATCACAGATATCTGTCACTGTGAAAGGAAATAATCTCAATTTTTCTATCAAAGAACGTGAAGCATAGAACCCAGTCTGTACTGTATCTAATGGTCCAATCCTAGTTCTGTTGATACTTGTGCTCAGATCAATAGATTGCATTTCTCTGTGCCAGTAAAAGCATGATGACTAATTGAAGATATCGGTGGTGCATTTTATAGTGTCAGAATTACATAGCAATAAACAGGAATCAAATTCTATTGTGGTCATCAGAGATGAAAGACAAATTGCACAAGGGCTCTATGTTCTAAACATTAGTATTAAACTGCTGGATCCTGGAGCAACCCAGAAATAATTTGTTGTAGGTGGGTGGTAAAGGATGAAGTCAGCTGTAGTCTTCTGTCTTTGTAAAAGGCTCAAAGAATTTCCATTATTCACAAGGGAAGTTAAGATAGGCTCTCTTGCTCTGTGAACCAACCATACCTGCTGCTTTGCTAGGCAGCCGTTTGCTTCAGAGATCTATAACGTGCGTCTAAGCCAGCCTTAAGGGAGATTGCATTGACACACTTCCCTCACTCTTAGTATCCTGAATTATTTTAATTCCTTGTGCATGAACATTCCTTATGCATGAACATTTGAAACTACAAAGCTGAGAAATCAGGTGTTCATGTACATGACTTCAGAGTGAATAGGTTATTATTGCCTACCCATAGACACAGGAGTTATGGACTTTTGCACATACTTCCTATTAATTTAGCCATAGATACTTATTTAAATTATATATATAGCTTTATGGAAAAACTGTTTTTGTATGCTTAATTTACAAGTGAAAAATACCTTTTTTTCCTAAATCCACTCCTGGAAGCTCAGTTTGAAAGTCTGGTCCCATAGGGTGCCAACTGCTTCTGCTTCCTAAATTAGGGTGAAATTCTCTAAAGAGTTCAGCTGCTATGTGGGGATTTAAACAAAGTGTTTGGATTTTCACAGAAACTTAGCAGCCAGTAACTCCTACTCTTAAGAGTGGGTGTTAAGTTGGTGCTTCAGAAGTGGTCTGAGACTCCAAGCTGATTCTTCTTAGTGCCAGAAAAAAAAATGGAAAAAATGTCCAAATTAAGCCTGCAGTTGCATTCAGCTTCATACCCAGACACTGCATGTTTTGGGGCAGTGTTGCTTTCCTGCTGACAGAGGGAAGTGTACAGTCCAGAGGCGGTTACATTATTTACCAAAGATCAGCTCCCACTTTCAGCTTGGGGAAATCCTAGACACACACTGACATTTCAGCATCATGCCTGGATACTTTACTTTTATCAAATTTGTGTATTCAAGGTCAATATTTCAAAAATCTTGAGAGGTAAAGGACTTTGAACTTCTGTAAACAGGTATTGCACATTATACCATCTTACATTTAACTACAGTATTAAAACAATAGTGAAACTATGACCTGGAAAAAATAGTATGTGTTTTGCTGTTTCTGATATATAAATAAGAACTGTTTGGTTTAAATATTTGCTTAGTAAAATAAAATGAAGAAAAGAAACTTTCATTTTGTTTACCCCTGAATCCGTTGGTAGCTAATGAACTGGTGGGATTAATTCACCCAAAGACACTAGAATTGAACCAACTGAAAAGGAAAGCAGTTTTTAATTAAGCTGTATTTGTATGCAATTCCTGTTTAAATACCTGAGAACAGCTTGGGAGAAAAGTGGTCTATGTTAAATATCAACATTCAGAGGGATGATAGAGAATTCTCATTCCATTTCCAAAACGCTTCTCTGCCCAAGATCTGCTAGCACGGGGGTAGCCAACTTGTGCTACCGCTGTGTTACAAGTGGTATGGGCATCCTCTATGGGTGGGGTGCGGCAGATTGGGGAGGGCATGGGCAGCACAGTGGAGGATAGGGCAAGGAGCAGAAAGCAGAGTAGCAGGTTGGATAAGGGAAAGGGTGTTACTTGGGGAGTGTAGGGAGCTAATTTGTGGCATGCCTGCCAGAAATGTTGATGCCACTGCTCTAGGAAAACAAGAGAAGATCAGATTGATCATTGGGAATTGTCCAAGGACAAAAAAAAAAAATACACAAATAAAACCTTGTATCTTCAGATTTTCATGCATCTTTAAAAAAAAGAAATCTTGAAGCCCAAAAAGGAGCACAGGTCTCTGCTTAGAACAAAATGAAGTTTATTTTAAGGAAAGCAAATAAAGTCAAGAGTTAATAAACTTGATAGTCCATAAAAGCATTTATAAACCTTAATAATAGGCATTATTCCTTCATCTTCCTGAATTACAATCACTTATAAAGAGATTTTTTAAAAAGCTTTCCCCCTCTTACAATTGCAGGAATGATTTCACTGCAACATGGATAATATTAAAGTTAAGACTGTTTTAATTAAGGACCCAATCCTGCTCACGTGGAGGCCTATGCACAAAGTTTAGGCACATGCATAAATATTTAGAAGAGTTTGGCTTCTTGGTTGGGGACAGACATTCAAAAAGCCCGAGCCTGAATTGATTCACTCTTTGCAGGTTACTCTAAGCTGCACAGTTTAAACTGATTAATAACTGGACATTCTCTGTTAAATCAGGAAATGCAGTCACATGCCTGCAGTGACTCAACCCAGAAGCTGGGGGACACTAGAGCATGCCTGCCAGGGAAGGGAAGAAAGATGCCCTCCAAGGCTCTCACCCCTTGCTTCTGGAGCAGAGGGGGCATGTCCAGACACCAGCTGGGGCTAGCACAACACAGGGGATACCAGCCTGGGGAGGAGGGGGCAGCTGCTGCCAGACTGAGGAGTGGGGATGGGGAAAAGAGTTCTCTCTCTCAAGCAAAACATGTATTGAACACGGCAACTTGCAAAGCATACAACAGGGAACTACCAAAAATCTTTGCCTAAACTAAGATACAGCCCAGTAAAACACAGCATACACAACTTAGACTAACTTAAAAAGTAAACCAGGAAGACAAGAATTAGTTTTACTAATCCTGAGGGCAGAGTGTCTCCTTACAGCCAGGCATTCAGCAAGGCTTTGTTTAGGTATTCCCAGCTGTTATACATTCTGCTTTATAATGTAAATGTAGCTCTGCATTCTTTGGTGAAGCTGTCTACAACTTCCCTTAACTACATTTCTAGCATGTGTGATGATTGCCAGGTCTTTGCCAACACTTTCCACCTCTCAGGTTCTCCAGGCTACCACAATGTTTCCTCTAGGCACAGCCTTAATACAAATCAAGGTGCACACAGCCCTCTGGGCACTGAGGACCTGATGACTTAAAGGCTCCTCAGTTATTTAGGAAACTTTCTTTAAAACAAACAAACAAACAATATTAATTTTGATTTCAAAATGTGGAGCACCTCCCCATGACTTGAAGTATAGGTGGTTTAAATGTCAGCATATATTATGAGACATGGTTGTCTTAGTCTGGCCCTGCAGGTCTTAGTTCTGGGCTCACAGGTGCAGGGCTTGGATCTGCACACAGGGGACTAGCTTGCCTCTCCAGGCTCTAAATATCCAAAATTCACTTCTAAAAAAGAAAACCTACAACTGGGCATCTACTCAGCCTCACCCTGACTTTTCCAGGGTGACATTGTTAAGTAGAATTATGCTTTAAATTATACTTTGTGTAAGTATTCACTTTGGTAATGATCTCTCTTTAGCATAAAAAGCCTTTGGGTCTTATTAAGAACTTCCTACTGCTAATAAACAAATTGTACTAAATAAAGGGAAATATCTCAGTCACTCATCATTAACAATTGTTTTTATCAATAGAGGGAGTCCTGATCTAAAACATACCTGGAAATTTCTCCAGCTGTCTCCAGTTTTTCACAGCAAGGAGGATTGTTATTCTCACATAACACAAATCTCCATTTATTAAAATAAAATCATAAGCAGTGGGAGACCCAAGAAACAAGCCAAGTCATAATAAAATTGGTCTGATGCTGCTTATCTTACTTGGGAACACCTGTCAGTGATTTAGCTCCATCAATACTGACTGATGAGAAGCTGCTCTATTTGGCAGGCAGACAGGCTGTAATCAGTGGGAATCTTTGTGTTTTTCTGCCTTCTAACAGACATCTCCTCTCCTCACAGGGAGTGGGGTGGACATGCATTTCCAGAACTGTAACTTAAATCCATATTAGCACAAGGTGCAAATAATCCTGCAGAAAATTAACAGACCCAAGACGGTTGGCCTTTAGTCAGAGAAAAGGATTGCCAGCTAAGGATTCTAGCCTAGGGGTCTAGATAAAGCATGTCAAAGGGAGAGCTTCTGCTGTTCTATAAAGAGCAGCTTCAAAGCGTTCATTGGTATTTCAGTTCCATCTGTATTCACACCAGGATACCTTTACACTAAGCCTTCAGTGTCTTTCATGCTCTGAGATGTCCTTCTTGAAGACAAAGGGCTTCCTTTGGTGTAGGCCTGTATGAGTTAGGTAACAAGCCTTCTGACAAAAGGCTGATCTACAGGGAGGAGTGGTAGAGTCTCTTCTGTCTCACTGTGCAGTAATGTTTAATGAATCCTGTTCTGATCATTGGAGAGAGTTATGTTTTGCCAGACAGAGAAAGCAACTTCATGCCCTTACAGTCTGAGTAGTTTATTTTAGCTTAAACAAAAAAAGCAAACAACGGTACAGTCTTGCCAGAGAGCACTATGCAACTATAGCCAACTTGAACTGCAGCTACTCACCCAAGGGCAGGTAGAGGGACTTATTGAGCCAAATTCTGAAACTCCGTGTTGATTAGTTACTTATGCCTTCAACAACTGTGTTAAGATAACAATTCTGGTTATTTAGGTAAATGCCTAGAGCCTAGTTTGATTAACAGAGGCAGGTCTTAAATTCAACAAAAGAAAGGATGGTTTTATGGTTATGGCTCTCGTGAAACTCAGTCTTTCTTTTTAACCCTAGATATGTCACTTCATTTTTTTGTCTGAGATCCTCATCTATAAAATGGGGATAATAATAATGTCCATCTCCTTATCAGTTTAGGTTGTAAGTTCTCCAGGCTATCACAATATGGCCTCCATAGTTTCCACTAAGCAAATCAAGGTGCACACAGCCCTCTGGGTGCTGAGGACCTGATGACTTAAAGGCTCCTCAGTTATTTAGGAAACTTACTTTAAAACAAACAAACAAAATTAATTTTGATTTCAAAATATGAAGCACCTCCCCATGACTTGAAGTATAGATGGTTTAAATGTCTGCATCTATTATGAGACATGGTTGCCTATAATGACAGAAGCTAAACGTGATGGTCCAGAATTGTCTTGTTAGTCCTGTGTTCTTGTGGTCTTACCAAACGTGTTTAGATAAGAGTTTATGCACTTGTCTGCAGTTGTCTTGCATGTACATCTACTAGAAATCTCTTGAGTTATATTGCTCAAAACAAAATGTAGCATTAGCTGATTTTGGCCAAATCTGTGCTATAAAACATTCAGCATGCCCTTCATTCTGTAGGGAGTTTGAAAGGAATGTTACCAATGCTATTGGTGCAACAGTGTCTCATTTGATTTCATACTCCATATGGTTTGTTCTAGATGAATATGCTACTTGAACACCTGATGCCTGTGCTTAGGGACTGAGACTGGTACGTAAGGGTAACAGAGAGTAATTAGATTCTAATTAGTAGCTGTTAATGCATGTGTCTTCTCTAACTTGTTTTCCCTTCCAGTATGCTGCAGTTTCCAGGTTACAGCTTTACAAAAGAGTTAATAGGTGCAGTATATTTCTGATGAGTTGGAACCTCTTGCTTAAATTACTTGTTAAATTCATGCAAACTGAAGTGTCCACAGCTTTGGCTACCAGTTTTGTTTGTGGCATGTGAAACTCATAATGAATAATTTTAGTGATGTGTAAGTCGGAACATATGTAAACTGATAGTATCACTGGGCGTGTCTATATGTGCATTAACACACTTCAGTTAATGTGCATTAAATGTAGTGCTGTCTATCAGTGTCCCTGTGCTTCAAAATGGCTATAGTAGTGCTTTATCTAAAGTTCATCAAACAAGCTTTAGTTAAAGTGCTCCCACTGCCATTTTGAAGTGTAGGGATGCTGATATATGAGACATGGAGGCTGGCTAGAGCTTGTGTATAGGCACCCATCATTGTGAGGTACTAAGAAAATGTGCATTAGCTAGTCTTAATGCACATTAACTAACGAACACAGTTTTTAAGTGACACAATGTGCATTAGCCTATTTTAATGCACATTAACTAATAGCACAGGATGTTTTTACTCATGCTTGGGGGAGGGTGGTGTGGGGGGAGGCGGTACTTTAATTAGACTGGCTCTGAGAGCCAGTCTAATTAAAGCAAGACGAGCATCTCATGTATCAGTGTCCCTGCGTTTCAAAATGGTGGCGGGGGTACTTTATCTAAAGGTCATTGAATGAGCTTTAGTTAAAGTGCCCTGTCACCATTTTAAAGTGTGGGGATGCTGATACATGAGATGCAGAGGCTGGCTGAAGTGCAGTAATTACTATGCTCAATTAATTGAGTATGCTTAATTACCAAGTTCAATTAATTGAGTCTCTTGTAATTACAGGGCACTGGGGCAGCCTCCCAGCTCATGTACAGGCACCCATGTTTTTTTTTAATGATGTTTTAATGCACTTTAAAATAGGCTAACACACATGTAGACCATGTAGACAGCCTCTGTCTCTGATCGGAGGAAGCTATCTTAAATAAGACACCAACCCTTTAAAAGTTTCTCCCTCAAATCTTATGAAGGGTACCAATATGCACACCTCATTGTTAGGGCTGGGTTTCCGCAAGGTGCTGTTATACTTCTTGGCTTGTGTGTGACCCACTTAATCTTTGGCACAACTGCATCTGAAAGGTGAACCTAAACTAGAGATTCCTGCAAGGCATTGACCAGCTTTTTAACACCACCCCTCACTGAAACCATTGAGAACTAAGGTTGCTCAGCACTTCACAAGAGCGGGTCTGGACTTAGGATATTAGATTCCTGTTATAAATTTCCATATCCATACAGTTATACTGTTAATTATCATTTATGAAAGAGGACATGTTCCTACTAACTCTAATGTGAGAAGTCTACATGTAAAAAACCTATAACCCTTACAGAGCATCTTTATCAGCTACATACATTTTTTGTTACCAGTATGTTTACTGGACATTATCAGAGAAGATACTAGCGCAGACATGTTATTTTGTGGTCTTGGAGGTTGCAGACCCAGATAATAAGCGTGAAGAAACTTTTCATATGTTTTATGACTCATGATTGAGAAAAGACCATGATTTGGAGCACCTGATTAGTGTACGGGCTTTACATGGATTGAACCCTCTGCAACTAACTCTTTGTTCTCTCTCACCCTCACTCTCTCTTGTTTTTTTCCTGGGAGGGGCTCTTTAAAAACCTAACTAGGTGAATTGCCAGATATAGGGTATATTGCTGCATTATAAATAGTGTCTACTATAAACAGGCACTGGTACTTAATTGAGAAAAATGTCCCTAAACGCTGCTTTTTTTCACGTGTAGCTACCTTGGTAACCACTTCTTTTGTGTACTAAGGTTGTGTGAATTTGCTTGAGGGTAGGAAATATTAAAGAGCTAGAAATGCATGGAAAAAAGTTCTTATCATCTACATCCAAAGGTTCAACACCTATGCTTTATATCTTTGTTTTGTTACAGACATCCTGTGTGACCTTGGGCAAGTCAGTTATGGTCAGATTCTCAGAGCTAGGTGGATATACATGCTTAATCATTTTTGAAGACCTGAGCCTTTGTCTCTCTCTTTCAGTTCTCCATCTGTGAATATGGGAATACTAGCAATTCCCCCACTCACAAAATAGTTGTTAGGATACACAAGTTAGATATTATGAGGTGTCAGATATTTTTTGTGATGGGGGCCATAGAAGTATGTGAAGCAGGTAGATGGATGATAATAATTAACAGAAACGATGCTCTCCAAAACTGTCTGCAGGGGCCTGGGAGGCTTCTTTTTACTTCTCTCCCTGGGACCACTTTCTGATCAGTAGAAAAGGCATTTTTCTTCTCTTACGTTGTCCTTTTTCCCAATGCTACCCTGTTCATTTTCATCTCTACCAGTAGTACATAGAGTGAGAAAAATGTATAGTTAAACAGGATTGCTGAGGAAGTTGTATCTGTAGAAACAATCTCTAGGTGAAATCTCTCAGGACTTCCTCTTCTAATCAGGTGATTTAGCAGTTCAGATGCTGCATCTGGTTAATTGTATCATTTTCTTACAAACCTGCAAATATTGTTTCTATAACTCCGTCATGCTAAAGTGCCTTGAGCCTGGAATTTTTAGCAGTCTATTATTTGCAGGCCCAAAATGTCATTGACCTTTATTTCCAGTGGTAATATATAACAAGTCTGAGTTCTCAATTTGCATGCAGTAATAGACCTGGGGATAAATAAGTTTTGTTTTGGTTATAATTTTAGGAGGCAGATCGATCGTTAGAAGCTCAGAAAAATGTGATGAAGTCCTTGTCATATTAATGGCAAAACTCCCATTGATGTTAGCGGACCCATTGATTTATGCCTCCCTCCCCCTGGCTGAATTTGCTCAGTTTCAGTAGGCTTGCACTCCAGATGGAGTTGCGTGTGACTTTAAAAGATTATAAGTGCAATCATAATCTTCAGTCTCCAATTATCATTAATCCACCATAGCACAGAACTTTAACGTATTCTTGTTGCCCATTCAAGTATATGGTGTATTACACCGTGTATGAAACAATATGTCAGAGTTTGCTTTCAAAATTGTGAAACCTACTACATTAAAAAGTAGATCCAAGAGTCTAGTTCATATCCACAGAAATCAGTTTACCTTTCCAGGTTAAGCCTTTTACATTTTCTGAGGGAAGACTGGTATTTCAGATTTTGCTCAAATGTAGTATGTGCATGTATTAACTGCTCTTCTTGGGAAGGAGGGGGCTCCTTACTTGTATGTTAAGGCAGGTCCCTGTGACTTCTACTTGCTCTAAATCGCCTCAGTTCTCCAGCTGTCATGAGACTTCAGTGCCCTTCCAACTTTCTCTGTTTGTTCAAAAACCAGCATATATCTCAGTGGCTGAGCATTTTACATGGTTTTAGCAACTGAGGAAAAAGTACATGATAAAAGCCCAAGAGCAAATAGTGAAGGAAAGTGCTTTCTTACAGTTCTATTTGGATTTTCTTTGGCTAGTTTTCCAGTTCAAATATCTGTGAGTAATTTTAAAAACACATCTGTCAAATGGCTTTGGGGGATGGATGGCTCCAAACAGGATGCCAGCTGCACATCAAAATGAATATTTCTATTGTGCTAGCATTTATATATGACAAATTTTGCAGATTTTTTCTTAAAGTACTTAAAGGTCCAGATCCTCCTAGATCATCAATGGCCTAACTCCTTGTGACAGGGAGACAATTTGGTGCCACGTCTCAACCACGACCTGCCCCCCTGTCTATGTAGGGCAGTCTGCCCAGTCCTTCCTGCCATGACTTTTTGTTCCCTAAACTGGTATAAAATGAGGGAAGCTGACCATTTTAATGCCCCAATGCCAGGGGGCATCATCCACGTCTCCATATTGTCCCTACATTGTGTCCCATGCCTCACAGATGGCATCCAGTTTATTATTGAACTCCAGCTTCAGGCCAGGCCAAACTCGGTCCACTGTTGGGCCTCTCACACACTGCCCCTTTCAGGGCTGCGTTCATACTACCCTCCTCTCACTGGGACCTCTTCCACTCCACCCTCTCTCACAGGGCCTCTTGCATGCTGCCCCTCACTGGGCCACTCTCAACCTGCCCTGCTCCCTTAAGTGACCCCCTGGAGCCATCAGGCTTGACTACTCTCATGGTGGCACTGCACATACAGTCCTTCAGATTGCTCGTGCTCCCCTACTCTACATGGTATAGTCCTTGTACCTAACAGTGGGCTGATTCTGCCCCTAGCCCCTGACTGGGCAACTTTCCATATTCATCTACTCATGGGGGTTGGTCCGTGTGCTGCTCTTTAGGCTGGCCTTCAGCCCTACCCAATACACCCCCTGGTGCAGCCCTTCAGACCGGCCTTCAGTCCTACTCTACACCTTGCTTACGCACAGTCCTCTAGGTCATAACAACACCCTCTACTCTGTGCGAGCCCACCATGCACTACTGCCCTCGCTCTGGGGCCACTCTCCGTGGCTCTCCAGGCCATGTCACTGCCCCATCACTGGGGTCTCAGGGATCTTATAACTCTGTGGGGCTCAGGTGTCCAAAGATGTGCCTGGCCCCTGTGTCTGTCCTTAAGTCTGGGTAACCGACCAGGATGTGGGGCCTGGGGTTTTAAGGGACCCCTCCCCATCTTTCACTGAGGAGGCAACTGGCCTGGCCTTTCTGGGGAGCTCCCTGTCACAGGTAGCCCCACCAGGCCATCCTTCTCCAGCAGGGTGCAATTTTCAATCATACCCAGGACCAGAAGCCTCCTGCCATCCCCATAGCTCCTGCCCTTCTAAGGATGTTCCAAGAAGCAGCTCAGCCAGGTGATCTTTCTCCGGCTGCCAGTAGCAGACTGCTGCCTCAGCCCTGAGGGTCTGGATCTAAAATAGAGGCCTCATCAGGGCTGGCCTGCATCTGCTGGCTGCTTGCTCTGAGCCTTAAAGTGGCAGGCACCCAAAAGTGCCGTGCTATACCCCTATTTAATTTTAAGGCAGTTTGGGGGAACAAAATTGGTGAAATTTCAAATATGTATGCTGATTACAGTTTTGAAGAACTGATTAATGGTCAAGACATCTGTTGATCTCATGTGGGGCCCAGGCTGGTATTTCCTTCTCATGATCAGAATGATGAGATGTTTTCTGGGAATCGTCATATTTTTCTGAAACAACAGCTCTTGAGCTAGAATTGGCACACCAGCTTTGGTTGCTTCTGTCCCCAAAACTGGCTACCACTTCTGTCCCTTTATGATAGACCAGAGCAAGGGACTTTACATCTGGTAGAATCACCCCTAGAAACTGCTTTGTTACCTGGGGATTCTGCTAAGAACAAAGATCCAGAGTAACAGTACTATATACCCCACTTACTCCCTACTGTAAGGGCAGGATCAGGATGTGCCTAGGGAAAGAGGAGATGGCAGCATAGGCAGATCCAGGATTTCAAAAAGTGGGGTGTAGAACCAGTGACCAGCACTACAAGGCTGGCAGCATTCTCCCATACCCAGCATCTCCATGCACCCCCCCTGCCATGGGGAGACCACACCGTAGTATCAGCAGCAGGGGATTTTTTTTAAAGTCCCTAGATCAGGTAAGAATCTTCCTTTCATACCCCCATGCCACTCTCAAAACACCCTCCTTTCCTCTCCATGCTCACCAGCACTTCCCCTCTACTCACCTCCTGTTTTTCACCCCCCCACACCCTCTCTACTTACACGTCTGCTACAGAGGGACCCACCCACTGCCACCACTGCCCCAGCCACTTCTGCCTCACTTCAGCCAGATCTGTAGTGAGTGGCAGTGCAAACTGGGTTCAGCTAAGTTCCCTCTCTCTGTGCCTGCTCCTGGGCTTGCTACATCTGAACTGCTAAATCACCTGAGTAGAAGAGAAAGTCCTGAGAGATTTCACCTAGAGGTTGGTTCTACAGAAACAACTTCCTCAGCAATCCTGTTTAACTACACATTTTTCTCACTTTATGTACTACTGGTAGAGATGAAAATGAACAGGGTAGCATTGGGAAAAAAGGACAATGTAAGAGAAGAAAAATGCCTTTTTCTACTGATCAGAAAGTGGTCCCAAGGAGAGAAGTAACAAGAAGCCTCCCAGGTGTCATACAACTCCAGAATCAAGGAGGTCACATGTTCATTCACATGTAAATTTTTAAGTACTTGGAAGAGAAGGTGATTAGGAACAGTCAGCCTGGATTCACCAGGGGCAAGTCCTGCCTGATCAACCTGGTTACCCTCTGTGACAAGATGACTGGCTCTGTGGATATGGGGAAAACAGTGAATGTACTATACCTTCACTTTAGCAAAGCTTTTGATACAGTCTCCCACAACATTCTTGCAAACAAGCTAAGGAAGTATGGGTTGGATGAATGGATTGTAAGGTGGATAGAAAACTGGCTGGATTGTTGGGCTCAGAGAGTAGTAATCAATGGCTTGATGTCTGGCTGGCAGCTGGTATGAAGTGGAGTGCTCCAGGGATTGGTCTTGGAGCCTGTCTTGTTCAATATCTTCAACAATGACCTGGAAGATGGGATGAAGTGCACCCTCAGCAAATTTGCAGATGACACAAAACTGGGGAGATTAGTAGAAATGCTGAATGGTACGGCTAAGATTCAGAGAGATGTCAGCAACTTGGAGTATTGGACTAAAAGAAACCCCTTGAGGGGAATAGGAGAAGTCCAAAGTCCTGCACTTAGGACGAAACAAACCCACGCGCTGGTACAGGATGGGGACTGACTAGCTAAGCAGCAGCTTGCATAAAAGGACCTGGGAGTTACAGTGGACAATAAGATGAATATGAGTCAACAGTGTGCCCTTATTACAAAGAAGACTAACAGCATACTGTGCTGCATTAGTATAAGCATTGCCAGCAGATTGAGGGAAGTGATTATCCCCCTCTATTTGGTACTGGTGAGGCCACTTCTGGAGTATTGTGTTCAGTTTTGGGCCCCCCACTATGGAAAGGATGTTGACAAGTTGGAGATCGTCCAGAGGAGGGCAACAAAAATGGTGAGGGGGCTAGAGGACATGACTTCTGAGGACAGGCTGAGGAAACTGGACTTATTTAGTTTGGAGAATAGGAGATATTGGGGATTTAATAGCAACCTTCAACAAACTGAAGGGTGGTTCCAGAGAGGATGGAGCTAGACTTGTGGCAGATTACAGAACAAGGAGCAATGGTCTCAAGTTGCAGCAAGGGAAGTTTAGGTTAGATATTAGGAAAAAAAACCCCTTTCTCACTAGGAGGGTAGTAAAACACTGGAACAGGTTACCCAGAGAGGTGGTGGAATCTCCATCCTTGGAGGTTTTCAAGACCCAGCTAGACAAAGCTCTGGTTGGGATGATCTAGTTGGAGATTATTCTGCTTTGAGCAGGGGATTGGACTAGAGGACTTTCTGAGGTGCCTACCAACCTTAATTTTCTATGATTTTATGACTCCTCAAGGCTGGCATTAAGGCACCCATGATCCAGTCAGGAGCCCTCACTACACTACAGTTATGTAAAATAAGGGCTCTTTGCAGGGACCTCAAACTGAGGCCCCCTCTCTAAACATTTGGGCCCTGAAAAAGTGGGGCCATGCTGTTGCTGACCTTCCTCCCAGCTCAGTATCAGGACCATAACTCCACTGGAAGAGTGCAAGGTTCTATGCTCACATGGATTAAGTCTCTAATCCTATAGGTAATTACACAGAAAGTTAAAGAATCAGATAGTCAGTGTGACTATCTACCAGAGTATATTTAAACCTGTGCAAGTATTTGCAGATGGGCAGCCTAACATGGATTTCCTGACAGAGTTGTTTGAGTACAGAATAAAAAACCCTTCTTGCGCAAATTTGTCCACACATTTTTCTTCATAGGTCTCCTGATTCCCATTGTTAGATTACTACTCTCTGAGCCCAACAATCCAAACAGTTTTCTATCTACTTTACAATCCATTCATCCAACCCAAGTATGTTAGCAAATAAAGCAGTTACAAAGATTAACCTTCTCTTTGCTGATACACAGCAGTGGTTTAAAATGTAGTATTGCCCATTGTTTCCTTCACTGGCAGAATAAATGTGCTTGAAGACAGCTTGTACTGCCTATTTATTTAGTGGGACTGAAGCTCAGATTTGTTTTCTAAATATTCATTGTGACAAAATAGAAAGATGGTCTTAAAATAAGCAGTGAATTAAGATGGATAGAAGGCTGTCGGCGAGAATTAGTTTTTCATTTATTTCCCTTTGCACCTGGGATCATTGCATTTCTTTAATGCAGAGTTGCTGCTTTCAGAAAAATACAGAAAATGAAATCCATCAGTATCTCCTTATGTAAAAGTGTTGTAAGCACAATTCCAAGGTTTTCTTTCAAAACACTCTTGTGGTCCAGTGACTGAAAAGGAACATTTATAATACAGATTATTTAACACTAACAGTTGGAGAATAGTGCTGAGATAATACTTACTTGACATTTTGTAAGAATTACATTCCCCTTCATTCTTACAGGCAGAGATATTGCTGTCAACTCAAATTAAATAAGGAGAAATGAGAGTTGTAAACTGACAAACCAGAGTTCTTACCTTTGGTACCGAGTAACATTAGTAATCAAGATAAAGAAGGTCATATAAATAAGAGGCTGAAGGTCACAGTCTAACATTCAAGGAGTACTGGGTCAAATACATTTATTGTAATTTACTGCTGTTGGGAATAAAAATGGAAAGCAAATTCAGGATCATTACAGTATTACACCCATCCCCTTTTGTCTAAAGCAAGATACTGGGTCAATACCACAAAAACCATATTTAAAACTCAATCTGAGTAAAATCTTTATAGATGTTCTGATGAAGTATTTGCAGCCATTTTTATGCATGTTTCACAACTGTCTGTAGAGAGAGAGGTAGTAGTCATGTTAGTCTGAAGTCAGGGGAAGACAGGGCAGGTGCATCTGATTGATTAGGCTGTAGCCTACAAAAACGTATGACTTTCTGAACAAGTTAGTTGTTAAGGTGCTGCCCTATCCAAACATCTGTAGAAGTGAATGTTTTACAAATACATTGCATAAATGCTCTTTCTACAAGGATTTGTGCTATAAGTATTGAAACACTGTAGAAGTGAAGAGAAAAGACCTAGTAGGTCATATGCCTATCTTTAATTTCTGAATATCCACGAATGATTTAACCAGAATTAGAACTGGGATGTCTATTTTCATGAAATAATGTAACTGTTAGTTATTTTCTATAAATGTTGTCTTCCATCTGCCAGCAAATTGGGAGGTTGTTTTGTTAAAGGAACATAAGAAAACAGACCTGGAAATATTGTCTAGGTCATTATGTCTAGTCTTCATTTTCAAGCAACCATTTGTCCATAATGGGTCCACAAGAATGTCTTCAACATACCCTACTTCATAAAGACCTACAATGTGCCAGAGGTAAAGAGTGGCACCAATGCAAGACTTGATCACTATTCAGAAGCATTGTGTAAACTGTCAAGCCCATAGGTAGTATCTAAAGTCTTTGCTTCAACTCCTCATTATTCATTATTTATTTGTCTTTGGTGTGTACTTGGTTTTGTAAGTCCAATGATATCTCCGGTATTTAAATGGTTAGATGACAGGAACTTTTTTAAGTAGGAAGGAGCAGGGAAGAGATTTCAAGATGTCTAAGTGAACATTTCCAGCATGAGCTTTCACTGGGAGTTTTATGCAAGTGTGTTGACTTGTTTATTGCACACTTCTGTGAACAAAATAAATTGCTTCAATGAATACTTCCTGAAAATGAACTCAAACCACCGCAAATGTCATTATAAAATGAACCTGCAATTTTTTTTTTTACTAAGAAGTCTGTTTTTAAATAAGATTGTTGGCGTGTTAGCTTATTTTATTTGTTATTGAAAGGTCACTTTTCACAAGGCTGAAGTTCTTAAGGAAGGTGAAGTCAGACCTTTGTTACAGATGTCACTGAGGGCAAGATCCCGGTCTAAAAATGTCTTGCAGTCAGGCCAGTGTATTTTGGTTTCCAAGCTCATTATACCTGCTTTTAATCATAACTCAGATACTCTTTAATATACTTCTTAAACACATTTAATGTATTTGATGTGTATTTCCTTTCAGTTTTATATTCACTATCAATAGATACCCTGAGTGAGATCCTTGCCATCACTTCTCTGGCCTCCTTAAAGAGCCAGAGCAGCATGTATGAGACCTGGTTCTGCCTTGGCTGAGAATTCCCCTAACTGTATGGCTCTTTTATGTGGATCCCTTTTAAAGGCCTAGGGTGTGGGGCATGCTTAGGGGCAGAAGGAAGGTTAGAAATCAGGTCACAGCACACAATGCCATATAGGAGTTGGGGGAGGCTATCCTCACTTAGGTGTTTTCTTCACTGCTGGAGTTGGAAAGCTTTTATGATAGGAACATTAATTAGCATTAACCATAGATTCCTAGTGGAAGCAAGCATGTGGATGATGGGTAGGGATATAGAACCAGATTCTAGGTCTATGTCTAAGGTACCTCCGTTCAGGTTTTAGCAGTAACTAAAAGTTAGGTATCATTCTCTAAGGGTGATCCAAATTGATAGTGCCAATCACCTTGCCTTCCTGTACAGTGAAGAGAGATCTGCATGTCTTTCTCTGGGGTGATTCAGATTGCCTAGGTGCTCAGCAAGGAAGTATCTACAAGTGGCCAGCAGGAGTACTGGACTGAGGTATGTACAGGCTTCTGTTCCTCCTGAAAGCTTGGCATTGCACTTAAGGCTGCAAGGAGGTGGGAAGGGATGCTTCTACCATATCAGGATCTTGATCACTCACAGGGGACATATCTAGTTCACAGCAGCACTGAGTTCAATGTAGTGCACAGTACATGGTGGTGCTGCCAATGTTTTCAGAAATTCACATCTCCAGCTTCCTAGGTAGGTCCCTATCAGGCTATGGGCCATGCTGTGTGGAAGCCTCCTGCCTCTCCTGTTGATGCTGATCCACTAGGCAATCAAGAGCCCAAGATTCATAGGCAATAAAGAAACCAAGCAAGAGAGAATGTGGTCCAGTGAGGAGGAAATTTCCCCTTTCCTTCCAGGCATTTTAACCAACGAATGTCTAATGTAAAATGCCTAAACCATTCTGTTTGGCTAGGGTACTCTCTTGGGAAGTGAGAGACTTTTTTTTTTTTTAATACATTGAGGGTAAAAAGGGCCTAGAATATAGTTCTCCCATTTCTGGGCAAGTGCTTTTGTTACTAGGCTGCTTGGCGAATGGTGGACAGTCACTACCACTAGCCTCTTGTTCTAAGCTCCATGTACATTCTCAGCATCAGACAGTTACTAAGAATATTCTGACTGCATGAAGAACTAGGGATATAGGTGAAATTTATGCACTTCTTAAACCCAATTTGGATCATAACCAAGTATAGGTGGGGGTGAGATGCTTGCATAGTTTACCCGTGGCAGGTTAGGGTGTAATGTCATGTGGTTATGTCAGGGTTGACTGTTCAGTTTCGCTAATAGGTTAGACCAGAGGTGCTCAACCTCTGGCTAACAGGCCAAATGTGGCCTGTGGAACCATCATATCTGGCCAGTGGGGCTCCCAAGGGATCTGGAAATTTGGTGGTGGAGGAGTGGTGGTCATTAATGTGGCAAAACTAATGTGGCCAAATTCCCAAACCCCAAGCCTTGCATGGTGGGTCGGAGTCAGGCTACACCTCCTAATGGTTATGCATGCTCTAACTCAGTGGTTCTCAATCTTTTTTGTACCAGGATCCATTTGTAAACCTTGATGGACAATCCCAACCTAGTAAATAGTTTATGTAGTAAGCAGCCCCCTGCCACCTCATTCCAGACCCACTGCCCCCCACCTCCAGGCCCCAGCCCCCCAGTGTATGGGCCGGGGGTGGGTGTGTGGAGCATGGGGGACCCCAAGCAGCCCGTATAGGCTGGAACTCTGCCAGTCTGCAAGGGAAAACCCATGGTTTCCCACCGTTTTCTCCTTTAAAGGAAAATCTATAAAGTTTGTTTTAAATTTTAAATTTAAATTAAACTTAAAAAAATCCATTTGTAAAGTTTGTTCACAACCTTTTCATATATTTTTGCAACCCACTTTTGGGTCGTGACCCATGGGTTAAGAAATGCTGCTCTAACCAATGGCTTTTAATGTGCAGCATGGAGTAGGTTTGTATGCAGGTTTTTTACTGACCTGTTTCTACTGTTTCTTTTCTATTTATTTCATTTTCCTGATGAAAAACATTGCAGGAATAAATCTGAATGGTCTGTTTCTTCAGTTCTTGCAGATATGTAAACCCATGAAGTTTTATTGTTCTTTCCTTATAACTCAGTGCATTTTAGCTTCCTTGAGTTGTTTTTTTTATTGTTGACATGAAGTTTTAGCAGAGACATAGCACAGAAAAAATGTTTCCAGCTATCTCTCACCCCTCCCCCACCGCTGCTGCACTTTGTGGTTTGCATGTACAAAACAGCAGCAATTCAGCAAGCAGAGACCTTGGCAGTTGTATAGAGTGCAAAGTATTCTGGGAATCATAGTTCTTTAGAGCAACAGTGGAGTATGCCCCTGACAGTGGAGGTTGGGGGGAAATTCCCACCCCCACCCTGTCTTTTTTTTTTCCTGCTGAAACCCATGTCCAGAGGGCAAAAAAAAATGCTGATTTTGCTGGCAAAAGATGGGGTCAGTTCTTTCCCAAGCAGCACAGCTCCCCCTTCTCATCCTTATGGCATTCCTGCCCTTAGGTAATGCCTGTGGCACATGCCCTGCTCACCCACCCCATCTTACAATTCTGCATTTTAGTCACTCAGTCATGACCACTGTGTTATCCAGCGTACAGATATGAAGTATAAAGACAGCCCTTGCCACAACTGGCATAAAGTCTTGGATTATGACAAGATACTACAGCTGAACAAAAGTAGTGGCTGGGAGTGGGGATAAAGGGACCCATTACAATGAAATGAGTGAGGTTTTTTTGGTACTATGGCATTCATAGCCTGCCAACTATTTAACCACATGTATACTTTAGATATCATCTAACAAGAGTCATTTGTTACTTAATATGTCAGCTTGGCACAAAGTTGTATTTTGCCAAGTAGATAAGATTATTTCTACTGGACTTCTGAAATATTGCAATAAATAAGAGCATTAGCAGACTTTTCTTATATGGTTACACTCTGTGGATTATAAAGGGAACCCTGAATTACCCTGAGAAGAGTTTCATGTTCAAAGGAGATCAACAAAACCATGAGTGACTGTTGCCTCCTGAATCTGGGAGGTGGGGGGCACCCACAGAAGCCACCAATGGCAGTGGCCCTGTCAGGGGGGGCACCATCCCTACCAACAGCATCAGTGTCAACCATCGGGGGGGCACCAACCCCATCAGGGGAGGCATGTGCACCCCAGTGCACCCCTTACTAGTCGCCTATGAACAAAACAAATCTTAAATTTAAGTATTCATTCAAATATGCACTTTTATATGCCCCTTGCTTCAAAAAGGATTCTTGCATGTAGAATTTGACAACTATCTCAGGGGTTCTTAAACCTCCTGATGAAATGATTAAAAAATGAATCAAAAACTTTGACCCATCCCCAAAAGAAAGCAAGATGTGCAATTATAGTTCTGTTAACAGATAGCAAGAGTTACTTTTAAACAAGTAATAAATATTAACCCAAGCTATCTTGTTCCCAAGATAAAGATGATGATTGAAAGAAAATTTGCATCATTTGGGATACATCAGCATCAGGAAGGTGGGTAAGAGATTTATATTTGATACCAGAAGCTGAAATGCAATAAAGACCATCAAATATCAGGATATAGTGAAAAAATTGTGGGACTGTGTCAGATAAGGATTATGTAGCAGATCAGGCCAAAGGAGACAGTCATTTAGCCAATCTTGGGCAAACAGGATGATGCCAATGCTAAATGAAAATTGTGATTATGTATACAAAGGTCACCATGACACCATTGTTTTTTCTGTTCTTTGAGTGGCTTAATTGGAAAGATTAATGTACCATCAAACTGCCTAGGCTGAATTTTGCTCCAAAAAAAATCAGTTGTAAGGGAACTGTGAGGTCAATTTATACATAGATGATAACAAGATGCTGTTTATTAGAATACACACAATTAGAACAATTAATAAGCTATAGCTAAAATCTTCAAACATTAAAACAGATTGCAGTGCAACTGTAATGGCATTTGAAAAACTACAGCATTTTAACATTAATAATGCCCAGCAAACAATTTCAATTCAAATTTTTGACTTTTCAGCTAACCTTTTCTTTTCACCCTAATTTAGAACAAAGCACTTGATACTTTTCATGTTATCAAAATTCAACAGTATTTAGTTAGAAAACAACTCAACTTTCCAGCGGGCTGCTCTGGAGGTGGGAGACCTGTTGCCATGGCAAACCGCCTGGGAGTTGCTGATTACTGGGGAAACAATTGGGGATAAGAATAGTTTTCTGGTGAAGCTGCATTTTAAAAAAGAAAAAATTCCAGGGAGAGAATTTTCCATTGGGCTATCAGACCCCCTGTGAAAGCGGCCAGAGAGATGGGCATTTGAATCACCATGGCTGTGGTGTTCAGGTTCCCATCGCACTCTTGCTACTGTGGAATCTGAGAGTTCTCTGGAAGGGCTGAGTGCAACGTGGCTAACATCTGTGAGGTGTGTGGTCCATTATTTCTCCTGCGGGAATATTGTGTTTGCATGCTTTTGTTACAGAAGGCAAGGCCAGAGAAGAAAGCTATGTACTCACAGCCAGAAGGCATCCAGGTTTGTGGTGGTGTTTTAGGTTACTTGAGAGTTTAATTTCGCTGTCTTGGATCAACTTCAGAGGAGCATGTTTCCCCACACCAACACATTTTAGTCTTATCATAGCTAGTTCCTTTGTAATCCTGCAACATATTTGAAGACTACACGTCTCATGCAGGAGTCTTAGGTAATATTTTAGGTACCCTAGGCCTGGGTTACTGAATTTCTTGAAGATAAGAACCAAAGTCTTGAACTTGACTTACTTTTCTATAAGAATCCAGTGCAGAGAGCTGATGAGCTCAGGGCAGAATGTGCTGTGAAACATTCTGTACTAGCTGAAGTATCTTAAGAGCTACTGATTTTCTGCTGGATGACTTCGTTCAAAGAGGAGGTAGTAAAAGCAAGTTTAACCAGGCCCTGGTCATCACCCACTAAATGGGGTAGATTTCCTTTAGCACCAAGCATCTTCTGTCTTGCTCAGGTTCAGCTTCTAGAAGCAGTTATTACTTCATCACGTGATTTCATTGAGCCATTGGATTACTTTGATGACAGCTCTGCTGTGTCTGAGAAAGGATAGGTAGATTGAGATGCTGTCTTCAAATTGCTGGAAGTTTGAGTCTGTGCTGTCTTTGAGGCTGCATATAGAAGTTGAATAGAACTGAGAAAAGTGATCCCACATGTGATGGGGTATGGTGAAACTGCAGGTTCCCACTGCTAGTTTGTACCTTTGGCCACAGGGGACTGTTTATCACCATCCTCTTTATAACAGTGCTTCATTATTTGAAAACTTATGAAACCTGCCCACAGTCTTCTCTTCTCCAGACTAAATAAATCACAGTTCTTCCTACCTTTCATTGCAAATCATGTTATTAGAGCTCTAAATCAATTTTGTTGCTCAACAGTGGATTCTTCCCAAATTGTCTATGTCATTTTTTTCCCAAGTGTGCTGCTCAAAATTAGACACAACTGTAGATGAGGCATCATTGGTGCTGAATATGAGGTAGTGTGTCTCTTTTATTGAGTTTGCACTTACCATGGAGCAAAAACCTGGCACACAGGCTGTTAGCACAAAATGGGCAGAGTAGCTGATGTGCTGCTTACTTTGAGATGTAAGCTAAATTCTAAAGAGTTAAATGATTAAAGAAGAAACTGAGGTATTCAGAGTTGTCTCTGTGCCACTCATTTTGTTGTCAAATGTCTGATCAATGCATGACTCGGCTTTGATGTGGCTAATATTTTCAGTGTAACTGGATTATTTTGTAACAGTCTGATGAGTCATTATCACTTTAGATGCAATTCATACCAAAGTGGAATTAAATGCATTGCACAGTACAGCATGTGGTCACTCATCTAGCCTTTGCCTCCCAGTGAGCCTTTGATCTCCAGCTCAGATCTCTGCGGCATATCTGAGGGCTGGTTCTTTGCTTCTAATTTTGAGCTAGCTTATGCTAAACACTATTACCCAGCTTCATAGTTTAAAGCTTATAGCATGTGGTAGCACATTCCAACACTGAACACATTGTAATTATAATTTATTTCCACTAATGGCAGAAATCAGGCCACTACTAGGATTGTCTGCCCCATGGTGTCAGTTAGTTCTGGAACCAGTACACTCAATGTGCCCGTGTCCACAGTCACACTCCATAAATACACTCCTGGCTTGCCCCAGTGTCCACTCCCAGGTTAGCAGATGCTGGAGATGGACCTGGAGTGGCTTCACTGATTTACTTCTGAATTTCAAGTATGCCTGTGAGCATGGGTGGGGTATGCTATATTTTATAAGTACTAGTACTCATTGTCAATCACTCTGTTCCTAAGCATCATAAAAGTGCACAAAGTAGGCAGTCTCTGAGTTAGACAATCTAAATAGACAAGACAGGCCAGAGGAAAGGATGCAATATATAAGCAGAATTT
This sequence comes from Alligator mississippiensis, assembly GCF_030867095.1. NCBI lineage: Eukaryota > Metazoa > Chordata > Crocodylia > Alligatoridae > Alligator > Alligator mississippiensis. The sequence goes on from NC_081826.1 coordinate 46,485,378, forward strand.
CCTGACAACAGGATACATTGTCAGGTTAGTTAAACATTTTTGTTAATTTCTTATTAATTGTTAATTGCTTGCCTCAGAGATAGGAGACTTAGGTCAGGTCTACGCTACAAAGTTTTGCTGACATTACTAGGTGGGTGAGGAATATGAAAAAAATCATACTCTTAACTGAGTTAACTTCTGTCAGATAATTCCTGGTTAGGACATCACTACCCCAACACAGAGGGTTTTCTTTGACTTAGTTTATGTCATGGGGGGGAGGAGTGTAGCTAAGATGGCAGAAAACCTCCTGTTGGTATATTTTCTGTTTCCACTAATTATATCTTTAAAAGCTTTGTAATTAGACAAGCTCTGTTCAGCTTCATTTAAGTTACACATTTATCCCAGACAAGGTTCTTTGGGTAGATGTAATATCCTATATTAGACCACTGGTCTAATTAATGGTTGACAAAATTGTTCTTTGCAAGCTTCCGGGCAAACACCCTTCTTCAGGCACAGGGAGAGTCTGCTGGTGAACTGTGTACTCCCCTGGGTAGAATAGAAGCCAATATGCAAAATGCAGGTCTGTGAAAATACAAATGCAGGGCAGTGAGGATCAGAGGGATAGGAGACAACAGGTGTGAGACACGTGGGAGGGAGGAGGAATGTTGAACTGGTGACAGAATGTAGCTGGTAAAATGCAGACAGGTTACCTGGGGTTATCAGATGTCAGGCAGGTTATAATGTGCCATAAATCCAATGTCTATATTTAGCCCATATTTTTTTGTATCCAGTAGATTTATGAAGTGAAGTTTGCAGGCTCATTTACAAAAGGTATTTATTGTACATTCCCTTTGAGGATTAGAACTGAGACATTGGAGAGAGAGTAGTTATCTTCTGGAAAGTGTGCACCCACAGGTAATTAGGTATTTTTTAAACGTGCACTGATAAAAAAAAAAATTGGCTGCTACTGGTGGTAGATTATTAACCAGTCATATCAGCCAATACTCATCCAATAGCTGATATGCAGCCTGGCAACTTGGAGAGCAGTGTCGGGTGGGGGGGGCAGGGAGCGGGGAGATCGAGGCCCCAGCACTGAGGGAGAGAATGGGGCAGGGGCAGGAAGGCACTGCCCAGCTAGGGTGGGAAGGGGCATGGGATGGAGCCAAGGACAGCTTGTCCGGGGGGCGCAGGGGAGTGGGGGCAGCTCCCACTGCTGTGCGCACCCCTGGGGGAGGCATGTGGGGCATGTGCCCCCCAGATTTGTGCATGGGGTGAGGGTGGGCTGCCTGCTGCAGGCTCATGGCCAGCATCTGTGCCAGCCTGTATTTAGCCTAGTGGGGGTGGGGTGGGGGCTGGGGCAGGGCTGTGCTCAGGGTGTGCAGAGGCAGTGCTGAGAGGAGGGGAGCTATGGGGTGGCTATGGGGAATTTTGGGGTGGCTGTAACCCACCCCATAGCCCCCCCAGTGCTGCTGCTGCCTGCCCCAGCCCCGCCCACAGTGAGTGTAGCCCTGGCCCAGCCCCCCTGCTGGGAAGAGGCTAGCATAGCACCTGGCCCCAAACCCACAGCGGGCAGCCCACCCTTGCCCCACCCACAAATCCGGGGGGCACATGCCCCCTATGCCTCCCTCAGGGGTGCACACAACTGTGGGGAGCTGCCCCCATGCCCCTGGAACCAGTAGTTCCATCCCACATCCTGCCCCGGCTGGGCAGCGCCCACCCCTCCCCCAGCCCCACTCCCTTTCTCACCGTGGGGCCTTGTTCTCCCCCTGACACCCATTCCCTCCTTCATGTCCCATCTCCCCCCACAGGCGTACTGGCCAGACACTGCTCTCTAAGTTGCTGGGCTCCATTCCTGGCCATGTGCATGCTGTGGCTCTGCGCGTGCATGAGGCATTTATTGGTGATATTATTGGCTAGACAGGCCAAAAAAAGTCGATTGCTGAATATGTCAATTTTCCTTCTATTCATGCCAATCCTATATGGACTGATATATTGGTGCACCTCTAGAATTTCTGTCTTTGATAGATTTTTGGTGCATTTATCCTATAATTCCAGCTCCTGAATTTAGTCGTTATGGTTTAAAAGGTATTTATGTGTTGATGTGTACGTGTGATAATAGATATAATCATTACTGTACTTATTTACAGATTGAAGAAGTTGTGTAGGATATGCCCTATGTGAGGGATCACCGTGTCCATGGTAAAAATGGATTGGGCTTGGTGGTGAAGAAGACAAAGGGTGAGATCTCTATCTAGGAGCAGATTCTATCCCAAAGAATAGAAATTGTCCCTGAGGGTCTTGTTATGGTTTTACTTACCTGGGTCCAAGCCCCAATCAGCAGATTAGCTAACCCTCTAGCGAGGACTAGCTGGGGCAGAAGCAGTAGAACAGAACTGACTTCCTGGTGGCCTGGCTATTCTGGGCTGACTGCACAACACCACAGCCCTCCTGGTTATTGCAAGAAGAATTGAAAACCCCAAACAAGATGAGGTAGCTGTTTGTTTGAGCAAGATGTTGCAGAGCAGTTCTCCTTACACAGAAGTAAATCAGCTGAGGAGAGTTGCCCCTGAATGCTTTTTGCTTAACTGAGCCTAGACCTGTGAGTAGGGTTTCAGTGGAAGTATTTGTGGTACATAGAGTTCTGGAGCTTCATAAAATGGATCTTTCTTAATTGGGACTGGGGACTGACTGGACCCTTGGTGTCTTGGTCTGATCTGTTTAGTTTCTTGTATGTAGTAGTATATATTGGATTTTCATGTTTGGTTTGAATGTGTTTGCTTTTTTCCCCCATACAACAAAATTCCATGTAGCTGGAGTTCCCCAAGGGCTCTGAGCACTTCAAAGTTAAAAAACCTGCTAGCAAAGGTAACTGCATAGATTTTTCTTTATCATTTCCTGGAGCCAGAAAGAGGAGTATGGATATGAGCAGGCACTTGAGTTTCTCTTGTTATGGAAAAGGATCACTTGCTATTTGAATGTAGCTTCTGGCAAAGGGATCATATTTATTTTGTTGTTTTTCTTTTTACTGTAAAGTATCTAGGCAATATTATCTAGATTTTCTTCTACTAAAATGAAGAGATAGTAGTTGGCAGAATATTTTCAAAGACCCATATCTTAGACCTGTGACTCTCACTGTGAGAAGAGTCATACAGCTAACATCTTGTAGAATGCATTGGAAATGTTCCCCTGAAAGACTAATTACACTAATTATTACATGGTTATAAGAATAAAATAATTGCTATAGCAAGTGAAATTTTGGTAGAGTGCACAATAGGAGGACTGATTTGCAAACTCCTACTCATGTATGTAGTATTTTATGCTGAAGATAATGGGACTTCTCATGTGTTTGCAGAACTGAGTGCTTACTGCCAGAACCGAAGCACTGAATTCCACCACTCTTTATCAAAAAGCAGGAGTTGGAAACACTGATTGCCTCTGACAGCACTGTCTTTAGAAGCAAATTTCACTTTTCCATCTGATCACAAAAGGAAACACAGTTGAAGATTAAATATCAAAATAGAACTGCTTTGGCAATTGCAGGAGTTGAAACTTGTTGTATGGAGAGATCTCTGTGCAGGCAGCCCTCCAGTGGATGATAAATGGTAACAAAATTAAAACTATTTCATCAGCAGATATAGAAGCCTCTGTTCTCCTGCTTGTTATGTTTATCCAAGACATTCATTCAAAAATGACTCCAACCACAAGTGTAAGAAAGAGTGTTGCCAGACTGGCAAGCACAGACTATATTGGAAATATAAAATAAAACTATACATGCATTGGCCTTGGCAGATTCGGCAGAAAGTAACTTTACATTAACATGTGCAGATTCAGCACATTCACATGTTTAACACTGCTCTGTTCAGTGTGCCTTATGCCCTCCATTTTGTGCATCGTTCTCACTGGATAATGTTATGCTTGAGAAACAAATTATGGTTATATCTTGACAGTTTTGATATAAGTATTTTGGGAATCTCTTGGCATTGTTAAATAACTTTTTAGGGACCTCTTCAGATAAGCCCTGACACCTGAGATGACGATTTATTAATTTGTTTTAATTTGTACCTTTTCCAGTTCTAGTCTCTCTTGAAAATTATGAATATATTTTTTTATTCACAAAGCTTCTCAGCTAATAAAGTTACACAGATTATTTACTTTGAACTGTTCATGAGGCGGTCACCTCCTATGCTTTTTTTTCAGGACTTTGCTTGGGTACAGCTAGTGCGTAGCCTATTAAGCATGCTCAGTATAAGCAACGCATGCTTACGTCTGCTTGGGTGTGCGAAGCTTTGGTTGCCAATTCAATTTGGTGAAGATTCGGCCCAATTTAGATGCTGAATCACCAAATCTGAATTGAATCAGGAGACAAGGGGCTACCATCCCAGCTATTTTCATCTAAATCTGCCAAAAAATGACAAAGTTCTAGGTATTTCAGTGATTTCCTATCATAGTCTATGGCTTAATCTCCAAATCTCTCCAAATCAGCGCCAAATCTTCTAAAACGGATTCAGCTGACTTGACTCAGGACAGTGATCCAAATCTCCGAATTGAATCACTATTTTCTGAATCCGAATACTTCCCTGTTCGCACAGGCTTATAGATCCTAGGGTTGGAAGGGACCTCAATAGATCATCGAGTCCGACCCCCTTAGTCCACTGTGTAGGGGTAATAGACAAGCAAACTGTACATAAGTGCCAAAAAGCCTTTTACTTGGCTGGAAAGCTGCCACTGAGGCACAAAAAAGTAATAGGGGTGTATTTGGAATGGGTAGAATAATATCTGAGCCCTAGAAGGACTCTAGCTAATTATATTTTGTCAGGTGCCATAGGAATGGACCAGAGGCTTCTCACTGTGTAGATCAGTGGACCTGCGTAATTGGCACACAGAGTCTTTGGCCATTACTCCAGACTATAGCCTGGACAAGATACTAAGGGGTGTGGTTGTGTCTGAAATCTAGGCCAGCAACTGGTCAATCCTAAGAATGGTAGGCAAAAGGCCTACCTCCTTTCCACTTTCCTTATCTTGTGTCAGTTGACCAGACAAGAGACTCTGGTGCAACATCTGCAATTTTATTCCATTACAGATAGTTTGGTGTGTTCATTACAAGCACCAGGAATGTTTGCTTCCATAGTCTTGGGAGACAGGAAAAGGAGATCTACTCTTAAAAGAGCAGGACACTCTAGTCTTGCTTTAAGGAATTAGCTAATGTTTCAAGGCCTGGCACTGTAGTCCTAGCTTTCAGAGCTGTTTAGTATCTGGGAATCAGCTCTGAAATAAAAGTAACAAAATTAGTCTTTGTTTTTAGGATTTTTTCCTTTGCAATGAAAAGTTATGATAATTCTTATTCCATATTACATAATACAGGATATAAAATGTATATACAGGATATAAAATGCATTTACTCTTTTAATATATACACTTCAAATTATATTAATACTGCATTATTACATTTGGGTAATTGTTTCTAAACGCATTGTGTGTGTGCACTCTTTCCTGTACATGCTGGCCATTGCCAAAAGAACTGGCAACTTCCAATGGAGGATGCCACAGGGGCCCTGGTCACAGGCACCTTTGTCCACCACTTAGACATCATCCAGCCTTTTCTGCAAAGAAGTGGTGGAGGAGGTTGTCTTCCATGCCATCCTAGACTGCCCCCAGCTGTGGCTATTTGTCGCTGCCCTCAGTGCCCTCTTTGGAGTGCTAGACTTGTACTTCTCCAAGACTGTGTACATTTTCTCTATCCTGTACCAAGCAGCCAAAGGGAGCATAATCTGCCTGGCCAATTTCCTGCTGGGCCAAGCCAAGATGGTGACCCTGAAAAGTTGCCAAAACCAGCTCTTAGGGGCTGGCTTCAATGACAGCCTCCAGCTCTTCTGCTTCTTTGTCTAGTTTGGGCCATCGAAGGGGCTCACAGACAGATGTTTTATGGAAGGTGAAAGATGGACAGCTAGTCCTAAATATGTAACCCCATGAAGGGCATTAGGGAGGAAAAGGGGTTTCAATCTCTGGTAATATGGTGTTTTTGTGGATGACAAGTGTTTCATTCTAGGCCCCCAGAAAGGCTACATAATTTTGCACTTTTATCTTGTTTATATTTTTTCGATAATAAAAATGTTAAAAGTAAAAAACTCTCTCTCTCTCTCTCTCTCTCTCTTTCCCTTGGCATTATTTCAGGATGCCACAAGATGGCAGGATGGTGACATTTTTAACCTGATATCTTTTAATGTATGTTGTCAGAGCTCTGCATTAGATTCTAGGCACCCCTTGGAAAATGCCAGCTTGTAGCTTTCCCTTACTTTTTGACTATGGAAAAATAATAGAGCAATTCTTCTGTTGCAAAGAACTCAACGATTAGAACATGTTTTTTTTCATAATATGGATTCCTATTGTGAACCATGTGTAGGTGTTGGTACCCCCAAGAGTGCTAATATTAGGCAGCACTCCATGGTACCCTTGAAAGGATCTCATCTGAGTGCTGCAGCACCCTGGTTGAGAATCAGTCACCTATAGACTTATAAAAAAATGGAAATACAGTAAATGGATGGCTTTCAGTAGACTCTACAGATCCCGCAGTGGGAAACTTGGTTCTTACTGTTCTGCAGGTCATATTTGATTCATTTCAGTACTTCAGGTAATTTGCATTTCTCACTGCAGGAAACTAGACTTTTCAGTGGCTTAGTTAAGGCCCATTGTACCTGTCTTGCATATCATCTCATTGTGCTAAAATCATCTTCAAAAATGAGAATTTAATATCAGTTGTAATTCTATTAGGGGGAGCAAGTGTTCTTGGCATAAGGTGATCCTGAACACAAATTTGTAAACTAATAAGCAAATAGTTCAGTTTGCTGAATGGGACTTCAGTATCTTATACCAGAGTAAGATTATGCATCATCTGCTTGGTCCCTGTTCTTGTCCTAGCGGGAAAGCAGGAAACATACAAATATTTTAGAATCTTAATATGGGGTTAGTTTTAACATCAGGAACAAAAAAACCCCATTTGTTTATCCGGATTAATGTCTACTTCATAATATTACTGTGCCAAGCTTTTATGGGCAAACCTGAGACCACCACCAGTCAATGATCTCACTGACTGGGAAGGGGAGAGGGGGTCCCCTGCAGCCGATCTCACTCAACAAAAAGCAGCTGTGATGCTTCCAGAAGCAGCTGCTTTTGCTGGCAGCCCCGCTCCCTGGCCGGTGCTCACACGGGGTGCACCAGCACTCCTGCCTGCCCATCACCTAAACAGGGAAAGCAGCCTGACACGGGGTGTACCAGTGCTCTCAGGGGGTACACGTGTGCACTCGGTACACATCACCACTGTGGAGAGGTAGTCAGCCATGTTAGTCTGAAATTAGGCAGAAGGCAGGGCAGATAATGGAAAAGAAATCTAGAATCTCTGCTGAGACCATACTTAATACAATTCAGCCTGTGGATGCTTTCTTGTTTCACAGTTTGGGGTTTAAGTTGGTATCCTGAAAAGGGCTGCTCAGTCATGGATGAAGCTGCTGAAGGACACCCCTGTCCCGACACACGTGCCCGATGACCATCGCGCATCCGTTGCCTGTATGCAGATTCTTGGCTGTGGGCCTCCAGGTATCACAGCCCTGCCCCCATTGCCAATCCTCCATCGCCACAGGGCTTTTGGACCTGACAGATGGCATATTTAGCGTGTAGACTCCAGTGTGCAGTTGGGTCCACACTGTCTTGGTGGTTGGTGGCCAGGTTTGGTAACATGGCAAACCACGACAACTGGGGCCACTTCTCTGTTGCAGCCTTCTTCTGCCTTCACAGCCACTGGGGCCACAGCCTTCCTCTGCCTGCTCTGCCACTGAGGACTTCTTGGATTGTTCTTTGTCTGGAATCTTCCCCTCAACCTCACCGCCATGGGTGGCCCTACTAGGAGCATGAGCTCCAGACAGCATCACTCTTGGGGTCATTGGAACACACAAGCCTCTCCAACACAACAAGGTGGCAATCCTCAGAGAGAATACCCACCAGCAGAGGGGTACTGTAAGCATGCCATAAACTTTCAAACCGCCAGCTTTCATCCTAAGCATACCACTAGATCCACTGCCTGCAGTGAAGGCAACCATATCTGCTTTGATCCCACTGACTTGGATGCATACCTTAGGCATCTGAACCAGGGATTCCTACATTTACAGTACAATCAGAAAACCACAGCCACTCACCAGAACCATACTTAGACCCTGCTCTGATCTGCTATAATATCAACCCAATGACAGGGACAACAGGTGGCCCGAGTCTGGCTTTGTTGACTTGAATGGCTACAGTTTGGGGACTGTGTTGTAAGTGTAAAATCTGGTGATAAATAAGAACACAAACTTTTGGAAAATGGGGTGCAAGAGCAAGGCATCCTTGTTTTAGGTTGAGGAAGCTTCAGACAATGTATTCAAGAAAGCTTCAGGCATAAGGTGGAAGTATAAGCACAAAACATGCATCTTACTTTTTTAAAGCAAATCTTCAACACTGCTTCCAAAACATGCCATAACAGCTACACACTAATGTTGCTTTGAGGTTTTGTTTTGAAGTTTAGTACTCCCAGTTTTCATTTATTCAATCATACATATGCATAAACCAGTTTTATTATTCAGATAACAACTTGCTGGAACATCAGGGCTTTATCTCTAATAGTCATGAAGAAGCTTCTCTCTGCTTTGGGGCTACTGGAAGTTACCCGTCCTTTATCAACAGGACTTTGAGTTAATTAAGTTAAAAGAATCTGTTCAAATTTGGATGTCTGTTGCTCTCTAGATAAGAAAGAAGAATAAATATTTAATCACTTTTTGAATAGAAATGCTTCAGATGCATCTTGGGAGCTACAGCCACAATACACAAGCAGATATCAAGAAGAAGGGCTTGGCCAAAGGCTAATTTCCAGGTCAGATATCTTCATGGGACATGCTCATTTGGAGGTAGTTGCAATGTGATAAAAACAAGACTTTACCGACGGACCCATTTTCAAGAATGTATGGAATTATTAAATGTTAAAACAATCTCCTGGAACTTCTTGGCCAGGTCTACATGAGATGCTGACTGAACACTAGCCCAGGACTACTGCGCAGTAGCGTCATGTGGCAGAAACCATGACATGATGCTACTGCACAGAAATCTCGAGCTACTGCTCAATCAGCATCACAAAAAGCCATTCATCGGTGCTACTATGCAAAATGCAGGTTACTGTGCAGTCATTTAGTACTTGTATAAACCAAAGTACTAAATGACTGCGCAGTAACCTGCATTACTGTGCAGTACTAAATGACTCATGTAGATGTGGCCCTTGTGTCACTTACTGGAGGAGCCAAACCAACTTTAGACTCCAGATGTGAACTATTTAATTTAGGGGAGAAAATGAGTGGACAGCAGGCATATCAGGGTGAGTTTTCCCAAGATTATATCCCCAATACTAAGTTCTAGTTTCATAGTTCTGATATAAAATGAGGCATTTTCTTCTGATTTTTACTTTCAGGTTTCAGGCTCGAATCTGCTAACCAAAAGTGATGCTTACTGGCCAAATCCTGACCTCATTTCCTCTAGTACAAGCCCATTGCCTAGAGTAGGGCTGAATCTTCAAAAATGAGGGAAACATACTTACCTCAGAGTCTTCCCTTCCCAATATTTAACAATCTGTATGAATTGAGACCAACCAATCTAGCAAAAGTTCAGCTTTCACTGGATGTTCCTACCCATTTCATATAAAAATGCATTTTGATTAGGTCTGGGTAGTATGAGAAGGTTAATGACTAGTAAAATAGCTAGTAGCTTATTTAACTATGTTTTTTGTACAAACAGCAAATGGTCCCTCCTACAGAAAAAAAATTGGGATTGGATCTTTCATGAGTCTTAATAAAAAAAGAGATTATCTGGGTGAGTGAGATTAAAAGATGGCAGAATAATTCTAAAGGAAATTGATGGAAATTCCATTGTTAGAGGGAATCTAAAAATGAAGGCTTTTTACAGATATGACAACAAAAAATAAAACAGCATTTACTAGAATAAGAAGTGCATCAGGTTGACTTGGCTCACCTATCTGTATAAATTGCATGCTTCAGTGGTACTTTTTGGTGCTTTTATCTAATAGCTGATTCAATTAGATAAAATTAGGGTGTGTCAAGATGAAAGTAAAGCTCTGGGGTGTTTTTTTTTCCACATTTGTTGTGAGCTTAAATGGCACAAAGTGTGAGAGGATATACCAAAAGGAACACTCCTTCATTGGCATGGTCAGACTGATTTTTAAACCACTGAAAACCAACCAGCCATGAATGAAATTGATTATCTGTCTTCAGATTAAAAGAGAGTTGAGCAGAGAGTTTGAAGTCTGTTGTCAGAAAGCAGGAACATTTCTCTTGCTGTAGATTATTTTAGCCAATGTGAAAAAAAAACAAACTTCTGAAGACTGAACTTTATATCTTTTCAAGTTTACAGATACTCCAACTCTCCTTTGTTCTAGGTATGCTTTGATATGTTTTCAGAATACAGTGACAGAAACTGACTACTGAGGAAGGGCACCTTGTGCATGAAAGGTTATTTGAATCAGAATCATAGAAATGGAAGGGACCTCTGGAGTTTATCTAGTCCAGCCCCTTGCCTGAGGCAGAATCATACCTATCCAAACCAACCCATACAGATCATTGTTTAACTTATTACTAAAACTATACCAACAACCCTGTCACACAAATAAAAGGGTTATTATTTATATACCCTAGCCTGCCACAGGTAAAGCAGGGGGACAACAGCAGTCAGTGTCCTGCTGCTGCAAAAATTCTTAAAATATGCTGGAAATATTCAAGGAAGAGGTACAGATGAAGGCAGAGAAACCTTTAGCTCATGCCAATCTGGCCATGGGGTAAGACTCTTTCCTGACCCCAAAGGTGGTCATTGGTGTGACCCTGAACAAAGAAGCAACATTCACTAGACAGGAGCCTCTGGGTTTTAGTCCCAGCAGGAGCACTGGCACACCCAATCAAAATCCCCAGCCTTGACTGTAGCCAACACCCAATGATTCTGAAGAAAGCAAGAACCGACCCCCCCGCCCCCCCCCAAAACCCCAAACAAACAAAAAACAAACCCAAAACACCGGCATGGCTACAGGACAGGAAAAAACATCATTCTGAGCCCCAGGTGGCAAAGAGCAAAGCCTAGAACTATGGGAAACACCCATAGCCTAGGCATGGCTACCATTAGATCACCCCTGGCCAATGCTTGTCTAACCTTTTCTTGAACACCTCCAGTGATGGAGAGTCCACAACTTCCCTGGGCAGCCTATTCTACTGTCTTACTTCTCTAACAGCGAAAATGTTTTTTTCCAACCTCAGTCCAACCTCAATCTACTTTGCTGCAACTTCAAGCCATTGGTCCATGTCCTGCTCTCTGCAGCAAAAGAGAAAAGGTGCTTTCCCTCTTCTTTTTGACAGTTCTTCAGATATTTGAAGACTACCCCTCTTAATCACCTTTTCTACAAGATGAACATACCTGTTTCCTTCAACCTCTCCTTGTGTGGCTTGCCCTCCAAGCCCTTTACCAATTTTGTCACCCACCTCTGGACATCCAATAACTTCTCCATGTCCTTTTTAAAATCTCTCCCAGCTATGCAGTTGGTCCAATAAAAGATGTAATTTGGAAACTTCTTGCCTCTTGCATATTTCTGGGACCACCACAGGCCCACTACAACATCACTCCAGCACCACTCCAATATCCAAATTCTGCCCTGTCCTTATGCCTTTTTTAACTGAGGTTGATGATGCTGGTGTCATTTAGGATTAAACAGTGAATTTAGGTGGATTGTTGTGGATCAGCGGCTGCATAAGTAAAGGTTTGAAGGATTTGATTTCTATGACTCCTTTTCAAACGGAAAATTTGAAAAATTACCTGATGGGAAAGGACTAAGAGGGGAAAAGCACATGGAATACAATAAAGTCGGAAAAAAGTTTGAAAGAAGAGGAAAAATAAAAAAGGAAATGTGATTTGAAACTTCCCTTAAAGGGAAGGTTGAGTGAAGATTTGTTTAAAAGGATACTGTGTAGGGATAAAGGAGTTCTGAAAAGAAAAGATACATAGAACAAAGACAGCCAGATGGCAGATTTCCTGCATGCTTGCCTGCCTGGCTGCCTGCCTTGCCCAACCCACCTGCTTGCATGTACTGAACCCAGGAATATGCTAGTGACACAGCTTTGGTGTTGTCTCCAGAGGTGCTAGTCTGGAGACCATGGTCTTGAGCAGTTGCAGAAGGATACCCCAAAGCATCTTTACTAGTGTATTTCCAGGTTTGGAGCATGCATATAGAATCCAGTGGGCAAGGCATACTTGGGAATGGCCTGGCCAGGTCTCAGGGCTGCTGAAGAGCAGACAAGCTCCGAGATCTGTCATTCTTCTATGGCAGGGATGTCAAAGATATGGCCTGTGGGCCAAATCCAGGCTTCAGGGCCCTGTCATCCAGCCCCTGGTGCCTCTGCTAGGTCTGAGTTGACCCACACACCCTGGATCAGCTCCACATACAGGGCATGGGCAGAAGCAGAAGCAATGTAGAAATGCGTAGCCAGGAAAATGAAAACCTCTCATACCCAGTCTTCATTGCTTTCCTGCCCCTGCTGCAGCAGATTGTTCAAGGCAAAAAATCAGGCTTATAAATCACCTATGTACCCATGTGATCTAGCCTCCACCTTTCTTTTTCCTTTCTCTCTTTTGTCCTTTTTCCTTTTTTTCTCCCTCCCTGTTTCTTTCCCACTTCTTTTCTCTCTCATTCCTCCACCCCCCCTCTACTGGATGTGGTCATTTCACCCATGAAGGATGAACAAAAAAACACAAAAAAACCCCCAGGGCATGGGATGCACACCACTCTGGGATCTGCACTACACATGGCACCTGCCCTAGCCAGGCCAAGATGCACATCACACTTAATGCGGATCCTAGCCTGGCTGGAATGGGTGCTGAGTATGGCACTGGCCAGGGTAAATTCCATGTTTAGTGCAGATCCTGGAACAGGTGTTGGGTCAGGCATGTGGTGGAGGGGAGGGGAAGGGAGGTGGGTGCGTGCATGGGCCCAATCCAGCCAATGGACATGTCCTGCACATTCACCGGGGTCATGGGGCCAGGTGAGTTTGGCAACCCTGTTCTACAGTATCACCAACACCAATCCCACCTTTCTGTTCCTATTAATAACTTCCTTGTCCAACCTTCAGTTGCCTTCTAATTTACCTATAGCCACTTCTTCTCTCATTTCCTTTCCACCTCTCCCTTTGCTATCTACCCTGAGTACCATGTTAACCACATTGCCTTATCTTGATTCCCTTGAGTGGCTTTGTAATATCAGATTTCAGCTATTTCTGCTCAGTGTTGGAGATAAGTACATAGCCACTGTCTCATTTCTCTACTTAGTCACTTGCTCCCCCTCATCTAGTGTGTTTTGTGCAATATGTTGAATGCTCTTTCCTGAATTCTGCCTCAGGAGATCTTTATACTGTTCCATAGAAGTATAACAGGGCAATATTGTACCTTCCTTGCTCTGGCTCTGGCAGTGGCAGCAGGGAAGGTAGAGTGGCAGTGCAGGCTGCAGCAGCCAAAAGGTTGTTGCTGCTGAGGGAGGTGTCACCTCCTTATTTTGCCATTGACGTGTGTCAGGTGGCCAAAGAAACATTTGTTTTTTATGGCAAAAGAAGAGGTAACTTCCCCACTCTAGAATAATTGCAAATATTTTACTTTCTACCCTCAGGTGGAACAAGTTTATGCTTTCCACCCTTTCCACCGCAGCTGAGTGTCTTGTCTACTGGTTCCTGTTAATACATCATTTTAGTAAAGTAAGAACCCCTAGCACTTCAATGCCTTTTTGTGGAGTGCCTTTATACTGGTAAATCTAGCTGCAGTCCCAAAAGTCATCAATATTGTAAATGCAAGGAGCCTCCAAGGAATAAACAGCTCCTGGTGGAAGAGATACTGCTGAGTCCTTATGAGGGTTTTTCCCCCCAGTCAGTACTGAGTGAATGCCTGAACACTGTAGTATGTTCAACAGTTGCTGCATTTCAGTGCTGAGTAGAAAGACTCTAGAATGTAGCTCATAAAATCAATTTGAGCAGCAATTTGGTTTTCTTCCAGAAGAAAGATATAAATGTAAGTCATTATTGTTGTCATTACCCAAAGGTAGACAATGATAGCAATATGCATATATTTTTAATACCAGTGTGATTACAGTTTCCTGTAAACTATTTAAATGTAATTTGTTTTGCATAACAGCTTGGTTATAAGCAAGAGGTAATGCAGATGGTTTATGTTTAATCATTACATTTTCATTCACTGTTTAAGAATCGGATATTAAACTAAGTAAATTTAAAATAAAAAAGTGAGTTAGTTAACATGAAATTTTAAAAAAAGTCTATACCTAAAGCATGGGATGGAAAAATAATAGTCTGCTGTTACGTGGATAACATTAGCAAGATGAGCAAATATAGTTGAGCTGCACGTATCTCTGCCTTTTCATCACCTCTGTACCTCTCCTATCTGGAGATGTCAGAAGCTGAAAGAATCACTGAAATTGCCATGGAAAGACATAAAGACACTGAAGTCCAACCCTCCCACTGGAGGCCTCTTTTTCACCATATGTTTCTCAGGGCTTTCCCCTCCCCAGCCCCCAAGTGACAGGGCTTTCACTATTTTCTCACACATAATTCAATAATTTCATAGCTGTTACTGTGAGGAAGATATGGCTTCTGCTTAATCAAAATCACCCATGATCATATTGCTTCCTTTCCATTCCCAAATTCATATCCCAAATTGTTCCCTGTATGTGATTTTCTTGAAATAGTTGTGGGTAGCAATCATGTTCCTCTGAGTCATTGCTTAGTTCAATTGTCTGATGAGTTTAGCTTTTCAGTGTTTCCTTGTATTAATCCCTCCAAACACTTAACTATTTATGCTCTTTACTCAAAGCTCACCATCTACTGATGTCATTGAAAAAACTTCCACTGACTTCACTAGGCACAGGAACAGGTACCGAACATGCACAATTTCTCATTCTTTCTAGTTCTGAAGTACCCACAGCTAAACCAACCACATGGTTAACCTATCATCTAAATATGGGGGATAAAATCTAGGACCCATTGCAAGTCAGTGGTAAGGCTCCTCATGATTTCTTGGAGGCTACGATTTTAGCTAAAGGGTCTAGAAAAAGTATCCAAGAAATCATGGTCTAAATTGAATTTCAGAATTTCAGTTGTGAGATTCATGATTTTATAAGATCACTAAATATTAGAGCTTCATGCAAAAAGCAGTTGGCTGTGCCATGGAAAATGCTGTATTTCCAAAATTTTTTTCCCATATTCTGAATTCTAACTATATTTGAAAATATGAAATATTCTGTGGAATAGAAATTTTGGTAAATTCTCTTTCAGAGGAAATGAAATTAAATTTTTCAAAACTTCCCAGCCTGTTAGGCTAGCTCTTGACCTAGATAGGAAGGCTTGGAAGCCAACTGCCCAGGTAGCCATCCTACCTGCCCCTCACTTGAGGAAATTGCCACTGGAGAGGCAGGTATCCAAAGAAAAGGACAATCCTGAGAGCATGGGTATCTGGTAGGTTGGCCAGCCTTCCTGCCTGTCTTCCTGCTTACTTGCCTGGTTTCCCTTAAAAGTTTTGACAGCATCAACACATTCTCACACAGAGTGTTTCTGCTTTATCACATCAGCCTTTGTCAATGGAAGGCTTCTGTTAGAAAGTATTTGATCAGCTCTACTAAATATATTACTTTCTCCAGTTATCCTTTGTACAGAAACTATATTTCATTCCCTACTCCTTTAAAATCCTCTCCATTTCATATACCAAAAATAGCCCTAACACAAAAATATCCAAGAATAAGTTCCGCTACAGATCAGAAGAACCATCTTTAGCTCCCAAACTAATTACTGGGGGAGAGAGTGGTATTAAAATACCTACACATGCTGGGGACTTTTAGGCCTCAATAAAACACTACTGAGTACTTGGGCAATATAACCTACCAAATGAAATATATATGAGCAAGGTGGTTTGATAGCTGGATATATAGTTGACAAATGACTGAACCTGCATCAGGGCAGAAAGAATGCATGAAAGATCAAAATGGCAAGGCTGCTTAGGTAACGTAGCAGTAGCAAACTGTTGTGGGGTACTGAAAGAAAATCCATTCCCAGCGCACTTGCAGGTAGATTGGCATCTGATGAAGCCCTCCAAGGGAATGTCAGGAAAGAGCAGCATATGTGCTTCTTGACCTACATTCCTAAATAGCAGGCTCTTTCTTAAAAAGGATTAACACACATTTTCTCTCTGCTTCACTTTGCATTTAGGAGATATACCCTGCTAACAGAAGTAGGAGTGATAAAAAGAAGAAAGTACATTTCTTGCACTCACATATTTGCTGGTGACAGTCACATGCAAGTTTGCTTTTAATAGTATACAATTAAATTAAATCAATGAAATATGTAATCTCTGGAGCATTTATTATACACAGAAAAATCTATATTTGGATTATACACAGAAAACGATATTAAGAGACCATTATAAAGGTTACAAAATCTTGATCTTGCGCACAGAAATTGGGAAATCACCAAATTAAGTTTACCTCTACAATCTTAATTCAGCCTCCTGGTTCAAATGTATTACGATACAGTTTTAGAATACATGATCACATTTTTTTTTCAGCTGAACCCCTGCCATTCTCTTCAGTTAACCAATCCAAGTATGAACTACTCAGGCTTTGAATCCCATTCCTGGTCTTCTTATCTAGCAAGTCATAGTCTCCTACCTGGACTTTCTGTCCCAGGCTACTATGTAACACCCAATCCCAGTTTCCATTCTCATTCAGTCCAAATTTCCCCTACCATTGGCCCCTAACCCAACCTGTCTCTCTGCTTGTCACTGGCATCCAGTTGCCCCTCCCCCAATTTCTCCACCTCATATGGTTCCCATTCCCAGTATCCCTCCACAGGGTCCACATTGAATCCCACTATCACTTTTCCCTCTGGCTGGTTGTCCAACTTCTTTTTCTGAGCCAGAGTCAGTTCTCTCCCAAAAGCTTGGCCCTCTCCCACTTAGCTTTTCCCAGTCTTCCCCACTTGTTTTCCAATTACCTGCCCATTCTCCTTCCGGTTTTTTATCCAGTTTCATTCTCTTCCCAGGTGTTCCACTCACCACTGTTCTCTTTTTTATTCTGTGCTTCATCTATTTGCTCAGCCAGTCCTAATCTATTTGCCAATCCCAGTCTGTGCCCAAACCTGAATCCCAATTTCCTTCTCCAGCACTATGCTCCTCTCAGGTTCCTTTAGACCAGTCTACTCCTTCAGCTTCTTTCTGTTCTTGTTCTTGTTCCCTCCTCCTTCAAAATAGGTGACTTTCTCTTTGATACTGTCAGGGCCCATGGGGGAGACTATTAAGAGCATATCAATGATTCTCATTGTATGTATCCAGAACCAGAACCAAGGTCCACAATGCCCTGGAGCTGCAATGACAGGGAAAGCCCTCGGCTGGACCATATCCACTGTGGACTGCTGCATCATGTTAAGATGTATCATCATTGCAGTGATACACTCCATGTCTGCTCTGTGTACACCCATAAGGATACCCTAGAGCCCTAATATTTAAGAGGATAAAACTTAAGAACTTGACTGAGCAGGTACAACACTTCTTCCAGGCTTCCAACTTGGACAAATTTGGCTGAATTTTTACAGGATGGCAAAAGGCTGATTGCTAACACAGAAAGCCACCCACTGCCAAATTTCAAGTTTGGGCTCTAAACTATGCGAAATTTCAGCCAGTGCACTTAAAGTCTGACAAAGGTACAAGCAATAGAAAGAAGGGCTTTCTAATGAAAATATCAAGGCAAATTATATGGGGGGCAACCTATAACAACAGCAACAACTTGAGGACTATCCCTTGATGGCCTTATTTATGCAGAATACATACAATAGTCCACCTGATACCAATGATTGGATTGCCCCTTCTGTAAAAGGGATCCGTGAAAGGAAATGTTATGAGATCCTCTCCATGGACGTACCTGCAAATTCTTTTGTTGGAATTCACTTGTCCACCTCTTGAATAAAAATAGGGGTATTTTCTGGCTGAATTGCTTTGGCAGCATGCAGAAGCCTACAGAAACCCTTCAAAATAGGACATCTATTTGATGACAAATATCTTACAGTGTTCCAGAGAAATGGTATCTGTTCTGATTCTGCCCTGATAGAGCAATTAAAACAATGAGAGTGAACTATTAAAAACAAGCATTAAAACATTTTCTCTGTCAAGGAGCACACAAAGTACAGATGCCCTTCTTTCTTCTAAAGGCCAGCCACTGAGACATCATATATTCATAGTGTCTAATTTGAATTAAAAAGTCACCATCAAAGGAATATATCCAAACATCTGAGACTTACCTCAAGTGACCAAACATGTCAGAGGCCATATTCTACTAACTGGGGAACAAACTTAGACTTACTAGCTTGGAACAAACTTTGGGGATTAACATTGCTCATTAGGAAATGTTTCTCCACAAAGAAAGCAGGTTTTTTTGGCAGAATTTACTATAGAAAAACTAACATCTTTTTCAGCTGGCACTATGAAGAAGAGTTTCTCCTCTATGACAGTAATTTCCTTATTATAATAGAATTAGCATACAATATAATATAAGATATCCAGCAAAATCATCTGCTGCTGTTCCCCAGGATTTTTAGTCTGAATCCAACTTTAAGTTTTGAACCCATATTTTAAAATGCTGCCCAAGAAACCACTGTACTGACATATCTCTAACTATCCAAAAGGTATTTTCTAGTATTATGAGGTCTGAGTTTGAAGACAATAGGGTAACTGCTTTGAGGAAAGTCCATGGAAGTAGGCCTTCCATTTTTCCCTTTTACCTAGCTTCGGAGCAGGAGAAAATATTCTCACTCATTAGTTCCTTCTTGTTCTATCACTAGCATTTATGCTCCAACTTGCCAACCAGAAATTGTAATACCTTTCTGTATTAGATTTACCGTTATGTACTGGCTCTGGAAAAACATCTTTGATTCTGATTATGTTTTTATTATGATTTATTTATACATGTTAAGTAGTTTACAATAAAATACTGAAGCAATAAAGTATATTCAAAGTCTTTCAATAGTTAGATTTAACTTAGCAGGTTGGATTCATAGTTTCCTAGTTTCCTAGCTGGTAGGGTCGGAAGGGACCTGAGCAGATCATCAAGTCCAACCCCTGCCATGGCAGGAAAAAGGACTAGGGTCAAACGATCCCAGCAAGGTGTTCATCTAGCCTCCTCTTAAAGACCCCCAGGGTAGGAGCCAGCACCACTTCGCTTGGAAGTTGGTTCCAGATCCTAGCCGCCCTGGCTGTGAAGTAGCGTCTCCTGATGTCTAGTCTGATTCGCCTGCCTGTTATGCACAGTAAATCTGGAAGTAACTAAGTCCTTGGAATGATGTCAGCAGTAAGAGACTCTCATGGTTATTTTTAACACAGGAAAGACATCTACAGTTTAATCATTTCATTCCTAAGTAAACTTAATTAAGTCATAGGATTAATTATCACCTAAGGATATTACAAAACAAATAAGAAAAGTGCCCACTTTCCTGCAACCAAGATTAAATACAGCGATATGACATGTAACTGCAAAACATTAATAGATGAAAAGATAGCCAAAACTAGTTTTCTAAATCTGTTAAAGGCCTTAGGGCCAGACCTGCACAGAATTTAGGGGCAGCTGGGGCATCTAAAGCAGGAATTGAGGCTCCAACTGATTACCAAAAAAGTTTAACTCAGCTGCTCTCTGACCTTCAAGTCACTTATATTCACTTCATGTTTCCATATTTGGCTTTCTTCAGGTGTCTGTAGTTCTGTTTCTGGGAGTGTAGAAATGCCTCCAACTGGAGTAGCTGCTGCTTACCTTGCATTAGGATGCAGAAATGAGGAAGCTTGAATTCTTTCACCCAAGTGCCCTGATATCTTTCATCATTATCACAAAATTCCTGAATCCTTGTAGGTGTGTTAGCAGAATGCCTACCACACACTGGCAGGATTGTGCTCCACACACAGTGCACTTCTGGTGGTGCTGCTATCATCACAGCTAATTTTTATATACTAGCAGAGTGATCAGAACACTAGTCCAGGTAGGATTTGGGAGACCTGTATTAAATCCCTTCTCCTGCTGAAGAGGTTTCAAACACATCTCTTACCTTCAGAGACCTGAAACACTAGTCTGTGTTTGGGAAGTGATTATCATGAAAGAACTTAGGGAAACAATGATTTTTAGGATCTAAATATTGGACTAATGCATCAGTATAATAAGCAGAGGTATAACTATGGATTTTGGTACCCTGGGCAAAACTTCAGGAGGAAGTGAGTGCTCTTTTGTCACATCTGGAGTAGTCTTGTGCTGCCCTGGCTGTAGGAGTAGGAGTTGGGTGCTGGGGCACAATAGAAGAAGCCCTGCACTGCCCAGCCCTAGAAACCAAGTGGCATCTTAAACTGTTACCAGTCGTCGAAGAACGCCTAATCCCCAAGCAAGCTAGCTTCCATCCAGGGAAATCATGCACCAGTCAAGTATTAAATATCACACAGCACACTGAAGATGATGAAAAAAGAATGGTCACTGGTACCGTATTCATAGACCTGTCGGTAGCTTATGACCCTGTAAGCCCTGTAAATCACTCAAAGGTCCTTGCAAAAATATGTGATATGACAAAAGACTACCAAGTACTATGCATAATATGATTCTTGCAAGGAAATCAATGATTCTATGTTGAATAGTGTTGATACCTGTCCAGATATTGTGGAAGCTTACAGTGTGGCCGGATTAAAAAAAGACTGGACAAATTCTTAGAGGAAAGCTGGTTCAGTAGCTACTGAGCTTGGGAGTTAGGGATACAGCCTCTGAATCAGAACGTTAAATGCCAGAGGCTGCAAGTGAAAGAAGAACAGTGGAAAAACCCTCACCATACCCTGTTCATTCTCCCTTTCAGCATCCACTCTCTGCCACTGTGACACAGGATACTGGACAAGATGGACCTATGGTCTGACCCTGTAAATGACAATTCTCATGCACTTAAACAATATTTACAGTTTGAGGGGATATTTACTACAGGGACTGATAGTAGGAGTTAGAACCTCTCTGCTCTAATATGCCAATTCAATTCCAAGCAAAGTTGATAATGATTTAATGCTGTTATCATGTGATGGCTGTTTAGGAATTGGTATTGGAGAATCTATATTACCAAACATGCCACTAGAGCTGAAGAAAGGGCAGGTATTAAATACTCATGTAATCAATGAGCATCTATGAGGCCCTTTTTCTCCATGCTGTGGCTTCTGTGGGTCAGGTGTAAATCACACTGGTGTAGCAATCTTGGAGAGGTGTATACTGTTGTTGCTTTTTTGGATATGAAACTGGAAATAAATAAGTTTCAACCTCTAGGTTTGTAAGTCTAGGCTAGGGATGGTGTGACTGTGGGACAGTATTTCACTCTCATTCATTCATGCCTCCAAACAGAGTTCTACAGGTGACATCCACTTATTCTGTTGAGACCTTCTTAAAATAATAGGCAATGTCCAGGATTCAATATCCACAGTGGCACATTTCTGTTACACATGTGCTCCCAACCCTTTCTAAGGGCATTTGTCTTTTTTTTGGTTCACCTAGTAGACCATACTCTTACTCCAGAAAGTGTGGGAGGCAGGCTGTCTCTTTTCTTGAGCCCTGTCTGTTTCTTTGATTGAATTTAAATAGGTTTAAATAGAAGCTAAATGAACCCTACAGTATGGACTCAGTCAGGCTTATAGGGATTCAGGTGGACCAGCCCCTGAGAGCTCACTTAGATATAAATTTTCCCCTCCTCTTTCCCAAAGAATCTGAAAGTTACATAATGCTGAGGGTTGTCTTAGGCACAAAAGCGGGTGGGTAGCTGAAGGCAGGCTGTGAAGTGGAATGGCTGGGCAAAAAGCATCAGCCCAAGTTTGGAACATTTCCACCAGCTCCTCTGAGCTTTGCAAATCTAATAACTTTCAAACATTAGTGGCAAATCACAGACATTTGCTTTGCTATGGTCTGTAGACTTTATGCAAACCTTTCACAAGCCCATCTCTGACATGAACTTAAATCAAAATGCTTTCAGGGCTTGTGGAAGTTAATGAAGTGAATTTTAAATTGCAAGGGGGAAAAAAAACCAAAATATTGCTTTTTTCTCTGTGAAGACACTGCAAAGCTGCATCATCTTGATCAGATGCTGTTTTATCTAGCCTCAAGCCATGGGCTCAAACATAATTAGCCTACTTTAAAAATGACCACCTTTGACCAAACTAGACAATCAAGTGTTTATCTTGCTTAAAGACAATTTCTGAACAGCATTACCCTCATGTTACTCATTGTTAGGGAAAGTTTACTATGTATAGCTTGATTCTGCCACTTATTAAGACCAGCTGGCAGTTTGTCTTGACTGCTAAACTCACTCAAGCTTTCTGGACTCCTACTAATGACCTGAACATCTGCATAGAGAAAAACTGAAAATGTTATGCTAAAACACAGACTATTTATACCCTGTGACAATTTGGGGAATCTGTCTGTGCACAATTTATGAATTCATACTGATTTTATGAATGCAATGCCTAACTCTAATTTGCAGCCTGTGCTGATTCAACCATTTGCTGATAGGGACCACGTCACGTATCAGACATCTTGCCTGGATGCAGCTATACTACAATCAAACAAGTAGCTGACATGGAATGATTCTGTCCTGATAGAACAATGATATGCTGAAGAGATGGACCTAGCCAAAGGAAACAGGTTTCTACTCGGGTTGTTTGCAAGGGAAAAGGTTAAAGCACCATTCTTCAGCACACAGGAAGAGTAGAGAAATAAGTTTCAGAAACTTTTGCTTAAGGGGGACATACTCTCTGAGGTAGAGGCAATATGTTGACCAGTAGATCTGAAAGCCTGTTATGTGGACATTTAAAGAGCCAATGACAGTGCCTTGTTGCTGCTCCCACTTTGTGGGTTTAGAAGAAGGCAGGATAGTTCTGTGTTGTCTCTGTGTGTATTCCATGTAGTTTACCCATGTGTTTTATGTGCCTCAGTCCAATGAAATTTTGCCAGAAGTAACCTGATTCAACGTATGATTGATAAAAATAGTAGTGTAGGACCAACCACTATGCCAGTTCTTTCTCTTCTGCAAATCCCCTGGAGTACAGAGGAAAGCAGAGCAGATAGCAATAGGGCAGATACATAGGAATGACACATCGTTAGGAAGTCCCTCTCCTATTTAAGTAAATAACTTTTCTACATTCTTTGAGTGCTTGTCCTTGCATGTGTCCTACTGTGGACCACTTACCAGCAGTGTATTCATTTATACCAATTCCAGACCTTTCTTCCACCTAGAATGAGGAAGATAGTGTTCTGCCTTGTTCATTTCTCTATTATACTGTTCATATAGTTTCCAACAGTATTCAAATAGCTAGAATTTGGGTACATGGTAGGAAAAGTTTGTGCGCTTTGTATGCTGGTTTGAGCTGTGGGATGCTGATGCAGGGCACTGATTTGTGGAGCCCAGTACCCTATGTTACACATTTGTCTTTATTGTGCTCAAGCCTCCCAGTGACATATCCAGAACTGCTGTTTCCAGTGACGCAGGCGGAGAGAAGGGAACTCCTATATTGAAACTGCCTTTCTACTTGTCAAGATTTGCACAGACATTGCAAGAGATGGAAATCATCCCTCCTTTTGTGTTCTCAACTATGCTTGCAGACATCAAATATGGAGTCTTATATATAGTAGCAGATGTAGTGCCATGTGACCCAGAAATGAAAGACAAGATTTTAGTGGGACTCAAAACCTTAAAGTTTATTGATCAGAGCAGACATCATTTGGATTCTTTTAAGAGGCAAATAAGTGTGTTGCTATCCTGGAGCCCAGGTTTGCTCTGCAGTTTGAGCTGGTCTTAAAATAGACATTTCTTCTTTTAGCAGGAGAACTAGAATGCAAAAGAAGTGAATGTGTGTGACAATTTCAGAACCTACTGGCTAGATTTTAGTCTGACTAGTCATCTAGAAATAGAAACAATATTATGCCTTGACTATGCAGATGGGCCAAAAATGCTGCCACATACTTGTAAATACTCTCAATGTTGTCAAGAAACCAACAGCAAAACTTTGTACTGGTAACAGTTTAGGCAGATGATAAATCCCAGAAATTTTCTGAGGGCTGGCTATATCTCTGTGAAATGAATATATATTTCTTTTGAAGTGGGATCTGAAAAGCCAATCTCTTTACCCTAGTAAAGAAATTGTTGCGGGCAGAGTGACCATTTTGAATTTCAAACAGTAGGTGAAGAGGTCCAGCTACCTGTGATCCAAAATGATTTCATAGATTTCATAGACATTAGGGCTGGAAGGGACTTTGAAGATCATCAAGTCCAGCCCCCTGCTCAGGGGTAGGAAATCAGCTAGGGTCAAAGGATCTCAGCAAGATAAGCATCCAAACATTTCTTGAATGAGTCCAGAGTAAGTGCCTGCACCACTTCTAGAGGGAGTCTATTCCAGGCCTTGAGGGCTCAGACAGTAAAGAAATTTTTCCTTATGTCCAGCCTAAAAAGGTCTTGGAGGAGTTTATGACTGTTAGTCCTTGTTATCCCTTGGGGCTCTCTGGTGAACAGATGTTCCCCCAAATCCTGCTAGATACCCCTTATGTACTTATAGGCAGCCACCGGGTCCCCCGTGAGCCTGAGCTTTTCCAGGCTGAAGAGTCCTATGGCTCTTAGCCTCTCTTCATAAGGCCTATTCTCTTGCCCTCTGATCACGTGCATGGCTCTCCTCTGGACTCTCTCAAGCTTCTCAATATCCTTCTTGAATTGCGGAGCCCAAAACTGGATGCAGTACTCCATCTGCGGCCTCACCAAGGCCGAATACAGAGGGAGGATGACATCCTGAGATTTACTTGAGAAACATCTATGGATGCAAGCCAGAGTTTTGTTTGCTTTATCAGCTGTGACATCACATTGGTGACTCATGTTCATCTTGTAGTCAGTCATGACCCCCAAGTCTCTTTCAGCTGTGGTGCTAGCTGCCGTGCCTATAAGCATGCTGCGGGGTTTTTTTCCCTGAGGTGGAGTACCTTGCATTTATCGGTATTGAACATCATCAGGTTTGTATCCACCAACTTACTAAGCTTATCCAAGTTGGGCTGGGTCACTAGCCTGTCCTCAGGTGTGGACACTATGCCTCAAAGTTTAGTGTCATTGGAGAACTTGGCCAGTGAGCTTCTGACACCAATGTCCACATCATTGATAAAGATGTTAAAGAGAACTGGTCCAAGGACAGAGCCTTGGGGGACAACACTGGTCATGGAGTGCCATAATGATTTGCTACCACTGACTACTACTCTCTGGGTCTGACCTCAGAGCCAATTTCCCAGCCACCGGACTGTGGTGTAGCCGAGGCCACAGTTGGCCAATCTTTCCAAGAGGAGACAATGGGACACCGGATCGAAGGCTTTTTTAAAGTCCAGATATATGATATATGATGTCAATCTCTTCTCCCTTGTCCAGGTGATATGTCACCTAGTCATAGGAGGAGATGAGATTGGTCAGGCAAGACCTACCCTCGATAAACCCATGCTGGCTGTCCTTCAGGATGTTGCCCTCAGCCAGCTTGTCAAGAAGGGACTCTTTGATAATTTTCTCCAGAATCTTACTGGGGATTGAGGTCAAGCTGATTGACCTGTAATCTACTTTGCGCCCTTTCTTAAAGATGGGTGCCACATTGGCCTTCTTCCAGTCTTCAGGTACTTCACCTGAGTGCCATGAGTTTTTGAATATTTTTGCCAGTGGTTGGGCTATGACACCTTCCAACTCCTTGAGTACTCTAAGGTGTAATCTGTCAGGGCCAGCTGACTTGAAGGTGTCCAGCCTCTCAAGGTGTTCCTTTACAAGGTCTACACCGATGTTGGGTATAAATATGCCCTCACACTGGCCGTCCTGCGTCATGCTAGGCAGGGTGGTCCCTTTGGGCAGATGAAAGACTGACTCGAAGTACCCATTAAGCAGATTGGCTTTTTCCTGGGTGTCAGTATTCAGTTGTCCCATTTGGTTCAGCAGGGGTCCAATGTTACCTTTGCTTTTTTTCTGACTCTCTACACATCTGAAAAAGGACTTTTTATTATCTTTGATATATGAAGCCAGATGGAGTTCAGTTGCAGCCTTGGCTTTCCTGGTCCACTCCCTGCAGGCACGGACCAGTGCTGAGTACTCCTTCTTGGTGGTTATTCCATCCTTCCATCCTTTATAAGTCTCTCTTTTTAGGCATAGGAGGTCCTCAAGTTCCCTGCTAAGCCAAGGGGGTTGCTGTGCCCTTTTGCTACCCTTCCTCTGAGATGGGATGGACAATGCTTGTGCTGTCAGGACCACTTCCTTGAGGAGCAACCACTCCTCTTGGACTTCTCTTCCTGTCGAGTCATGGTCTCTTAGGGCCTTGACAATGAGCCTCCTGAGCTTGTCAAAGTCAGCTTTCCTAAAGTCGAGGACTTCTGCATTGCTAACTGGCTTGCCAGCTTTGCGATGGATAGTGAAGATCAGCTCGTGGTCACTATTGCCCAGCTTTCCATCAATTCTTAGGTCACTGACTAGATCATCCCCTTTGGTCAGTACCAGATTCAGCAACGCTTTACCTCTTGCTAGCCCATAGATTTCTTGAGTCAGATAGAGCTTGTCCACACATGTGAGGAAGCTTTGAGACCAATCAGATTTGGCCAAGTGCTCTTCCAATGAGATGTCTGGGTAGTTGGTCTCCCATGACAACCATGCACCGAGAGCACCAAAATGGGTCTCTTTCCTTTCTTTTCAGGAATAAGGAAGTATCTCCTTTGGATAAGACAGATTCTTTTGAATGTAATTGTGGAAGAGACTCCACTTCCTTTGTGAGAGACCACTTGAGAGTCAATCTTAAAAGGGACTAGTAGAGTGAGTTGGGATAGGTATGGCTTGTACATTTGAAATATGAAATTGTGGATTTATGACAAGTATTTTTTTTCTTTCCAAATAGATCTGAGCATTTGGCTTGTTTATTGAAATGTATTCATTAATGGATTGATGCCAGATTGGCAGGTGGTTTCAAGTGGGGTTCCACAGAGGGTTCTGGCTCCAGTGCTGTTTAACATTTTTATTAATGACTATCACATAAAGCTATGCTACTCAAAATTGCACAAAACCAAGTGGGGTTGCAAACTCTTTGGAGAACAGGATTAATATTTGAAGGACCTGGATAAACTGGAGAACAGAGCTACAGAGCAAAAATGAAATTTAACAAAGAGAAATGTAAAGTGCTAGACATAAAGAAAAAAAACAAGTGCACAAATACAAATTGGGAGATAATTAGTTGAGCAGCAGCACTGCCTAAAAGTATGTGGGGTTGGTTATGGTAGATCAGGAACTTAACATAAGCCAACAATGTGATGCTGTCACAAAAAACAAAACAAACGCAACTTTAGATTGTACTAACAGAAATGAGTATGCAAAACACAGGAGAGGATAGTACAACTTTACTTGATACTTAATAGGCATGTCTAAATGTGCATGTGAGCTTGCCTAAATTTAATGTGCATTAGCTTAATAAGCATTGAGCAAGTTTAGACAGGCGTCTCCACATGCAGATGTTAAGGCGCATTAGCGCTGTGTGTGGACTGACTTGGGACTAAAGTTAGTTCCAAGTCAGTTGACAAACACAGTGTTAATGCATTTTAATACGTCTACATATTTGTTAATGAACTTTAACTATTCACTCATAAATTTGATACCTACACTTGCAGATATCAAATTTAGGCATCAATAGCCCAAATTCACCATGTTTTAAAGTATATTAAGGGGGTGCACGAGTAGACATGCACTCTTAATGCACATTAACTTAGGCTAATGAACGTTAAAATGTCCCATGTAGACATGCCCATTCAGGTTCATCTGGAGTATTATGTCTCATTTGGGGGAATGTATTTGAAGAATGAGCTAGAGAAGCTTGAGAAGATCAAGAGGGAAGTAACACAGATGATAAACAGGTTGTCATGCGAGCTGTATGAGAAAAGGCAGAAGGAATGACATGTGTTTTGGTTTGGGAAAAAAAGAAGTTAAGAGGAAATGTGATAGTTAAGAGGAGATGTGATATCAGTTTTCCAATATTGAAAAAGTCTCCATAAAGAAAATGTAGAAATATAGTCCTCCTTTGCCACAGAGAGCAGGACACATAGCAATGGAGGTTAACTGCAGCAAAGCAGATTTAGGTCAAATCACAGGATAAATTCGCTAACTGTATGAACAGTATAACAATGAAACAAGTCAGCCACTACATGCCAGTGGTGAGAAGAAAGAAAGAGGTATGTTCCATATGCTCTCCCAAAGTACCTTGATTCCATCTAAAGCCTATGCAATATAAATAACTCTAAGAAAACTATATATTATAAGCAAGACAGGTAGTCAAGCTGAGGCTATGGGTAGCAGCACTCAGCCTCACACCAAACATTGTGAGAAAGAACTGGGGTGGCAGTTGGTGTGCACCACCTTTGATGCAGCACAAACAGCTAACATGAAATATGACTTTCCCCATCTATACTTGACCCACAGGCCTCCTTAAAACACACTTTAATTAATGCATTTTTGCCAGTATTGCCTGCTCAATCCACAACACACTGGAGCTAATGTGTGCAGACCAAGTGGGTGCTACTGGCAATATTCCTTTGGTTTCAGGTGCACTATGCAACCTATAGTGGACTAAAAGTAGGGGCAAGCAGTCAAAGAAGGACCAGTGTTTGGAGCTGAACACAGTTTTTCGGTGATTATGCTTCAGGGTACTTCTACTGGGCATGTGATGCAAATGTTAACAAGAAAAGCCTTGTGCAGGGTACACCACACTTGAGGAATATTACTGCTAGCAGTCTACTTAGCATTAGTGCAGCAGATACCTTTTATTCCAGTTTATTCATCAAGGCTCAAGCCCTGCCTTTGAATAAAAAAAGACAGTATGTGCCTCAGAGAGGCAGTTAATTGTTTTTTCTAAAAGTCCTCATGAAAAACATTTCTCGGTTCTTCCATTATCTTTGGCTGTAGCAATGGCTCATTTGTTCTCACCTGAAACCCAACTGTTTCAAGCATTAGCTCAATGCTGATTAAAATGAAACCTTTGTAAAACCACAGTGCCTGCAAGATAATGACAGCTGTTCACTACCAATAAATGCAAGAAACATAATAAAGTGGGAGAAGCCTAAAGTCATTCTGGTTTGTCAATGCCTAATTTCACACATTTTAATTTCAAATGTGTTTGAAGTAGGCTGATAATATGGTGGTGCCCATTAGTGCCACTGTGCAGTCTATTTCTATTACTTTTTTTCAAGATCCACAGGTTGACTACCAACACCTAATATCAGACTTCCTTGACTACATTAGGTATTGCTAACACATTTAAAAACACTTTAGCTAACACATTTATGTGAGAGGAAAGGATTTCTTAGAGTGATAACTTTTATGAAAGATATCACCCTAAAAAAAATCCTTGCCTTTTCTGGATCATCCCAGCTACAACATCACTCTTACACTACTAGCACATCTAAAACCCAACTTACTCTCCTTAGTTTCACTATGCCTTTAACAGTCACTGAAAAAGAGTGGAGATGATTCCAATAGACCTCCCCTCCTCAGACTAACCCACATGGCTGATTAGATGCAGAGGAGGGACAAGCTGCACCCTCTTCCTGGAAGGAATGGTGTGCACATCATCCCTACACATTTGGTGGCTCTAGGAGGAGCAGGATGATCTTGAAGCACAAGTGGCCCAGCTTCCAGTAAGAGTGGAGGATCATCAGACACAATTTGTATAGTTATCAAAGAATAGTTGTGTGGTTCTAGGCAGATTAGATCAACGGGAGCCAGTAAATTCAGGGATTTGTATCCTTGGGAAATAAAAGCATATAACTCCACTTATTGCTCTTACTGCCTCAGATAACTCTGTAAGAGTTGTTACACAACCTCTGTTTCTCCCTCCAGGATGGCTTTTGATTGAACCCAGTACTCTTTTGATGCCTTTCCATTTCAGTTCACTAGTGACTGCACATCTGTATTCCTCAGTACTCCACTGGTCAGAAAATTACTGAATGCTCCTGGTTCTATCCCTTTTCTTACTACTGCCCTCCTTCCCTAAAGGAGCTAATCCCATCTATGTGAGAGCTTGTGTATGAAGCCCATGCAGCAACTTTCTTGAAGTATTCTCTCCACCCTTCACTTGCAAAAGATGACATTTGAGATGAAAAAAAAAGAAAGAAATTATTTCACCATTGACATTTTTCCATGGAAGAATGTGCATCTTGTATGGACTACCTTTGAAATAAACTGAGAAATTGAACGCAAAATCTTTTGTCCTCCTTTTTATTTCACCATGTAATGTTTGAATTGCTAGTGGAATCACATCAAAGGCTTATCTGTGCCACAGTGTAAAACTCTTGTTTGCAAAAAAGCTATGAAAAAAAAAGTGGTGAAACACAGTGAAACTTATATTATACCTTATATTATAGATTATATGATTTCCAAGCATAGGATAAAGAAATTTGGCATGGGGCAAGGACATACCTGAACAGAGAAATGTTGTAAAGGCATTAAAAAGTAGTGCACTTAGATAATAGACCCCTCCACTGAACTACTGCAATTATCATCATTTCCCAGAAGAACCAGCCCTGGAAATGGTCGAACTATCAAGAGTAGAACTGCCCAATAGTTATTTGACAGTATGTTTTCACATTGGAAAATTATAACTTTTTTTTAGATATTGCCTCAGGACCAGGATGAAATGTCTAGGGTATCATAGCAGAGACTCGTGGTCTAATCTGTAGTTGAATCTGTCATAAAGGAAACTCTAACCTTGACCTGCCTCATCTTAACCCATGGGTTGAGGGTACTCATCTATTAGCTTTCCTGGGTTGTCTGTCTCTATGTCTCATAGGCACTATATCATTTTACTGTACTTACTTGAATCCAAGACAACTCTAAACTTAAGATAACCCCCCCCAATAATTAGATTCCTGACATGGAAAATTTATAAATTTGTTATAATTTTCCATGTCTAGAATCTAATTATTGGAGGGTCCTCTTAAATTCTTTCCCCCACACTGCTACAGCGGGGCAAGCATCAGCAAGTGTGCAGGTGGTGGTGGGGCAGGAGGCAGGGGAGTCAAGTGGCCTGACCACTGCCCCTTGCTACCTGCTCTCCCCACCACTTACCCCTACTGGTTGCCTGCACCCCCCTGGTGCCTGTGTACCCCATGCCTGCCTCCACAGTGCCTATACCTCTTGCCACTTACTCCCCCACTTGTACTCATCTCACTTGCCCCCTGACACTTGCCCCGCACCTCCCACCTAATCCCCGCTTGGCCTCCCCCTAGCTGCCACTTACTTTCCCCTTTCAGCTCCAGCTCTTCCTGGGGCCCCACTCCAGTTTAGGGCAGGGAGTACAGAGCATGTGCTGCCTCCAGTCCCAGCCCAGCCACATAGCAGCTGTTGTGGTGGTGACTGTATCAGTCCCAGCTCCCCAAATCAGGGCCAGAGCTGCTGCCACCACTGCTGTGTGGCTTGGACCGGAGGCAGAATGTGCTCTATGTTCCCTGCCCTGGGTCAAAGCAAGGCCCCAGCAGGAGCCAAAGCAGAGGTGGGGGTGGGGAGGGCAGGTGTCAGTGGGGGCAACTGACTACAGCTCCAACTGTGAGCTGGGGCCCGGGATTGGAGTTGGAGCCACTGCCACTGCCCTACCTCCCCCTGCTTGTACTCAATTGGAAGATAAGGGTCTTTTCCCGTTATGTTGGGGGGGGGGGAACCTCATCTTAGATTTGAGTAAATATGATACTTCATAAGCTGTGATACAAGTAGCAGAGGCTCTGGAAAGGAACTGAAAAATTTGCACTACTTGATGTGGTGAACAGGGCATTCGGAGGATACATATTTAGCATTTTCTCTTTGATCCATCTCTAACAAGGCGCAACATATATCATCACAATACATTTATAAAAGCAACCTAGCAAAGAAATGTTCACTGTCTCATTACCAATCTCCTGAGCCACTTAGTTCCCATGCCTGCTGGTTCATAAATGTCAAATCCAATAGTGCAGCACCTACACAACTACCATACCATTTGTGGATGGGCTGAGAAGTGACAAGTTTTATTAGCTTTCATTTTTTAACATTTCAAAAACTCAGTCAACTGCTGTAGCTGCAGAAGCATCCACAGAAGAATGAATTTCAACAGCCTCAAGAGATGCTAACAAAAAAAAAATTAAATCTATTTACTTCAGCACTGTGCATTAATATTTTTGTATGCTTCCTGCAAAGTACAAGCCCACAAAAGCTTCTTAAAAAGCGATGGGGCAGTAAAGATGCTTACAAGAAAAAAATGTTTTGGAATTCAGCACAAGAGCAATAGTAGCATGGCTATACTTACAATGTGGGGAAGCAGTCTAGGACTAATCAGGTAGACCCTTTTACCTCTAGTAACAGATGACTGTTAGGAACTTATTTCAGCCTTCCCTTTGTTGAAAGCCATTCTGCTGAAGAAACAGAATTAATCAGCTAGATAAAAATATTCAGGAACTTGGCTAGAAGGAAATAAAAAAAGAACCTTCTGCATCACTACTTTATATAAGAGAAGCCATGAGAGACTAGAAAACTTGGATATATGTCATTTAAATACTCAGAATGAATGGAACAAGTTGACTGGTGCATTTAACAAGCAGTGGTCCTATCTACATGAGATACTACATCGCCATAGTGATGAGCTACATCGCCATAGCTTATTGCTATGGCGATGTAGCATCACTGGGCACAAGCTGTGATGCCAATGCTACTGTGCAGTAGCAATGACCTATTGCACAGTATTTCACTGCTACTGTGCAGTAGCTGCTAAAAATAGCTGTGTGGCATCAGGACTGCACAGTAATGCTGGTTACTGCACGTCATTTGGTATTTGCTTAAGCAAGAACTAAATGACTGTACAGTAACAACTGCACATCCTCTGCATATATAGATGTACCCAGTGCCTTTTAGTCCATCCACAGAAACCGATTACTTAAAGCTAGAAATAGGCATTAAAATATTAGTATGCTAAAATATAAATGATTACACTACCTTATGTAAGGAAATTTGAGTGCTTTGAAATACTGGAGAAAATGAGCCCATGTTATAGCATATAAGAAGCCACATTATAGTGTATAAAAAAGATGCATAATCCATGGCATTCTGCAACACAATGGAGGTGAAACCCTACAAATTTAGTGCACTAAGGAATGTACAGAGGTGAGTGAAGTATCTGGAAATTGCCTTTTTTGGTGAAGATGTGCCAAAGTTATGCAGTGGAGAACATTTTTAAGATGAACCCCTTAGGTTGAGTGCAAGAATAGAAATTTAACCTGCCATGTTCTGAAGGTGGTCTTGAGATTGCAGTTCAGGAGTTCAAGAGACTAACAAATTTAAACCCAGATTATCAAACTCCCAAAGACATTAGGTGCCTAACTACCTCAAGAATGAGGGCTGTAGTACTTAATTATGTTCAGGTAGGCACAACTTAACCTTACTGAGTAGCAGACTTATGAAGCTTAGCTAAAAATCTATGTACTTATCCATTCAGTTATTTTTTACCTGCAAACCATTTTTTTTCCAGAACAAGGTTATACATTCCTCCTCAAAGAGGGCTAGTTTCAATCCAGATTTCAACTGTCAGCTTTATGCAGTTCCAGGTCTAGGTTGTTCAAAGAGAGATTGCACCATTTTCTTTAAAAAATAATAATGGAAAAGCATATAATTTTATTCTGTGAATTGCATGTGGCTTATTCTTTTCTGCTTAAACCTTAAAAAGCATATCACCTTTTGGCAGAATTTAAAGAATGGAAAATTTCAGACCCCAAAGCATTCAAGGTTCAGAAAGCTATAGTTTATTGACAGTAGAAGGTTATAAATGAAGTGTATAATCTTAATTGCAGCAACTCATGCCCACTTACCTGCTATCCATGTCTTTAAGCATACTCATATTAACACACATGACATGGAGCCTAGGAAAGGTGTTTATACCTATTCAAAGCAGACACAAATAGATATATGGGAATGAAAATATATCAGAAAATTTAAATTATTGGAACAGGAAGCAAAAAATACAAGTCATTTCTCTCTCCCACACAAACTTGCTACTTTTTAAAAAATTAATCTTGTTTTCTTAAGTCATTTTTTTCACTTTTTGCCATATATGGGTTCTTAACAGTAACCACTGAGGCTGAAATGTTATTTTTATAATGTGAGGCTCTTGTACTGTCACTGCAGCTAACCTGTGAATGAGTCTCTAGTATGGATACCTAGATGACTTCAATGCAAGGTTATTTCCATTGGTGTTTCTAGGGGAGCAGCAGGAGGCACAGATAGAATATCCTTTGTATAGAATATTCTGTTTATTAAAGATGTCTTATGCCCACAGAGATATTTCAAAGAGGAAAAGCATGCAGGATCAAAAGAGAGCACCTGATATCTTGCAATTTACATGTGCATGATGAACACTTCAATGATTCTTGTCCTGAAGATGTGACTATTATTGCCAAATCCCTAAAAACTTAAAGTATTTGTGTACAAGAAGGGAGAAAGATGAAAAGTCTTTTGGACAAGGTTAAGGAAAGAAAACCGTATACATTTGGTGGGATACTACAATATACTGTCACTTTCAACAGGTTTTCCTTTCAATATTTAAACAAAACAAAGCATAAACCTTTGGACTGGATTCTGATCTCTTTGAGTCTCAAATACAGCTATTGCAGTATGTGCCACTGCAGCCATGTTAGTACAGCTTTATATATTCAGTAATGGGCTTCTCAGGTTAGAATACAGTCTGAAATAATTATCATATATTCCTCCTCTTGTATGTGCAATTTCAGGATGTGCCTTTACCATTTTCTCTGGACAATGTAGCACATCCCATGAATAGCCATAATACAGGACAAAACTAAAGTAACTTAATGGGCATAAAGTGGATGCTGCAGTAGCATGAAAATCTACAGTATGCATTTAAGATGTTTCTCAATAAGTTACTATTAAACTAAGCAATTGCCATGCATTACTCACTGATGGCTGACTGTGGAAAAAATTCAGTGATCATTGTTATATAGGCACACATGGTGATTTCCTTTTTAAGATCATGCACGACATAATCCCTGACTACAACTAAAATTTCCTTCTATGCATCAGTCTAATTCCATTCTCCCATGTCAACATGTTTTCATGTATTTCTGATTCCCAAAGCACTGCAGAATATGTGTGTGAATAATAACAAAGAATCGCAATGCACCCCAAAATAGCCTGCCTGTATTAGTCTGAAATAATTATTTGCGTTTTTGAGAATGAGAATGTAATCCCTGCCAAATAACAGGACTGCAGATAAGATCATTCTAAACAAATACAAATACATTGGAGATTTCACATTCAATTAAAATTCTACTAAGACACCCACAAGTACAGCTCCATTTATAGTACATCAGAATGAAAAGGATTTCTTTTAATGATTATAGGTGAAATATTTGACATTTTGGCTCCATTCTAAATCTTCCCAGGAAAAACAAGTATTTTTTTCTACTGGCAAACTCTTACTCTCCAATCTTCACCTCAGTAATACTTCACTTTCTGCCTATATTCACATAAACTCCTCTTCAGACTGCAGTGCTCTTTCGCAGAAGCTTTTTCTATTTTGTAAGTTATGGGGACAGTAAAAGAGTCTGATGATAAGAAGCTCATGTTAGAAATCACACAATGTATTTATATGGCCATGGGAGCATGGCAGATGTGAAAAAGGACACATAGAAAAGAGAAGGCTGTTTACTCAATCCTACAAAAGACTCATGATCTGAGGAGTAAGGATTTAAATGATTTGATGTTGTTAAAAACAAGATTTGCTTTGCAAGTGTGAACCAACAGTAAAATTCATACACAGGCAAGGCTGATTTTTCCAAGCAGTATTTATCTAGTCCCACTTATACTCTGGAAATAAGGTTAAAAGACCTTGTTTCAGTCTTGTATGAATGGGGTGAATTTCAACACAAGTGTTTAATGAATATAAAGCTATCTGAACCCACTTAGTTATAATTTCTCTTGCTTGATGACTGTTTGAAAGACTGAAATGATAAGTAGTTCACATTTTTGAGTTGGTAGTACATTGAGATTGATTTTAGGAAATCAGTTTATGGGATAAAGGGTTAAAAGGTATGGCAAGATAAAAAAAGCATTGATTAGTTATATTTGACTAATGTGATTTCAGCAAAGCATTCTATCTTCTTAGCTTTGGGGATTTCTGCCAAGATACATCCAGAAATGTAAATATACATATTGGGTGAGTCTACACAAGATGCTTTACACAAGATTAGAGCTAATTACTGTGCAGTAAGCATCACCATCTACATGTGCAGACACTTACTGCGCAGTAATTTGCTCTAATCACAAGTAGATTTACTACCTGTAAATACAAGTAGCAAACTTACTCTTGATTAGTTATTGCATAGTAGCGCGCATGCAGACATCTGACCAGGAGCACATTTGGTCCCAGTCAGCCAGGGGTGGAAGATTGCTCCCTGTCCCTGAGAGCTGCCTACTGCTGGTGTGGGCTCTGCCACCAGAGCCTGGGCAGGGACAACGTCCCCCTGCCCCAGCAACAGGGAGCTCCCTGCCCCCACTCCATGATCGCAGAGCTGTGTCTGGGAGATCCTTATCTCCCAGCCGAGCTCCACAGTCACCATTGCAGGGCCCCGGCTGAGAGATCCTTCTCTCCCAGCAACAGCCCTGCGACTGTGAAGCTGGCACTGGGAGATAAGGATCTCCCACCCTGGGCCCCATGACTGTGGAGCTCAGTCTGGGAAATAAGGATCTCCTAGCCCTGGCCCTGTGACCATGGAGAAAGGGCTGGGAGATAAGAATCTCCCACCCCCGGCTCCACAATCACAATCACAGAGTGGGGAATCTCTCTGCTGTGGGGCAGTTTCCCCACTTGGGCTCTGGTGATGGAGCCCATCCCAACAGCAGGCAGCTCCCAAGCACGGGAACAATGTCTCCGCCCCTGCCAGGAAGGCTCCTTCTGGCTGCTGCAGAAAGCTGATGCAAGGCTGGCAGGGGTGAGGGGAGATTGCAGCATGAGCAGGAACTGTGCTCTCGAGTCCCTCTACATGTAGATGGGTGCCCAGGTCAGTTTATTCTAGAATAATTTACTCTAGAGTAAACTGATTCCACATTATTTGCATGTGTAGATGTGTCCACTTACGCTCACTTACAATAAAATATTTATTATGCATTTAACAACTTTTCTTTTCACTAAGTGATTTAAAGCATTTAGAAATTAATGCTGTAAATGTTACCAAAATAACTATGATATGAATCTAGTACATTCATACTTTACCCAGTACTTTTAAATCAATTCATAGTTAGCAGAAACTAGAAAAGGGCTTAAATCCCAGAAGTATATTATCCTGTATCAACTTTAGGTAGCTGCCTTTGTATCAAGTAGGCAAAGATAATTAACTGACTCAGTTTGTTATAAGTAGGTGACTAAAAAAAACCCTTAACAAAACTGAGAAAAACTTCACATGAAGATGTGTTTTTTGAATTATGGAATAGATACAAAGTAGGTCATTTATCTCAGATCCATATCAAGAGTAGCTTTTAGGTTTTTCATATATGTGAAGAGAGAGTGCAATTCTTACAGAACAATCAGAAAATAGAAAATCTTCTTAGAATAGGAGAAATAGCTTACAAAGCTTTCACTGTGTTAAGCAGTGACACTTCAGGCACCAGAATGATAGCCAAAGTAGGGAATGGTTATATGAAAGCAAGAGGTGACTACTTCTAAGACTCCTTTTTTTTGCCTGCTTTGGTTTTGTATATGATTAACTGGGAGTGTAGGATGACTGGGAGCAGAACTGAACAAAAAAGAGGTTTTTTATTACTGAGGTAAGAAAGTGTTGGCAGCTTCTTAGAGATTTAAATTGGAAAAGCCACAATTTAAAAAAAATGTTACTGTAAAATATTTTTTAAACTAGAAGACTAAAAAGAACATATATTCCCATATACAACACACCCCAGACTAAGATGCACACCTTGGTTTTGAAAGGCAGAACAAAGATCTTTCCGGCCACGTCTATATGAGCATCAGACTGCGCAGTTGTTACTGCACAATCATTTTATTTAGTACTAAATGACTAGATAAGCAAGTACTAAATGACTGCACAGTAACTGGTGTTACAGTAGCAGTGCATCATGGTTAGTGCCTGCCAACACTACTGCGCAGTAGCGTCTTGTGTAGACGTGCCCTTTTTGTAGTAAGTAACAGAGTAGCAGCAACAGCAGCAGCAGCAGCTAGGGAGCTGAGTCCGCTCATTGTTCTGTTCCCTGTGCGTTATTTACAGATTTGCTTTCACTTTTGCCTGCCAGAATCTTAAGTAGAAGAACCTACTACCATATTTCCTCACATATAGTGAACACCCCAAATTCTAGCCACTGTTTTTTGGAAACAAGGTGCAAGTATATGCAAGAAAATATGATATATTCCATGCAGGAGATGAGTTTGTTGCTTAACATAATGTTTTAACACAGTGAAACTCAACCTCTTGGCCCTGCAGGCCAGGTGAGTGCATGGGGCTAGCCCATGGGCCAGATCCCTCTGGGATGGTGCACTCCAATCAGGTCCAGCACCACCCCAGTCAGGCTCCACACTGCTTCAACCTGGAACCATGTACCAAATAAGGCCTTGCATGACCAGATGTGGTCCCACATGTACCGATCAAACTCCGTTCTGCCTTGGCCCAAACCTGTGCACCCAGATCAGATCCTGCATGCTGGACTGGGTCCCACACTACCTCAGACTGACCTCATGGGTGCCTGTACACATGCAGCAAGGCTGCTCTGACACACTGTAATTACAGCACATCGCAGCAGACTTGATTAATTGAGTCTGCTGGAACGTGGTAATTACCATGCTCCAGCAGACTTCAGTGCCTAATGTATTAGCATCCCTGTGATGAAAAATGGTGGTGGGGTGCTTTAACTAAAGCTTGTTCAACAAGCTTTAGTTAAAGCACCCCGCCACCATTTTTCAGCGCAGGGACGCTGATACACGAGACACTCCACACAATTTAATGAGAGTGGCTCTGAGATGCTTTAACTAGAGCTGCTCTAATTAAATGCCTCCCCTGTCACTCCTGGAGTACATGTATAAATGCCCTAACGCATGCCTGGACTGGTCACCATGCTGCCTCAGCGCAGCCCTGTGCAACCCCGATTGGGCTTCACACCACCTGAGTCTCGTGCATCCAGATCAGGTTCCATGTCACCTTGGCTTGACCCCCACACTGCTAGATCAGGCCCTGTGCTGCCCTGAACTAGCCCCAAGCACCTGGATCAGGCCCTGGGCCTCCATAGCTCTGTGTATTTAATCTAGTAAGCAAAACAATGTTATTTGGCCCTTAAGGCTGCCCATGGGTCTAGAAATTTGGTAACATGTGAGCGGCAATTAACACTGCCACCCACTCTCCCACTGCCCCATTTCCAGACCTGTATGGAGACTGGCAGGCTGGATGACACAGCTCCATAGGCTGGATCTGGCCCACAGGCTGGAAATTGAGCACCCCTGTTTTAACATATGTCAGAGTACCCATGGGAATTTGTCACCTACTCAGACACACAGATAAAAGGAACCTTTTGGACACAGCTGGTTGTTTCTCTAAAGAGCCTGCTGTCAGAGGGGAAATATACTGGGAAAGGATTTGGGATTAAAGAAGCAAGCCTCCAAATGTTGTGGCCAATCTGAGAGCACTTATCTCATGCAAAAATTGAATTGCTTCTTCTATGCTGGTATAGCGTTGTATAATTCCCACAGTATGGATGGAGTTATATTTGTATGACGTGTGTATACCAATATAGCTATTTCTGTACAAGAAGGAAATGAGCAAACACATAGAAACTGCCTTTCAACTGTATCCATGCCAGGGCTTTTACCAATATAACAATTTCTGTAAAGAAAACACCACTCTTAATTGAAATAAATACAGGGATAAAACTTTTGCGTGCAGGTCATCAATCTGCTGGCTAAATGCATTCGAAGTGCAGCCTAACAGTATGAATTACAAAGAATTAAGTACAAACATCATTTTGCTTTTACATACATATATAAATGTAAATTAAATTCAAACATGGCTGCTACAGGCTTGCTTGAGTCTTTGAGAAACTGAAGCTTTAGCAAGAGGAACTTTGAGGTTTTGCTCAGAGATGTCACCAGTTTTTCTGCTTGCTTGTGTTGATTTACATTTCACTAATTAAAATTATGTTGTTTTCACAAGTTGTGGCTTTTCTTTTCACTGTGAGCCATAGTACTGAAAGCACAGGGTGGCATGCTATAGTGAATATCCAACCCAAGTATCTATGAAACTAGCAGCTGGACCTCATCAATTCCTAACTATTAATGGTAGGCATTTAAAAAGTCAGCATATATTTCCAGGAAATGTGCTGCTTAATTGTCACTCAGGAGACCATCTAAAGCAGAATAAGATACCTAACAGCAGCCTTCGACAATGATGACGAGTATAAGTTCATTACTTTGTCCAGAGCATATAACAATGAAAAACAAAGGGGAGGGGGAGGGGAGGAGAGAGTAGAAGGAAGTCTTTTGCTTACAGAATGGGTTCACACATGGTAATTAGTAGACTTTATTTTATCTTTTTTTTGCTTCATGAGAATGGCCATTATCTTATTTAGGTCACGCTCCTATAAACTGGCTTTATGCGCGTGGCTCAAGCCATATGATACTAACTGACTCACATATTGATGCAGATTTCTGTGTGCATGGAGCAAATAAGGGGGGTCACAGCCTTAGTGTCTAACCTGGTTACATACTGTTTTTCTGTCCTAGCCGTATATTACTTGCCAGGAATACTGACTGTATTTAACCTTTCAGTGTGAAATGGAAGAGAAACATGGAAGGAGATATATGCTGCCTTGTAGAAGTAAAAATATAACTTTTCCAAGCTGTTCCCTCAGAGAGAGAGAGAGAGGATGTTGGTTTTAACTGTCCCACATAAATCCTAAAACATTGCACACATTTACTGTAGCCTCCAAATGCTAACACTGCACAGTTTCTGAATCAAAACAATATGAGAAGATTTGCCTTGGTATTTTTCCCTCAACATACTTGATATGAAAAAAAAATAGTTCTGATGATAAATACTTATAGTTTCATAGTTTCATAATAGGTAGGGTCAGAAGGGACCTGAGCAGATCATCAAGTCTGACCCCCTGCCCTGGGCAGGAAAGAGTACTGGAGTTAAAGGACTCCAGCAAGGTGTTCATCTAGTCTCCTCTTAAAGAACCCCAGGGTAGGAGCCAGCACCACTTCTCTTGGAAGTTGGTTCCAGATCCTAGCTGCCCTGACCGTGAAGTAGCGCCTCCTGATATCTACCCTCTGCCAGCTTGTGACCGTTATTTCTTGTCACTCCTGGGAGTGCTTGGGGGAACAGGGACTCTCCCAATGCCTGCTGGTCCCCCCTGACTAGTTTGTAAATGGCCACTAGATTCCCCCCTCAGCCTTCTCTTGTGGAGGCTGAACAGGTTCAGGTCCCTTAGCCTCTCCTCATAGGGCCTGCCCTGCTGACTTCTGGTCATGCGGGTGGCCCTCCTCTGAACCCTCTCCATGTTGTCCACATCTCTCCTGAAGTGCGGCGTCCAGAACTGGATGCAGTACTCCAACTGTGGCCTGACCAGTGTTGCATAGAGGGGGAGGATCACCTCCCTGGACCTGCTTGAGATGCATCTGTGGATGCATGACAAGGTACGGTTGGCCTTCCTGACTGTGTCCCCACACTGTCAGCCCATGTTCATTTTGGCATCAATAATGATTCCAAGATCCTTTTCTGCTTCTGTGCTCACGAGAAGGGAGTTCCCCAGCCTGTAGGTATGCTGCTGGTTCTTCCTCTCCAGGTGTAGTACCCTGCACTTGTCAGTGTTGAAACCCATCCTGTTCTCATCCGTCCACCCCTGTAATCTGTCCAGGTCCAATTGCAGCCTATTCCTCCCTTCTAGCATGCCCACTTCTCCCCACATCTCAGTGTCATCTGCGAATTTCCAAGTCACTGATAAAGATGTGGAACAGTGCGGGCCTGAGGACCGAGCCCTGTAGGACCCCACTGCCCACATCCCTCCAGGTTGAAAGAGACCTGTCCATGACCACTCTTTGGGTGCGGCCCTCCAGCCAGTTAGTGACCCATCTGATTGTGTAGGTACCGATGCCACAGTCTCCTAGTTTTTTAATGAGAATGGGGTGAGAGACAGTGTCAAAGGCCTTCCTAAAGTCCAGAAAGACTATGTCTACTGCAACACCTGCATCTAAGGACTTTGTGACCTGGTTGTAGAAGGCTACCAGGTTGGTCTGACAGGACCTGCCTCTAATGAACCCGTGTTGGTTGCCCCTAAGCATAATCTCCCCTGCTGGCCCCTTGCGGACATGAGCCAGGATAATTCTCTCAAAAAGCTTACCCAGGACCGAGGTAAGGCTAACTGGCCTATAGTTTCCTGGGTCCTCCTTCCTCCTTTTTTTGAAAAGGGGGACCACACTGGCTCTTTTCCAGTCCTCTGGCACCACACCAGAGCACCACAAGTGCTCGTAAAGCCATGCCAGGCGTCCCACAATGACCTCTGCTAATTCCCTCAGCACTCTGGGGTGGAGATCATCGGGACCTGCTGATTTAAATACGTCCAGTCCCTCCAGAAGTTCCCTGACTAGGTCCTTGCTGACCCTAGGCCTGGGTGCGACTCCCCTGGGGCCTACGGGGGTCCTGGTGGGGGGGATGACCCCGTCCCTGCTCAGAAAAATGGAGGCAAAGAAATTGTTAAATAGGTTAGCTTTGCTGTCAGGTGCAATGACCAGATTTCCTAGTGTGTCCTGCAGAGG
The DNA here is from genome assembly GCF_030867095.1 of Alligator mississippiensis. Taxonomy (NCBI): domain Eukaryota; kingdom Metazoa; phylum Chordata; order Crocodylia; family Alligatoridae; genus Alligator; species Alligator mississippiensis. The sequence continues at coordinate 46,528,332 of NC_081826.1, forward strand.
CCCCACATTACTTGGTACCTTCTTTTTACTCCCTATGTATTTAAAAAAGGACTTCTTGTTGTCCTTGATCCAGGTAGCTAGTCCCAGTTCCATCTCCACCTTATGAGATCAAATTATGCCTTTCATGGAAATCTTGTGTGGTGGACTTGCCGGTACAGCCTGGCTTGCCAGCTCAGAAGGGCAAGGGAAAGACTTGCCCCACCCCTACCCCAGGGCGAGGCAAAGAACCAGACCTGGGTGAGGACTAACCCTCCCCTCACTCTGATAGGTCCATTTGCAATCTGGGGGCAGAGCCTCTGGAGGAGATAAAAGAGCAGCATGCCTGGCACACAGGCAGCTGCATCGAGGGGCAGAGAAGAGAGCAGGTGAAGAGAGCTGGCCAGCAGGGCAGAGGTGTTGCCCTGAGGAACCTGAGGACTCCCATTCACTGGACAGGGAGCAGCTAGTGTCTCTGTCCCGCAGCCACACCACAAAGAAGCACAGCAAGCCATAGGCGATGTGTAGGTAGGGTATGGGAGGGCCCATGCCCTCCCCTGAAATTGGCCCTCGCTGGCCAGGGGGTGCAGAGCACCAACCAGGGAGTGGGGAGCACTGGCTGGTGACCACCCCAAGAAGTGCTGGTTTCCCAGAGCCAGGAGGCACCAGTCGCCCATGCAGTGAGTGATACATGGGCGGTGCACAGAGCAGAGCCCTTGGACCTGTTCAAGGTGACTCGGGTCCCCAACCCCTGGCACAAGGCCAGGCAGTTGGTGCACAATCAGTGCACAGAGTGGATCAAGAGGGACCGAGACCCTGGGAGGTGCTCAAGGCAGCTTGGGTCTCCAACCCCTGGCACAGGGCCAGGAACACGGGGCACGGGTCAGTGCACAGAGTGCTGGGAGTGCATCCAGGCCTGAAAGATGTTCGAGGCAGTTCAGGTCCCTAGCTCCCTGGCACAAGGCCAAGAACACAGTACATGGGAGGGTGCACAAAGTGTCCAAGAGTGAACTGAGAGCCCGGTGCCACACAAAGCGGCTCGGGTCTCCAACCCCAGCATAAGGCAGAGCCACCAGTGCACAAAGCGATGCAGAGGGCCACAGATAGGTGGATGGCCAGGAGAGCCCAAAGCAGCTGTGGATCCCCTGCCAGAGGAGGGGACACGACACCCAGGGAGACAGAGACAGCCTCACCGGGCCTTGGGGTCGTGAGTTACTGGGGAACGGGATTCCCACAGGGGAGGAGGGATATCCCACTTCCCCCCATCTGCAACAAGACCAACCTCTGGAGAGAAAGCCCTGAAGGGGAGGAGGGGGAGCTCTCTGGGTTTGGAGGGTTTCCCTTGGGATGTATCCCGGGCTGGGTTGAGGAAGCCCTAGAGGGCATTGGGGATCTTCCCCCCACCCTTGTCACTGCAGCGCAGCCACTGCTCCAAGACAGCTTGGGCCTTGGTGTCCTTTCAAGAGTTAGTTTGTATTTGATGTTCATGTGCCTTATATTTTGTGAGATAGCACCTTATATTTTGTGTATCTATATTCCCTGTTTGGTAGGTTTGTATTTTAGTAGAGTTTAATATTGTATGACCCTTAGTGAAACCCTGGTTTGGGCTCTGCCCTCTTACCTGTGTCCTGAGTGGTGTTATAGGATTGAACAGATATTGCCTATAGTTTTATGTTGAGATATATATATATATATATATATATATATTTTATAATTCATTATATTAATAAATTTGTATATGGTTAATCCACAGAGTGTCCAGGTTTGGTTCTCTATAGGGGAAGGCGGGAAACTGCACACAGAAGCAGTTTCACCCCACCGTGCATGTGCCTTGCTAACTTCTTCCTTCAACTGGAGAAGGGAGTACTTACCCAGGTACTACCAAAGCTACAATTGCTAAGGGCAAAAAGAATCCTTGAGAATTATCTTGCAATGTTTCTGTCCTAGCTTTCCTTAAAAAGGCAAAATATTAGGGATTTAGAGGACATAAGGGGTGCAGCTTTCTAGCTTTGAAGATCCGCAGGACCAAGTGAGAATGGATTTATAGTCTCAACAGAAGTTCAGTACACATAAGCTGCTTTCAACATAGCCAAAACCAGTTTAAGATAAACCTGGATGGATGCAGTATCAGACTTAACTGATTTAGGTTAAATTGGTTTATTGAACTTCTGCCCTGATCCCCTCCAGATTCAAGTCAGCTGCTGCAGCAGTCCAGGGAGGTGGGCTCTAGAGCTGTCCCCCCCTGCTCCCCCCACCTTCTGGCCTGGGCTATTGCAGGTGTGTGGCTGCATTTCTGGAATCAAAAGTGAATGTCTGTTCACTTGTTTATCTATTCAGTCTATGCAGCTTAGACTAACCTGCAAAGAGTGAATTACTTCAGCCTTGGGCTTTTTGGCTGTCTGTACTTAGCCTATGAATTGATGTTTGTTGTAGTATTAGCTGCAGATCAGATACCCCAGGGCATCAGCGTTGATAACACAGCTAACATCTAGCCCCCTTCTTCTGAGAATCTCTAGCATGGATGCTCCTAAAAGGCACCAGGAAAGACAGAGATGATACCTCAAAATTGGCACTCTATTTTCTTCTTATTGAAAGAGTTCTGCTTACAAATGTGGAAGGGACAAGTAGGGCCACAATTTTTTGCAGTAGAGTTACTAATATACATAGCTATGTATAGCTCTTGGAGATATTGTTAAGATTTAAGTATGATTCATGCTGTGTTATGTAGGTACATACACTAACACACACAGAAATTCACTGATTCAGACTTCAACTTGAAGTCCTCATCACACCACAAACACTAAAAAATAAGAAATCATAAGTTAAAGCAACAGCCACACCAACAAGGTATTAATCTTCAAACTATAGTCTGCTATCAACACAGCATCCCATCACACTTCATGTGAACAACCTTGCCACCTTACTTGTCAGTTGAGGAGTATTGCCACCATAAGCTGATTTTAACTCTAAGCCATTTACTATGTAACATACTATGAAGGTACATAGAAAACATGTGGATATGGTTTTGTTTAATAGTATATAATATATAACTGATCTGAGTATTGTAAGGTCAAAATATTAACATGAAACAGAAGCTTTCTGTTTTTGGTACGTTAAGAAGTTGTTATGTGACTGATCTGCATTTTTTCTTTCTGTCTCTTAATATGAAGTGTAGTTGTAATCTTAAACTTATAAACACTTATTCTGCATAGTCCTTAAACACATGCTTAAAATTAAGCATTTGACTAGTTTTCATTTTTAAAATAAGCATGTACTTAAGTACCTTAGTGAATTGGGGGCAGAACTATTGTTAAATGAAGAACTGGTAGGTCTGAGTTTAGGTTGTATGTAACAGCAGGATTTTCATTTTGCTGATGTGTGTTTCAAGGATAATTGTCAAGGAGAATTGACAGTGACTGGAAATTCTGTGTTGTGATAGAAGTATTCAGGTGCAGGTATGTTGGAAAAGTGTAGCAGTCCTGTTAAAGCTTATCCAGGATGCTTGGCATTGTGTTATGAAAATTGCTTTTAATGCATGATTTCCTGGCTTTCTAGTGTTTGTATTGTTGTGAGGATGTATTCCTGAGTAACTTTAATTTAGACAAAGTCTTTATTATACATTATACTGGCTGAATTTGATCCATTGTGTCTGTCCAGCTTCTGCTCTTTTTCTCTTCTACCCTTCTGTTTTATTTTTCTATTTTTCTAGCCTTTGTAATATTTATTAATGCATTCTCTTTCTTCTGGTATGTTTTTCATGCCCTTTAAGAGAAAAATCCTCTGTAATTTAATATAAGTAAAGGTGTTGGTGCTGATATGTAAAGCAGTATTCTAATTAAATTGACAATTAAACAAAGATGACAATTCCTCAGAAAGGAGAAACTGGGTCATCTGAAAGATACCTAAATTTTAATTTGAACAAAGAAAGCTATACTCAGCAATAGTGTAGCTGTGTGAATGCATGTACGTGTTTGTATGTAACAGGAGGCACCAGCTCACTCTTACTCATTATATATTCATCCTTTGAAGTTAGCAAATAACTTTTAATCTTTTTTACATCTTCCAGTTGCTGAGTAGCAGTTCAAGGGCTAATTATATTTAAACTATCATTGTAAAAGAGATGTACAGAAAAGAGAGAGATGCCCAATTCACAATGCTGCGTAAGAAAATATAATTATCCATAGTCTGATTACAGAAGATTAATTCATTCCTAGAGGGGCAGTAATGTGGAATATCAAATTTAGGCTATGAAGAAAGCCTTTTGTCTCTGGGTCATACAGATGTACATGTACATGATCCTGCCTCAAGTCTCTCTGAAGTATGTCCAATAAAATGCACTATACTTTTCCCAGAATATCCTATTGTATGTCTATATGGTTAGTACAGTTCATTCCAGGGACAAGCCTGGCAGGCTGTGTGCTTTTGCTGGTCACCTAGTCGTAAAAGAGAAGCAATGCAGCTTGGAAAGGTGGTGTGCAGGTAGGACTGTGCAGGTAAAGTTACATCACACTTACACCATACAATAGTATAGCCGTGTGCATGCGTTAGAATGTGCTGTAAGCAGTCTCACATTATGAGTTAATATTGGTTTTTGCCTGCATAGCTCTGACTTGCCACTAGAGGGTTGGTGAGCAGGGGTATAGTTTGAAGCCAGGACACCTAAACTCTATCCCTGCTTGGGCTGGGGTGGAGCTCTGGGAGTGGTGCATCCTGGGATGCTGAAGGACTGCAAATTGATTTTTTTTCCTTTGTGGAGCAGATGGAAGTTACCTAACATGAGCTAGGTAGCAAAGCCTAGAGTTAACCCTCACCTGAAGTGGCATAACTTTGAGATGCCTAGAGAGCAATTAGCATCAGTTAATGAGCTTTAACATGTGGCTGCTTGGGTTTTAAGTGCCCTTAGGATGGTCTAAGTGTAACATGTAACTTCACCATTAGAGACTTACACTTAGGGTGTAAGTGGGAACTTCCTCTAAAGTTGGAAGGTATATGATGAACGAGTCAGGAAACTGAAGGAAGAGAAGAGGTAGCCTCATGATTTAGACAGTTGACTGTCATCCTGAAAAGCTAGATTTATCTCTGCCTTTGCTTCAGGGTTCTCAAGTGATGCTTGATGAATCACTGGAACCAAACTTTTTGCCAGTCTCCCTGCTCTCTTTTGAATGGTTTTATTCTTTTACACAGTAAGGTTTACCATCGATTTAGCATGGTTTAAGTGTAATGTGTAACTTCACCCTAAGTAGCATCTTATTCTATCCTGCCCAAATCCTTGAAAAACTGCTATTTACCTACTTTTGCCAGATGCTTGCATCTTAGGCCTTAGACTAAGTCACAAAACGCAGGAGGACCCATCCACCTTTCATATGAACTGAAACAGAGTGGAATAGGAACACATTTGTGTACCTAAGTATCCCTTAGAAGTTTAATAGATTGGCCAGGATTTAGCTTGAACTTTATCAGCCTGAAAATTTGACCAAGTTTTAAGGAAGTGACAACTGGCTCCTATAATGGTGAGTATTAACAACAGGCACCACTGCCAGTGCTGTGTTCTATTTCTCGCCATGCTAATCAATGTATTGTAGTACATTTTGGGGTCCCTTCCTCCTGTGTGCCTGGCAGATAGGTACCCAGTCACTCCTAGCTGCTCTCTGGTCAGTTCAGAGTTCCTCCCCACAGCTGGTGGGGTTTCTGGCTTGCCTGTGCAACTCTGAGTTGCTGCCTGGACAGTGGATGCCAAGGCTGTTACCTGGGATACAGCTTGTAGCCCTGTTGTTCTAAAAAGCACAGGCAGACAAAACTCTTGGGCTTGAAGCAATATCTTTTATTAGCCCCCGCCTCCCACCCCAGTCCTGGAGGGGTGTGGCACAAGGCCAGACACAGAGGGGCGAAGAAGGGTGGAGGATGGCACCATCCTTTACATGGCTGCATGCGCAGCAGCAGCAGCAGTGCGGGGCGGTGGGTGGCAGCAGCAGCTGCCACGTGCAAACTTCCCCCTCCTCTCCCTGCTCCTGGGAGGCGGTGGCATGGAGTGGTGGGTAGCAGCACTCTGTCTGCACCCGCCTTACCCCTCATTCTTGACAGGCGTTCATCACACAGCACTGGCTGAAGCCCAGGCCAGCTGGGAGCCATGCCCCCAACACCATTATGGACAGACACACAGAGAGAGACACAGCCAGATGGACTAAGCCCATTATATATATATAGATGCAATAGCAAAGACTTATTTCTAATTGGTTTTATTTAAATGTCTTTTTTTCACTGAAACCTTTAGAACTGGATTGAACCAAATCTCCTGTGGACTTGGGAGACTTGGGAAAGTAAAATGGAGGATTCCTTATTTCCCTTTTTCCCCCACTGTGGAGTGCTGTTTAGTACTGGCCTGTTACTTTTTAACCTTAGTTTATGGTCTTTTTTGACAATGCTGCTTTGTTCTTTATAAATCATCTAAGCATTTAAATAAAAATACATCGATTATAGCAAAATAACATTTAATACATTCAGTTGCAAACTGCTTTTAATATTTTAAGATAAAGCCATAATAAAGTATATGGTCTGTCTTTATAATACTTTATTTTAGTGAGGAATGGAGCTAGAGGGGAAAGGTTGGATTCTGAAGGGCTAATTATTATATGAATATGAAATAAGGATGTTTATGATATATAAGTCTGTTTTCAGTTCTATACCCTTGGTTAGTTTAAATAAAACATTCAGGATAGGCTGCTTATTTTGGCTCTGGCCCAGGAAAATACTGGCCCAGCATTTATACTTGAAGTCAGTGGGATTATTCTTTGATGCTTAGATGTTTTGCTGGACCAGGGAAGTTTTGCCATTTTAGTGACAGCTTATGTGTCTTGTATTGTTTCCTTAGATATTAGGCAATGGATACATTCATCTACATGGGTCACTGATTTTCTTCATAAAGTTCAAACTGAGGCTGCTATCTGAACTTACAACATACAGAGTATTTCCCCAGGTTGTAGCACCCTTTAAACTAATTTGGGATTCTTTTTCCTGGAGTGAGCCCATGGGGTTCCAGTGCACACATTTTTTTTTTACTTGAACCCTGAAGACTCCTGTACAGAAGATACCTATGCCTGGAAGATAATGTTTGAAGTCTCATGAGGAAAGGATTATACTGAATTATCTGTTTCCCACATCTTTTTATTTTACATATGGTACCCTGAAGCATCAGACCTTGAAGTGCTCCTTGTGTAAAGTGGAGTGCTGGCACAGCAACAGAAAATTAGACTTCTGAGGTTCTGCCTCCACCCCAGACCAGAGCTCCCTCCCCTGGCTTCTCCCCCCTTCCATCCCGAAGACAGCACCAGAGGCAGGGCTGGGCTGGTACAGCCCAGCCCTGCTCATACACAAGGACAAACAGAAGTTAATGAAGGTATTCCACCTTGGAGCGCCTTCATCTGAACCCTTATTAAGGGAGGGTTAATTTGTCACATGACTGGGCACTTTAAAACCACTCTTCAGCCATGCACTTCTGCCAGGGCACAGCTATAGAGTGCTTTCAGAGGACTGATCGCATGACAAATATCACTTGCGTCAGCACCCACAGTGTCTCGTAATATCCATTTAAAGGTACTTCTCAACCTCACAGGAGTGCAAGGATAAATACCTTCAAATACGTGCTCTGATGTTTTGGCAATGGGAAGAAGTTCAAGTAGCTAAAACAGAATTACATTGCATTCTTTTGAATTCGAATGGACTTTTTGCATGAATAAAGGGAGGGAGAGGCAAGGATTTTTTGTGATATCTTTTGTTGAATCAACTGTATAGTTGCATAGGGAAACTGGATACCTAATTCAGCATTCCACTGGGCAGTTTTTTGCTAACTTTGAGGAACTAGTCCTTAGACAATAAAATATTTCTGTTATGAATAAAGTGGCAGGAAAAGCAGTACATCACCTTAGGGAAAAGGACAAACATTATATAGAAGTCTTAAAACAAAAAGGTTCTGATAGATGTAGGACAAGATTATAGTTGTCTTGCTTCTTGTAATGCTTACTATGTGCTAGGTGCTTTCCAGATATGAATTAAGCACTTCCCTGAAGACCTTACATTCTTAGATAATACAAGAGATAATAAACAGTAATACTTCAAACTATATGTTAGAAGAATAGAAATGGGTCACAAAAGAAAAAGCAGGTGTGAATGAAGACTTAGAAGATGCTCATATATTTATAGAAATGAATTTATACTGGAAAATACCATATAAATGTGTAGAGCAACCTGCTGTATGTGGTGAAGTTAGTGCAGTTAAAAACATAATTGTTTCAATCTGGAAATAATGATGTAGTGCCCAGAGGACTGTGGTCTGGAGCACTAAAAAGAGGATGACCACAATGCCCTTTTTATATTTGCTCATAATGTGTTTCTTGTTCTTACAATATTGGCCTATAAGGGATAATTTAAAAAGCAGGCTCTAATGCTCTGCTGGAGGTCAGCCTACCGTTTTCATAACTGAGGGCCATTATACTTTAACAGCTTATGGCAGATGGCAGTGGAGTTTCTACAAATTTACTCTAATATAGCTGCAATCAGAGTCTAACCCACTTTCCACGTGGAAGCAATGCATTTTTTAAAAGTCAAACAGCATTATTTCAGTAGGAAGTGATGGTTCACCAATTTCCATATAACACTTAAAAGAAAAAACACAACATGACCTGAAAGTGCCTAAACAATGATATGAATGAAACCCCCAAATGTCTCTACAACCATTTAAAATGTATGCCCTGTTCATATGTGGAAAGACAAGCAACTCAATTAACCTGTGAGCCTTATAAATTATCCAACACCTTCAACAAACGAAAACTTTTACTTTCTATTAATAATAATAATAAATAAAGATGCAGGAACCAAGGATTTCCTTTGAGTATGGGCTTGCGAGAACACCGAGATACAGCCAAAAGGAAGGATGAGAGAAGCCTATAACAAACTAGCTTGCAGTCAGGTACAGAACTAGGCCCCAGTCCTATATGATCTGGATCATTCACTAGCTCAGATGCCCATATAGAGTCAATTGAACTGTAAACAGACAGTTTACAAAGTTGTCCTCAAGCTAAGATCAGAACTATAGATGGATGCCCAGCAATTTGCAACATGTATATTTATGTTTCCTGTGCCTCTTAATGCCTCTAAAATCTATTTGTGTAGACCTGAACTACCTCAAGATCTGGTCTTCTCACATACCTTAAACAATATACGATCAACCATAACATTACATTACTTCATTAGCCTCACTTCATTAGTCCATATATCATTTATGAATATTAGCAGTAGTTTTAAATAAATAAATAACAATACTTATATTGAAATATTATATAAGTAGTGTTATATTTAATTATTTTAAGTTGCTATAATGGAGCAATAATTGCTTACACACTGTATTTTATTATATTTGACTGATGCTTCAAATAGACTGCCCATGACAGCAACATTACTTGTCACAACCTGCCATTACTTGCAGCAGAAACTTAACATAGATAGTTGGTCAACAGTGTCACTATACATTTTGCAAGCATAGCTCAGACAATTAGAGGCATGAAATATCACACCCTCAAGTTGACACTGCTATGCCAGGAGGATATCTGCTGTAGATGTAGCTGTACTGAGAGAAAATGCTCTTGTTGCCTTTCTGCCCCAAACCACTCCCTGCTATCTGCTACTTGACCACTGAGGACCAGATGATGTGTGCCATGGGCCAACTTCTGTGGCCTGTGTCCCATCTCACCCAGCTCTAGGCAGAGGGGATTTTGTCAGCTAGAAGAATCAGAACCTTATCTGGTGATGCACTCAGACAAGATGGATCCCTGCTTCTATGCCTGTAGAGTCAAATGCTCTGGAATCATAGTTATCACTGACAATAAATGGGTTAAAAGGATAAAAAAAAAAGACTTATTGTAAAAAAACAAACAAGAACAAGCTTAAGAAAACAGTAACCATTAAGTTGATATAAAAGAATAGACAAACAAAATAAAAGAGCAGAACAATAGCCTGTTCTTACCCTGCATCTTCAACCCAAGAATGCAGTTTTGACTCAGTACTCTATCTGAGGGACACCAGTGTTTCCCTATGCCTCAGGAAAACTGGAGACTCCACTCTCTTCTCAAGGCAGAGCTTAAGTACAATTTTTTTATCTGGCCATTTACATGCATGACCTATTGGATTTTTGGGGAGCCTACACTATACATATAACTTCCTGCCCTATCCCCCCAAAAGGGTACGTGCATTTCCCAGACTAAAAGTTTTTTCCTGATATAATTAAGATTAGGAGGATATATGCATCCTTTCTGACATGAAGAATACTAATCCAACACCTTCAACAGACTAAAACTTTTACTTTTTATTAATAATAATTAATAAAAGTTCAGAAACCTGTTTCTCAGCTAATTCCCCTCCCCGCCACCCCCAGGCAGGAAATGCTCTTCTTTTTCCCAGGTATTTATCAGTCTGGAAGATACTGATTCCTGCGCTTCGGAGCTGTTCAGAGAATTTAATTAGCTAGTGGGTTTGATTTGCCCTGCCTTGCTGTGGACATATTCACCCCAGCTGGTATTAAAATTCCTCCATTGAGGAACCTAGAGCTACTTCTGATTTCCCTGTCACAGAGTCATAGAGAAGTAGGGCTGGAATGGGACCTCCATAGGTCATCTAGTCCAACCCTGAACTGTCTTTGGGATTCTGCTTGGGAAGAGTGGATGTAACCACCAGTTGGAGCAACATAGGAGACCATCAAACAAACTGTGTAGGGGAGATGCACTGAACTCTCTTTCTTCTGCATGCATGAATTTACTCCTACAAGAACAACCTTGCCTTCCTTCATCTGTAGTAGCCAACTCTGAGAAGAATGAAAGCACAAAGGTTGTGAACAGCTGTATCACTGCTTTTGCCTGCTTTCACTACTAGATATCTGCTTTGGATATTAGAGAATGAATCTGACCAAATGTTCTTACAGAGCATTATAGATGTAGTAACAGATTCACAATGGGGATAAATTGCATACAAGGACACACTGAAGGCATACCTTAAGGAAACGGACACTGGTATCCAGAGCTGGGAGTAGCTGGCTACTAACTGACTCCAATGGCACCACAACCTCAGCTAAGTGGCAACCTGCTTTAAGGGAAAGCATCTTACCCTTGAATTAGAGAAGAGAGAGTGGAGGAAGGAAATGGAGAAAGACTTGTAATTTTTGTGAACAGACCTGAAGCTCACGGATTGGACTCTTCATGGTAGAGCTTATCCTCAAATCAAGGGAATTTTTGACAATGAAATTACATAACTCTATGACTCCTATGGAGTTGCACTGAGGATCTAGACTTTATAGGCACGTCCAGGTGAGTATGCACATGTGGTATGCAAACCTGTCTGCAGCACCACACACTGCATGTGCCACATATGAAGGTGTTCTCCACACTGCTAATTTGAAGCGCAGGGGGCTTTCTTGACACTGGGAGATCCCAGTCTCATAAAAAATCGTGCCTAAAAAAGCAGGGCAGCATGTGCCACCCGAAACCAGAGCCTGGCCAGCCTCCTGGCCAGACTTCCTGCTGCCAGACTGCTGTGACTGCAGCCCCAGAAGCACCCAGGACCCCAGGTAAGGCTAGGGCAATGTGCCACATGCCTGAGAGTGTGAGTGTGGGTGTTCTTTGGAGACAAGTAGCAGAGGCATATATTGTGACACTGCTGTTTGTCCCTGGAGAAATGCACCTTTCCACTCATGGGGATGTATCCTATGATCCTATAGGGGTGCAATTTTTTTTATTAATAGCAGTAATACTAGAATATTTAGTGGTTAAAAATAAATAACATGGACAATTGTGAAAAGCATTCCTGGAAACATAGGTGACATTGGTAATACGAACCATGACCTATCCCCCTGATGCATAATTGTTATTTTCAACAGTTTTGTCTAGCCCTGTAATTCACTTTAAATAATAATGTAAAAAGCTGACATTAACCACCACATTTCAGAAAATGTTGCATTGCAGCCCTCTAGCCTTTACTCATGTCAGTGGCACTAAGGAAATCAAAAGAAGTTCTCATGCAGAAAGGATTTGGAGGATCACACCCTCTCTCAGTCACAATTTGGCTATTTTAACGTTTTCTTGTCTTCATGATTCAGTGACACAGAATTAGACTGTTCTCTTATAAGAGTTTGCCTTCATTGTAAGCATCAAGTCACTCCATTCCAGCTGGCCTAGCTAGCTTCAAAAACAGCCCTTGAGCTACATAGAGTGATTTGATTAGCAGCAAAGAGTGACTGGATTAGCGCAGTGATTGCTTTAGCAACTGATGGGCTGTTGTAAACAGCCCCACTGCATTAGTAGCTCTAGTATCAGCAGTACTGGGACTTCAGTGCACTTTCCCCCTCCCATCTGATGGGCCAGCAAACTCAAGCTTAAAGCACCACTCAATTTGCTCTAAATTTTGCATGTGCAGACGGAAACTGGGTTAGGCACAATATTTGAGTTGCACCTTAAACTAGTGCAATGAGGACAAGCCCATAAGGAGATGATAAATGTGATAAATGGTGATAAATGTGTTTTTAGTGTATTCTCAAACAGAGTTGAAACATAGCCAGAAAAAAAGGACTGAATGGATGGTTTCCATACCATTTTAAATTACAATGCATATGGCACGTCTTTCTTTTTTCTTTGTTATGAAATAGCACTGAATACCTACTAGCATTAAATCATTTACTATAATTTCTTATGCAATCCAGTATAATTTCATGAGCTATATCATTTTATGTGCGCACAGAGAAGATCCATTCAGAGTTGCAAGTCAGAAAGCAGTGTTCAGGAGAACATATTTAGCTTCAGTGTTTTGTAGTTTCCAACAGTCTATGTTTTATCCTCACAATCCAAGTTTTAGAACTGGAGCTACTAATATTCAATATAAGAGACAAAGAGAAAGGAGAGCGTGCCCTTTAGCAGCCAATGTGCCTTGCATAATACAGCTATTTTTCAACTTCAGTCATATCTGTCCAAAATTTTATAGTGATACTTATTATCCAGGTTTGAAAACTTGAGGAAGCAAGCTCTGGGAAATGGTCCCTGGGGGTGGGCTCAGCCTCATTCTTCCCCTGCTCCCACATGAGTGCCCAAACCACTCAACTAGTCTCATACTCCCTCTCTCTAACATAAGAAATCTTAAGATTATTTGTACCATGGCACAGCTTCAGCAGGAAGGCAAAGGAGTTTCTGCTCCCCCTCCCTCTTCCTGTAGCTCATAAGTGTTAACTCATGGGGTCTCCTGGGTGGATCTAGTATCAGAGAGGTAGGTGTGGCCGCTTCCCTAGGAAGCTTCAAAGCCATGTCTACCTGCTCCAGCTGGGCTGAGATGAGCAGGGCAGGAAGGGGAATCCCTCTGTCTATTGCATCTCCTGCCATCAGGTTCCCAGCTGCGCCCATTCCCTAGCAGCCCAGCTGGAGCAGACAGGAGCACCTTTGAAGCTTTCTTTCTCCACCCCATTCAGCAGCAGGGGAGGCAGGGAAGGGCAAGGAAAGGGAGGTGCCTCTGAGCATTGAAGGGAAGGAGGAGGATTCTCTTGGGCTGGATCCAATCCAAAAGCGGGATGCAGCTGTGCTACTGCACTCCTCAGGATCTGTCCCTGGGCATAAGGGATTGAGCATTGTTGCTGTTTGCTTCCCTCCTACCCTCTGCTGAATTCAGCAGCAGGGAAAAGAAGCGATGAATAGTGGCAGTGCTCAGCCCACTTCTTTTATGCAACTCCAGAAGCCAGAGGACAAGTACTGTCACTGCTGCTTATCCCCTCTTTTCCCATGCTGCTGAATTCAGGGAGGCAATGGTGGAAGGAAGGGAGGGCGAATGGCACTGGTGCTCAACCCCTGGGTTCTGGAGCTGCCTGAAAGCAGGGACTCCGGTCAGAGCCTGTGCTGATCAGCCATGTGCTCAGAGTTCACAGAATAGGCAGAGCTCTGGCTGGTGACATACTGACATGCCAGCAAGCTGAGAGAGCACATGGCAAATGCACCACAGACACAGGCAACGGTGCAACACGCTGCTGTACCCCTCTGCCTCCACACTTGTCTGGCCCTATGGGCCAGATGAGTAGCATGGTGCTCCCCACAGGATGGTTCTGGAGCACAGAGCTGTCTCATCTATCCCACAGGGCTAGGCATTTGGCAGCAGCATTCCCACTAAGCTGTGTGGTGTACACGGCTGCGCAGGCATGCCTGGCAGCACAGCATGAGCGCATCTGCGCGGCCATGCATGCCATGCAGCTTAGAGGGAATACTGTTTGGCAGTGTGGAGAGTGGCAGCAGAATTAACTGCTGTGGCTCTGAGCTGTGGCAAGAAATTCTGCTGCTCTCCCCATCTGCCAAATTTCTGGCCCTATGAACCAGATGATGCATCTCCACAGGCAGGATTCAGCTCACCGGCCATATTTCTGACAACCCTGCTATAGCTGATAAACTTGTGTTAGAGTTCTTTCCTGTAGGTTTAGAGCCCCTAAGAAACGTGAATGTGGACCTCTCAATTCCTGGATTAGTAATTGAACCATTAGACTTTGATATAAAGGGAGCCACAGGCAACTCTGACTGCATTAAAAAAAGGAAAAACTGAACTCTCCTAATTTCTTTGAAAGAGAGGTCATAGGATGTCAGGATAAGGGCCAGGGCTGTGGATCTTAAGGTCATGAGCCCTCTGTCTGAGGCCTGGGCCAGAGAGCAGAAATAAAATAGAAAACACAGAGCTAAAGAAGGGAGCAGGTGTCTGGAAGTAAGTGTGGATGTACTGGATGGCTATACAACCCCGCAGTAAGTGGGGAGGTGATGTCCTAACGTATGGAATAGCTCCATCAGCTTCTATATCTGGAATCTATTGAACTCTTCTAGAATGAATGGATATAAAACTGAATCACACCACGCCGTCCTCTCTTAACAAAGGAAGTGTTTTGTACATGCTTATTCAAGTTCAAAGACATGATGAATCAGCAGGTTGCGAGACGATGAAAGCCAATCAAGACATAGTGGTGGAGTCTCACAGAGAAATGGAATGGGTCTGTACATATGATTCTAATTTTATCAAGCATCCAGCTGAGGAAGGGTTGAGAGACTAACCTGAGTCATCGTGAAAGAACTGCCATTCTGAAAATAAAGAGAATAAAATACAGGCACGTATCGGGAAACTTGGAAAACTGTCTCACCGAACCAGTTTGAGAGACACTTCCCTGGATCATGTGATCCTTCTAGAAGTGATCAGCGATAATGGAAATACCATTTTTCAAGCCGCAACATACCACGTTTTATTTGACATTTCTGCCTCCTATGCTCCACTGTTTTATGTTGCTTAACTCTATTGAGCATTTCAGACTGCTGATCAGATGAAAGTTATTACTGTATTAATCCAGAGCTGTCTGTACACTGAGCAGGATTTTGACAAACTGATCCTCAGCAATCCCAGAATTGTGATCATGAAGCTTTTCAAGCAGAGGCTCATTTGCTTCATTATTTGTTTTGCAGATGGAGGCAGGGTTGGGCTGAGGGAACTCCCTTCTGTTACTACTGGAATGATGGGATTTTGTGACAGGCCAGGGATGACATTTTTCTTTCAGTGAAACAGTTGATTTTGAAGGAGAAATTACCTCCTGTGCTGTGCCTTTGGTTTCTTGTCTTAAGTCTCAGGACTCGAAATGTAATGCAAAGGCTTTATTATTATTCATTGGACTGGTAGAACCACTCGTTAAGGTTATCTGAGATTTCCTGATAGAACCCTGTTGCTACTGTATAGTGTGACATCCGCTCTGTGGTGCTTATTTGCATACTGCTATTGGTATGCAAGGTCGGATTAGAGGACTGTGTCCTTTATCTGCATATCCTCCATTGGTATGCATGGACAAGGGAGCGGAAAACTCTTTTGTGCTTGTTTTGACTGTGATAACAAATTTTAACTGCATTTAACTTTTTTAATATAAGGGGCCAGGAAAGTCAGGTGAGTATGCATTGGCTCTGCCTTCTAAAATGGTAAAGCTCCTAAGGGGACTGATGCTGTAAGAGAAAGTTGAGTTAATCTAGCTGAGAATTCCGTGCTCACCATGACTCCTGTGGAAGACTAAGGTGAAGAGATCTTCCTCCCTCCTTCTTCCCCCCCTCCAGCTCAGGCATTACAAAGGGAGGGAGGGGAGGCTTACACAAAACTCCCAGAAAAGCCTGGAGACTATGTTCAACTACAAAAAGATACAGAAGGCAGCTAGGGATAGAGATAAACTATCAACTGTGGAGATGCTCCCTGATGAGGACCGCGAAGCCATTTGGAACTGGATTTTGTGCAAGGACCTCCACAAGGACCACAGGGACTTGAGTTGGTTAATAGCACACTGAGTAATCCCAGTGAGGGCGTGGACGTATAGGGGGGGACGAGGAATATGACCCAATTGCCCCAGGGAAACCTGCCAAGAAGAAACAGAAACCATTGACCACCTCCTATGGCACTGCCCATATGCCAAGGGTGTGTGGAAAAAGGTAAGCTGGCTCCTTGAAGCAGTGACAGAAGTCAGGTTGATGACAAGGGAGGCAGCACTGCATGGACATTTGACTGAGCAGCAGGGGTCCCAGACAATGTGCTTCAACCAGTTTGCGTCTTGCGTCAGAAGCGCCCTGTGGCAATGCAGGAACCTCCTGTTATACAGACACGCCGAGCTCAAGGAAACAGACTTAGAATATTTCTGAGTGAACTCCAGTCCTACCACCAGAAATCGGTGAGAGAGGATGGAGAAGACACAGCAAACTCCACCTGGAAAAGCGACATCTAACAGGAGGGGAAGTGGATAGGGAAAACAAAGAGGATAGAGATGCAACTGGACCTGGAGACAGCAAGAAGGTCTACAACAGGATCAGCAGCAGCAGAAGTAACAGCAACATCAACAGTGACAAGAACAGTGGATGAACTAAGAATGTAAATCCCCAATCGGGGCTTGGACTAAGGGACTACGATTGGGCTAGGGGAGGGTAGAAGGTGCTGGCGCAGGGGAGTGGGTGTGTTTATTGTAACAGGAATGTGGGTTCCAATCAAGCTCCAGCTAGGTAACTGAGGATCATGTGATTGACTGCCCATGGAAATTATATATAGAGCAAGAAACTCAGTGCTTTGCCTGGGAGTGACAAGGTTGAGGAAAGACTTTCAAAAGGCAGTGATCAAAAGGCCCAAAGGTCCTGAGCCCAAAGGGAATATAGCCTGAAGAGGCCTATATATGTGCTTGTGAAGTACAAGAAGAGAAAGTACCTGCTGGAATTTGAGAAGCCTGGATAGTAAGGGTGAATCCCTTTTGTTTGTGGTTTTTTTGTTTTGTACTATCCCATACTCCATATCTATCCCATACTCTCATGCTTCATTTTTATGTTGCACAAAGATGAAAGAGTAGAAACTAAGATTAACCTAATGAAGATTTGAAGAGCCTGTGGCAGTGCATTACAGAACAAGCTGAAAATAACATTTCCACAAGTCTTAATATGAACCTAGTAATATTTCACATCCTTCACATCCCCTGCCTCACTTCCTCTCCTCCTTCTGCCTATTCTCCATAACTTTCCTCCAACACCAACACCTATTTTCCATAACTTCCCTCCAACTGCAATTTGTCAGAATTATGCATTAATTTTTACAGTCAAATAAGATATTAATAAAAATCAATGCACACCACAGCTCCCAGGGGTATTCATTTCTACCCTCTTGGTAGACTTAGTACCTGAATCTGTCCTCTAAAACAGATCAGTGGTAAAAGAGACAGTAAATAATGTTGGCATTTAAATAGTAGTCCATAGGCTCAGCAGTAACAGTGTGTTACAATAGAGATGAGGGGAGCTCATAGAAGGAATTCTCTCAGAGTTTCAGTTTCCAGTTGCCTGGAAATGCTGGAATCAATGTGGAAGATTGGACTGAATCCGTTCCCATTCGGAAGGTTTTCTTTACAATGATGAAGGTGAGAAACATTTTTTAAAAACTGTCTGGCTATGAGATGTGCAGAGGAAGTGCAATTCACACTAAAGTCCATAGGTGCTGCAGGACCTCAACACCTCTGAAAAATTAGACAGTGAAGTGGGAGGGAATTTAATGTGGTCCTAAGGGTATTCTATGCTGGCTCCCCCACAGTCATGTAACTAGGGCAGGGTGAGTGAGGCACCCACTCCAGACAGCAACTGTGACGGGGTGCCAAGATCCCCCCTGCTAGGAGTTTTTGCCAGGGCAGGCAAAGCTCTGCATTGCCCTTGCTTGGCCATAGGAGTTGGGTAGAACAGTGCTACACCTAGCAGTGTGTCTGGAGGCTGACTGGGGTAAGCAGAAGGGTGCTCCTCCATGAGGAGCCTGTGTCAGAGCAGGCACAGCCCTACTTCCAATATGTATGTGTGGAGGGGAGTGAACAGGGAACCAGGATCCTTTCTGAGGAAGGTCAGTCGTGGGGGAGCTGACACTGCTGATGCAGAGCAGCAGTAGTGGCAGCAGTTCAGGCAGGTAAGACTTCCCTTCCCCTCACCCATCCTTCCCCCTCCCACTCCTATCTCCTCTGCCCTTGTTCCTACCCTGAGCACACAATGAGTTTGCTACACCAGTGATCCCCTAGACCAAAGTCACTCTAAAGCAGTAAAGCCCTCCCCTTTCTCTCAGCAAGTATACCCAGTGGAGAAGGCCTTCTTCATCTGTATAAAGTTGCCTTGTCCTTGTCTATAGTATTCCCTGATGCAGCAAGGGGACCAGAGAAAGGAACAGCTGTGGTTAGGGTATCTATACACCAGGCTATTTTGGGATAGGTCAGCACCCATAGGAACAAGGGCAAGTTGGAGCCTTTTGCAATGAGGCAAACTGGGCCCATTTAGTTTTTGCAGTGAGCTCAGGGTAGGTACAGGGATGAATTCCATCCATAGAGCTCAAACAAAATGGAGAGCTCTGGGCAAGCTGCAGGGAACCATCTGGCAGACTGCACGCAGAGCTCAGTTATTACTGAACAACAGGGACATGGTCCACATACACTGCAGTTCACTGCCAAGGCTCCTAGAAGGGATTAGAAAAAGAATGGTAGTCATCTGAACAGCTTGGTTGTGATTTGAGAGCCTTCTTCCTGCTTGGGCTTGCATTGTTACCTGGTTCTGGCACCACTGCTTGCATTTTCTCTTTAAAATCATGGATTTTAAAGAAAAGTTGGAAAAAGTATTTCCAGTACTGGGGATGAACTTCTCCCTGCTGCTGGTTTTGTTGCTCTGCTGCTGCCAACTCAATTTACAGACTTCTTGGAGCTACATGTGCTAATTTATTCCTGTGTAGCAGGCTTGCTGGGCTTTGCCTGACTCTCCGGGCTTAGGAGACTGTGAATGTAATTGGTGGGGCAAAACCCACCAATCAGAGACAGGCAAGGGAGGAGCCAGGAGAAGCGTCCACTCCCCCTCTACTCCAAAGGGTGAGGGGCGGAAGCAGACTTAATTGGGAACTGCAGTTGCAGCCCCCCTGATTGGTTCATTTTCAATCTGGGGGCAGAGCCCCATAAGGGCATATAAACAACTGCATGCTGAGCACGTGGCACAGTTGGCGAGGGACGAAGAAGAAGGAAGAGGTCCCAGGGCCAAGAAAAGCTGGGAGAGCCGCCCAGTGGGCATATCCAGCTGCCCAGAAGAGCCAGAAAGATTCCATCACTGGACAGAAGTGGTGGGCAGTGCAGGCATCACTGCATGGAGGGTCTGTGAAGGATCGGGAGCCTGGAAGCCACAGTGAGGCGGCTCAGATCTCCAACCCTGGCAGAAGGCTGGGCTGAGGTGCAGGTGTCACTGTATGGGAGGCCTGTGAGAGACTAGGACCCTGGGAGCCACAGCGAGGCTGCATGGGTCTCCAACCATGGCATGAGCCCGGGCACGGGAGCCAGCACTAGTGCAGGGTGTCACTACAGGGCGTAAAGCCCTGAAGGAAGGGCTGGGCAGTCTGGGACCCATTCCCTGCAGTGGGTCCTCAAGGGCCCTGGGAACAGAGAGGTTCCTGAGTGTGGGGAGCAGTATTCAGAGAGGCATATCCCTGGGCATGCACAAGGCAGCCTAGGCCCACAACTCCCCTTGAGAAGGACTGAGTCACTGGGACACGTGAGCAAGTTATGCCACTCCCCTGAGGCCTGGAACTGAGCCCTCCCTTGGAGAAACATTACCCAGGCCAGGGAGTTTATGAACACTGCCCACCCAGCTCCTTGGGAACTGTGAGTCAGTGGGGCAATGGGTGTCCCACCGGGGAGAGACACTCGGGGTGAGGGTGGGGGGTGGGGAAAGTAGCCTCAATAAAGAGGCAGGAGGAAGAGACCCCCTAGAGGAGGGGAACTACTTGAGAACTCTTGTGTCTCATATTTTGGAGTGTTTATTGATTGATTGATACACGCTACGCATTTTGGAGTGTTTATTAACTGTTAACTGTATGCTTGATATTTTTGAGTGCCATTTATTGTTGCACTTACCTATTCATACCATTTGGAACGATTATGCTTACCTGTTTGCATTTGGGTATGTATATAGTTATAGTTATATGTACTTGTAACCTATAAATACTCACTTTAGTTCACTGCCATGGGACTACAACTGGCCACAAGTATCAAGGACAATAAAAAGTCCTTTTTTAGATATGTGGGGGCCGGAGGACAAGCAAGGGCAACATTGGATCCCTGCTAAACCAAAAGGGAGAACTGATGACTGACGCCCAGGAAAAAGCCAACTTGCTAAATTGGTACTTTGCGTCAGTCTTTCACAAGTCTCATGGGATGCCCCTGCCCATTATGGGTGGTTCCTTGCCCTCCATCAATGCTGACCTTGTGAAGGAACAGCTTGAGAGGCTGGACACCTTCAAGTCAGCCGGCCCTGACAATTTACACCCCAGAGTACTCAAGGAGCTGGCTAGCATCATAGCTCAGCCCCTGGCATGGATCTTCGAGAGCTCCTAGAGCTCTGGTGAAGTGCCCGATGATTGGAAGAAGGCCAATGTGGTGCCTATCTTCAAGAAAGGGAGGAAAGTGGATCTGGCAAACTATAGGCCCATCAGCCTGACCTCTATCCTGGGGAAGGTCTTAGAAAAAATCATCAAGGAGGCCATCCTCAATGGACTGGCCAATGACAACGCCCTGAGGGACAGCCAGCATGGGTTTGTTGCGGGTAGGTCGTGCTTGACCAAACTCATTTCCTTTTACAACCAGGTGACCTATCACCTGGACAAGGGGGAAGAGATTGATGTCATATATCTCGACTTTAAAAAAGCCTTTGATCTGGTATCCCATGATCACCTTTTGGCAAAACTGGCCAACTGCGGCCTTGGGTCCACCATGATCCACTGGCTGGGGAACTGGCTCCGTGGTCGGACCCAGAGGGTGGTGGTTGACGGAAGTCAATCATTATGGTGCCTTGTGACCAGTGGGGTCCCTCAAGGCTCTGTCCTTGGACCTATTTTGTTCAACCTCTTCATTAATGATGTGGACATTGGAGTCAGAAGCAGACAGGCCAAGTTCGCTGATGATAACAAACTTTGGGGTAAAGCATCCACACCTGAGCACAGGGAGGTAATCCAGGCTGACCTTGACAGGCTCAGTAAATAAGCAGATGAGAACCTGATGGTGTTTAACATCAAAAAATGCAAGGTTCTCCACCTTGGGAAGAAAACCTGCAGCATGTCTATAGGCTTGGCAGTGCTACGCTGACTAGCACTATGGACAAGAGAGACTTGGGGGTCAGGATTGACCACAAGATGAACATGAGCCTTCAGTGTGATGCTGCAGCCAGTAAAGCGAGCAAAACACTGGCTTTCATCCATAGGTGCTTCTCAAGCAAATCCCAGGATGTCATTCTCCTGTTGTACTTCACCTTGGTGAGGCCGCAGCTGGAGTACTGCATCCAGTTTTGGGCTCCACAATTCAAAAAGGATGTGGAGAAGCTTGAGAGAGTCCAGAGGAGAGCCATGCACATAAACAGAGGTCAAGAAAACAGACCTTATGATGAGAGGCTGAGAACCATGGGGCTCTTTAGCCTGGAAAAGCGTAGGCTCAGGGGCGACCTGATGGCCACCTATAAGTTTATAAGGGGTGTTCACCAGGACCTGGGGGAACGTCTGTTCACCAGAGCTCCCCAAGGGATGACAAGGTCGAACGGTTATAAACTCCTGCAAGACCGTTTCAGGCTGGACATAAGGAAGAACTTCTTTACTGTCCAAGCCCCCGAGGTCTGGAATGGCCGGCTGCCGGAGGTGGTTCAAGCACCTACTTTGAACGCCTTCAAGAGAAACCTGGATGTTTTTCTTGCTGGGATCCTATGACCCCAGCTGACTTCCTGCCCCCGGGACAGGGGGCTGGACTCGATGATCTTCCGAAGTCACTTCCAGCCCTAATGCCTATGAAATCTATGAACCTTTTTATATATACAAATACTAAATTTGTATCTGGTTAAGACATCGCTTCCTGTTCCTCCTCTATTGAGACAATAAGCGGAAGGGAACTGCGAGTAGACTGCAGTTTCCACCACCAGCACGTGTGCCCTGCTGGTATTCCCCTTCTATTGGTCAGGGGGGACACTCACTTTGGGGATACACAGGTTACACCTATATTAGAGTGTTTCATATTTCAAGCTATAAAAAGCCTGTGCACAAAGCTCAGTTGGGTTTTTCAGCAGGGACAATCATGACAGCACATTCATTCAAAAGCAAATGTGCACCTTTCTCTACCCATTCTCTTTCTACTTGCCCCAGCTCAGAGCTGCAAGGCATTTTTCTGTAGCCCTGAGGCAAAAACACCTGTCTCTGGTAAATGAAATTAGAGTGATCTGATATGTCCTGCTAAAAATATTAACCTCCAGCTCTTTCAGCACCTTTCATTAGTAGAGCTCAACAGAGGTGGAGTGGCACAGCTTGGTGCCTTGGGGTGGCACCTAGAGCAGTGCCAGCTCCTGCTGTGCTGAATACCACAGCAGGACAGCCACTGCTGCTGCAATGGATGCTCTTGTGTCCCCCACTAAAGGACTGATGACCTGGTCATGGCCCCAACTGCTGCCCTGGTCTTTCAGTTACATGACAGGATCTCAAAGCACATTAGAAAGGAGGTTGGTATTATGATCCTTCTTAGAAATGAGGAAAATGAGATACAAAGAGGTGAAGTGACCACTTGTTGGCATAAAAATATGATGCAGGGTTCCTTTTTTGCAGCTCACTATTCTGTCTACCAGATCACACTGTGTAAAGAGTAAAGTTAAATGTTAACCAGAGCCAACTCCAGTAGACTTACTGTCACCGCACCACAAAACACAGCTTCATGCAGCAATTGAGAAATGATAATGGCTGTTACCATCACCCTGGGTCATATGATCATCATAACATTGTATATATCTTGAAGAACCAGAAAGCTTGGGCAGTTCCCAGGTAGGCCCTTCATGGCTCCCAGTCATCTCAGCCTGTCAGGACTCATCTTTATTTTCCCTCTACAGTGCCAAATGGATTCTAGCAATACCCCCTCTCACCTACCAGTCGTACTTTGCCTAAGCCAGGTTACCTCTTTTTAATTTCCTGCTTCCTGACTTGTTCCTGGTTGCAGGTATGTCCCAGTACAGCTGCCCTGGTCCAGAAACTTTCTTTAACCTACCACTTTGCCCTGTCACACATACCTTTTATGTAACCTTAGGCTATTTCTAAAGAACTCTTAAACTGATCCCCAGAGCATCCCTGGGGAAACTGATAATTATTTTTTATTCTACTTTACAGACAAGTAAACTGAGGCACAGAGCATCACAATAAGCAGTGCCTAGGAATAGCACCTTCAAGTTTTGAATTCTAGGCCCTTGGTGATGTATCTGCATCACTCTTACATTATGGGACCTGATTTCCACTGCTATGTACAACTGCATTCTGGTTTTCTTTGCGACTTATTCACATCAGGGCCTCCCTAATCAAAGGGAAAATGTGGGAAGAGGAAAAAGTAAATGGCACACCTGCATGATGGAAGAGTAGTACTATTCTTAGTGGCTAGCCCAACAGATGTTGAGAGACCTGCTACTACTGGCTAGAGAAATAGTCATAGCAACATGTGCTTTTCAGAGCTCAAGGACCAGCCCCATCTCTGTCAGCCCACATGTGATTCATCTACCTGCAGTCTGCTAATTTATTTAAGAAATTGTGAGTCTGGCAGGAATGTCAGTAGTACTGGTCTGAGCCCTTTGTTTGAACTGGCTTAAATTACTTTATTTTTCTGTCCTGAAATCCTTTTCCACTCAAGAGACATAACTCTTGTTTTCAAAGTGGAGGATCCCTCTCTAATTTCTTGAACACAGCTGCACTGTAGCAACAATCTACAAGCCATCTGACCAAAATTAATTTCACCACATTGAAACGCCCTCCCTGCAAAATCGCCACATTTAAAAGTCAATGAAGTCTTTCTCCAATGAACTCTGAGTGTTAAATATTTCCTTAAAAATTGCTTGGTGATTAAGGTTTATTTTGCATAACATCTTTCATTCAGATTATTTCAATATACTTTTCAGAGTTAAATAATACCATTAGGGAACATACACTGACAAATAATTTGTAAACCAAGTACTTTGTGTGTCACTGGTAAGTAATTTTCAGCCTATCTGAGGCTAGCTGCAAAGTCTTGAAGATGATCAACATCAAGTTAGAAGCAAAATGGCAATTGATTCAACCCAAGGAGTATTAATTTTGCTTTCAAGCTATGGGCTGTATCCAGACATGCATGGGCATTTGGTTCCCTGGGGACAACTAGTAGTGGTGCACCTTGTGCTGCCACTAGTTGTCCCCCGGGAACACCTGCACCATGTGCGCTCTGGTGTGCAGTAAGTTACTGTGGGCTGGCCCCAGCAGCCTTCCCTAGGGTCCTGGGGTCCTCCTGAGGCTGCAGCAGTGGCGATCATGCCACATGCAGCCGGGTCGGCAGTGGAGTGTGGCTCTGGCTGGCCAAGCTCCAGCTTTGGGTGCTGCATGCTGCTTCCCTGTACCCCACTCTGGGGTTTTTTCCACCATTCCAAAAACCCTCCACGCTGCTCCTTTGCAGCATGGAGAACAACTGAACTTGGGGTGTTGTGCCATATACCATACAGCCACGCTCATCTGGACTTGGCCATAAAGTCTGATTCTATGTGTGACATGATGACATTAAAGACTTACCGGTATTGCAAAATTAATTTATACATTACATATTGTAATTAATTTAGATAAGCCTTGCTCCTCAGGTTCAACTAATCTTGCTCTACTTCTCTGCTTAAAAATGTTCCTGCTTAAATAATCTACTTTCTGACTATAGGATTCCCATCTTCACATTTGTCACCAGATTCCTCTCATTTTCTATATCAAGATCATATTTTTCATGTCACCAAGAAGGTTCTGTCTCTGGTCTCTCCCTACTTCCTCTCACTGCTCTGAGTCTCTGGATTAACAAACCCTTTTGCAGCTTTCTCCCAGTTTTGGCATTTATCATTCCTCCATATTACTCTTTATACTAGGTACAGTCACCCACTGGTTAGCACGTAAAACAGCTTCTCCCATCTCCTTGAAATCTAGTTTCAAAACATGGTTCTTCTGTGAAGTCTCTGCAAGATCCAATACTATTAAGTGAAAGTAAAGCTGACACCAATGAAGTGATGTTTATCAATAAATCGATAAATTCCTTAGCCTTTTTCTCTGCTACCATATTTACTAGACAACTCTGAGGCAATGTCTTGATTGTTCCTACCTTGTAGGACTGTAACTCCTTTGAGCAGAGACTTTGGCTAGGGACAGACATTCAAAAAGCCTCAGCCTGAATTGATTCAATTTTTGCAAGTTAGCCTAACCTGCCTAGCTGAACCAGTTTGTAACCATACAAACATCCCCTCTGGATTGAAAAAATGCAAGCACAAGCCTGCACTGGTTCAGGCTAGAAGCCGGGTGGGGGAAGGGGGAGCTAGAGCAGCCCTTCCTTCCCTTCCACAATGCTGAGCTGAGAGCCCCTCCCACCCCCTGGCTGGTCAGTGAGGGACCCTGCAGGGATTTAGTTACACAGCAAGGAGCATTTATCAGCCCATCAGCAAGACAAAAGGATCTCTCATTAGTTCAAGCTCTTCTTAAACAACTTATTCCAAAGAAGGAATGGAGGGACATTACCAGCTACCTGTTGATTAAGTCCAAAAAGCCCTAAGCAGCACTGTCCTGTCTGCTTTGTTTTTCACAGCATGGACTGTTGCCAGCACGTGGTCTGCTAGATAATGCTGAGAGGTGTCTGTGTAAGGCAGGGGGGAGAGGGGAATCCCTGCTTCAGCAGGGAGTTTTGGGGGGTGGGGAGAGTAGGAGGAAGCCAGGTAAATGCCCTGTACCTGCAGTCGCTGGCACAGCTGCAGCCAGGGAGCAGCCAGGGAGTCCTGCTGGGTTGGAGCAGAGAGCACAGCCCTGCTCAGAGTTGCAAAGCAACTGGGATGCTGGAGGATTCTGATGTAACTTAAACCAGGAAGGGGTCTGGGACAGACATTGCATAAACCGGTTCGACACAAATCAGTTAAGTCTGATACTACATTCAACCAGGTTTATCTCAAACCAATTTCAGCCATTTTAAAACTTGTTTATGTGCCCTGAATGTCTATTCTGTTACAGGTTTAAATTAGTTTCTGATCTCTTAAAAAGGTTTATGTGCAATGTCTGTCCCTAGCCCATATGTTTAGAGTGATCATATGTCTCAGGCAACCTGGGACAGGCCCAGCTTCAATAGTCCAGTCCCAGCCAGTTGGTCAAAAGTCCAAGATCAGAGTCCGGTGGGGGCACAGAGTGGCATGGTGCACCAGGCAGACAGGAAGGCAATGACTTCTGGGTGGGAGCAAGCTGGACAAAATGGAGCAGGGGCCACCCAGCTCCAGTCTACCTGCTTTGCTCCCACCCAGCAGTGGTGGTGTCTGCCTGCCCGCCCAGCACATCGTCCTGCCCAGCAGATCTCAGTTCAGTCCCTGGCTCTGCCACAGATTTGATGTCATTTTGGGTAATTCAATTTCTCTGTGACTCAAATTTCTTCTCTTCAATATAAGTTAGTAGTTCTTCCCTATCTTGTGGGAGTGTTGTGAGAATAAATTTAATGTTGTGAAATGCTCAGTATTTGGGGTCATAGAAATACCTCAATTGATAGACATTTGGATGGCTCTGGGACTGAAATAGATGGCCATTCTGCTTGCTTGTAATATGATCTTCTTTTACTTACTGTCATTCAAGGACTAGCTTATGGTAATGTGAAGAATTTACAGGAACAGCTTAATATTCAATGTGATGAATATTCAAAATCAGACAGCAAAGGAGAGAGGCTTCATTAAAATCTACTCCCTGGCACATTTATTGTAATTGCATTTAACCAGACTCATAATTAAAATGACGTGACACTTTTCCCAACGTGGCACTGTTATGATGGCCAACTCCAGAGGCACCTACCACTTAACAACAAATATTTGTACTTCAGCATGGCATTTTCATTTACAGAAAATAAGCAATGCCAAAATACAACTGAGCTCCACTAAATACAGTATACTTCTTTGTGTGTCTGACTAAAATAGGAAATAAACTGAAGGACAGATAAAATAAAAAAACTCCAGACCAGTCATTTGATCTTGTACTCAATGCTCCATCCCATGTTTCAGGAGAACTGAATCAATCCCTTGTCTTTCCAGAAATTCAGCAAGGATGGGAACATGTAACTGTTTCCTCACATACGGCTTCCTCTAGAGAATGGGGGATTGTAGTGGTGGGATTATGAGAGAGTCCCATATAGGCCTCAAGGCAGTAATGTGGTTAAAAGGGACTTATGGGGAAAGTTCTATACATATGCAGATGCCAAGGTGAAGAGAAAACTGAGGCAAGGTCCCTGCCTGCAATGGATCATAGGAAAGTAGGACCGGAAGGGACCTCATGAGTTTACCTAGTCCAGCTCCGTGCTCAAGGCAGGATCATCCCTGACTAAACCATTCCAGCCAAGTGCCTGTCTACCCTACTCTTGAAAACTTCCAAAGATGTTTTTACTTTCTACATATCCTTGCTTTCTAAACAACTTTAAGAATATATAGGCTGCACAAATCCAGTGGGATTCCAGATAACTTCTTCACATCACATTCACCTTCTCCTGGTTTGGAGACCTGTAGCAGATACCCATCATGACAGTGACCCCTATTGCTCTTCCTTTTGACCTTTACCCAGGGCTTTAAATAGGCCTAACTTCCACTTCATACTGCATATTGCATCATATGCTGAGATTTTGTCTTTGTGTGAATGTAGCTAACCCATCCCTGCCTAATATCACTTGACTCCTTGACCATTGGCGATGCGTAGGGGGGTGCACACAGGTGTGGGCAGTCTGTGGGTGGTCCACAATCGCCGCTGGCTGCTGCTGCTTTGGAAACAACAGTATCATGGCCTGTAGAGCCAGAATTGACCTTGAAGGTATGAGTGCAACCATAAATACCCACCCTATAGATGAAAGAAATGATCCCCTTGGACTGCTACAAAGTGAAGCTGAAGAATTTCACCAAGCTCTGCCTATATCTTTTGTTTGTTGTTACAAGGAAATTTGAATTAAAAAGTTTGTGTTTTTCAAACACAAGGTAGCTAAGTACATACATGTTAGATAGCACAAAGTCAAAAGTAAAAATTATAAGCATTAATTTCTAACAAATGCATGCTAATTATATGAAAATAGAACTTAAAGTGTCTCCAGACAAAAGCATTATATTAAAAAAAATCCTTCAGTTGTCTGGTTTCAAGTTGAACCATTTTTGTGCTTTAAAGCCATTCCTTATATTATTTTCATTATTATTGCTTGGTGTTGCCATGACTACAAATTATGAGCTGAAATCGCTGCGTAATATATTTTTTTCTAGCTGTAATTGTGCGGAGATTCTAGCAGTTGGTTTTTAGCAATTAAAGGAGAAAAGCTTGACGGTGGACTTCACAGAAACCTCTAACGCTACAGGTGGTAAAACACTGCCGGGATTTTTGGACTGCCTGTTGTTGACTTGGAAGCTGTGTTAGGATAGTCAATGTAATTACAGATGTAGCTGGAAGTGGAGTAAATCACTTTGCTATAAGTGGCATGCTTTCATGGAATTAAATTAGTTAGTCATGTCAAGAGAAAGGGAGGGGAAAAACTAAACTAAACCAATCCAAATCAAAAGCTCAGCACTACAAATCTATCTTAGTTTGAGCAGAAAGTGAGCAATTGATCTGTTTTGGCAGCTAGGCAGAGAATGTCTCCACTGAGTTTCTTTAAACATTCATTCTGATCTTCAAACAAATTGATTCTATACCTGGTGAGGGATATCAGAACAATATGAAAGCCGCTGTTACCAATATGGTGGAAATCAAGTTATTTAATTGTTTTAATGAATCAGAATACTTTTTTAATTACTGTCAATTGGCAGGCTTCTCACTTTTGCTTACATTGATTTTACAGTCAATTAGCTACTCCAGCTTGCCCTATGCTCCTCTCCCAAGTTAAGTAAATTCACACTAGAATAAACTATCTCTATAGAATACACCACAAGAAGACCCAGAAGTGAATCAAAGACCTGGCACGGTGCTCAAAGACACCATGCTCTTGGACATTCTGTCTTTCTGATGAGGCAGTCATCAGATGTTGTCCATTAAAAATCTCATTGTAAACAATAAGCATAAGGGTATTGACCACTGGCTAAGTGCAGACATTTAGGGGGCCAAGGGGGAAGCTATGTCATGTTAAAAATGGCCACCCAATCCAAGGTAAGTCAGGCTGGGGGGTGGGGGGTGGGGAATCGGGGGGTCCACAAGAGCTTTGAGGGAGCAAGTGGGATTCACAGTAGTAATTGGGGAATGGAGTAGCAGGTGTCATCTGTGGGAGGGATCAGGGATGCAGGCAATGTCTGTAGGAGCAACTGGACATGCGGGTAGGATCTGCAGTGGGTTGCTGGGGTCCAGGAGGGTTTGGCAGGATCAGGGGGGCTCATGGGGTCTGCAGGGGGCTTGCAGGGACCAGGCCTACTTTTACCCCCCAACATCTTCCTGCAAACCTACCCCCTCATCCCTCCTGCCCCTTCCCCACCCAGCCAATCTTACTTTCTTGGCTCCCAGCAGCTGTGGATACTGATGAAACCAGCAGTGGGAGAAGCTTGCGGGATCAGGGCTTGGGTGGTGGTGGGGATGGTCCATCGGGTGTGGTGGCTGGTGGATTGCAGGGGGCAAGTAGGAAAAGTGCAGCTCTGGGACTGGGGCCAGTGGCTGGGCTTTCCCAGCCCCAGGGCTGCTTAGGTAACTGTACTGAAGTTTGATGTACTAGTCTAACCTAGATTGATTACATTTGAGGGTACATCAATCCAGGTCTACCTTAGACTGGGTTTTACCATTTTCAGACTGGTCTACATGCACAAAGCTTCTGTACAGGTACGGGATTAAATTGATTTCTGATTACTGAGACTGGGTCTAAGTATAAGGTCCACACCTGGGTGAACTAGGGGCACAGACAGAAGTGCAGCTCCCTGCTGTAACTGTGTAGCAAACCCCCCAGTTTTTCTTTTTTAATACACACATATATATATATATGATAGATATGCATTCCCTTCCCTTCCACAATTATTTCTGGCTTTTCTTTCTCTCCCGCTCTACCAACATTTTTTATTTTGGTAGCAAGTTTATGGTTTTGGATATCCACTGTTTTATATTGTATTATTATTAGGTTTGTATTGATTCTTACTGTTGTATATTGTATTATTTTCATTTTCATATTGATTTTTATTGTTTCATATGGATATTATATGGTTTAGGCCTGTGTTTGTGAGTGAACCAAAGTAATGTCAAGTTTCCATTTTGTATGTCAAATCTCCATCTTGTGTCCTCTGCCCGGGCATCCCCTGTGTCGCAACTGTATGAGTCACTGTCGCAGGGCACCTTAGTGCCTGCTCCTAAGAGAGGAGAAACGGCCAGGGAGAGAGCCCTGGCAGAACCAAGTGAGCACAGCTGTGGGTTGCTGGAGCAACTAAGCGGAGCCAGCTGCCTGTAGGGGGCAGGGCCTGGCCCTTATAAAGCCCAGGGCTGAGGCCAGGCTGGTGGTTCTCTGCCAGCAGCCTGGGAGGCAGGAGCTTTGAGAGTGAGGATGTGGCAAGTACAGCTCATGATAGCCCGGAGAGGATGGGCACTAGAGTTTAGCCATGCAGCTTGCATTTGTGTTATAGCCAGGAGGCTCTAGTTTACGTTTGGCTCTGTATATTACACCTGGAGGCTTGGGTGAGGCTGTAGGGGTTGGAGGAGGCCTCAATCACAGGGACCCCAGAGAGTGTGGGGTGCCCTAGCGCCAGGAGGGTGCATTATTGTTCATAGCGCCAGGGAAGGCGCAGCTTGCACGCCAGTGTATGAACAACTGGCGGCGAGGAGCGCGGCCAGTGGGTCGTGGGCGCAACCCGTAGGTTGCAGACGGGGACCTAGACCCTGGATTGCGTGTGGGGGAACATAGACCCCGAAGGCGCAGCTCGCACGCCACTGCCCGAGCAGCTGGCGGCGAGGAGCGCAGCCAGTGGGTCGCGGGCGCAACCTGTAGGTTGCGGATGGGGACCGAGACCCCGGATTGCGTGTGGGGGGAACATAGCCCCCGGCCCCAGGAAAGGGGTGGTGTTACTGAGTAGCCCAGTGTGGGCACGGCGAGCCCCAGAGAAGGGGGGAGCGCCATACTGAGCAGCCCTAGAGAGCGGGGCCATACTGAGTAGCCCAGTGTGGGCGCGGCGAGCCCCCAGAGAGGGGGAACACCTTTGTACGTTATTGAGTAGCCCAGTGTGGGCGCGGCGAGCCCCAGAGAGGGGGAACGCCATTGTGTTTTATTGAGTAGCCCAGTGTGGGCGCAGCGAGCCCCCAGAGAGGGGGAACGCCCTTGTATGTTATTGAGTAGCCCAGTGTGGGTGCGGCGAGCCCCAGAAAGGGGGAACGCCATTGTGCTTTGTTGAGTAGCCCAGTGTGGGCGCACGGGCACAGCGAGCCCAGCCGCAGGCTAGTGCGGCAATCCCCCTCAGACCAATGCAGGGCGCTGCGGTTGCCCCTGAGAAGACAGGGAGTAGCAGCGCAGGGAGCCAGAGTCAGGGAGGGTATCCGTGCGGTTGGCCCATAGGACCGGAGGCCCGCTAGAGAGTCCCGGAGTGGAACCACACCGGCAGGGGAGGCCCAGAGTGGGCCAGATGAGAGTCCCAGCAAGAGGCTGGGCATGAGAGAGGGAGCCCAGGGTGGGCCACAGTAGAGAGACAGACCGGACAACGTCCTTTACATCTGCGAGGCTTGGGGCGTGGTATCAGGGGAGGTAGGAGCCACGCATAGCCCATAAGGCTAGGGCACTTGGGTAGCGCCCATTATACGGGGAGACCCACGAGGGGTCCAGGAGCTGACAGGCCCGAGGTAACACAAGGCAGCCTCCCTATTACATATTACATCAAGACGTGGCGGGCGAGAAAGGAGGGTGCCCTCGGGCCGGAGTAGCACGGTGAGAGGGCCTCAAGGAGATCACGGCCCTCCGCAAGGACCCCGCCGTGACAGTCACCTACCCCTCCAATGTAAATTGGTTCCCAAGTGAATGAGAGTGATTGGGAATGATTGAAATACTCTGGTAGCAGGCCTCTACTGAATGGTCTGTAACAACTGGGCCATCACCTCGCATTGATTCATCCAGGAACCACAGACCTCACCCAGGAACAGAAACAAGACAGCAACTCTTACCATTACAGACACCCGAAACTGCACATCCCTGCATGGCGCACACATGCTCAGTACGCCAGGGGCTGACCCTTGCTTGGGCATGCCTCCTGTCACTAGGGTCACACTAGGGTCTGCCCCTATAAAAAGGGGCAGTGAAGACAGATCCAGTGGGATGCCCTCTCCATCTGGACCAGCACCATGCCACACTACCTATCCACCCAGAGGCCCTGCTGGCGACCCCCCTCTGGACAACACCTACTGGACAAGGATCCCTTTCCAGCCTGGATAAGTAGCTATCACTCCCTACCCCCTCTTCAACTAAGGACTTGGACTCTGCTTCTCTTCCCCACCTGGACTCCAACCCTTCCACTGAGTCTCTTTCTCCTGCTGCCATTGTGAGTGCGTGCGTGTGTGTGTGTGAGAACCAATAACTTAATGAGGCTATGTAGTGTGTTGTCTGTGTAATAAAACTGTTGTTTGGACCCCTAAGTTGGGTTTTGCTTTACTATGGTTTGGCCCTGCTCCAATCTCTGCTCCTCGCCCCTCTAACTTCTGTCTCATTTCTCCCTCTCCTGCTTCTGGCTCACTGCCACCTCCAACACCTGTCCTGAGCTCCTCTCTGCCTCCAACCCTCCTGTTTCTTTGCCACTGTCTTATCCCCACTGCCTTTTCCTTTTCCCCTGAACAAGCCAGTTTCTTCCTCAGTTTCTTTCCTGGCTGTCTCCTCCTTGCCATCACTTATCTGCCCCTCCCCAATATCTCAGCTGTCTGCCTCAGTTTCCAGCTCCAGTCTACCTTAAGTAAACCCAAGCCTCAGTTTTTCAGCCAGCTTCTCTGTAGTCTACTAGTTCTAATCCCAGTTCTGGCAACTTTCACTCCCTACACTTTGACTCTCTCTCTCTCACCTGAACCTTCCCCCAAGTATCCCAGGTACCCCAAACACACACATACACATGTACCATCCAAGTTAGGAACTGACCTGTGTGTATGTGTAGGTGGGTTGTATGTGTGTGAACTGGTGTGTGTGTGTGTGTGTGTGTGTGTATGTATATATATATATATGTGTGTGTGTGTGTGTGTGTGTGTGTGTGTGTATATGTATATATGTGTATATATATATGTATATATATGGCATTGTGTGCATGATATACGAATTAGTGATCTGTGTCTAACTTTTGTGGTGTATAGTGTATGTGCTTGAATTGGTGATAGGTATGCATGTGCGTAGGCTGGTTTGGATGTGTATGTGCCTCAGCTGGTAGTGTGTGTGTGTATATGTGCAATTGTCTCACACCCTCCTGTCTAACAGCGCAATATTGAGATCCTGAGAGTTGGCCTGACCCCACAGGGCTACAACTGAGAATACTTTGCAGGAAGCATTTAGAGTTAGAACAATTCCCCGGAACATACAGAAGTTCACTGTTGGTTCCAGAGGGGGGAGGAATCTAGCTGCTGCCTGAAGCTGGTTTCCCCTAGAAATGGCCCCCCCTCCCTGACAGCCCATGCTGTTTTCAGAATGGGAGGTGGGAAACGGAGCAGAGGGAGCTCATTTTAGGGGTTCTCCAGCTAGCGCTGGAGGGTGAGGTGGGTGAATTGGAGCCTTCCCACCTTGGAAGGGCTCCAGTACATCAAACCCCACTTTCCAGTGGGGAGTGAGAAAACCCTAGACTGAACTCCGCAGGCCAAAGTTACAGAAGGTGCTATGTTTTTTAAATGTTTTCATCTGAACCCTCATGCAATGAGGGTTCAGATTTTCACCAGATTGGCTATTTTTATGTGGTCTGCAGTCATGCATTTGTGTTTGGTCGTGGCTATAGGCTGCTTTCTGTGGCCAGATCAAGCAAAAATTGTCACTTCTGTCTGTCTCAAGTTAGATTGCTTGCCCATTTTTAACACGATCTAACTTCTCGTAACTCCTGTGAATGTCTGCACTTAACCCTGGTGTCTGTTCACCTTATTATTTTCAGTTAGCCTCCACTTCTCATATAGTTTTTGTAGCTATATAGGTATAATTTGTAATTTCACGGTGATGTATTCCCCTACCAGGTGGGTGCATTTCACTATTGGAGGAAATCCCTACATAACATATATAGCCTAATGAGTAATAGTTTGTGAAGAATGTGAAAAGACTAAGCTGAAATGATGTACAGCCTTGCATAGTGCATTAACTATATGGATATTAAAAAAAACATACTTTATTATGTATTCAGTATTATATCTATAACTCTGCTTTTACACACACACACAGTTAAACATTTTATATATATAAAATGTGTGATAATGTGGTCTGATAATAGTTCTATGTTCTACTGGATTGGTCCTAAATTTGTCCTAAATTTGCATACTGTCATTTGGTATGCATGGTAGACAGGAGTGGGAATTTTTTGTGCTTGTTCTGACTATGATAACATGTTTTAAGTGCTTTTTAACAGTTCGAATATAAGGAGCCAGGTGAGTTGAATGTGTATGCACTGGCCTTGCCTTCTAAAATTATAAAGTTTAAGGGTACTGATACTGTAAAAGGAAATTGGGTATAAGTTGATGAGGGACTAGAGCTCACTTTGACTTTTGTCAAGGTCCAAAGTGGAGGGACCTTCAGCTCAGGAATGAATGTAGGAATTGAGGAGGTTTTACGGGATGGTATTATATTTTGCATAGCAAGGAGCATCCCCTAAGCAAGGCTCTCAGTGTCATCTGCATAGATGTCTGTCAAGTTAAAGTGATAAGAAATGGATAATACAGTGCATGCACTGGATTTGGTGTTTTATTGGGTATAGGATTTTAATTAGCAAGTGAATTTAGACTGTTATTGAAAGGTATTGCACTTTTTCATCAAGCTTCACAGAAGAGCACTGGGGATGCACAGACCCCTGTAAGGGGTCCAGGTTGAAGCCTTTTACTCAGGGGTTCCCAAAAGAGCCAAAAACCTTGAACTTGCTCTAGGTTGCCCTTTGGTGGCAGACAGCAGCAGCAATAAGGAGCGACAGTAGCAGTGGTGGAAACAGTGTTTTCTGAGCAGGTGTGGAGACACTGAAAAGAGGGGTAGTAGGCAGCTCACCTCTGTACTGACCCTTTGGCAGCGAAGCAGCAGTGACACCAACAGGCAATACCAGCATGGCCAAGGAGAGGTAGCCAGCAACATGATCTTCACCAACAAATGCACCATGCTCTAGGGCAGAGGCATCAAACTTGCCTCAGGCTGGATTCAGAGGGCTGTGTTCAGGCAGACATGTGGGTCTGGGCCAGGCGGCAGGCAGTGTGGGTCTGGTAGAGTTGCATTCTGGTAGCTTAGGGGTGGGAGTATGCATTCATGAGGAGCCCCGGGCCAGAGCTCTGAGCCACTGCATGCCCTTGGCTCGTCACGGATGTGTGCCTCTGGCTCTGCACTGTCTGAAAACAGCTCTGTGCTGCTGCATGCCCTCCACTCTGCACTGTCACATGCTCCTGGCATTGCCAACTGGCCAGAGTTCCATGTCTCTGGGGTTATTACATGAATCATGTCTGCACATCTAGCATTGCTAATATTGTGCGGGCCCCTTTAGCAGCCCTGAAAGGACCTCAAGGCACCCCAGGGCACCATGGCACCCTGGTTGAGAATTGCTGACTTAAATATACTAAAGAAATGACAGAAGCCATAGGAGGGTCACTTTCTGAGAGGGTGATTAGGAATACGATTTATGACACAGATTAAGGGCTGTGGCTAGGAAAGTTCCCAAAGATATACTATGTTTAAACATAGGAATACTTCCTGCCCTAAAGTTAAACACAGCAAGTCTCTTGGGCACCACTTAGGGTTTCAGAGAGGAGGACTCACTGCTCTAGAGCTAGAATCAGGGGCATTGTATTGTGGGTTAAGGATAACAGGGGTCTCTGACCTAGTATTAGGGCTTGGCCCAGCTAGGCTGCTTAACCTGAGGTTTGGTTTGAAGATCCCAGTGCACTCTGATCTAGGTTTATAAGTAGACCTGCTGGGCTATCCATGGTCAAAGCTAGGATCAGTGGAGTTGTCTAGCCTAATGACAGTTAACAAGAGAAGGGTTTCCTGGCCTCTAATAAGGGTTCCAAAGAGTACGGGTTAGCTTGATTGTTAGGAAACCAAAACAGCTTGGTTAGCTATCTGAAGCCTGAGTGTAGTCCAGTTCAGTTCCTCATGGAGCCAGGTGTACACAGGGGTATGGCATCAGAACTGAAGTTGGGAGACATATCCAAAGTCAGAATAGGCTGGGGTTAGATGCTATAGCCAGAGATGGGGTAAGCCAAGGGGTAACCAGGATTAGAAGCTAAAACCCAGAATCAAAGGTCAAACCACAATCAAGAACCAAGACCTGGAATCAGGGAAGTCCAAGGGTCTTGCCAGAATCAGAGGCTGGTATGGGTACCAGGATTCACAACCAAATAACAAGCAAGGAAGTACACAAAGGGTTAGGGACAAGATCTTTCACCTTTTCCCATGTAAAGATACTACGGCCTGGGTTTGGAGCTGGAGCAGGATGTGGGGACCTGCTGCCTGTGGCTTCAAGGGATTGGCTGTCCTGATTCCTTCACTCAGCTCAGCTGTGACCAAGACACATGTCTGGACTTGCTGCAGGCAGTGCCTCCTGAAGGGATGATGTGGCCTGATTTCCTGATTTGGACTGGCTGGGGCCCAGATTCTGGTTTGGCCTCATTACATTGACTCCTAAGGTTACAGATCTCTTCTTCCTTGGTGTACGGTAGGTACACTAGATTTCCCAACTTAAGGGTGAGCTTAAAGAGACTAGGCTTTCTGAATTATGGTTAAGGTAGAAAGGAATAGGGTTTTTAGATGAAGGCTCAGCAGAATAACACTAACGTAGGACTAGGATTAAGGAGAACAGTGCTTTCACTTCTCCTTCTGGGCAGTGCTTGCCCTGAGCCTCCTAATGTTTGAGATATTTAACTACTTGCCTCTAGCCTTTGAGGCCTGCTTCTCTTCTCTTGCTTACCAAACTGCATGGCAGTTGACATGAATGGATAGAGAATTTTAGCCATGGGTTGGAGGGTTGTCTGTTATGCAAAGTACCCAGCTAATCATCCAGCTCTTCTTCTTCCCTGGTGCATCAGTATCATATGAATATGTCAATGAATTTCTCCCATTTCCAGATATTTCAGAATGACCACATCTTCCTACAGCCTGCTCACCTGCTTTTTGAGGTATTCCTCAGCAAGGGCATGCAGGTGCATAACAATTCAAAACTGGGATATGAGTAGAGGACCCCAGGACTGGGATCCCTATCTAGCTAGGCTCTTCACATATCCAGGCTGAGGACAAATTACGTCATGTGGGCATTGTTTTTCTACCCTTTTTTGAGTGTTTTCTTCAGAGGCAACTGTAACACGGATAGAAAATCTACCTCTCCTGCTTTTCTCTGCTGGCAGTGCCTTACAGCTTCAAGCTGCATTAGATCATGGCTACAATCCAAACTATCTGCTGCTATTGCTATGCCAGTGTATGTCAGCAGAGCCCCCTAGTGGAGATGAAGCATATGCTGACAGAAATTTTGCAGCCTGCACAGCTACACCTCTTGCCTGAATGACATGAGTGAAGCAGACAGAGGCACTTTATCAGCATAGCTGTGTTTATAACAGGGGTTTTGCCAGAGAAGCGATGCCACGTCGGGAGAGGCAGAAGTGGCAGACCTCTGTAGTGTGTAGACCACCACCTCCAGCCAATAACAATCTCTGTGCTTTTAGAGACTACCCACTTCCCCAAAACACAAGATACTCTATAAACAGGGTTCACTCTCAGTGGTGACTCACATCCTTCTGAGTCACCTACTCCTAATCAGAGGCCTACTGAAAAACAAACTGGATTACTTTAACTTGAATAGCCTTGTTGAATTCACACACTAAGAAGCAAGCTGAAGAGCAATCTAGCAACCAACCAACCAAGCCCAACAAACTGGCCCAGCGCCTACCCAATTCAGTAACAAATTTCCCAGCACCAAAAAGCCTCTTTTGTCTGCAAGCGAATTCTTTTGTAAGAAGAACTGCACAGATGCCTCACTGCTCCTGGGAGTTCCCTACATGCAAGAAGAGCAGTCTGAGACTTGACAATGTTAATAATTTTCAGCTGTCTAACAAACTGGAGGCATTTGTGTGGTAGGGTAGCAAAGGGAACAGAATATGATCAAACTGCTATGCTGGGTCAGACTAAGGAAACTCTTTCTCATGGTGGGTCACCCTGACAGATACCATCAGCTCATTCCAATACCCACAGCCTATGAGAAACAAACCCACTGACATCTTTTTACTAATGAACAACTATATCCCTAAATGTATTTACTCCAACACAGAAAGCAATGGCTTTATCCAAGTTATTCCTTGAGCTCACTGATATGCTGTTCCTTCTCCCTTATGCTTTCGTTGCTGTTCTAGTATTGAAAATAGATTCTGCTACCTTTGAAAATAGACAGTTTTACAATTTGAACTCCTTCTCATTGTGTCATGAGAACCCTACAAAGATGTATCATCCTTGAGCTTGGTTTTAAGTATGTTAAGTAACAGGCCTATTCACAGTGGGTGAAATTAAGCACCTCCCACACCTCTAGATTTTCCACTACAAGTTTACAAGCTATCATAAATTGATTTGACTGTAGCAATGCCAGCATGGACCTTAGAGGTGGTGTAAAACCCTCCTTGAGCCCTGGGCATATACCTCTGCTGCTATTTCATGCTGACTCCCTTATTGCCCTGGCTATACTGTGATCTGCATCTAAGTTTAAAACTAGTTGAAATAGGTCTATAGGAGCTGCAGTCACACCTCTGACTGCTTAATGAAACAGTCATGTTTAATGAAAATAGATGTGATGGGCACAATCACTGGTTT
The DNA here is from genome assembly GCF_030867095.1 of Alligator mississippiensis. Classification (NCBI taxonomy): domain Eukaryota; kingdom Metazoa; phylum Chordata; order Crocodylia; family Alligatoridae; genus Alligator; species Alligator mississippiensis. The sequence goes on from NC_081826.1 coordinate 46,567,843, forward strand.
AGCAGTAATATTTTGTAGTAAGGCTATCTCAAGGAAGTGAGAATAGCAGTGTAGGTCAACTGCATAGCTTTTTGTAGCCAGGATAAACAAATCCATGTCTTGTTTGGTTTGTTTTTTAGCAAATTCTAATTGCTTTGTCAAGGTTAATTCTGAATCTTTGAGCCAACTCTGAGATTTTTTTGATCCAAGATCATAATTGCAATCTCATCTCTTCTCATGAATTCAGTTAGCTCCACATAATAGCAATATTGGTTCTTTGAATTTAGTTTGGTCACACACTTTTATGCTTTTGCCTCATTTTTGTACTCTGTTTAAAACCACCCTGCTTCTATGTTTCATTTTTATGTGTAATGCCTCACTCTTCAGATTTCTGTAATACAGTTTCATAGTTAGCTGCCTGTGCCAGAGTTTGCAAAAGCTATAAAAATGTCAAGTACTTCACAATCAGACATTATCAGAAATAAAGCCATGCTTTGCTCGTTTTTATTTTTTACTGGCATCCATCCTTGCAGACATAAAAGAAAGTTGTATTTGGACCCTTTTCAGTTGTCCTCCATATTACTAAAGACTTTCCGAATTCTGATAGAGCTTCTAACATTTCCTAGTTCATTTTACTGTCCGTTTTGTGTGTTATTCAGCAATCATTCAAACGACATCTGCCATTCTCTGTTCAAGTTCTAACCAGCATTGCCCAGCAGAAGCCTCTGTGTAACATCTGAGAACTTGTTCCCAACTCAGTATACTGGTTTTGTGGCTCGCCTTCTGAGGCACTTAATCTTCCCCCATGCATTCTATAGGGAGCTTGGCACTAAACTCACTTGTGGATTCCAATACAGGGGCCAGACATCAACGTTTTCTTTTGAATCCAGATGTATGTTACTTTCCACAGATCACACAGAAAGTTTGCAACAAATCTAGGAACTAAACACAGACCCCGTAGCTCTAAAAACAGTGACCTAATCACAAGACCACTCTTCCTCTTCTTGTACATGCTGCATGAACATAGCATTCTGTGGGGAGAAGAGGCAGTTCTGTGTAAAGTAATAATTAAAAGAGAGCCATCTACCCACTTTTTAAGAGCTATATTGAAACGCATATTAATTCTATAGAAATAGTATGTTTTAAATTAGCAGGAGGGAAATTGCTTCATTTGAATATTTATCTCACGGTATGTCCATTAAAAATGAAGACTGAGATTATGACAGTTTTTACAATAACATAGAAATGCAGTATAATGTAATCATGGAATTCATTTAAATTCCATCCTTCATTATAAGCAGTGTCCAAACCATTGCTGCTTTTCACCATATTCATCATTTCACGGTGGCTACAGATTATTGTGATGCTACTTTTTGGAATTATTAAATATGACAGGGGAAATTGGATTCATTGCTTTACTGAAAAGGAGCCCATTATCTGTAGGTATGTCAATCAGATTATGCAACAATGAAAGAACAATTTATTTCCTGCCTAAGAAGAATGGCGGCATAAGTCTCTAGAAATTCAGTAGGCACTTGACATGACAGCCTCAGGATTTCCTGCTTACAAACAGTGTAATAAACTGAAGAAAGACTGTGATAACGTCAATCACTAACTGCGACCTTGATATAATTTCAAAATGCCACTGGCAGCACATTGTAAAATTCAGATGAGCTTAAAATAATTGAATAGATCTCTGACATCAGAACTGGCAATATGAATAAATGATTATTAAGGAAAATAAAATTGCGTATAAGTTTGCTTTTCCCTGATTAAGATAGCTTGACTTGATGGTCTAAGACTGAGATTGTTCACCTTCCTTTGACTTACTAGCTTACTCTGAAAAAACATATCCAGTGCCCAAAAGTGATATCTGAAAAACTAAACCTGTATTGTACTAAAGATTATATGGACAAATGAGAATTTTAGTTACCAGACAGAAAGGTACAAAAGTATGATACTTTTTTTAATATACTGCTACGGAAAGATGCATCCAAGGCTTGTAAAAATGCACCTGAATGTTACTAGCTAATAAGTTTTTCCACAGACAAAAAACCATTGTTTGCCTGGTTTAACCATTCTTAGACTGTTTTCCAAGCATAAAGATAGCCGGATGGAACAATTGTATTGCTATCAAAAGATAATGATCCCCTGCATTATGCTGCCACTGTTAAGGCCTTATTACACATTAATTTTAGGTGGCTCCTGGAACTCTTAACTATCAGATTGTCCACACATTAACACATGAAACTAGTTTTAATCGTGCTTTAAGCGGCTTGAAGTTACACCACTATGGGACAGGTTCACCTCGGATTCATGTTACATTAATGTGTGGCCACTCTCCACAGATGAGCTGCCCAAATTGCAGTCTTCCAGTGTCCCAGAATGCAGTGTCCCCTCCCCCACCTTCCTGTTCTGTGGGGACAAATTTATCCACCCCCTAAACTCTACTGCCTAGGGGGTGATTCTGGCACCAAGCCAGCTCCTCCTCCCACCCCAGGGGTGCAACAACATGCAAATAGCTGTCAGAGCATATGCCAGCTAGCCAGGTGGCAGTGCACAGACAGGTCCAGGAGTGGGGTCTAGAGTAGGATGGAGGGAGACTAAGGTAGGGGGCTGGATTGGGTCCCCATGACTTGGGTGTTCCTTCCCTGGGAAGGGCAACTGTTCCCCCAAAAGTGCCTTCCTTCACTGCTCCCACCTCCCAGACACTCCAGAAGCACTCTCCACATCTCAGTCCTAAATCCCAATTTATTACACCATGAGACCTTTAATTTAGTTCCTCTTTATTTCTTAAATTTTTTTTTTGTTTCCATTTATTTTATCCTTCATTGACTCATTTTCTTAAGTTCACTGCTTTTCCCTTCCCTGCATCTCATTAACTCTCTGCCTTCCAGCTTTGTGTTCTGGTCCACACAACCCACCTCTCAAACACCCCCTAGTAGAGCAGGGATAGAAGCCTGTCACGGCTTACCAGCCCTTTAATAGTAACACAAGCTGTAATGCCTAGACAGGCCCCTGCTTGCCAGCCCCCTAGCAGCAAGTCTTAGCTGTACAGGTAGGGGACAGTCAGAGGTTTTTAGCCTTAAGGTGTGACTGCTCCAAACTTGAGTTAGCATTAACACCAAACAATATTTGAGCATCTCAAAGTGTAACGTGTAATAAGGCTCTTCGTTTGCATGCTTCTGTAGTAAAGCAAGTGTAGCAAAAGTGCTTTAGCTTTAACCCTGCTTCATTAAAGGTCAAAGGTGGGGTGATTTTGCTCATATGTGTCACCACAGGATCACACACATGAAACAGATACAGCATAACTGCTGCACATTCCCAAGCAGCTGCTTCTCTCCCCCCTTTAAAGATGCTAACAGGTACATTTGTCTATACCCCATGCTAATTCAACAGACATAATGTACTTAGCACCTGCAAAAAAACTCTTTTAAGAGCCCAGCAACTGATCTAAGCAACTAAAAACAGACTCTTCAAGCAAATGTGTTGTTTATTCATCCAAGAGGCCTTGGTGCCCATGCCAAGAGGCTTTTGTGCCTAGGTTTTAACTTAAATGTATTATTTACCTCAAATGGGCTAGTCTAACTGCCCAGACCCATCCTACAAGGTCTACATTTCATTAAGGGCATGGTCATAGACAGATCCAGGATTCTGAAAAGTGGGGTATAAAGGGGTGGTTGCACTCCGCTTCTCTTTGCCTCCCCCCAATCACTAGGGTGGGTAGACCACACCACAGCAGTAGCAGCCAGAGCTCTCAACACAATCTCCCTTAATTTTTGTGCTCAGTGCATGCCCCCTTCCCTCCTATTTCCCCCTTTGCTCTTTCTAGTCATGCCTCTGGGGACAGGGAGACCCACCTGCCACTGCTACTGTTCCAGATGTTCCTGCCCTGTTCTAATCAGGGCTTCAAAGAACAGCTGGGAGGTGAGCTGGGCTCGGCTGGAGACAACAGCAGTGGTGAGTAAGTTCCCCATACCTTCATCTGCATCTGAGCTGGCAGGAAACACCCAGAGGCACCAGGCATAATCCTTGGCTGAACCTGGCTCCCTGCCCAGCTTGGTTGGAGTGAGGCAGGAGCAGGCCTGGAGCTTCCCCTTCCCTGGGTCAGCTGGGAGCAGTGACAGAAGTGGTGGTGGGGGTTTTGGAGGGGAGGCAAGGCACCACTGAACATGAAGGGGAAGGGTGGAGCTATCAAAAGGGTGTTTCATCCAGGGTTAAAGTTGCTACATTTGATTTGTTCCAAGTTTGTCCACATGTGACTATTAGAATGAGGAGTTGCTATTTACTCCTGAGCAACTGCTGCTCTTTTGAAACATTCCCCTTTTGAAATGGATTCAAATGTATGGGTGTCCATAGAATCATAGAATCACAGCAAATTAGGGTTGGAAGGGACCTCAGGAGGTTATCTAGTCTAAACTCCTACTCAAAGCAAGATGACCTCCAACTATACCATCCCAGCCAAGGCTTTGTCTACCCGGGTATTAAAAGCCTCCAAGGATGGAGATTCCACAACCTTTCTAGATAGCCTGTTCCAGTGCTTACTATGCTCCTCATGAGAGAGTTTTTCCTTGGTGATCCCTTGCTGTGACGTGAGACTATAGCTCCTTGTTCTGTTATCTGCTACCACTGAAACAGTCTAGCTCCATCCTCTTCGGAACCACCCTTCAGGTAGTTAAAGGCTGCAATTAAATCCCCTCTCAGCCTTCTCTTCTCTAGATTAAAACCAGTTCCCTCAACCTCTCCTCATAAGTCATGTGCCCCAGCCCCCAAACCATTGCCCTCTGCTGGAGCCCCTTTAACGTGTCCACATCCTTTCTGTAAGGGGTGGGGAGGAACGACAAACCTGGACACAGTACTCCAGATGTGGCCTCACCAGTGCTGAAAGGGGGAGAATCTTCCCTTGATCTGCTGGCAACTCTCCTACTAATGCAGCCCAGTATGCTGTTAGTCTTCTTCGCAACAAGAGCATGCTGTTGGCTCTTATTTAGCTCATTGTCCACTGTAACCACCAAGTCCATTTCTGCCCAGCCAGTTGGTCTCCAGCCTGTATTGGTGCATGGGATTGTTCTGTCCTAAGTGCAGGACTTTACACTTTCATAGATTCATAGACATTAGGGCTGGAAGGGACCTCGGAAGATCAATGAGTCCACCCCCTGTCCCAGGGGCAGGAAGTCAGCTGGGGTCAAAGGACCCCAGCAAGGTAAACGTCTAATTGACTCTTAAAGGAGTACAGAGTAGGTGCTTGCACCGCCTCTGGCAGCAGTCTGTTCTAGGCCTTGGGGGCTCGGACTGTAAAGAAGTTCTTCCTTATGTCCAGCCTGAAACATTCTTGGAAAAATTTGTGACCGTTTGACCTTGTCATCCCATGGGGTGCTCTGGTGAACAGGCATTCCCACAGATCTTGATGTATACCCCTTATATACTTATGGGCAGCCACCAGGTCCCCCCATGAGCCTGCGCTTTTCCAGGCTGAAGAGTCCCATAGCTCTCAACCTCTAATCATAAGGCCTGTTTTCCTGCCTCTGATCATGTGTGTGGCTCTCCTGTGGACTCTTTCAAGCTTCTCCACATCCTTTTTTAATTGTGGAGTCCAGAATTGGACGCAATACTCCAGCTGCGGCCTCACCAAGGCTGAGTATAGTGGGAGGATAACATCCTGGGTTTTGCTAGAGGAGCATCTATGGATGCAAGCCAGAGTTTTGCTTGCTTTGTTGGCTGCAACATCACATTGGTGGCTCATGTTCATCTTGTGGTGAGTCATGACCCCCAAGTCCCTTTCCGTTGTGGTGCTAGAAAGCATAGCACTGCCGAGCCTATAAGTATGCTGCAGGTTTTTTTTCCCCAAGGTGTAGTACCTTGCATTTCTTTGGCATTGAGGCCATCAGGTTTTCATCTGCCCATTTTCTGAGCCTGTCAAGGTCAGCCTGGATTACCATCCTGTCCTCGGGTGTGGACGCTTTACCCCAAAGTTTGGTGTCATCAGTGAACTTGGCCAGTCCACTTATGACACCAATATCTACATCATTAATGAAGATGTTGAAAAGAATAGGCCCAAGGATGGAGCCTTGGGGGACCCCACTGGTCAAGGCGCACCACAGTGATTGACTTCTGTCTACTACCACTCTCTGGGTCCAACCTCGAAACCAATTCCCCAGCCAGCGGACTGTGATGTAGTGGAGGCCGCAGTTGGCCAGTTTTTCTATAAGACGATCGTGGGATACCAGATCAAAAGCTTTTTTAAAGTCGAGATATATGACATCAATCACTTTTCCCTTGTCCAGGTGATATGTCACCTGGTCATAGAAGGAGATGAGATTGGTCAGGCAAGACCTACCCGCAACAAGCCCATACTGGCTATCCCTCAGGAAGTTGCCTTTAGCCAATTTGTCAAGAATGGTCTCTTTGATGATTTTTACCAAGAACTTCCCTGGAATAGGGGTCAGGCTGATGGGCCTGTAGTTCCCCAGATCTACTTTCCTCCCTCTCTTGAAAATAGGCACCACATTGGCCTTCTTCCAATCTTCAGGCACTTTGCCTGAGTGCCATGAGATCTCGAAGATCCGTGCCAGTGGCAGAGCTATGATGCTTGCCAGCTCCTTAAGTACCCTGGGGTGTAAGCTGTCTGGGCCAGATGGCTTGAAGTTCCAGCCTCTCAAGGTGTTCCTTCACATGGTCAACATTGATGAAGGGTAACAGTTCACCCTCGCTGTGGCCATCCCGTACCATATTGAGCAGGGCCATCCCTTGGAGCTGGTGAAAAACCGTCACAAAATACCCATTAAGCAAGTTGGCTTTTTACTGGGCATCGATTTTCAGTTGACCCATATGGTTTAGCAGGGGTCCAAAGTTACCCTTGCTTTTCCTCTGGCTCCCCACATATCTAAAAAAGAAATTTTTATTGTCCTTGATATGTGTAGCCAGTTGGAGTTCATTCGCAGCTTTCGCTTTCCTGGTTCGCTCCCTACAGGTCCAGACCAGTGCAGAATACTCCTTTGGGGTGGATCCAGCCTTCCATCCTTTATAGGTTTTTCTTTTTAGATGCAGGAGGTCCACTAGTTCCCTACAGAGCTAGGGGGGGCTGTTGTGCCCTTTTGCTGCCTTTCCTCCAAGCCAGGATTGACATTGCTTGAGCTTCCAGATCACTCCCTTGAGGAGCAACCACTCTTCCTGAACTTCCCTCCCCTTTGGGTCGTGGTCCCTTAGGGCCTCACCAACAAGCCTCCTGAACTTGTCAAAGTCAGCTTTCCTGAAGTCAAGGACTTCTGCTTTGCTGACTGACTTGTCTGCTTTACGGCAGAAGGTGAAGGTGATCAGCTCGTGGGCACTGTCTCCCAGCTTCCCTTCGATTGTTAGGTCACTGATTATGTCATCTCCCATTGCCAGTACCAGGTCGAGCAGTGCTTTGCCTCTCATCAGTTCATAGACTTCTTGAGTCAGATAGAGCTCATCCACGCGCATGAGGAAGCTTTGCGACCGTTCAGATCTGGCCAAGTGCTCTTCCCACGAGATGTCAGGGTAGTTGAAATCTCCCATGACAACCATGCACCAGGAGCATGCAGCCTCAGATAGTTCCCTGGTGAATTCCTGGTCAAACTCTTGATCCTGGCTAGGTCTGTACTGGACTCCCACCATTGTGTCCCCTGTGCCTTGTTCACCACAGATTTTGACCCAGAGTCTCCAGTTATCCACCCTGGGTGCCAATGTCGGCTTGCAGGGATGCGTAGCTTTCCTTGACATAAAGAGCTACACCCCAGCCCCTTTTGTCCACACGATCTCTCCTGTACAGGGTATAGCCATTTATACCTGTGGCCCAGTCATAGGTGGAGTCCCACCAGGTCTCTGTTATCCCTATGAGATAGTAATCTTTTTTGTTTACCAGGAGGACCAGTTCCTCCTGTTTGTTCCCCAAGCTCCTGACATTGGTGTACAGGCTCTTAAGTGTCTCATTGGGGGTCCTTGCCTTCCCTACAGATCACTCTGGGGCTGGGGTAGGGATGGGTCCCCTTGAGTGCCTTAGCCCTCTGGGTTTACAAAAGCTGCCCAGTGGGCTTGCAGTGGCAGTACTCCCCACATCCCCTGGTGGGCTCAGTTTAAAGCCCAGTTGAGCAGGTCAGCCAGTCTGGCTGAGAAGAGCCTCCTCCTCAGTGGAGTGAAGTGGAGGCCATCTCTTCCCAGCAGTACACTGCCTCCCTCACCAAAGAGTGAGCTGTGATCATGGAAGCCACAGCCTTCACTTGTCCTTGTTGAATCACATGAGATTTATTTTGGTCCAATCCTCCAATTTTTCTAGGTCTCTCTAAATCCTAGCCCTACCCTCCAGGATATCTACTACTCCTGAGTTTGGTGTCATATGCAAACTTGCTGAGGGTGCACTTCATTCCATCTTCCAAATCATTGATGAAGATATTGAACAAAACTGACTCCAAAACCAAACCCCAGGGCACTGCACTTGATACTGGTGGCCAACTAGATATTGAGGCATTGATTACTACCCTTTGAGCCTAACAATCCAGCCAGTTTTGTATCTACCTTACAGTCCATTCATCTAACACATACTTCCTTAGCTTGCTTGTGAGAATGTTGTGAAAGACTGTATCAAAAGCCTTGCTAAAGTTATGGTATATCGCATCCACAGCTCTCCTGCATCCACAGAGCCAGTCATCTCATCATAGAAGGCAATCAGATTGGTTAGGCATGACTTACCCTTGGTGAATCCATGCTGACTGTTCCTAATCACCTTCTCCTCCTGCAAGTGTTTAGAAATGGATTCTCTGAGGACCTGCTCCATGAATTTTCCAGAGACTGGGGGGAGGCTCAGTCTTATTTGCAGGCTTATCTGTAGTTTCCCAGAACCTCCCTCTTCCCTTTCTAAAGGTGGTCACTATGTTTGTCCTTTTCCAATTGTTTGGGACCTCTCTTGTTTGCCACAAATTTTCAAAGATAATGGCCAGCAGCTCTGCAATCACATCAGCCAACTCCCTCAGCACCCTCAGGTGCACTGCATCCAGCCCTAGGGATTTGTACGTGTCCAGATTTTCTAAATAGTCTCTAACTTATTCTTTTGCAACTGTTGTCTGCCAAAACATGCTGCCAGGTGCAGTAGCCTGGGAGCTGACTTTGCCTGTGAAAACTGAGATAAATAGGCATGGAGCACTAATGGTCATTAGGTTGTCTTCCTCATTCAGTAAGGGATCCACACTTTCCCTGATCTTCCTCTTGTTGTTGACATACTTGTAGAAACCCTTCTTATTATCCTTCAAGCCACTTCGCTAGCTGCTACTCAAATTGTGCTTTGGCCTTCCTGATTTCATCCCTGTCTGCCCACACAATACTTGTATATTCTTCAGTAGTTGTTTGTCCAAGTTTCCCCTTTTTATAAGCTTCCTTTTTTGTTATTTAGCTTACTGAAGAGAACTCTGCTAAGCCAAGCTGGCCTTCTGCTATATTTGCTAGTCTTCCTGCACGTTGGGATGGTTTGTTCCTGCACTTTCAGTAGGGCTTCTTCAAAGTACAGCCAGCTCTCCTCGACTCCTCTCCTGCTCAGTCTGGCTTCCCAGTGGATCCTGCCCAAGAGTTCCCTGAGTCAGTCAAAGTCTGCTTTCCTGAAGTCCAGGGTCCTTACTCTGCTGCTCTCTATCCTTTCTTTTTTCAGGATCCTGAACTCAATCATCTCCTGGTCACTGCTGCCCAAGCTGCCATCTATTACTACATCCACCACCAATTCTTCCCTGTTTGTGAGCAGGAGGTCAAGAAAAGCACAGCCCCTAGTTGACTGCTCCAGCACTTACACCAGGAAGTTGTCCCCAACACTCTCCCAAAAACTTCCTGGATTGCCTATGCACTGCTGTATTGCCCTTCCAGCAGATGTCAGGGTGAACGAATTTCCCCATGAGAACTAGGGCCTCATCCACCTCATCCTTTTCATCTGGTGATCTATAACTACCCATCACAACATTACCCTTGTTGTTCTCCCCTTGGACCCTAACCAAGAGACTTTTAACAGGCCTATCTCCATACTGGAGATCATACTGGAGTTTCATACTGGAGCTCTGAGCAATCATACAGCACAACTCCTCCTCTTCTTCTCCCCTGCCTGTCCTTCCTGAGCAGTTTTAACTCATCTATGACAGTGCTCCAGTCATGCGAGCTCTTCCATCAAGTCTCTGTTATTCCAATAACGTCATAGTTCTGTGATGGTGCAAGGACTTCCAATTCTTTCTGCTTGTTTCCCAGGCTCTTTGCATTCATGTACAGGCACCTGAAGTAACTAGCTAATTGCCCTACTTTCTCAGGAAGAATGAGAAAGTCTCCTCTCCTGCTTATAATTTCTCCAGGTCAACCACTTCCCCCAGAGATTTGGTCTCCGTCCCCCAGAGAATCTTATTTAAGCCCTCCTCACTAAGTTAGCAAGCCTATGAGTGAAAATGCTCTTCCCTGTCTTTGATAGGTGGGTTCTATCTCTTCCTAGCAATCCTTCTTCTTGGAACAACATCCCATGGTCGAACAAGCCAAAGCCCTGCTGGAGACATCATCTGTGCAGCCATGCATTGATCGGCAAGATGTGTCTACTCCTGCCTGGGCTCTTCCCCTTGACCAGAAGGATCAAGCAGAACACCACCTGAGCCCCTGTCCCCTTCATCCTTTTACCCAAAGCCCTGTAGTCCCTTTTGATCTCATCAGGGTCACCCCTGACAGTATCACTGGTGCCCACATGGATGAGCAGCATTGGCTAGTAGTCAGAGGGCTGGGTGCGTCTCAGTAATCCTTCTGTGACATCTTGGATCCAGGCTCCTGGCAAGCAGCAGACCTCCTGAGACAACAGGTCAGGCTGGTAGATGGATGCTTCCACCCCCCACCAACTGCTACCACCTGTTGCTTCCTTTTAGTGGCAGTTGTCTCAATCCTCCCAGCCTTGGGGATGCCTGGCTGGCCTCTTCCACCAATTGAACTTGCTCCTCCTCCTCTGTTGCTAGGGCTCCATATCTGTTCTCCAGGCAAACTGCTGCAGGTGGAGATTAAGATTTTGTTTGCTGCCAGAGGTGACAAGCTTCCAGCTTTCACCTACCTGAAAGTCCATGTCCTCTTCCTTCTTTAGCGCTGCCTCTGGAGGTCCTTTCTCTGCAGTCCTAGAGGTCTCCTCCAGCATTGATTCAATTAAGTTCTCATGGTGGAGGATGATTTGGAGCCACACCACCTCTTCCTGTAGCTCTCTTGCCTGATTCCTGAGGGACACCACCAGGAGACACCACTCACATCACAGGCAGTCCCTCACATGGCTGTCACTGAACCTGCAAGCTGCAGCCTCCACAGTGCCAAACCAGGACCTTGTTGGAAGCCTCGATGGTCAGCAGTCCTACCTGGAGAGACACCTCACAGGTAAAAGCAGAGGAGGAGCTGGCCGTGGCAGTGGCTCTGACATTTCAACATCCTCCAGCCATTTCTCTGGGTCTCTTAGTCTGCCACTTCTCTCTTCCTGCCCCGCTCTCCAAGCAGACCTTCCCTAGCAAATTCACCTGTAAGTTGGCCTATTCACTGCTACTTGGTCCTGAAGGTTTCCTTTTCCCAACTAACCTGCTTCTTCTCACCAAGTTACAGTGAAGGATGGTGAGAAAGAGTTTCCAAGCAAACTCCCTAGCAAACTCCCCGTTGCTCTTGAATCTAGTTCAACAGGGGCTTAAGTATTGGTTTAACTTCTGAGTGTTAGCTACCTGCACAAAATATATGTACGTTAGTTACTCTGAATTAAAGAAAGAACTTACCCTAAAGTTTCCCCTACAAAAAAGGGGGTGGCAAACTGACTGGCAAACTGCTGTGTTTGCTGTCCCTGTTTACTTCCTCCTGGGTTGTTTGGGCAGTCTCCTTTTATGCCCTCCTGGGCCTTGACTGGCTGTGCCCCCTTGTTAGGGCTTTTTTTTAGATACAGACAGCAATCACTCAACAGTCACCAAGCTAGCAGCTCTCCCAGCTGCTCAGAGCACACACCCAAAACACACACAGCTCAACAAGCAAAACTCAGCAAGCCAAACACACAGGCAGCCCTGGATCACTTATCTTCCCAGAGCAGGATCTGGTGCCTGGCTTCTCTTCCTCTTCCCCTCCCTCCTTTCTCCCAGTGAACCTCTTGCAAACTCCCCTGTTTGCTGTCCCTGTTCACTCACTCCCTGGTCACTTGGTAAGTCTCCTTTTATGACCTTAACCTTCTTATAAAGACCCCTTGAATACTTAAAACCTAGCTGCCACTAGGAGAGTAGTTTTTCAATTTTTGGTATCCTGTTCATATACACTTCTTGGCCAACATGACCTGTAACTTCTGGCTGGTGTCTGAAAACAACATCTGCCCAATTAATAGTCCAGCCATTATTCTCTTGCTCTTTTCAAATTGTAAATTTAAGGATGCATTATCTATGTCCCTTTTTTTTTTTGTTTCCTGTTTGCTCTTCTGAACATGATATTTAACTCTGTGGAGTCAAGCTGAACAATACTGATATGGTAAACCAAGGAGCAGGTATTCATAAAAAATACACATCACCCCTTTCTCCAGAGTGGCTGCTAATACACTGACACCTGCAAACAAATCACTAGTACCATACTTTGCTGCAACACAGATCTTGATAGAGCCTTTCGGAAGTCAGAGCAAACGTATTTTAAACCATTTGTTGAAGGAGGAAGAAATAAATGGACCAGTGAAATTCAAACCAAAAAAGAGAGGAATACAGTAGCTAGATGCAATACATAGGGAGTGCATCTACACATCTCTATACAGTGATGTTGCTATGGTGCTGTGCTTTAGTATTTCCTTTTTGAAGTACTAAAACATGGTGCAGTATGGGTGATTACTGTACTGTTCACACCATGCATAGTTAGATTTCGCTGCTACATTGCCATAGAGGCATGCTATACCAGGGGAGTGCGCTGCCATGGTGATGTAGCTGGTGATCATATGTAGACCCTTGTGATTGCTACATTGCCATAGCGTGCCATATGGTAAAGTAGCGCATCACTATGTCACCATAGGGTGACGTGTAGAGGTGTCCCAGGACTATGAAAATAAAACACACATAAGGAGCATTAATGTGCCTTAACCTAATTTAATATGCATTATGGGCACGTGTCTACACATGTGCACCCTTAATGTGCATTAAAAATGGTGAAAATATGTATTTGCAGGTATCAAATTTAGGTGCGATTAGTTAAAGAGCATTAATGCATGTGCAGAGGCGACCCGGCACTAACTTTAGTGCCGGGTCTGCCCAGCCACTTGGGGCACATAGCAGGGCTGCAGGGACTTGCTACTAACTTTAATGCCGAGCCCACTAACTTCAGAGCCAAGTTCCTAGACACCTACGAAAAATCACTTAATGCACATTAGCTTAATGTGCATTAAATTTAGTTGCGCTTAAATGCACACGTAGATGCACCCACATTGTATATACTTTAGTCACGTAAACACCTTTTACATCAGAAAGAGCATCCATAATATAAGAAGTTTATGCTTGGCCATGAGTTTATGAGCATGAATTTATAAGACCAGTGAATCCAAGTAAAACATAAATGCTATTGTTTCTATTTCATGTATATTTAACCTTCTATTTCATCAGTGACATTTCTAAATATCTGAAAAGCAGTGATCACACCTTCTCCATTATTGCTGGATTTTTTCCCCTGTTCTTCATCTGCTACATCCTTATTAACAACCCTCTAACAGTCTAGCTCAATCACAAGTGAACATAATATCATGCCTACACACCAGTCAATAATGGTTAGGCAATGTCTGAGTTATCACTACTGCTTTCCGTGCTAACCAGCTTGTCTCCTCATTCTCTTGTGTGCCCCTTGGGGCACTACTAAAAAGTGATCTTCACCATAAAAAGGTAGATCCCAGGGTGCCCTTTACTACTAAAAAACAATCTTCACTGGCTTAGGGGTTCCCTAGACACTAACACAACAGAACTACAGGTAAAAAAATATTACTACGATAATGTAAGTAAGAATAACACCTAAAATATGCTGAATCTATGCTATGTTCTTTGCATTTATGAAAGTCAGTACAAAGCAATTCTAAATCACTCAGAATCAGACTGAGGAATCTTTACCCTCTATAGAGGTTCCTCAGATGATCTTGAGTCATGGTATTGATTCCTAAACTGCCCCTGCATCCCTGTGCATCTCCTCCCTGCTTGCTGTGTATTAGTTCAATGTATTCTGGTAAGCCTGCCAGCCTAAAATCTGGTCCAACTTGCACCAATGCACAATTACTGTTCATTCCCTAATCCCACTCAGATATACCAACAGTCCTGTCTATGGCTATTGATCATCAGAGCCTACTTGCATCAAAAACACAGAGCTGTACAGAACCTGTAAAAAAACTGTGATTTTAATAAAAAATGACTAAGTTCTTCTCACTGAAACCCTGCTCAAAAGGTAAAAGATTTCAGAATAACTTGTCACTTACACACTGTGGTTGAAATAGTGACTGTGATGCCTTATTTTCCCAGAAAGGTGACCTTTAATGCCAAGATTTCTAAAGGGTTTGACATTTGAAGAATTATGAAGTTCAAAATGAAAATGGTGAAAGTGGCCACAAATGAGTATTTGGTAAAAAAAAAAAGAAGAAGAAGAAGGTTTACCTTAATGAATGCAAAGATATGCAAAACTATCATGGGACTGAATCCAGATGAGACAAATTAGAATAAATTAAAATATTGCTCAACAATACAATTAACCTTTCAAAATTGCAGAAGAAATACAGTAATAACACCCTGCTTGCATTAGTTCAATAAAATACAACATAAATAAAGACTACTGGCAATGAAACACTCTGAGGGCCAAATTTTATTCTTAATTAGCAGGTTGCAAATCCAGAATAAATCTGTGGACTTCAGTGAAGTTCTAGATGTATATGTGGCATAGGAGTAGAATTGGTTTACTCTCTATATGGGAATTTCCTGTACTGGTGAAAGGCAGCAATACACTCAGCTGATATGCACTAGCTGAGAAACTGTCCCATAGAATTACATGTAGTATTTTCCTAACAACCAGATATTTCAAAGCCTAGCAGTTTTCAGAGTTGGTTATTGTTATAACCAACTCTGAGAAGAAAAGTCATTTTGTTGCCCATGAAAGCAGAGGGACCATAACTGTGACCTATGGTACATTAGTCATGAAAGTAATCCTATATACTCTCTGTTGAGATGTTACACAAGCCTCTCATGTGCAACAACTTCTTCAAGCAAGATATTATGCAAGGTAAGTAAAGGGCCAGAATAGGAGCCCCTGAGATCTTTTTGTTTCAAAAGACTCTAAGGCAGTTTATAAACTGCAATGGGCTTTTCAAAGAAACCTGAAACTAGACAAACATGGCAGGACAAACAGGACAGTTGGATACCAGACTTCCTTAGGTTTCTTCCAAAAGCCCAGTGCAGTGGGTATAAATTTCTATGTATACATCTCATATAAATTAGATTAAAGTTAATAGATTGCAAACTCAATCACTCAAAGCTTAGGACATGCCAGAGTTCAGACAGCCCCTGCAGTCTTAATTTGGTCCTTTTATGAATATGCATTAAGACACAGTCTTTAATGCATGATCACTCCCCTAGCTCATGCCTGCACCCCCATTCCCTCACTTCTGTTCCTATCCACAACTGTGCACTGTTTTTCTTTCCCTTTTTCTCCATTTCAGCTTTTGGCTTCTTCAACCCTCTCCCCCATGAATCACACAGCCTTTGATTCAAGTTAGGCTACTTTCTCTGTTTCTTTCCTACCGGTGCATCAACAAGGGGACCACAGACAAATGCAAGGACTTTTCCTGCCCTCAGCTCCTGTGCCCAGATTCAAAGCAGCTCTTGACAGCAGTGCAGTAAAGTCCTGTTTAGTCCCTGCAGCCTTGAGATTAAATAACTTACTTTCCCCAGTCCTTTTCTTAGAAATGGCTGGCCATTTTCTATGACCCTTAAAAAGAAAGAAAGAAAACAGCCATAGGCAAATCCTTATGTGACGGGCTAGCTGGCAGTGACTTAGCCCAGGGGTTTTGAATGGGCAAAAGATGATTGGAAGACTTGGGATTTCCTTTCCTCACCAATCAGGCCCCAGAGACTCACCCTCCATGTCCCCTGATTGGCCCCTTGGGTCACCTGGAGGGGGATAAAAGGGATAGTGTGGCTGACTCAGGGGAGACCAGCAAGGGACCACAAGGAAGGAGATTCAAAGAGCTGGGCCAGTGGGGCGGGAGCAGTTGTCCCAGAAGAACCTGAAGGAGTGGGACCTGCAGGCAGCAGCTGGACCCTCAGCAGCGCAGTGTACGGCCGGCAGGAGAGGCTCCCCGCTGGGTTCCAGGATCGTCTACGAGAGACTGTGGCCAGCAGGAGAGGCTCCCTGGCTCCAGCAAGGATCTGAGCAGCAACCTGAGAGGTTCCCAGCTCTGCTTCCAGCTCCTCCAATAAGAGGTCAGGCAGCTCAATGTGAGGCCGGGGCTCCGGAAAGGTCAAGACCCCTAGCAGTTTGGAGCAGTACCAGCACTGGTGGCTGTGTGGTAAAGTTTCTGCCTACTACATGGGAGATCTAAGTTCAGCTCCTAGTTGGGTTACGTGAGCTATCAGAGACAAATTCTTCTTGCAGTGAAAAGGGGCCATTGTGTTTTCCCCCTTTCTCCCCCTCCAGGTACCTAGGCCCTATATTCCTTGTCATTTGACATTTTGTATTTTGTGCCTTTTTATATTTCACCAACCAGTATTGTTTCTTCTGCTGTTTTTGTTTTACATGTTGGTTAACCCTGTCTTTTGTCAACTGGATGAATATGTCTATGATTGTAAGTGTCTAACCTTTGTTAAATCCTGCCCCCTCAAGGCATTGTAGTGTTCCCTATACCCCCTGGTTTATACTGGTTATGTTCCCAGTATTGTTCTCTCATTAAAAGGTATATGGTTAAGGCCCCATTAGTGGTCTGGCTCTGCTCTATAGGGGGAGGAGAGTCCCTACACCTCCCACAGTGCTTGTGCACCTGCTTTGATCCCTTCAATTGGAGAGGGGATACCTCTTGTAGTACCGCCCGGGTTACACTTAGGAAATACAGATGACTTTTTAACCAGCTTCACCTCTAATGGATGTTTGTCCTGCCATGTTTGTCTAGTTTCAGGCTCAAGGACCAAAAATTTGTGTGGATTTTTTTTATTTTTATTGTAAGATTGATGCAACAGGAAAAAAAAAAGACTGACAAAAGAAATGCTGAAGTGATCTATGTCCTAGACACAGCTAGGACAGTCTTTAGTATCCCTTTTCATGAATTTTTAGGCTCACAGCAAAGACTAAGCTACAAAATAACATGAAATTGATGTGTTTCTCTTTTCTAATTAGAATTGTTGATAAATTTAATTCAGCACAGTTAAGGACTCTCCAATCATGACTAGACTTCCAGTGGAATCAGACAGTAGCCTTATGAAATTCATTAGGACCATCATCGCAGGAAGGACTGGGTCCACCTCTACTGATCTGCTAGTATTTGACATAATAAAACAAGTTAATTGAATTCATTTTCTCATACCTTGCACGACAAAGGACCTTTAACAGTTATAAAAAATGTATGGTCATTAAGCATTGGTAATGATGCAAATCCAGAAGCAAAAATGAAATACTGCAGGACTTCTGAGAGCAGACAGAAAAGTTTTAAATAATCCATCAGAGAAGGAGAAGTTTTACACCAAAGCACATCTTACCAAGAATAAATATATATACAATAAGAAATATATATAGGCTAGGCTTTACTTTTATGATCTTTCTTATTGGAGATGTTTATATAAGTCATAATGATCTCCTTCACAACCCAGCTGTTTGAACATTGTCTCAGTAGGATCTTCCAACTTGTCGTCTCGATCTGTTTCTTTCCTCATCTCCTTTTTCTGTTTGCTCTTGTCTTGTCTTGTCCAAAAGGCAAATAGCAAGAACCCAATGTCTATTATTCTTAAGACATCTCATGATTCCTAAACCAGTCTAAATTAGGGGGTGGGGAGGAGTATGATTTCTAAACGTTTGGTATTGAAAATTCGACATATTAGACTGACAGACTGAGGAACAGAGAACAAGGTAAAAAGAGTCTTCAAAACACTGTAATTATTGAGGCCTGTGGGGGCTTACCATCATTCACCAGGACTGAGGAGGGCACTGGTGAGATCACACCTCATTCTCCATTCTTAGGTTGAACATTTGCTGTGTCTTTAGCCAAGACTCCTGTTTTTCCTCTTATGTTCATTACTCTGGAAGAAATGGTGGGAAGTGCAAGTATATTTTCAGGGCAGCAGATATTGTAATAGATGCTCCATTTATGTATCAAGCTGCAAATTGTGCAGATAAAATGGGGGCCCTAAATTAAAGCGGTGAGTTTTTTAAAACACCGCTTTAATTTAGGGCCCTTTAAACCCCTGTGTCATGCAAACACCCACTTACCTACCTCTTTGGCGGTGGGGAGGGGAGGGTTAGCTGCTGGTGGGTAGAGTGGTCACTGGGCTGCGGGGTGGGGCTGGTGCTTCCCTCTGTATACTTGGATGTTTCATTCATTTCAAAGTACATAATCATCTCCGAATGACTAAGGTTAGGTATAAAGAGGAACTTTGTATCAAAGACAATGAAATGGTAGCAGAGAGTGGGTCCAATTCAGTCTTAGTGTAAATGGATATAATTCCAATAGATTCAGCTGAACTACTTGTGCTTATATCAGGACTGACTTTAGCCCAGTGTCCACATTTTATGTTTCATTTTTCTATCTGTTTAGCAGACTGAATGAATCAGAAGCCTAGATTTGTGTAATTGTATGTAACCTAGCAACTTAGTAGGAGTTTTAATACAAGCACTGAAGGGTTAGATACAATGTCACAGTTTATGAACACAAAGAAGAAAGGAAAAAGCAAAGGAGACTCCAAGGTGGCAAGTTGTAAAGATGCAAACGCAGGGCCAGATTAATAGCTCATGGAAAATCAGTGGAGCTGCAACAATTTACATCAGCTAGAGATCTGTCCCTGATACTTCTGATATATTTCAATATGAGTCATAAATAAGGCACAGGGTTACTACCATTCCAGTTTACATTTTAAAAATGATTCTGTGCTAGGCTCCCATACCTTCAAACATCTGTTGGCTTGTCCATTGCTCTGTGTGCTGAGGCCCTGGCAATCAGGCCCTGATGGACTACTAGTATTTGGAAGGGCCCAGGCCACATTGCACACATCATGCCCTCCAGTTTCCAGACAGTACCACAGAGGCATGAATAAGCTTCCCAGGCAGGTAAGAGTGGGGACATGGAGTCCCAGTTACATAGGCATGTAAATGGGAGGCAGGAGACGTGTCTGATAATACTAGTCCTTATAATGACTTTTTGTTTGACCCTAAGATACAGTCTTGGCCCAGATCCCCAAAGATATTTAGATACCCAGTTCATAGATTTTATAGATTTCATAGACACTACGGCTGGAAAGGACCTCAGAAGATCATCGGGTCCAGCCCCCTGCCCCAAGGGCAGGAAGTCAGATAGGGTCAAAGGATCCTGGCAAGATAGGCATCCAAATGCTTCTTAAAGGAGTCCAGAGGATGTGCTTGCACCACCTCTAGAGGGAGTCTATTTCAGGGCTCGGGGACTCAGACAGTAAAGACGTTTTTCCTTATGTCCAGCCTAAAATGATCTTGGAGGAGTTTGTGACCGTTGTACCTTGTCATCCCTTGGGGCACTCTGGTGAACAGATGCTCCCTCAGCTCCTGATGCACACCCCTGATGTCCTTATAGGCTGCCACCAGGTCACCCCTAAGCCTGCGCTTTTCCAGGCTGACGAGTCCCATTCCTGCTCACCTAACTCCTCTATTAGCTTCAGTGGACATTAGGCACCCAAATCAATTTGAAGATCTGACCCTTAGCTAGCCTTTCAGTTTTTCCTTCTCTAATAACAGGGTAGTGTTATTTGTGTTCTTCACTAGAGGAATATTATTATTATAATATTTATGAAAGGCTACATGTAAAAAAATAACTTGTATGGGTTTTTCCCTTGACCTTATGGTCCCCAGGAGAACAGCAATCAACCATCTACGCAGTCTTATCAAGCATAATTTTTTCCACAAAATTGCATCATTTTTGTGGGAAGTTTTGAAACTCCAACATGGATACATTGTATACAATGGATACATTTTACCTGTAAAAGCAGCAAAACAATTTGTGACATCTAGAAACAGCACCAGAAACCTCTCAAACCACCTTTGAAGCCATTCCATTTCCAGTATTCAAGAAAGCCACAAAGATTAGCAGACAAAATAAAGTCTCAGCATGGTCTTTTTGGAGAGCATTATTTCCTTACACTCAGATACACAACATTATCCCTTCTTAGCTTGTTCTCTCTTAAATGGTCTATTTTCCTCAAATATATTGTCTCAAGCTGTCTGTACATGTCAGTATACACATATTATTAGTTTGATGATGTCAATCATAATAATTACAGGAAGAATGGACAATAAGAAATATATGGCCTTCAAATCCATTTTATGCACGGTTCAGTGTTCATATATAAAAAAAAAAGAGTCAGGGCAATGCAACCTTCAGGCTTTGTTTTTTCATCCACATGTATTGTTCTTTTGTAACAAACATTCCCAGAAGCGGAAGTTTCCAAAATTCTACTTTATATCATACAATCACAACCCCTATTGGGAATTAATTTATTACAATATAGTTTTGACATATTTATTTCAGATAAGAAAACTAAATGTGAATGCCACAACCTGGTTATATACACTAAATACTCTATATTTCCCCATACATCCTGTAAGCAAAGTAGCTCTTATTTGTACAAGTATACTTTGCAGGCATTTCTATGTCTGTTCCAATATGTATTATCTGTTTTGGAGTTTGTGTTCTCTTTATGTCCTATTCATCAAGTCTCAGAAATGTTCCTTTATCACCATCCTCTACAGCTATGCTTGTGGCTTGCACTCAGACTGAACAGACATATTTGCCATTGCTGTTACATATATGCCCTTTACCACTATATTCTATAAAAAAGGATACATCTCTTCAATTCATGTAGTTTGCTCCCTAATTCACAATTTGTCTTCTGAAACAGTTTGATTCTGATAGTCTCCCAGGCTAGGGACAGAAATTACACATCAACTGGTTTAAGTGATCAGAAACTGGTTTAAACCTGTAACAGAACAAACATTTAGTGTACATCAACCAGTTTCAAAATGGCTGAAACCGGTTTGAGATGAACCTGGTTAAATGTGCCAGACCCCTTCCTGGTTTAGCTTAAGTCAGAGTCCCTCAGCATCCCAGCATCCTGTCTGGGCTGGGCTTTCTGCTGTAGCAGAGCAGGGCTAGCCCTACCCCTCTACTCCCCAGCCAAGCAGGGACAGGCAGGGGCAGAGGTCTGGCCAGATAGAGGTTCCATTCCCCCTGGCAGGGGCAAGCAGCAGAATAAGCCCCCTCCTCAGGACACCAGAGGAAGAGGGATAGGAGTGGGCCTGTTTCATTGCTTACCTCAGGCACTGAGCAAGTGGTGGCAGCTGGGTGGGCAGACTCTGCTGCAGTGCCCAGGGGGCAGAGTGGGGAATTACTTTTCTCACCTAAGGGGCTTTGCCAGCCAGTGTCTGGCCCCACCCTTGCCACTGGAGCGGCAAGAGGGGAGTGACCATCTGCAGCCAGTCATGGTTTTCCTGAGCTGAGCTGTGAGACGAGGAAAGCTGCTGTGGGGTGTGGTGGTAGCAGCAGCAGCACTGGTGGGGGCCTTCCCATCATCTGAGCCCCAGTGCTGTTGTGTCCAGTCTGCCACTGCTCTGCCAGCCCCACAGTAGGGCCCCTCTCTGGGAAGAGGCTCGTGCTCCTCAACACACTGTGACAGTGGCTGCTGCCCCCATGAAGAGACCTGCCCCCTTGCTGCTGCAGTGGCCAGGCAGGGGTTCAGCCAGATGCCGGCTGGCAGGGCCCGTTAGGCAGGGGGCAGGGATGGGGGTTACTCCCCCTCCCTCCAGCATCGGGGGCTTATTCCCCTGCTTGCCCCAAGCAGGGAGCAGTGGAGACCAGTCTGTGGTCCCTGAGAGGCAGTGAGGGTAGGGGAATAACCCCCTTCCCTGCCTCCTCTGCCTCAGGGGCGATGCTGGCCTGCTGCTGTAGCTTGGCAGACCTGGCTTGAAGCTCCTTGAAGCTCCTTGAAGTTGTGGGCACTCTCTAGCACCCCACCCAGGGCCTGGCCTGAGCAACTGCAAGCATGTGCCCTCATTTCCTCAGTCCACAAGGAATGTCTATACTGTTACAAATCGATTCAACCTGGGCATGTTATACTAACCTGCAAAGATTGAATCAATTCAGGATCTGGCTTTTTGAGTGTCTGTCTCTAGCCCAAGCTGGAGTTCTGGAAAATCTTAAATTTCTAACTTGCAACAGACTTTAGCCTTTGCATAGCTCTAATCGTTCTCATCTGTTATACTCCTTCCATCACTACCATTTGTATATTGCACAACCTCACTGTTATAACTCAACTGGGATGTGTTGCTCACTATTATGACTAAACTGGGATTTGTTGTCTGAAACTACATCACTTGGAACAATGTTTCTGCTGAAATTTTGCACTGTTTTGTCTATCATGATTGCTGTGGTAATGTCTGACAGCTCATTTAATTCCCTATAAATCTTAATGGTTGCCTATAATAAAATGCAGTAAGCTATATAGTTCAAAGTGAAAAGGTTCTTTTTCATTTGCTTCAGTTTCTGTTAGGGATTATGTGTATTCTCAGTGACCTGCTGCTTGGTCTGTATTTCCCCGCCACTGTCACAACTGTTCATCAGGTCTCTGATATTGTTTGGCCAATATTCATCATCTTTCGCTTTCTGGAGTCATGCATGTCTTTCAGAATGGCTCTGGTGTATTTGAGAACTTTTCTGTTTGCAAATATCTGCACATAGGTTCAGCTGCCTTTTTATGTATGCTTTTTTATGTCCTCTTTCCTGGTCAAGAGCTCTTAGAGACAGGTAGGACTTCCCCTTAGATGTCTGGCCATCTAGACAGAATGATAGCTGTGAGCCCTTGTAATTCTCTTTCCTGAGTAGTTTGTTCCTGGATTCTTTCTAGTCTCTTTGAAACCAGTTGATGTTTTCTGCAGGTATATCTGTATTTCAGCCTGCAGAGTAGTATAGAGATACCCATTTCAGCATGGATACTGGAGCAGTCTGGCTGCAGCAACTCAGAGCTCTATACAGGCTAATCTGGCCGTTTGCTTCTTTTTCTTGCAGTGTACAGCTAAATTCAGTAGTATGCACTGGAGGTATTTGGAGGTGGCTAGCAGTGAGTTTCTAATAACGCTTTCTAGTGAATTACTGTCACTTTCTACTGAAAATGGTTTCCTGTACTTAACATACTGGCCAATCTTTCTATGTAGTAGAAAGGATTGTTTTTTCCACTCTGGATATATCTGGATATATGTTCTGTTAGCCACAGTAACCTCAATGCAAAAAGCTTCTAGCTGTCCTTTTTGTAGGAATGGTGTCCCACCTTTCATCTCACTGGCAATCTCTTCATGCACATCTTGGTGTTTCAGGATCATATAGTTGCTCATTAACTCCTTGATATGTGTGAGGGCTGCATCATGTTGAGGTAACTATGTCCAGATTGCATCTTTATCTGGTAGTTGCCTCAGGGATTTCAGACACATTTGAGGGCCTTAGAAGAAATTTTCCCGGATAGTATGAAAATCTAAATCTTTTTGGAACTAATTTAATAGCTTTCAGTTGGGCATCTGCTATGTTACTTTCGGAATCACATCATAACCCTGAGGAGATCTGCTGCAACCCCCTGGACAGTAATGCAGGTAATTTGCAATTTCATTTTGTTTTAATTTAATTTAATTTAACTTTATTTCCCGACTCTAATGGATGAGTTAGTAATTGTGATATGCCACAGCTTCCACCATGCTGTCCCTATAGACATATATCAGAATGTCCTGAGCTATGAGACTGTTCCCTGTGAAACCTGTTAGTACATTTTATAAGAAATATGAATATATCCTTCCATTCTCAATTCTGGTTCCCAAAATGTAGTACAAAATGCGGTAGTTACTATCCTTATCCTGTGGTACTTCTCAGTATCCATATTGGTATCAAGCACTGAGAATATTTTTGCTTTTGCCAAATAGTTCTTCAATAGTACTTCAATTATAGGAACTTGCTAGTGAGTTCTTTTAAGTGCTTTAAGTTGCTCGGGTCTGCACAAATATGTGACTTGGCTACTGGATTTTTGTTCAATGTGCAGGCTCTGAGGGTGCATTCAGGTGAGTGTGCATGTGCATTTCCCCAGAGATAAATAGCAGCAGCTTAATATATGCTGCTGATACTTGTCTCCAGGGAACACCCATATACACATGCTCTGGCACACAGCAAATTGCCCCGGGGTGGGGGGTGGGGGTAAAGGAGGCTGGGACTAGCACCTGGGCTGGCCCCAGCAGCCTTACCTGGGGTCCTGGGGGCCTCCTGGGGCTTCAGTGGCAGCGATCCAGCAGCCAGGAGTCTGACTGGCAGCCAGAGCATGGCTCCAATGGGCCAGGCTCTAGTTTTGGGCAGTGTGTGCTGCTGCCACATACTCCACCCCACTTTTTTCTAGCATGAGATTTTTTTACACCAGGTTCAGACCCAAGGCCCCCATAGTGGTGGATGGATCAGGCCCCAGGTGGTGGATGGGTAGATATTGACCTAGAAAGATGTGGGCAGTGGAGTCCTGCAAGGATCGATCCTTGGACCACTGCTATTCAGTGTCTTCATCGGTGATTTGGATGAGGGCATGGAAAGCACCCTGTCCAAGTTTGCAGATGATACCAAATTATGGGGCAAAGTTAACACACCAGAGGATATTGAACGGATCCAGGTGGATCTGGACAGGTTGAAAAAATGGGCAGAACAAAATAGTTCAACAAAGACAAGTGCAAAGTGCTGCACCTGGGCAACAAGAACCACCAGCACACAGACAGACTTGGGGATGACCTTCTCAGCAGCATAGCAGCAAAAAGGGATCTTGGAGTCATAGTTGACTCCTAAAAGAACATGAGACGTCAATATGATGAAGTGATCAACAAGGCTAACCGCACATTATCGTGCATTAGTAGATGCGTGACTAACAGGTCCAGGGAAGTGATGCTTCCCTTCTATGAGGCACTGGTCAGGCTACAATTGGAGTACTGCATCCAGTTTTGGGCACCACACTTCAAGAGGGATGTGGAGAATCTTAAGAGGGTTCAGAGGAGGGCCACTTGTATGGTTAGGGGCCTCCAGGTATGGCCTTATGAAGAGAGACTGAGGGACCTAGATCTCTTCAGTCTTTGCAAGAGAAGGCTGAGAGGTGATCTTGTGGCTGCCTATAGATTCATCAGGGGAGGGCAGCAGGGAATAGGAGATGCTCTATTTACTAGGGCACCCCCTGGAGTAACTAGGAATAATGGCCACAAATTGGCAGAGAACAGATTTAGGTTGGACATTAGAAAGAACTTCTTCACATTAAGGGTTGCCAGAATCTGGAATGGGCTTCCAAGGGAGATGGTGCTCTCCCCTACCCAATGGATCTTCAAAAGGAGACTGGACAAGCACATAGCTGGGGTTGTCTGACCCCAGCACTCTTTCCTGTCCAGGGCAGGGGGTCGGACTCGATGACCTACTGAGGTCCCTTCTGACCCTAACATCTATGAATCTATGTTGCCTCTGTTCACTGGGATCAGTTCCCAGGACACCATGGCTACTTCTGCCCATCGGGATTGGGCCCCCAGGATCCATGCTGCCTCTGCTCAGTCCCATGTACTGGGATCAGGGTCTGGGGGCCACATACCACCTCTGCCTAGTCCCACATGTGGGGATCAGACTCTGGGGAACCCACACTACCTCCACGCAGACCCACGCACCAGGACTCACTCTGGGGCCTTTGTGCCACTCCTACAAATTCTGCTGACTGGGGCTGGGCCCTGCGCCATCCTGTGTGGTCAACCCAATATACAGAGCCACAGCCTGTGGGATTCCCCATGGATTTGTGGCCTGGAGGGTGGGGGTTGAGCACCCCGGCCAATTTTGTGAATCATTTGTCTCTGGCTTAGTATGACACAGTCAAATTTTTTTATTTTTTTTTGCTGAAAGCAGTGACTTTTGTGTTGCCTGCCTGAGGTGTCAGTCTCTATATAATTACTTGGTGTTCTGTTTTGAGTTGATCATGTTGCCATATAATTTTAATATGTCTTTGCTTGGTTGAATTTGTCTTCTTATTTTTGTTAGGCTGAAGGAGTCTTTGTAGCCTACCTTGTCTGTTTGGCATCCCATCACCTGTGTGTTTGTGTGCTGTTGCCTTGTCTTTGTATCTGGTGCTAGTCTAAACTTAATAAACCATTTATTTTTGCTGCTTTGCACTGTTTTAAAGTCATATACATATAAAATTTCACTCTCTGAGTCACTTTCTGTTTTCGTTCACATACTGCATTTTAACTGTACTTTTCTTGTCTGCCGCTTCTGGCATGATGATTCTGCTTTTCACATTTATTGTAAATAACCGTATGCACATGGATGTTTCCATTTGCAAGGTTTTCTCCATGGCACCATAGGTCTTTCCTTGCATTTTCTCTCCTCTGCCTTGTATCTGTGCATTTGACTTTACACAAATATAAGGGTATTTTCCTTTGCAGTTTTTTGCTTTACCTCTTCTACTTAGTGAATTATCTTTTTTTCCTTCATAAAAAGCTTGTTTACTAGCTTTGTACTTATCTACAGCTTTTGACAGAATTTGTATGGGTTATTATTTGAGTTTCTTGCATCTCTGCTCCCCTTTATGGATCTACCATTAATTTCACCTTCTTAAGATCTGATCATTGTATGGTTTATCCATCTGCACAGTTTGGCAATGTAATGATCTATTGCTTCTCCAGCTTCTTGATTACAATTGTTTTATGTGACATATTTTGTGGAATGCAAATATGTTTGGAGAACTTCAAGTATTTCATGGAAGCCTTCCTAGTCTGATGCTGACATATCGAGATGCTGCTATGACAGCCCTTAGACATTGCAGTCAAAAGTGTGGGGTATTTTTATACGTTGTTGTTTTTATATTTTTTAAAATCTAACCCCAGTGCAATGCTGTGACTTTCCCACTGAATCTAAAAAATGTACATTTTGAAAACATACTCCTTTGTGTCCATCACCTCAAATTAGGAATTCAGTACACCACTACCATGGCTACTAGCTTTCTTTTTGTTTGTTTGTTACATTATTTTTAGTTTCTGATTATACGTACATGCAGGGGCTGACTCATGTTTGATGATGTTCAGCATTCCAATATAAAAAGAGAGTAAACCAAGATACAGCCACATTCAGAACTTATTCCCTCCTTCACATGGACTGTGCTCAGTCAAGCATGTCCTGCAGAACCCTGTGTTTTTCTATTTACCAGTAATCATGCTATAACTCCCACTTCTTAGAGGCTATCTACCCTAACTCACCACTTAAAGACTGCTGCTCTTTAAGTTGCCCTCTTGTTTTTTTCTCCCTGGAGAAAGCTTGGATCTGTAGCACATAGCCCCCTATGTCTGTTCTGTAGAGGATGAGAGTCAATTGAAACTCCCAGATAGAAAGTCTAGGTCAAGCAGTAGCCTTTTGGGCTAGGGACAGCAGTTACACATAAACCATTTTAAGTGATCAGAAACTGGTTTAAACCTGTAACAGACTAGAAGTTCAGTGCATATAAATCAGTTTCAAAATGGCTGAAACTGGTTTAAGATAAACCTGGTTAAATGTAGTACCAGACTTAACTGATTTAGGTCAAACCACTTTATGAAACTTTTGATCCCTTCCTGGTTCAAGTTAAATCATTCCCCAGCATGCTTTCCAGCCCTGGGCTGGGCTGTCTGCTCCAGAGAGCAGGGTTGGCCCTGCCCCTCTGCTCTCTAGATGGAGCAGCAAGGGCTGGCTGACAAAGTGGGGGCACAGCAAGCAGTCTGTATAAACAGCATAAATATATAGTCAGTCATTCCTATTTACAGAGCTCAAACTTCAAGACAACTGTGGTCAGAAACAAGGGGTTTTTTGGTGATATCTTTTTTGGACCAACTTTATAGTTGGGAGAGAGGGTTGACAAACTTCCAGATCTTTAGAAGAGCACTCTGTGGTCAAAAGCTTGTGTAACATGCAATGTTCCCTCTAAAGAGTAGCGGTCTGTGAACATGCCACTTTCGTCCATGAGCATGCTACTTCGGTCCTGCAGTTCCCTGGAGCCGGCAGAGCCTGCGGAGCAGTTTCTCCCATGCTTGCCTGTGCATGCAGTGGTGGGAGCTGCCCTCCTCCCATCCCCGTGCCCCCCAAATAAGCTTCTCAAGGCTCCATCCCATGCCTCGCACTGGCTGGGCAGCGCCTGTTAGCACCCCTTTGCTTCAGCACCCAGGGCAGTCGTCCTGCTTGCCTCCACCTTGCTACGGCACTGTCTTCCCTCTCCCCTCCTCCCCCAACCCCCAAGGCCTTTCTCAAGAAAAGTTGCTCTACTGTTTAAAAGACTCTGCATGTGAGAGTCATACCTAGAGAGAACAAACCAGGATATTCCTTGTGCTGCAGAGCCAAGAGAGACTGTCTCTGCTGGAAGCAGAGCAGAACAAGACTTTCTTTATCTTGTGGATCAGTAATGATACGTTTTTAAGGGGAAACGTGAAAATAAAAATACTGAGCTATGCCCCCTAATGAAAATGTTGCAGCATGGATTGGTTCTAGGGTGGTAATGTTACATCACTGGACAATCAGGACAGGGTTTGAAATTTCTAATTCTGGCTGCTTGGCACACAGCAAACAGAAAATTCTATGAGTCAGATAACAGGTAAGCTCCTCACGCAGGGCAGGCAGCGGCTCCTCCCTGAGGTGAGGCAAGGCAGGAATGGGGGCTGGGGGCTCTGCTGGCTCCAGGGAACTGCTCCTCTCCCCAGCCCTGTTGCCATGTGCCTCCTTGCTCCCTGAGGCAATGCAGGGGTGCAGAGCAGTTCCCTGGAGCTTGTGGAGCCCACGGAGCAGTTCCCTGGAGCCAGCAGAGCCTGCACCAGCACCCAGGCCCCAGCCCCAGCCCCAGCCCCAGCCCCAGCCTTGTCCCTGCCCCTGCCTTGCCTCAGGGAGGAGCCCCTGCCTGCCCTGTATGAGGAGTGAGGAGCTTACCTTTGGTAAGTGTCCCTCTCCCGATGCCTCTGTCACAGTCCGCACTCAGCTCTTCTCTGGGCGGGTGCACACATTAAAAAGTTGATGCCCGGCAAGATTTTTAATTGTGCGCAGCTGAGCATGCGTGCAGCTTAGAGAGAACACTGCTAACATCTCTCTCAACTCTATAGTTAATCCAGTAAAAGCTATCACCCCCAAATCTTGCTCCTTGCATACTTCATGGACCATCATGGCTACAACAATATTTCAATCCTACTGTAGTAAGTGATTATAAGTTACTTTATTTTTATCATAGGCCAATCAGGGCTGAAAAAGTCTCTGACAAAACTTCATACAGGTACAGGGTTAGGCTAAATTACACTACCTATAGGAAGCAGCCTCAGCTACAGCCACATCTGTGAAGAAGTGAAACCCTTTGCTAAGCCTTCTATGCCCCCAACATATTCCATATGATGTCACCTTTCCATAGCCAAGAGATTCCCTTGGGCCAGGGAAAACCTTTAGCTGTCCTTTAATGCAGATGTTTTCCTTTAAAATACTTCTGTAACCACGGCAGAGGATGGAGCACTATATGCAGTGACTTTAATGCATGGATTTTATATGTATTACACCCAGCCTCCCACTAACACACACAATCAAAAAGATGTTACCATTTTAAAGAACATTTCCCATGTAAGAATAGTCCACTTCATTCAAGTTTTTCATAGATTTCATAGATTTCATAGACATTAGGGCTGGAAGGGACCTCGGAAGATCATCGAGTCCAGCCCCCTGCCCAAAGGGCAGGAAGTCAGCTGGGGTCATAGGATCCCAGCAAGATAAGCATCCAGTTTGCTCTTGAAGGTGTTCAATGTAGGCGCTTGAACCACCTCCGGTGGCAGGCTGTTCCAGACCTTGGGGGCTCGGACAGTAAAGAAATTCTTCCTTATGTCCAGCCTGAAATGGTCTTGCAGTAGTTTATAACCATTCGACCTAGTCATCATCCCTTGGGGCGCTCTGGTGAACAAACGTTCCCCCAGATACTGGTGGTCACCCCTGATAAACTTATAGGTGGCCATCAGATCACCCCTGAGCCTGCGCTTTTCCAGGCTAAAGAGCCCCAGGGCTCTCAGCCTGTCGTCATAGGGTCTGCTTCCCTGACCTCTGATCATGCGCGTGGCTCTTCTCTGGACTCTCTCAAGCTTCTCCACATCCTTTTTGAATTGTGGAGCCCAAAACTGGACGCAGTACTCCAGCTGCGGCCTCACCAAGGCTGAGTACAAGGGGAGAATGACGTCCCGGGATTTGCTTGAGAAGCATCTATGGATGCAAGCCAGCGTTTTGGTCGCTTTACTAGCTGCAGCATTGCACTGCAGGCTCATGTTCATCTTGTGGTCAATGATGACCCCCAAGCCTCTTTCTTCCACAGTGCTAGCCAACATAGCACTGCTGAGCCTATAAGGATGCTGCGGGTTTTTCTTCCAAAGGTGGAGAACCTTGCATTTATCGGCGTTGAACACCAACAGATTCTCATCCGCCCACTTGCTGAGCCTGTCCAGGTCAGCCTGGATCACTCGCCTGTCTTCTGGTTGTGCAGGCTGGGAGCAGTCTGAGGCCTTCGGGGGCACGCAGCGGGCTGTGGCCAGCAACCCTGGCATGTGGGTTGGGGAATGCAGGCCAGCGGACTAGAATTAGGCACGGACGCGTAGCGGTTGATTAAAAATTATTTTACTTACACCGTAGATGGTCGCGGTGCAGGCAGGAGAAAACTTCGCTTAAGTTGCAGTTACAAAAGTCGTACGAACAAGACCTGTACAAAACTCGAGCCTCTTGAAATAACTCGGGCAGAGCTCTGGATACCACGATGAGAATCCAAAAGGTGACTCTCCACGAAAGCGCGCAGGGAAGGGGTTCGTCAAGGGATAGCGTTTCGGCGACTGGGAGAGGCTAGAGGTTGATCAGCCTATATCCTTCTTAAGGCACACGCTGGGTCCATTAGGCTCCACAGTGCTTAGAGTTCTTCATGAGATGGATGTGAAGTCCTCCTCCTCCAACTTGGGCGGAAACTGCTCAAGCCTCTTATATGGCTAGCAAGCCAATTGCTAGCCGCCATGTGGGAATAATTTAGAACTGGCCAATAGTGGGACACAAATTTGCATGCGAATGGCGAGAACTCCTTTGCACCGGGGTTTTCTCCATGCAACTGAGAATTGCAGTGTGCAAAGAAAGCTCCTCGTGGCGGGAAATAATTCTGCAGTGCCGAAGCACATACAAAATCATACCCTTGGGTTATGACATCCCCCCTTGCTGAAGGCACAGCTGAATTATGCCATACACTCATCACTCGGGTCATCGAGAGCTCTTACCACGGGTCGTTGAACTAAACGGGTAAACATAAAATTAGCTAACATAAGAAGTTCGTCCTCCAGGGATCGAATCAAATAATAACCAGCACAAATACACATAATTAGATTCATAACAAAGAACTGCAAGATCAGGGCTTCAGTGGGCGTCATGGCAAAGTCGTGCGTCAAGCCCTCACTTCTTCCAATGATGTTATCCTTCTCGGGGCTTCTCTCCGCCACACACTCTGAATTCCGGATCTGTAAACAAAACTGTCAGAAAATAAGTTAGCGAATATCAAAATATTTACAAAATTTCCATGGAACCACACTATCATTTCTAAAACATATAATACAAGTGTTTGCTACTTCGAACTACTGTCTCTTGTACACTCAACTGGATGAAATCATCGAGGAGCCGTCGTCTAGTTCTTCTAGATAATGGAAACCTAACTCATAGGCCAGTTGCCATTGGCCTGCATCCCCTAAAATTCGAAGTTGCCACTTATTGAGTCCAGAACGCTGTAGGAGAAATCCAAACATGTATCGCTCCTCTGGTGTTCTCTGTGGCAATGATGGAAGGTTGGATTCGCGATGTTTTGTGCCTTGAGCCTCGGTCGGGTGTCGACGTTCCCGATCACTAGATAATCTTGGCTCCATTAGGATACACAGTCGTGACAACTGACGCAGAAGATTACTTATGGGTTGGTTTACCATTGGGTTAAGCAGAATCCGGAGATCAGAGATGTTCTTTTGCCCATAAACCTCAAGACAACTATCTATGCTGTGAATGGTTACTGGAACGGTTCCAGGATCTCGTAGGTGACGGTGAGGCCATGGTCTTATTCGCTGGAGTGATGTCAGTCCCAGCGCACATGCTCTGGGGTTCCAGGCACAGTACGAGACTCCGATGATCGCTAGCATGAGTTGCTCTGCGCCGGTATGTTCTGGCCGTCCGTCATGCCATGCGTGGGCTTTTTGACCGATCAGTCCTGCAACAAGCGCTGGCAGTGGAATAGGCCAGTGAACGTTAAACGCCACCATGTCGATGTCAGTGACATGTCGTCTACTCCACGAAGCTTGTCTAACCAAGAAGCTTGCTTCTTCCTGGTTTAGCAGGTCGGATCCAAGTTCCACGACCAAACGTCCCAACCATACAGCTAGAGTTTCTTCAGGTTGGATTCTTGATTCTCTGCACAAATCCTGTAGTTCAGTTCTGGTGCGAGCATAGTAGGCAGTAGCAACTCGGTTAGTTGTTGTTACAGGCTGAACTGCTGCTGCGGGAGTCATTGCTCCTGTCTCGATCATTGACCATCCTTCCCATGAACAACAGCGATATCCGATAGACTAACACACACCAGGCCCTCAGGTGAACGGCTCAGTCACTTACACGCTGGTTCAGGAGGAAGAAGGTATCAAATCAGAATGTATTTGGGTGAAGATAATGGTGAAAGATATAGCACTGATATAATGGTGAAGATTTATTAAAGACTACTAAGTAAGAAAGAAAAGGTGGATAAGGAGGTGACAAAATTATGCAATAGTTAGGAGATGGTACTGAGATGGTACTGATGGGACATTCAGTGTGGGAGACATATGTTGGAAGAACAAGAAAACCAAACATAACATGTCAAGCAAGTTCCTAAATTATGTGGAGAATGACTTTCTGTTCCAGAAGGTTGAGGATACAACCAAGGGATCATCTATCTTGCATCTTGTCCTGACCAGTAGGGAAGAATTGGTGAAGGATGGGAAGGTGATGGGAAACTTGGGAGGAAGTGATCACGATATGATAGAATTTATGATCCTGAGATGGAAAGCATGAGATCAGCAGAACTAAGATACTGGATTTCAAAAAGGCAGATTTCAAATGACTTAAGGAGATAGTAGGCATGGTGCCACGGTTGGAAAGACTGAAGGAGAAAGATGCCCAAGCAGGCTACAAGCTCCTAAAGTAAACAGTATTGGAAGCCCAGCAAGAAACTGTTCTGACACAATGGTAGCACTAGAAGAATATTAAGGCTAAGCATAGATGTTCAAAAAGTCTGAGGCAGAATCAAGAAATTACATGGTTTTCTATAAGTAACATAGTTTAAATTGGCTATAAACAGAACACACTTTCACCCCTTGGTGGGACAGGAAAATCATAGACTGTGTTCCGCCATTTTTAAACCAGTCTTATGTGTGCCAAACATCTATTCTGTTATGGGTATAGACCAATTGCTGATCACTTATACTGGTAAAAGTGTAATGTCTGTACATGGCCTAAGAGAATCTGAGAGACCAATATGGCTATATAAGGTGCTTCTAGGATGCCTCAAATGCAAAAGGAAAGCATACAGGTAATGCAAAGATTGACAGGTCACCAAGAAAGCATTCCAAGAGATAGCATGAATTTACAGGGACAAAATCAGTAAGGAAAAGGTTAAAAAAAGAAAAAGAACTTCACCTGGCAATGCAATTTAAGGACAAGAAGAAGAGGTTTTATGTTGACCAGAAAAGAAAGAAATTTAAGAGTCCTCTATTAAATAGCCAGAGCAAATTCTTAACAGATAATACATAGAAGGTGGAACTGTTCAACAGCTACTTTGATTCAGTCATCACAAAAATAATTAGGCTGCAACTAGACAGCTAACAAAGATTATTTAGATATGGAAGGGACAAGCTGAGAGATGAGATAACAAAACAAACAAGAGCTTTTTACAGGTCTGGACGAATTCAAGTTGGCAGGAATTGGCAGAGGAGATCGTGGAGCCCTTGGCAATAATATTTATGAAGTCATGGGCAACAAGCAAAGTATAAAGAAGGAAAAAATGAGGGCCTGGGAAACTATTGATCAGTTAGCCTCACCTCACTACCAAGTACGTTACTAGAGCATATAAAAAAGTCCATGGCATCTAGAGTAGGAAAGGCAGCCAACATGGATTTACTAACAAATCATGCCAAACAAACATGATCTTCTTCTGCTACATATAGCCATTGTGGGGTGGGCGATAGGATGAAGTTTGTCTTTCTCAGAAGCATTAAGAGTTGGCTGCAGCCAATGCTGGGGATTTTGATGAGGGTGTACCAATGCTCCTGCTGGAGGTTCCTGGCAAAAGGGTCTTTTGCACCTCCTCGCAAAGGCAGCTCCCAGGGCTGCTGCTCCAGTTGCCCCCACCTTCAGCTGTGCTACAACTCTGTTGGAAAATATTGGGGGACCTTAAATATACAGACCTTGTTAACAGAAGAACCGCCACTAGAACCAGAAAATACAGTCACCTACTATCTGTCTAAAGTCAGGATTACAAAAGTAAGGCTCAGTGCATCTGCATCTATATGTGCACTTTAATGTGGAGTTGACTAATTAGTTCCACAGTAAAGTGTCACAGTCTACACATGCACCAATATTAGGGTGCAGTAAATTAATTCCATCGTAGAATAATACTGTTGGGAACAGTGGAGTACTTAACTGCGATGAACCACACATGTAGATTGTGTCAGGGGCTGGCTGGGGCACAAGAGTGATAAAATTTGGGGGCTGCCTGCCATCTAGCTCTGTACTTTAGCACTCTCATGCCCCAGCCAGTCCCTCAGCTGCCCAGTGCTGCCACCTGGAGCCCAAGGCTGACCCCTGGAGCTGCTCAACCCTGGCTCAAAGTGCTGTGGTACTAGGTTCACATGTAGATGCTGCATCTGGGAGCAGCTGACTACAGCACCAACTGTGCCAGAGTTAATTTTGTCACCTTACTAACATGTGTAGATGCATCCACCTTTGACTGGATTCAAAGATTGCTCTTTGTGTCTGCCATGCTTCTCTTATAGTTAGTCCCTTGTGGGCCCCTGTTGCCATTGGGAGAAGCTCCACATTCCGGCTACAGCTGCAACTGTCAGCAGCCATCTTGAAAATGTAGCTCCGCTCAGTGCTCCCTGGCCAGCCACTTCCCTGGCCAAGAGAAGTATGCACAGCACAGGGGCAGCACATGGCAGCTCTTTCCTCACTGCCTCTGACTGCATGCACCATGGCTGCTCCAGCCTCTGCCCCTGGCAGTGATAACCAGTATCCCAGGCCCTGCTGGCCTGCTACACTAAATGCCGGCTTGCCCATGGCTGTTTGAGCCCACTCGGCTCCCCCATGCATGATGACCACCTGCCTGGCTGCAGTGTACCATCACAGAGCCACTGCCACTGTGAAGTTGCTGCCTGGACCCCATCCCACTGGCTGGTCCCCAGCAGGGATGCCAATGTTGTGCTTTTAGATGTCACTGCTGGGGTCGCCATCACCCTCCTGGGCCTCCAGCCCCACTGCTTCTGGGCTCACTGGGCCAGCCAGGACTGGTGCCTGCACATTGTCCAGCAGACCTGGGATGACAAGCAGTGACTGGAGGCATTCCAGATGATCCAGACAACCTTCCAGGACCTCCTGGAACAGCTCCAGCCATACCTGGAGTGGCAGAGCACCGCCATTCAGCTATTCCTCCCCATGGCTGGCCCTTACCCTGCTCAAACTGGCCATGCCCACCAGCCTCCACTACATGGGCCATCTGTTTGGGTTGGTCAGGGCCACCACCAAGGAGGCCTGGAGGTGTGCAGCACCTTTCAGGACGTGCTGGGGCACACAGAGCTTCATGTGCACAACTCTCTGGTGGTGGTGGCAGGGTTCCATACCCTGGGATTCCACCAGTGCATTGGGTCCTGGATGGGACTACATGCCCATCACCTGGCCATCCCATGGTGATTGCCCCTACTACAGCTGGAGGGGTTTTCATTCCATGGTGCTCCAAGCCATCATGGACCACTGTGGCACCTTCATGCACATGAGTACCAACTGGGTGAGCAGTGCCCACAATGCCTGCATGTTCCATGACTCTGCCCTGCCAGGCCTGGTGCAGATTGACTGCTTCAGGCCGGGGGTCCTGGAGCTGCTGCTGGGCATCATGGTGGTCCCACCCCTGCTCATTGGGAACCCTGCCAACCCACTCCTGCCCTGGCTCATGTGGCTCTACACCAGCCAGCTGGACCCCCCCACCAGGCCCACTTCAACTGGTACCTGGGCTGGACCTAGGGCCTAGTGGATTGTGCCTTCGGCCACTTGAAGGGACACTGTTGCACACTCACCACCTGCCTTGAGTTCGCCGAGGACAACCTCCCCTGGGTCATTGTTGCACCTGTGAGGCCAAGAGAGAGTTCTTCCATGAGGCCTGTGTGGAGAACGCATGGCAGGCAGAGGGAGTACCATCTGTGGTGGCAGTGACAGCTGTGCCCCCCCCCCGCCCCCAAGGCTCCAGGTGAGCTGCACACCCGCCAGCAGGGGCCAGGCACCAGATACAAGAAGTGCTGGCCAACCACCTCCTCCTGCACTTCCTGCTGTAGCCCACCTGGAACACTGCCCATGGACCTGTCACCCCATTGTCCGTCCCCAGCACTATTCTCACTTCAGACATGTGTCAGAAGAACAAGTTTTTATTCCCCTCACATCAAAAAGACCCCCTCCTCCCTCCCTCCCCAACAAACAGAACCCCCTCCTTTCCCCCATTGTCTATGGCCTGCACTGCCCTCCCAGGATCATGTTCTGCTTCTCCAGTGCCTCTATCCACTTGCACTCTGGGGCCAGGAGCCATGCCCAGAACTCCCAGTATGCCCAGTCCTGTGCACCCTTGTGGGTGATGTCTTTGGCCCACCGGACCCATGCTTCCACCAGGTGGTCCTTTGACACTATCACCAGTTGGTCTAGGAAAATGGTGCGGTCCTGGGTCTGCATCTGGCAGAACCAGCACATCTGCAGGGTCCTAGCTGTGGGCATCAGTAACCCTGAGCCCAAATCTCAGCTGCCAAGTGTGGCCTCTCTCCCACATGGAGCAACAGGACCTGCAGAGTCATGAGAAAGAAGCTGTTTGTGACAGTTTGCAACATTTCTGAGATAAGATGCTCAGTACCAGGGCCTGTGTGCTGCCTGGGCTCAGATCAGGAGTTGGGCATGCATGTGTACCCAGGAACCATGGTTAGTTGGCCAGGCAGGTCTGGGCCCAGGCAGCCAGCAGCTGAGCACCCCCATTCCCACTCACTGTCCAGAGGCAGGTGGGCTGCTGGGGGCTGGCTGGGGGCTGACTGGGGGCTGGCTGGAGGCAAATTACCTACCCACCCTGTTTCTACAGTGGGGCAAACAAGGCTCCTGGCAATACCTGTTACCAAAGGTCCAGACCCAACTGTGTCCCCTTCTCCTTCTGCAGGGCAGCTACAGTCCTGTGCTGCCACCCAGGTCATGGTGCCTGGGCTTGGGGGCTGTGGCACTCCCAGATGACTGGGACGTGGAGCTGGCTATGCCCCTGCCTTTCCCACAGGGGGCCTCTCTGGGGAGGTGCCATGAGGCCAGTGAAGCACCCTGAGCATGCCCCTGTGGCATGTGTCATAGGTGCTGAATGAGGAGCTGTTTCCATGGACTGAGGGGTGACTGACCCATTATGCCCTGCTGCTGCTGATTGTCACGGTGCCCTGGGCACACCTGCACATCTATCATGGGACCCTGAGTTTAGATAATATGTGGGGGGGGGGCAAGCTCGGGCTGCCCTGCAACCTCCACTGCTGCCTGGAGAACTGTCTGTGGCAGTGCTACATGTCCCTGCCCCCCACAGCTGAGGGGAGGCTCACACTCTGCCTCTCCGCACCATGGCAGTTCCTGCCCCTGCCCCTACCCCTGCCCCTGCCAGTGAAGACCAATGCCCCGGGCCCCTGCTGGCCACTGCACTGGCCCTGCTG
Organism: Alligator mississippiensis; assembly: GCF_030867095.1. NCBI lineage: Eukaryota > Metazoa > Chordata > Crocodylia > Alligatoridae > Alligator > Alligator mississippiensis. The sequence continues at coordinate 46,606,048 of NC_081826.1, forward strand.
GCCTGCTGCACTGACTGCCAGCTGACCAACAGCCATCTAGACCCACCCAGTTCCCTTATGTGCAGTGGCTGCCTGCCCATCTGCAGGGCCCTGTAAATGTGCCAGCTTTGCTAGAGGTAGATCCAGGACCACACCATTCTCCTGGCCCAACTGGTGATGTCATTAATGCATTCCTTGGCATGTGAGAGGCCAGTGCCCACCTAGATGCAGGGATGCAGGCTGCTTAATAAAGTTTTACACTGTCTTGCACCTCCCTGCATGCTGTGGGGTGGGGAACCTGAGGGAAGGGGAGTGCAGGTGGGCAGGGGCTGGGGTAGGGAGGGCCCTCCTTCCAATGTGGGGCTTACCACATGGCTGGGGCTGACATGGCCGGTGGCTCTGCTTGGTCCTGGCTGTTGAGGATGGCATTTGGCTGTGGCTAGTGTTCTCAGATAGCAGGTAACTGTGTGCAGGCACCTGGCCAGGTCCCCCCCCCCTCCCCCCCAGGAGGAGCTAGTACTGCTGGTTGCTGGTGGTGACATGGCTGGCTGCACCTTGTAACTGGGGTTGAGGTTACACAGATGTCAGGGCAGGTTCTGGCTCAGGCTCCCCAAGCTGCTGGTGGAGCTGCAGCTGGGGAGCTTAACGGGCAGCTGCAGGCCTGAAGGGCCCTCCCCCAGTGACACATCACCCCAGGTGCGGCTTGGACACGCCACCTGTGCTGCTGTACACAGCATGGCTGGTGCCTGGGTCACGGGGCATGAGGATGGCTGTCAGTTGATGCATAAAGGGCATGGACACATGTGCACTTCCCAACTGATGGTTGTGGTCAGTAATGGTAACCCACTGTTCCCATAAGGCCTTGACCTTGATGCAACACTGCTGTGTTGACTGTGCTCCCACATCCAGCCTGAGAGCCCCTCATAGAAATGGGCACTGAAGCACTTGCCCTGCATGAACTGTGCTGCATCTCTGCTTCATCCCACAGTGCCACAAGGTCTACAGTCTCCTCTGTGGACCAGTTAGGGCCCTGGGTGGTGGGCACAGGCATGGGCACAGGCGTGGGTGAGGATGGTACCATTGGGGATTGCAGGCCAACTCTCTGGGCCTCTGTGCAGCTGTCCTTGTGCTGCAGCACCCAGAACAGGGGCATAGTATGAGACTGACAACCGCGTAGTGAGGCATCATCCTACAGTACCTGCAGGCTCAGGGCAGGCTGCTGGGGGTGGGCTGTGGGCAGCTGGAGCTTTCCTCAGGAGCCAGGAGCTGCCTGGATGGTGTGTGTCTGGTCACTGTATGGCACTACAGTGCCAGGCAGTGGCACCAGGGGGCAGGCAGACTGTCAGGGCTGGCCTGTGGCCTGCCCAAGGGGGAACACAGGGCCCTTGAGTGGGCTCCGGCTTCCTGCTTGTGTGCCCCAGGGTTCAAAATGCCTGCAGAATTTTAAGGGCCTGAGGCTGGGGCTGTCACAGAGGCAGCCTAGGCTTGGGGCAAGAGAGGCCCGCAGCCTGGAGCCCTGGAGCTAGCCTCAGGCTGGCCCCCTAGTGGCAGGGCTGACCAGGAGCAAAGTTGCCCCTGGTTGGTGTCTACATGCCAGTTACTGTGCAGTAACTAATCACAAATAAATTTCCTACCTGCATTTGGAAATGTAAATAGCAAGTTTACTTGCAATTCATGTCATTTACTTTGCAGTAAGTAGGCACATGTGTAGACATGCACACTTACTGTGCATTAAACTATGCTACTACTCAGTTAAGTGTCTCATGTAGATGCGCCCTGTTTATACCTAATCCAAAAAATGGGGCATCATACCAAAAATCGGGCATCATACCATGCTAAGGCATTGTCTCAAAGAGACAACTTTCTGAAACACCAACATCGGTTCCTACAGGTTTCGCACTGCGAAACACAATCTCACAAGGCACAGATTTACTTGAGAGTAATAGTAGCTCTACAGAGTGTTCAGCATACATGAAGGCAGAGGTTCTTATGATAGTAGTAGAAGGCCTATTTTTAACTTTACACAAGATTTTATAATTTTAATAAGGCTAAAAGTTTTCCTGCTGTGGACATACTTTAAGCATCTATCAGTTAGCTAGTATCTTCCTCCCACCTCCTACATGGTGGCTACAATCTACTGATGGTAAGTAACTTTCAGGATCAGAATTATTGGGTCTCATGCCAGGGTTTAAGTCCTGTTGCATCATTAAATTGTAAATGATGTGTCAAGATGGACTGTTAGCCACAGAATGACACAGCATGAATAAATTACAAATGATTGCTTCTTCTGAGAAATGTAAAGCAAAATATATAATTTCCAGCTGGAGAGTCATTATTGACTCACATAGCTATTTTCACAGTGGGTAAACAACAACAAAATAGCATGAAATAATGGGAGGAAGTGCATGAAGTTTACACAAGCTGGCAAAAACCACCTATTTGACTGCATTCAGTTGATTGGTAACCATTCATTTATATTTATATTTTTGACAATGCAGATCTGTTTTATTTAGTTTGAGTAGAGGAGATTTATGCACTAGCACCTTTATATAACTCAAAAGCACTTTTGCAAGTGAGGTGAAATAAGCAGGCTTCTGCATCTCACATAGAAATGGATTGTCAAAGGAAATCTCATTGCATTCTAATGGCTTCAAGCACAGATAAAAGCCAACAGAGTGTTTGAAGTGGGAATCAGCTAGGGAGAAGAAACCCTCCAAGCTTCCATGCTGAAGCCAACTCTTGTGCCTGCAATTTTTGGCATATCCTTTACCTCAGTGGACTTTGTGTTGGCAATTATGAGAGAAGGGACTAGCCTAGCAGTAGTTCAGAGAAATTTGCCATGGGATGGATCAAGCTGCTAGTGTTAACAGCAAAAACAATTAATGTAATTTGCTTCTGAAGGGAGGAAGCTTTCTAAGATGTAGAATGAATCAGAGGCTGTGATTGTCAAGGCAGGAGTATATATATTTGGGATAGGGAGGGGAGGTCCTGCAGAAAGGCAGCTGTGAATGCAAGTTCCCGTAGATTAATTTAGCACAAGGAAAACAAATTAAGGCCTCGGCCCTGCAAAAAAAGCTGCATGGATAAACTCCAGTGAAGAACCATTGATATCCAGGGGGTACCTCTCACAGGATTATGACCATGCTCATTAGGCAAGAATAATTTCACTGATGGAATAGCCTGTGAAGCTATGTGAACTGTGTTAACATGATATAGTGCTCCTTTCTCTAAGGAAAAAGGAGTTAACTTTTGCAATACATGTCTAGTTCCTGTAACAGAATTAATCTACTTAATAAAACTGCTTCAGGAACTGAGTCCTGCATATGTGTAATAACATGACAGCTCTGTATTTATATGGCTAAACTTGCTTTTTATGGAGAGCTAGTTATACAGATGCTGCAACTTTAGCCATATGTCTGCAGATAGACTTCTGGGTGTCTTTCCCCAACTTTTCCCTTGTAGAGCCTATGTTCCTCCCTCCAAGCATACAGTTGTGCACGTACCAAAGCAGAGTTCATAGATTCATAGATTCATAGATGTTAGGATCAGAAGGAACCTCAAAAGATCATCAAGTCCAACCCCCTGCATAGGCACGAAAGAGTGCTGGGTCTAGATGACCCCAGCTAGATGTCTATATAACCTCCTCTTGAAGACCCCCATGGTAGGGGAGAGCACCACCTCCCTTGGGAGCCCGTTCCAGACCTTGGCCACTCTAACTGTGAAGAAGTTCCTCCTAATGTCCTGTCTAAATCTGCTCTCTGCTACCTTATAGCCATTATTTCTTGTGACCCCCAGGGGCGCCTGGTGAGTAGAGCCTCACCAATTCCCTTCTGCGCCCCCATGATGAATTTATAGGCAGCCACAAGGTTGCCTCTCAACCTTCTCTTGCAGAGGCTGAAGAGGTCCAGGTGCCCTAGTCTCTCCTCATAGGGCTTGGCCTGCAAGCCCTTAACCATACGAGTGACCCTTCTCTGGACCCTCTCCAGGTTATCCACATCCCTCTTGAAGTGCAGCGCCCAAAACTGCATGCAGTATTCCAACTGCGGTCTGACCAGTGCCCGATAGAGGGGAAGTATCACCTCCTTGGTTCTGTTTGTCATGCATCTGCTGATGCACGATAAAGTGCAGTTAGCTTTGCTGATAACTTCGTCACACTGACAACTCATGTTCATCTTGGAGTCCACTAGGACTCCGAGATCCCTTTCCACTTCCATGATGCTGAGCAGGTCATTTCCTAGGCAGTAGGTGTGCTGGACATTTTTCCTCCCTAGGAGCAGCACTTTGCATTTCTCCTTATTAAATTGTATTCTATTGTTTTCTGCCCATTTGTCCAACCTGTCCAGGTCTGCCTGTAGTTGTTCCCTGCCCTCCGGTGAGTCCACTTCTCCCCACAGTTTTGTATCATCCGCAAACTTGGACAGAGTACACTTCACTCCTTAGTCCAAGTCACTGATGACTGATGACTGTCCACGTCCTTCCAGGTCGATACCGACCCATCCACCACCACTCTCTGGGTATGACCCTCTAGCCAATTTGCTACCCACTGGACTGTGTAATCATCCAAGTCACAGCCTCTTAATTTGTTCACCAGTATGGGGTAGGTTATCGTATCAAAGGCCTTCCTGAAGTCTAAGTAAACGATATCTACCCCTACTCCTGCATCCAGGTGTTTTGTAACCTGGTCATAAAAAGAGACTAGATTAGTCAGGCATGAACTACTTGCTATGAGCCCATGCTGGTTTCCCCTCAGCATAATTTTTCTGCTGGGCTCTCACATATATGAGCCTTAATAATCTTTTCAAAGACTTTGCCAAGGGTGGAGGTGAGACTGACTGGCCTATAGTTGCCTGGATCCTCCTTCCTCCCCTTCTTGAAAATAGGGACCACATTGGCCCTTTTCCAGTCCTCCGGGACCTGGCCCGTGCACCACGAGTGCTCAAATATTCTTGCCAGTGGCTGTACAATGACATCAGCCAGTGCCTTCAGTACCATCGGATGGCACTCATCCGGGCCTGCCAACTTAAAATGTAGCTCATCCAGTCCTTCCAAGTGACTCTGCAACATCTCAGGGTCAACGCTTGGTAGTCTGGTGCCCTGCTGTTGCCTCTCTACAATCCTATTGTGAAACTTGTCTTGCCCCTCGTTTAGGAACACTGAAGCAAAGAACTCAGCATTCTGGTGACTGCAACTGCTCTGCTAGCAGTCTTCAGGGAAACTGCAGGGAGGAGCACAATCTTTTGAGGAAGATTATAGAACAGACTGAGTTTATATTGTGCTTGTGGATTTTTGGTGCTGGCTTTGATGTGTGCAGCACCAAGTGCACTGGGTTAGTTCTTTGCAGACATAAGGAACTGCATGGATAGATGTTTTTCAACGCAGTTTCATAAATTACTCGCCTATTATAGAATGTGCAGGTGAACCCTTGTGTCCATGCATTGTGCAGTGAAATCAATGTCACTGCAGGCACAAAAGCCTATACCTCTGCAAGTCTGAGCATAAGAGTTGAACTTGATTCCAGTTGCTGCCAGTTTGCTCCAGAAAACCTGTTAGAGTGCCAGGGATGTTTGTTGTAGCCATGTTGGTCTAAGAACATAAGCAGACAAGGTTCTTTGGGTAAATCTGATACCTTTTATTAGACCAACTAAAATAGCTGGAAAAATTCTTCTTTGTAAGCTTTCGGGTACAAGCACCTGTCTTCAGGCAAAGGAAGCATCTGCAGTTGTTATGCGCTGTTCCTGGATGGGATAGAAGAGAAGCCAGAGGCCAGTATGCAAGATTGCCAGTCAATGAAAATCCAAATTGTGGCAGACAATGGTTGAGACACAGATGGTGGGGAGAAGTGCATTGTTGACCTGGTGATAAGATGTAGCTGGTAAATAGTCGAGAGGTTACCTGGGGTCTCAGTTGTTAGGGAGGTTATAACTTACATGATCAGGGGGCAGCAGGGCAGGCCCTACGGGGAGAGGCTAAGGGACCTAAACCTGCTCAGCCTTCACAAGAGAAGGCTGAGGGGGGATTTAGTGGCCGTTTACAAACTAGTCAGAGGGGATCAGCAGGCATTGGAGGAGTCCCTGTTCCCCCGAGCACTCCCAGGAGCGACTAGAAATAACGGTCACAAGCTGGCAGAGGGTAGATTTAGACTAGATATTAGGAGGCGTTACTTCACTGTCAGGGTGGCTAGGATCTGGAACCAACTTCCAAGAGAAGTGGTGCTGGCTCCTACCCTGGGGGTCTTTAAGAGGAGGCTAGATGAACACCTTGCTGGGGTCGTTTGACACCAGTACTCTTTCCTGCCATGGCAGGGGATCAGACTTGATGATCTACTCAGGTCCCTTCTGACCCTACCAACTATGAAACTATGAAATGTGCATAAATCTAATGTCTATATTTAGTCTATGATTTTTTTGTAGGTTGATGACATGAAGTTTGAAGGCTAATCTGCAAAAGGTGTTTTGTAAATTCCCTTTGAGGATTAGAACTGAGAGACTGGGGAGAGAATGGTTATCTTGTGGGAAATGTGCCCCCATGGGTGTTGAGTAGTCTCATCTTTGATAGATTTGCGGTGTGCATTCATACTGATACACAGTTGCTGTTTGGTTTCTCCTACATATTTTCCACCAGGGCATTTGGTGCACTGGATGAGATGTATTACATTTCTGGAGGTGCACGTGTAAGATCCAGGAATGTTAATGGTTCTGTTGTGGGTGTAGTTATTGTGGGGGTGATGGAGATATGTTGGAAGGTTTAACATTTCTTGTCATGACATGGTCTGGATCCATTCAGTGTGTTTTGGGCCATAGAAAGTTTGCTTTTGGTGATGAGGTTTAGTGCTTGTTTAAAGGCTAGGATGGATGGTTCTGGGAAGATCTCTTTAAGAATTAGGTCTTCTTCTGGTATGGGTTGCAACTGTTTGAGGATTTTCCATATAGGTTCCAGGGAAGGATGGTTTGTCATAACCAATGGTGTGTGATTCATGGGGATTTTCTTTTTGTACTGCAGCAGTTCTTCGTGTGGTTTCCAGGTGGCTCTTTCAAAAGTGTGATCTATCTCTCTGGAGGAGTGTCCTTGTTGAGTGAAAGCCGTTTTGAAATTTGCGAGGTGACAATCACGGGTGTTCTCGGTGCAGATTTGGAGGTATCGGAGGGCTTGGCTGTATATTACAGCTTTCTTGGTGTGTTTAGGGTGATTACTGGTTCTGGGTATATATGTATATTGGTCCATGGGTTTCTTGTATAAGGTGGTTTATATTTTACCATTCTGGATAGTGATCATACTGTCTAAAAAGGAAATGTTGGTGCTGGAGTATTCCAGAGAGAGTTTGATGGAGGGGTGATGATTATTGAATTCCTGATGGAAATCAGTCAGAGACTGCAGGTTTTCAGTCCAAACGATGATATCATCAATATATCTTAAGTATAGCAAGGGTTTGGTGGTTCAGTCCTTGAGGAATTCTTCTTCCAGGTGACTCATAAAAAGGCTGACATATTATGGGGCCATTTTGGTGCCCATACCTGTGTCAATATTAGAGGGCAACATTCTTTCCTCAGAAACACTTAATGTACCTCTAAGAGAGTTCAGAAGAGCTATGTATTGTTCTGCCTACTGATTCTATTCCTTTTTGTAATCTCGAGGCAGAATCATATTGTCTCTAATTAAAAGCTCAGCAAAATATTACCAGAAAATAAAATTCTTTGTGATCTACATTTTAAGTCTATGTAAGAACAACTTTGTATAATCACAGGATCTGAAAAAAAACTTATGAATACTTCTGTTTTAATATTCTTATTGAAGGATCATGTTACTAAGAATGTTTTCCAAAACAACAAGGTAAAAGCTGAAACAACACTGTATTTGCTGCTACTTATCCAAGTGAGATGCATATTTATTTTACTTTCAAGTGAGTGAATTATTCAATAAAGTAGAAATAATGGATAATATTCTTTCCTTATATTTCTCCAACCTTAAAACTGCATCAACATAATTCCTTAAGTATACTGTAGTTTGATCCTTCTGACAGGCACTGTTTGACAATCACAAGGGCCAGGTTTGGCTAAAGCACCAACCCATAAACCCAGAAAAACTGAAGTACAACATTGTGGGTGCTCCTGATGAGCAAACTTCAATACTCATAATCCTTGATAAATTCAAGGATTAAACCAAAGAAGAACTTGTCACAGGGAAAACACACAAATAAAGCTAACCAACAATTTTAGGAAAACCTGAATGGTAAGTTAACTGTAAGTAAAGGTTCCACCAAGGTCCTCTGGCAATGCCCCAAGGCCAATGCTTTTCTCACAGCAAAGGAGGTAGATAGCCACTACCCTTTCCCCTTTGTTAAACATCACTCACAGTTCTGGCTTTGGGTGGAGTGAGGGACCTATTAGTGCATGTTTCAGGAGTCCATGTTGAGTGCATCACTTGCACATGTGGGGCATGAAAGCTCTGGAGGCTCTCCAACCTCTCAGATGCAGCAACCACTACTCTGGTTTAGGTAGGAGACCTTCACCATAGTCACTTGTCTTGACTGCAGCTTTTCTCAGGTGCTTCTGCCCATTCAACCCTGTCTCTTCCAGGTCCCTGTTGTTGCTCCTGGGTCCCATCCCTATTGGCACAATATCTCTGTGGTGAATCATCAGTCACATTAAAGTAGTGATCACTAGCAGCTATATAGATTTATTAAGACTATATCATGCCCTACCTAATCTTCAGTTTTTGGGACTTCCAGTATCATCACCAAAATATTCTTTCCTTGGGTTGAATAATCCCATTCAAATTATCCTGACTCATTCCACCCTGATACATTCAAATAGCCACATCTCACTCCCCCAGTCCAGGGTAGAACATTCAGTGTATAGTTGCATATAGAAAGTGGGGATGAGGAGACATACACATTAACTGTAGAAAAGATTACCACATTTGTTTGTGTCTTTCCTTCCTTTCAAGTTCAAGTAAAAGGGTTCATTTGACCAGTGAGTTGTCAGCCAGAAATATGATGACCTGCTGAATCAAATTAAAACTAATCATTTCAAACACATCTTCCACCTTCTTACGTGGCTATAGCATGACCACTAAGGCTGCTACAAACCTAAGGTTATACTATAAGGCTATACTAATAGGCTCCTCACTCATGACCTAGGTAGTCCAGAATAAAGTGGTCACCAGGGAGGGCTTTAAACTAGGTTCGCTGAGGGATGGAGACTAAAGCCCTGAGGTAAGTGGGGAAGTGGGAGACCTGGAGGAAGATCAAGAAGGAGGGGGCAACAGGGGAGGTGCTCTCATAGTTCCTGAGAAATCAGGGCAATCAATTAGTTACCTCAAGTGCCTGTACACAAATGCACAGATCCTGGGAAACAACCATGAAGAATTGGAAGTCATTGCACAGTCAAGGAGTTATGACAGATTGGAATAACAAAAACTTGGTGGAAGCTCACATGACTGGAGGACTCTCATGGATGGATACAAACTGTTTAGGAAGGACAGGCAGGAGAGAAGAGGACGAGTAGGAGTTGCACTTTATGTAAAAGAGCCACATGATTGCTCAGAGCTCTAGTATGAAGCTGGAAATAGGCCTGTTGAGAGTCTCTTGGTTAGGGTCAGAGAGGAAAACAACAAGGGTGATGTCATGGTGGGCATCTGCTATAGACCACCAGACCAGGAGGAAGTGGTGGATGAGGCTTTCTTCAAACAGCCAGTGGATCCTGATCCTGGGTGATCCTGATCCTGGATGATCCTGATCACCGGCCCTGTTTCTCAAGGGGGACTTTCATCACCCTTACATCTGCTGGGAGGGCAATACAACAGTCGACAGGCAATCCAGGAAGTTTTTAGAGAGTGTTGGGGACAACTTCCTGGTGCAAGTGCTGAGGCAGCCAACTACAGGCTGTGCTTTTCTTGATCTGCTGCTCAAAAACAAGGAAGAACTGATGGGGAATATAGTAGTGGAGGGCAACTTGGGCAGCAGTGACCATGAGATGATTGCATTCAGGATCCTGAGGAAAGGAAGGATGGAGAGCAACAGAATAAGGACCCTAGACTTCAGAAAAGCAGACTTCAACTCCCTCAGGGAATTCATGGGCAGGATGCCCTGGGAAGCCAGTCTGAGGGGGAAATAGGTCTAGGAGAGCTGGCTGTCCTTTAAAAAAGCCTTACTGAGAGTGCAGGAACAAATCATCTCAATATGTAGGAAGACTAGCATGTCTGACAGAAGACAAGCTTGGCTTAGCAGAGAACTCTTTAGTAAACTAAATCACAAAAAGGAAGCTTATAAGAAGTGGAAATTTGAACAAATAACTAGGGAAGAATATAAGAGCATTGCTTGGGCATGCAGGGATGAAGTCAGGAAGGTCAAAACACAACTGGAGTTGCAGCTAGCAAGGGATGTGAAGGGTAACAAGAAGGGTTTCCAGTTCTACAAGTATGTAGGCAGCCAGAGGAGGATCAGGAAAAGTATGGGTCCCTGACTGAATGGGGGAGGCAACCTTGTGACAAAGGATGCAGAAAAGGCTGCAGTGATCAATTCCTTGTTAGCCTCAGTCTTCACAGGCAAGGTCAGCTCCCAGACTTCTGCACTGGGTAGCACAGCGTGGGGAGGAGATGAGCAGCCCTCAGTGGTGAACAAATAGAAAGAAAAGCTGGACATGTACACATCCATGGGGCTGGATGGGATTCACCTGAGGGTGCTGAGGGAGTTGGCTGATGTGATTGCAGAACCACTGGCCATCATCTTTGAAAACTCATGGCAGTCAGGATAGGTCCCAGATGATTGGAAAAGGGCAAATATAGTGCCCATATTTAAGAATGGGAAAAAGGAGGATCCAGAGAACTACAGACTAGTCAGCCTCACTTCAGTCCCTGGAAAAATTATGGAGCCGAGCCTCAAGGAAACCATTTCTATGCACTTGTAGGAGAAGAAGGTGATTAGGAACAGTCAGCATGGATTCACTAGGGGTAAGTCATGCCTGACCAACCTGATTGCCTTCTATGATGAGATGACTGGCTCTGTTGATGTGGGGAGACCAGTGGATGTGGTGTAGCTTGATTTTAGCAAGGCTTTTATTATGGTCTCCCACAACTTTCTCACAGGCAAGCTAGGGAAGTATGGGCCAGATGAATGGACTGTAAGGTGGGTAGAAAACTGTCAGGAGCATTGGGTTCAGAGAGCAGTAATCAATGGCTTAATATCTAGTTGATAGCTGGTATCAAGTGGAGTGCCCCAGGGGTTGGTCTTGGGGATGGTTTTGTTCAATGTCTTCATCAATGACCTGGAAGATGGCACAGAGTGCACTCTCAGCAAGTTTGCAGATGACATCAAGCTGAGGGGAGTAGTAGATACGTTGGAGGCTAGGATTCAGGGTGACCTAGACAAATTGGAGAATTAGGCCCAAATGAATCTTTCGAGGGTCAACAAGGACAAGAGCAAAGTCCTGCACTTAGGACAGAACAGTCCCAAGGACCAGTACAGGCTGGGGGCTGGCTGGCTGGGCAGCAGCCCTGAAAAAAGGACCGGTGGGTTACAGTGGACAATAAGTTGAATATGAGCCAGCAGTGTGCCCCTGTTGCCAAGAAGGCTAAGGGCATACTGGGCTGCATCAGCAGGTATGTTGCAGGTAGGTCCAGGGAAGTGATTATTCCCCTCTATTTGGCACTGGTGAGGCCACATCTCACCAGTTCAATTTTGGGCCCCCCACTACAGAAAGGATGTGGATAAATTGGAGAGAGTCCAGGGGAGGGCAACAAAAATAGTGAGGGGGTTGGGGGACATGACTTATGAGGAAAGACTGAGGGAACTGGGCTTACTTAGTCTAGACACAAGGAGACTGTGAGGGGACTTAGTAGTAGCCTTCAACTGCCTGAAAAGGGGTTCAAAAGAGGATGGAGCTAGACTATTCTCAGTGGTGGCAGATGACAGAACAAGGAGCAATGGTCTCAAGTTGCAGCAAGGGAACTTTAGGTTAGATATTAGGAAGCATTTTCTCACTCAGAGGGTAGTAGAACAGTGGAATAGGTTACCCAGAGAGATGGTGGAACCTTTGTCCTTTGTCTGGGAAGTTTTCATACCCAGCTAGACAAAGCTTTGGCTGGGATGATCTAGTTGGGGATGGTCCTTCTTTTAGCAGGGGGCTGGACTAGATGACCTCCTGAGTTCCCTTCCAACCCTAACTTTCTATGATTCTATGAATGCAAAAACAGGGATTAGTGATTAGGCTCTGGCTGGAATTGTGTTAAAAAGGAATAGAAAGTTATAATTAATATAAGTTAGTGGTATTGGAAAGAGGTTGAAGGAAAAGTCAACATGGTTTTATTAAGGAGGCACCTCCCAATTGGCCAAAAGAACTTTTGGCAGCATGACCTGGATATTTTCCAGATGTATTGCTATGGGAGGTGCTCATGGCGCTGACTATATACTCTGATCCCTTCCTGTGGCATGCCTTAGAATTTGTTTTTAAACATAAGGTCCTGAATTTGTGCTTTGTGCCTGCAATGTTCAGGCACATTTAAGGCAACATATTTTACTTTTGACCTTTTTCAATATTGTCAACATTATAAAAGTAACAGTTTTATTAGAGGATTCTACAGTGTCTTCATAAGTGGAATCCTGGGGCAGTGAACCCTGTTTGCATATGCACACACAGCTGTGGTATTAATGTACTTCTATGTAGGAGACTCCACTCTCTATTCCCACGGATGAAACTAAATCCTGGGACTGCCTCATGGTGGGAACGTATCTTCCCAGGAAGGTCCATATTAAGTACCTGAAATGAAGAGAGCAAAAAAAATGTTTTTAAAGATACAGATGCAAATTCAATATACTGCAAAAATAAAACATTATATTCAAGAGAAAAGGAAGAAGTCTGAAAAAGTGAGATCATTGGTTGGATCTCTCAAATTATATTTTCTATAATAGTCACTGGATAAAATTTTGTTTCCATCTGATGTCAGTAAGATGGAGGAACCTCACATGCCATATCTATTTGTTGTGTATTTTCATGTCACATTCTTGGGCCTGCCCCATCTTTGGATTTCAGAGGTCATTTTCCTAACTAAGGACTGTTGAACTTCAAGAAATATAAAAATGCTCTGATAAAAAAACAATCATTACATCTCCAGTGCTACAATTCTGTCTAACTGAATACTTGGTCTTTTACTCACAGAGCAGAAATCCTCCTCCTGAATCACCAGATATCAGAACCCACAGTTGCTCAGGTTTCCTTGCACGAAAGCAGTGGGGGAGTTTGCAGTATTTAAACGGGCTAAAAAAGCAAGTAGCTGACAATAGCTAACACAGCTTTGCTTATGTACTTTCCTGGTGGAACAGTGGAGAGATGATCTTTCATGAATGAAGTATTGGTCAGATCAGAGGACTGGATGTTTCTCACTCTAGACCATGAGAAATGTGACTTGGCAGATTTATGTGGCAAAGTCAGAATGAACTCTGCCAAGGCTGTAGTTCTTCTAAGGATTAATGGATACCCCACTTCCAAAAGCTAGCAAACAATGATGCTTCAGGATGAGAACAAGATAAATTGTTTAACCAGTAGCATAAATAAGGAGGGGCGAGGGGGACACTTGCCCTGGGCACTGACTACTGGAGGCCAGGATCTCACCCACTAGGAGTCTTGGCCACACAGGGGGAGCTCTGCACTGCCCCTGCTTGGCCATAGGAGCACCGCAGTGCAGTGCACACCAATCACTGTATCAGGGGCGGGGGGGGAGGGGAGAGGGTGAAGTGAGTGGAATGGTGCTCTCCCTCCAGTCTTTGCAGTGGTGGGAGAAACCCTCGGATGCCTCTGCCTGGCCACAGAAACCACACCAATGTATCTGGGGGTAGGGGACAAGTGGGATGAGCAGAATGGTGCCTCATGCTACTGTGTTTAACCCAAATGTCTTGTGCATACATGTGTAAACCTGCTAAAAGGTTGCTGTGTAGTTAGTCTCTAGCAAACAATAGTGAAGTGAAGCAGAATGTTCTCTGAAAATGCACTGGGTTCACCTAAGTGCATGCTATCTGAAGACTGTTTCTGTGGCAATTGAACATTGTTTACCTTCAACTCTGCTTTTCCTAATCATTATGTATCTCACTGAAAAATATTAAAATTCATGTAGTTAATCTGGAGATCAAGCTCATATGAAATCCAGAGGTCGTCAGTTGCACTTCAATGAGGCCTTCACTTGAACTTGAATGAAAGGCTGCTTGAGTTTCCTCATTTTCTTTGCCTTAATTGTCCATCTTTAATTCATGAACTAGTTCTGTTAAAATGGCTGAATTTGTTAAATTATTATTTCAAATTCAGTATTCAAATTTTCTCTCTCACTCTCATTTAAACTGATGTGAGCCAATCTGCTTGACTGAAAAAAAACCATATTCATGCTAAATATTTTAATGTATCATTTCCAATTAGCTAAAATTTATACTCAAAGCTCTACAACAAATATGATTCATTTTTAATAGTTTAATTTTTAACTCCCCATATCTTGAGTTATCACAGCACAAGGACTATATCACACAGTATAAAGCAATACCCACTGCTGATGTGGTAGAGGGTGTTAGGGGGTATTCATGGCATACAGAGTAGCTATAAAGGCTGATCAAACTCTGATGAGAATAAAACCCTCAAGTATGTAGTAAGTAGGGTTCACTGATATATATACTAATGGTACTACTACTATTGCTACTACTAGAAATATAGGACTTGAAGGAATCTGAAGAAAAACCCTCATCTTACTGCCTGCACTCAGGTAGGATCAAGTGAATATCCCTCTGGGATAGTTAAGGTATGTCTAACTTATTCTTAACAACCACCAATGGAGGGGATTCCATAACCTCCCCAAACAGGCTATTCCCATTTTTCAGTATCTTTTAATTAGACTGCTTTTGTATATTCTAAGGTATCTTAGATCATCTAGCCTGACTCCCTATCTCAAGAATTTAATCCACATATCTCTGCACTGAGTCCAATATCCTGAGTCTGGCTAAAGCATGTCTTCCAAAAAGACATTTGACAACATCAAAAGATACAAATCCATCATCTGCATTGATACTTTGTTCCAAGGATTAATTCCTTTCTCTGACTGAAAGAGGTGGAAGGGTTTTAATGGAATATCCTTTACTCACTTGCATGGGGAGTGCCTGATATCAACCTAAATTCCCCTTAAAAGCTTTCATGGGACACAGAACTCAGCCACACACCCACTAGTGGGGACCTGGGCGCTGGCTGTGGGAGGCCCTGGCTGACCTCCTCCTCCTGCACTTCCTGCTCCTGCCCACCTGCCCTGCTGCCCAAACGCCCCCTCCCCACTGCCTACACCCCAGGACCACTCTCAGGGTATGCACATTTGAAACCCAGGGCAAGGGGAGTGTGGACGAGACAATCAGGGAATGGGGGCAGAGGGCAGGGCCAAGTTGCAGACTGGGACTGGGGCCAGGGGTGGGGACTGGGAGGGTCCTCCCCCAGTGCAGGACTTATCGTGTGGCCGGGGATGGCAAGGCTGGTGACTCGACATTGACCTCCCTGTCAGCAAGAGCAACTGGCTGCACCCAGTGTTTGCAGTGTCTGGTGTGCAGTGGGCCAGTGCCCCCCTCCCTCCCGGGAAGGACCTAGTGCTGCTGACAGCCAGTGGTATCACTGCCAGCCACTCCACATGGTGGGATGTGGGGCTACACTGAGGGTGAGGTAGCTGCTGGGCAGGGCTCCCTGAGCTGCCAGCGGATGCAGCAGCTGGCGAGGAGGGCAGGGTGGAGTGCTGAAGGCCTGAGGTCCTCTGTTCCAGTGACATGTCACCCAAGGTTTCAGGGCAGGGCAGGGGCTTGGGTAGGCTGTCCCTGCTGGTGCCACTTGCAGGGGTGTATCCTGGCTCCCAGGGGGCCAAAATGCATGTCAGCCCTGCATAAAGGCCATGAACATTTGGGCATGACTGGACATATGATTGAAGTTGGTCATGGCCATCCACTGTGCCCAAAAGGCCTTGGTCTTTATGCAGCACTGCTGTGCCCATCAGCAGTGCCCTTGCTCCTGGATTCCACCTGACAGGGCCTCATAAATGTGGGAGTTGGAGTGCCCACCCCACAAGAACTGCCTCTGCATGTCAGCATGGACCCAGAGTGCCATGATGTCACACACCTCCTCCCAGATTCAGTTGGGGGCCCAGGCAGTTGGGACAGGTGTGTGCATGTGAGTGGGGCTGGGATGAGGAGGAAGACAAAAATGACATGGCCATGCCACACTTGCTCTCTGGGCCCTGATACAGCTGTCCCTGAGTGGCTGGGTCTGGACAGCTGCCAGCAGCACTCAGGACAGAGGTAAGGCCAGGGACTGGAGGTGTGCACACTACACAGGGCCTTCACCACAGTACCTGCAGAGAGACACTACTGGGGGTGAGCAGCAGCAGGAAGCCGATGCTGGCCCTGCTGCCAGAGATGGCCAGGCAGCAGACCTGTGGGGATATCAGGGCTGGGCAAGGGGTACAGCAAGCTGCAGCCCTTTGCAACACTCAAAGCAGCACCTCTGGAAGTGGGCAGACCAGGCAGAGATAGCTTGTGGTCTGTCCAGGGGGGCACATGGGTCCTGATAGGCTCCTGTCCACACCAACAGGTTTGTCCAGGCTCCTGGAGTGTGTGTCCCAAGGCACCAAATGGCTTCTGGCATTTATACCCTGCAGCTAGGGGCTGCCAGAGAGCAGCCGAGCCCTGGAGCAGGAGAGCCGGCCAGCCAGGAGCTGTAGGGCTGGGCTCAGGCCAGTCCTCTAGTGGCTAGGCAGAGCAGGCACTAAAGTTAGTGCCGGGTCACGTCTACACATGCATTAACTAATCACGCCTAATCACGCCTGCACTTGCAGGTATCAAATTTAGTCATAATAAGCCATTTTTATCAAATTTAGTCACAATAAGCCATTTTTAATGCACAATAAGTGCACACATGTGTAGATGCACACCCATAATGTGCATTATATTAGACTAACATGCATTAACGCATCTGTGTAGATGCACTCTTTGTAAAGTACATTCAGATGAATTTATTGCTATGCATATTTATACTTTGTGAATCACTTTATTATCTAGGTAAATTATACCTTATAGTCTCAGCCTGGAAGTCATGAAAAATACAATTTTAGAAGCTTAGGACAGCATATTTTGCCACTGGAAAAAGTCAAACATAGAATATTAAAAAATATTACTGTAATTACATTATTATTATTAACATTTTCAACTTTGTAAACCCCTGTCCTGGACTAGAGGCCTTTGGCAACACACGACGGGGGAAGAACAAGCAAAAATCAACTTATCAGGTCAGGGAAAGGTGAATGACATCAATAGCAGTGAGGAAGAGAAACATAATTGAGCTTTCCACTGACTTTCCCTGAGGGCAGAACATTCCAACTCCATTAACTTCTGTCTTTGAGGAAAATCAAGAGCTGCATTTTGGAATTTAGGTTCTGCTAAAATCACTCTATGCCATATTTCCTGTCTTTGGGTTTGATCCTGCTCCTATCCAGTCAATAGGAGTTTTCCTCTTGATTTGAATGGTGGAGTATCAAACCTTGAGATTTCCTCATGCTATTAGTAGTCACTGTTACAGTTCCTTTTTTCTTTTATACTGTACACTTTCCAGACTACGTCTATGAGGCTTATGACTAAGTCTGTTCATACCTATTTGACAAGAGGTGCCATTACAGTCAGCTGCCTCACTAGTGTGGACAAGGTTAACTAAGTTCAACTGTTTATTTAGTGATGTATGAGGGATTTCTGTCTGGACAGACTATTGGCTGCAGTTTTTGAAAATGAGTTTGTTCTCCCCTTGTTTGCCACAGTCACAACAACTGAGCAGATAATTTCAACTCTAGTGTGGGCACCAAAGCAAGCAAGCAAGATGTTCAACTTCATTGTCCTTACAGGTCAGAATCTCCTGGTCTTCTAAACATGGTTTTCTAGAGTTCCATGTGACTATCTCAGAATGCAACATTACAGAAAGGTGACTGTCTTGTATGATAGATAATAAAATCCTTAAAACTAACTTAGACATAATATTATTCCTCTTGAAAATGCAGGCCCGACTTAAACTTTATTGTCATAGATCTCCTTTCAAACACAAGCGCACAAATGCCTTCCAAAGACCTTCCTTTACTGTTTTCTTGTTCTTTGTTTCTAAATATTGGTACTGAAAGCAATATTTCCATAAGGCTAATCTAAGGAGTCACTGTGTTTGACATTTTATTTACATGTGCTAGATCATTTATTCAATTAGTTTTGGAATTACATGCCTATTTTCAATTTTGCCTTGTTACAAGTATCTAATAAATAATTTTGGTAGGCTGGTAACCCAGCAAAGCATTATCCTTTGTTTGAATACACTTCGAGGATAGATGATAAAAAGATGCTTCTGAAAAAAAAGCATGTAGGTCATTCCAGTTTTGCACCAGAGAATTATCTTTTTCTGTATATGCACTAGCTACAAGAAAACAGAGACTGAAAAATAATTACTTGCTAATTAAAGCCCTTATTTCACATATATCTCAATGGGTCTTAGGCAGTTCAACAGGAGGACATCAAACTATTGGCTTATAGTTATCAATGAGAAGAGATTTTTTTTCTTCAATAGCCTCCATGTCTACCTGTCTAACCTTTGTTTATCTCTTTTCTCTTGCCCCACTTAATTTCTTACAATTCATCATAGCATAAGAACACTTTATTTGGATATTATATTGTACTGTTAGGCAACCTCCCCCACTCTGATTCCTGTATACATATTTGTAGTAGCATATAGGCAGTCTCCCCAGTATACAGGACATGCCAGGTATGGACTGGGGTGAGAAATGGGATACTTCCTTATGAGGTAATGAAACTGTAATTTGAGCAAAAAAAAGATTAACTTTATTGAAAATGGCCAGTCTGGTTTGTGCCTCAAACCATATATAATAGTGTTGCCAACCTCGAGTATACAAAAATAATGAATCAGACCTCTAAAATCATGAGATTGGGCTAAGAATCTAGAGAAAATATTCAGTGAGGATCTTTTGCTTGTCAAGCAATCCTACTTACTTGGAATTAAAAGTGTAATTCTGTTGTAATTTTGAAGTGAACACTGTACAAATGCCAGTTACTTTCCAGCATTTCACTGAAGAGAGAGATGTAAAAGGGAAGGAGAAGTAGGATGGCAGTAAGTGGGTAAATACAGCTGTTGCTGATGTTCTTGTGATGTAAGGCTGCTGGTAAGTAATGGGTAGATGCTCCCGGAATCATGATAGTTATTAGTCCTGACCAGTTATGATAGTTATTGGTCTGGACCCCAACTAGCTTCTGTAATCTGGGATGCTATTTGGCTGTCCTGATCAGGACCCTCTCCACTGACTCTTCTCAAGCTGAGCAGGCTTAGATGGCCATCTCATTCCATTGTACTGTTGTTGTGCAGTGCTGTTAGTCTCAGGGTTAAGTGAAAAGGTGAAAGGGAAATAGCATAGGAGTATGGGCTGGTTGAGGGCAAGGATAAGGACCCAGAAGGGTAGGGAGGCCAAAGCAAGCTTTTACATATACCCTACAGGGGTCCCTGCTGGTCCACTGGTAATGGTCAAGCATCCTCGGTCGGCAATGTGCTATTCTGAACATCCCAATAATTGAGCCTCACCAACAAACGGGAAGATCTCTGGAGAGAACCAAAGGCCAATCAATGTTTCCTTCAGGGAGTTCTCCATAGTTTCATTCCACTATTTTGGTCATTAAGATCTCTCCTTTTCATGTTTCAAAGCAGGATTTGGTGAGTAGACCAGACCATACCCTCATTATTTTGTTCAGCAATTAAACTGGCTTTCCATAACTCTCGTTTTAGCATGTTGAATGCCTGTACCTCACTCCTTTTGTTTACTGAATGTAAACTTAATATAGGCTGTGGGTGAGATCAGTAGACTTTTTGTTTGAATGGTTTTCAGTCCTTCTGCTTCCTTCTTGTAGCCCTTCTATCAACATTCTTTGTTACACGTTACTGAAACAGTTAGGAAATGTGCCTGCTTTTACAGCTGCCATCATAGTTAGGGTGGACTTGCAAGCCCTGATTCTTACAATAACTTGTATACACGCAAAAAAAAAATCGCTCCAGTTCTAAGCAGGGCCAGATTAACACATAGGTAAACTAGGCACGTGCCTAGGGCCCTGAGCTGTTGGCCGAGGGGTGTGGGGGGGTGGCACCCAGGTCCTTCCCTCCATGAATGGCCTCATCTGCCTCCCTTCCTTTCCCTTCCCTTCCCTTCCCTTCCCTTCCCCTCTGCTGGACTCTCTGTGACAGCAGCTACTTCCTAGCAGTGACTCCGAGCTCTGCTCCTGGTCAGCAGCACCAGGATGGGGAGGGGAGTCTTAACTAGCCTGGGGCCCACAAGTTTGTTTGCCTAGGGCCCACTAAAGGGTTAATCCAGCACTGATTCTTAGCTAGCACACTAACTGTGTTACAGTATTTTCATTCAATTAACAAACGCTTGCACCTATGCTAGTGCATTTCATTAGATAATCTCAAGGAGTTCCACAAAGGTTAATTAATTAGGGCTGCATCTATTTTTATGACAATTCTGTGTTAACAGCTCACCTGGCTGAGTATAGGGATATGCAAGCATTCATTCTAAGCCTGTGCTAGAATTGCTGGACAGGGCTTGCTAACATAACATATGCACTTACTGTTTCCTCTTTTCTTGACACACCCTGCTTTTCAGAGTCCTAAATCCATCTTCGCTTGGACTGGCTGCTGTGAGTGGATTGCTGTCTCTCCACATCTATAGAAAGATAGGATGTTCTCATGGAGAAGCAAGAAGGAAAAAGATCAGGGAGCCAGACTGAGAGCCTTTGTGCCATTTTTATGGCACAGGCAACAGTCCAGAAGCCCAAAATCCCATTCAGAGAGCTGCTGCCATTAATTAAATCTCACCACCCTCTATGTCATAGAGCAGCTATGACATAAGCTGTGTCCCTTTTAGGAACCTGACCAAGCACCACACTGTAATAATGATGCCAAGGGAGGAAGTGGAGAATGATCCTGAGTGAGTGTGGATTTGTACAGGAGAAGAGATAGGCTATTCTGCCTGTGGAAAATTGTGCAGCGCTGGCTGTGAGATAAGTTGGGGTAAGGATAGTTTGGAAGCAAGAAGCCTGTTTTGGGAGATAACTGGCCTCAAGCTGGAATGAAGAGTGAATCATGGACAGACACACACAGCTACTAGAATGGTAAAATCAAGGAAAATGTGGAAACTCTGAATAACTTCTCTATTAAGTCAATAGAATGCTTCATCTCATTAAAAAGATGCTGTTTACAAATAGCATCGTATTTATAATAAATGAACTTTGAAGGGTTGAAACAACATATACAAATAGTACACATGAATTTTTATGCTGTTCTTGATATAATAAAGTTATGAACACAGATAACCTAAAATATAGGATTTCAAGGCTGGGAATTGTGACTTTAAGTATAAACAGAACTTCTGAACTTCCCTTTTCATTTTATAGTAGCACCATTATCTACTTCTCTCCTTCAGAATTTTTTTACATATATTGTTTCAACTGAAATTAAGTTCTCTGATTGTCTCAGTGGGTGTCTGAGGCAATATTTGTAGTAATTATGCTAGTTTGAAGGAAGCCTATGAAAATAACTCTGTGCCATTATATTTCTCTTTGCAACAATCCAAACACCATTAACAAAGAATCAAAAGTGCATTGCATTCAGAGCACCAATAAATATCAAATCACCCCCTACACAGCCATCACTGTCAAGCAATTAGCAGGAGCCTTTTGACTAATCAAATACGTTTTGCACTTCTTTTGCTATCAAAATATAGCTCAGCTTTATGTTTCTCTTGAAGGTAAGGAACTGGAATGCATACCATTGAGTAAAAAAATAGCCATCTTTACAGATACAAACTAGTCATATTAAATAACATATTACAATGATTTTGACAGCTGCTGCACGTACTTCTGTATGTAAAGATGTTCCTAAAATAAGCATTCCTAGGGTTGGGCTTTGATACTGCTTCTTCAAAGTGAGAAGCCATATGATGCTTGCAGTTCTGCACTGTAGGTCTTGAAAACTTCATTCTGTTAACCCAGTGAATATGCTAATAGTCTCTGTATTTAACTGAACATGCACCCATATGCTCCTTATAACCACCAGATAGTCATTTGTGTCAAAAGGGATCCTCTTTGGGGGTGGCCAAAAGCACAGGATGTGGAATCTTGAGGTTAGTACACCTTGATTTTTTACCAAAATGAGAAAGATTAGACCAGGTCTGTCCACCTGGTAGTCTGCAGGCTGCATGTGACCCATGAGTGGTTAAATTGTAGCTCACAGGGTTTGTCAATAAAGCTCCTGGAGCCACTGCCACACCGAGGGGGTGCTGCTCACCCCCTTTTTATCTTGTCACCAATTTTAGTTGTCAACAGCAACTGTAGAGAGCAGCAGGTGAGGAGGTGGGGGTGACTGGAGATGGTGTTCAGTGCCTGGGTTCCGGAGCCGTGCCGACATACTAGCTCTCTCAGCCACACCAGCAATTTGGAGGTGGGTCATGCAGCCTGCAAGAAGCTCTGTGGACTGGATCCAACCCATGGGATCAAATGTCTTGGACACCCCTACACTAGATGAAAGCAGATAAAATAAGAATGATAAATGAAGCTTCCACATTTAAATCTGAATTTGGGCCACAATGGTCTTAAAGTTTCAAGGCATTTGGATCCATGTCAGTTTTCTTAATATAACAGACATGTTGGACTATAACATTATTTCACTGACATCAGTTACAAACCAAGATTGAAAACCTGATTTCCCTGAAGTCATTAATAGTTTTCAAAAGCTGTTATCATTTTTAAGGCCTTGAAAGATGAGGGCAGAGGCTGAATGCTTTCCCGAGCAGGATTGTTTCTGGCATGTCCTGGAAATCTTACATGTTAAAATAATGACTTGATTGGGATCTGAAGAATGTTATGCTCTATTTGAAAAAAATCATGCATCCTGCCATGTCAGATGTCTGGGTTGCATCCTGGACCCCAGGCCTGCCCTGTGCCTGGGTTCTGGTCTGAGACCCAGGGCTGTCCCCCGCCTGATCTAAGACTCTTGAAAATGATGACAACTTTTCAGAACTTTATTGTGATATTTTCTGCTGATAAGGACTGAGCAAGAATCTGGTACGTGGTCCCCCAGTAAATAGTTATCACACCTACAACCGATAACTTGCTCAGGAGCTCGCTAATGATAATGATAATGATCATACATGATTCTCCTTCCTCAAAGCACATGAATGGAAACAGAAAAGGTTTTAACTTCTGAACCGTTCCAGTCAATGCACGTAAGTAGTATGCTTCTGAATGGCATTATGCCAGGATCAACACTTGGCTATAAATATATTTCCATTTCAAACAAATGCAGTTTTACATTTTTTTCTGACAAGTTTTACTTATGGCTTGTTAATGAGGTATACAACCCAACAAATCTAGTCAGTTTCCTAGAGTTCTGTACATGGCTGTTGTTTTCCATGCCATCCCTCAGTGAGCAAATATTCAGTTTCTAATGTTGCCAGTCCTCACTTCACATATACAAAATAAAGCTAAAAAAACTTGTTCAAGACACATAACATGGTCTCATGAAACATGTCATTAGGGTTATTATTATATGAATGACTGGCACTGCTTAAGCTTCCCTTATATTCAAGCTGATATGGCAAAATGCTTTAAAATTTATTTTAAAAAATCCATCAAAATGAAGAGTAAACGTGACTCTGCATGTGCTTTCTATAATACACAAAACTCAGATTTATGAAGAAAGAAAGAAAACCTCATTTATTTTAGAGCTAAAACTGCTGCAAATTACTCTTGTAAATTTATTAGTATTCCCTTAAACAGGGAAGTGTTTTTTAGTGGATTTAGTTTAAGGATGAGTGCAAAGGCTTCCCGAGTTTTAACCTTGGTTCTGCCTCTAACTTGGGTAAATCATTTCTATGCCTTCTCTTTCCTACCACAGTGTAAAGGAGGATAACAATATTTATTTTCTGTCTCATAAGAAGACTGATATTTTATTGTTCATTAGATATTTTTACATTGCTTTGAACATGAGAGGAGCTACATAAAAATGCTGAGTACTGGATGTGCTATGGTAAATACAGGCCCCTTTAATTTCAGCATCTTCTATTGTAATGTTCTGTATTTTGTTTATATATTCTTTGTGATTTTTAGGTAATGAGGAATACATTTCTAGCTAATGTACCCACTAATGGTTGGCATTTGAGAAAGAATATTGTAAAATAATATTCCCCAGCATAAGAGAACCAAGAAGTATTTAGGAAACATTCTTATAATTGTAATGTACTGATAAAAAGTATGCAAAAATGGCTTTCTTATCTTATAGTATATATGCTGAACTCAAAAATCCCATAAGCAGCATAGCAGCATATATGAGAAGCAAGTAATTAAGAAATTAAAGTATTATAAAATCAAATTTTAGAAAATCCTTTACAAACAATTAAGTAGAAAAATACATAATAAAACAGGATTCCTTGCAATGTAACATTTCAAGGACACTAGTGGGGATTTCCAAAGATTAGTCAAAAAACTTTATATTAGAAGAAGGAATAGATAAAATTGTTCTTCTGTATCGTAACTCAGCTTTGATATACTGTTTTCCATTTTGTCATGGAATTCCAAGATTATAAGAGGAACCTATATCAGAGGTTGTATGTGATTCTGGCTGCAGAATTCTAAGAAAGATTAAGTGATCATACTATTGTATCACAGGCCTTATTGAGGGCCAGATGCAGCAACAAAAATGACTGCAATAATACCATTCACATGCTTAAAGGCAAGCATGTTGCTTAAACCTGTTGCTGAACTGGGGCCTATACTTCTACTGAAAGCCTAACATGGACTTCTTATCCTTGCTGTTCATTCCTGTATTCATCAGAATAATCAAATTCTATTTTAAAACCAAATAAGTGCCATTGTACTGAAAGAAAACAATGGGTGTCTCTATATGTGAATTTACATGTGCCTAAACTTAATGTGCCTTAGCCTAAGGTGCATTAAGGCAATTTAGGCATACGTTTACATATGCACGCCTTAAGGTGCCTTAATGTGGTTTGCTGGGCAAACAGGTTGGCAGCCTGCCCTGGTAAACACCCTGGACAGCCCACAGAAGCCTTTGGCAGCATAGCTGAACAGTGTGCAGCCCAGCACCGGCCAAGAGGCGGGAGCCTCCAGTCCTCCCGGATATGATTGGCCTGGCCCCAGCCCCAGCCCCAGGTCTAACCCTTTCCCCTTGTTCGTGCCTCCCCAGCGTCAGATGAGAGCAGCTGAAGCTGAGCCCATGGGACCCTGTGCTGCCGCTGGGTGCCACCAAGAAGAAGATATGGCGGGTGTGTTCTGCAAGGCACAGGCATGAGATGGAGCAGCAGTTCCAGCAGCAGCGATACTGTCAGTGGGCTGACTGACTTGGGACTAAGTCAGCAGAGGGGGCAGGAGGCATGAGGGCTCCTGTCAAACCACAAGGGAAAGGCCCCCTCATAACTCCCTTCAGGGGAAAGGGTCAGTGTAGTGTGGGCAGGGCCTCTGCTAGAGGCTCCTCCATGCCTCTCCTGGGGGGAAAAGTGCAGTGTTGCTGGCCATGCGATGCAGCTCTGCAGTGGCAGGATGCCTCGCTGCCTGCCCAGGATTTAGGCACCCTTAAGAGGTCTGTGCTGGGGCGCCTGGGACAGCAGGTGGGCTGGGACTCCGTCTGCCCCCAACATCTGGTATGGCTTTTCCTGCTCCACCCACCTCCATCCCAGGCAAGTGGCCAGCCTTTCTGCCAAACACTGCCCATGGGATAGCCAGTGTGAGTTCCTGGGGGCTCTGCTCAGCTCAGCCTAGGCAGGCTGGGTGCAACACAGGCAGGGGCTAGGCTCTCTCCTTGGCCTGCTTGATCCAAGGCCAAGCCTCCACCTGCATTGCACCCAGCCTGCCCGGGCTGAGCTAAGCAGAGCCCCCAGGAGCTCACGCCACCTCTCCCATTGGCAGTGTCTGGCAGGGAGGCCAGGTACTTGCACAGGATGGAGGTGGGTGGAGCAGGGAAAGCCAGGCCAGGTGCTGGGGGCAGCTGTAATTCCAGACCACCTGCTGTCCTGGGCAGGAACCCCAGGATGGTCTTCTAAGGATGCCTGAATCCCAGGCAGGCAGTGAGGCATCCCACCCCTGCAAGGTTGCATTGCATGGCCAACAAACCTGCCCTGAGAGAGAGGCGCAAGAGAGCTGCTAGCAAAGGCCCTGCCCACACTGCACTGCCCCCTTCCCCTGCAGGGAACCATGAGGGAACCTTTTCCTTGTGCTTTGACAGGAGCCCTCACACCTCCTGCTCCCTCTGCTGACTTAGTCCCAAGTTGGTCAGCACACTGACAGGTACCGCTGCTGCCAGAACCGCTGCTCCAGCTCCTATGTCTGTGCTTTGCAGAACAGCACCCACCATGTCTTCTTGGCAGAGTCTGGCAGCAGCACAAGGCCCCATGGGCTTGCCTCCAGCCCCCTGTTGACATAGACAGTGTTTTAAGTCACCTTAAGGCATCTACATGTGGGTTAAGGTGCCTTAACTAATCATGCCTAATTTCATTCCTGCTTTATGTAGGTAGTAAATTTGGGCATGATTAGCCTAAAATCAACATTTTTAAGGTGCATCAAGGATGCACACGTGTAGACCTATGCTCTTAATGCACCTTAAAATGGCTAATGCACCTTAAATCACCATGTGCTGATGTGTCCAATGTGTCCTGCATCACATGCTTGAGAGTGACCTATACTGTAAGTCATAGAAGAAAAAAAGCAAAATACTTTACCTAGCTAGATGAGTACTATTCCATCATGATGCAAAAATTATTCCTAAAATTGGCTTGTAATTTCCGTATGTGCTAGAGCAAGGAGGTTGATGGCCTCTACCCACAGTGCAACTGTAGCGACCTATAACAGTGCAATAGACTGAATTGAATTAAGGAGTGCAAAATAACTGTAATCAACTCAAATGAACAGTAGGTACATGAATATATTGAATTAGTAACTTGGTGTACCTAAGCTGCAAATTTATTTAAATTTTCAGAAAGTGCTTTTCATAAGGAAGAATTCTGATTAAATTAAATCTCTCTCAGACTATTTTTCTATACCCCTGAGTTACTTACAGGAAGGAAGCCCATTTGATAAAGGGTGGAAAACTGTAAATATATGCATCATATTAGTTATCAGTGTGATCTTGTTCTTATAGTTGTTTTCACACATTTCCACAGAATTATTTAATTTCTATTTAGAGCTGAGGACTTGGACATTGCATCCTATTCCTCAAGACAAATTTTAATGATTCTATCCTTAATATGGAACCAGATCCCAATTTACATGCAATTGTCCATTGAGATCTTGTGAACTGTATATTATTTTAATTTCATCTTCTGCAGTAATATAACCTGATAATTCTGACATTTTTTTTCACTGTTGAGTTTTTTATTCAGAGAAGTAATTGGGCAATCATTTACGCTTGCAATAATGAGATCCAAAAACATTAGTGTTTAGTTGATTGCACTTTTTCTTCATTAGAATGTCCTTAGTTTCAAACTGTATTCTATGAGTCTGCAAATGTATATGTGAGAGATAAGTTAATTTACTTTTTTATTTTCCTTATTCTGGTCATAGGAGAACTTTGCAAAAAATGTGATTTTCAGAAGCACATTAATTTTGATGTTAGATCTCTGATCCTTTATAAAGTAGTAGATGGTTGTATTAAGACCAAATCATTTGGATATGGGGTCACTCAATAGTGCACTGAATGGACGGGGTTTAGGGCTGACATTGTCCACCATGGATGGCCTGGCAGAAAAAAAACCCATGCTGTTTGACTAGCCCATGCCTCCCTCGTGCTATCTAGGAAGAATCATCTAACATCTTGATTATTTCTTTAGAGAAAAATGGTGTTGGTCATTCCGCTGGGATGAATTTGAATCAGGATTTGGTGGGTGCTAATCAGATTGTTCATTCGTGGCCAGACACAAAGCAATATATTCATAAGGTCCCTGATGACACTGCATAAAAGATAATGTCTCTTTTCTGCTAAAGCTTGTTTGGTTACTGTTTCAATGGATACCACCACCATCCTAGTAGACTTCCAAGCTGAAATTGGAGAACTAGCTTTTATTTCCCCTTCCCATTTCTCTTCATACACTGGTCCTGGACAGATCCTGCCTCTTCTTCCTCTACAAAATGTACACTATCTCTTCCACATCTACTACGAAGACATTGTTCCTTTCCTTTCTTCCCCATCTTGAGTGCAGAAGCCCCTTCCTCACTAATCTTTTCCTTTCTCCTCCTACTTGATCTAAAATGCAGCTGCCATCTCCTTTCTTACGACTCTATATAAACCACTTTATATGAGACATGTCTTTTCTGATGTCAGCTTATTCTCCCACCCAATCATAGTCTGTCTGCAGTTCCCCTCCAACTTTTGGCTTTGTGTCCTCTGCCAACTCAGACATCCCCTTTTGCTGGAACTCTCCTGCATTTCACCAGGATATTCACAGGATTATTCTGTGAAGCATTGCGGATTGTCACTCCAACTCTGCACTTACTGGGACAGAGATTTATTCTGTTGGCACACTTCACCTCATGTACAGCAGTTTGCTTTAAATTTAGCATTTATGCTGGTCATTGAAATCCCATTCATCTCCTTTGAAACACAAAGAAATACTGTACTGGGCTGAAACTGCAATGAAATGGAACACATTCCACTTACGAAAACTTGATTTGAAAATGTCATCATTAACAGACTATTATTTCAACTCTTTCACAGTAGGAGATTCAGTATTTTGTTTTAAACCATGCAATTTTGGCAAGCAGATGCTATCTTTAGTAATGCATTTCCTTGCTCTGGTGCTAAGGCACTATCCTTTGGAAACCTTTGTTCATTTCCCAGTTCTGCCAAAGAGTTTCTTTTATAACTTATTGTTTCTGTGCCTCAGTGGTTACCTGAAAAAACCCCCCAAAAGAATAATACTTCCTTTCTTCCATCATTTTGCTTCTGACACTATGTAGACTGAAGACTCTTTAGAGCAGAAAATCTCTTTTCCTTTTGTTTTCTCTCTTTCTCTGTAGAGAATTTCACATAATGCTAGCCTGATCTCTGCTGAGGCTATAGGTGCTACTGTAAAACTAACCTTGTAATAATAATCATAGACTGACATTTTTGATAGACTGGAAGACTTGCAAATATTTAAAATTATCAGTGTTAGAAACAATTAAGGACCATTCTTTCCTTTGCACAATTCCTTTGCCTCCTTTCCTCCAGAGAGGAGGCAACTCCACACTCTCCACACTCTGAACAGGCTGAAGGAGATAAGCAGACCCGGAGGTGGAAACGTCAAGTGATCATCATAGGTGGCTCCATCCTGAGAGGTACAGAAGGTCCCATCTGTCACCAGGACCCCTCGACACACGAGGCCTACTGCCTGCCCGGAGCAAAGATTCAGGACATGATGGGAATGATCCAGGCCTTGATCCAGCCCACTGATTACTACCCCATGGTCCTAATCCATGTGGGTACCAATGATGCAGCCAGGAGAACCCCTGATCATCTGACGATGGACTACCACGCTCTGGGGGGCAGGCTGAGGGAGATAGGGGCCCAGGTGGTATTCTCTTCTGTCCTACCAGTGAGCGGACGTGGAAGATGACACAAGACCTGCATCAGGGAGACTAAGTGGCAGCTTTGGGAATGGTGTCTCGAGGCGAGCTTCAGCTTCCTAGACAATGACCCACACATCAGGACGAGAGACATGCTCGGCTGCGATGGGCTTCACCTTTCCCCCAAAGGTAAGTGTGTATTCTCTTCTAGGTTGGCAGATCTCCTCCGGCAGGCTTTAAACTAGACTCATCGGGGGAAGGGGAAGATGAGGGCAGAGGAAGCCTTGGACCACTAAACCAAGCTTCACCCACAAAAACAGCCCAGCCTTGATGGACGACGAGCAGAACAAATACCCAGGTAAGCAACAGGGGCCAGGGCAGTACTGAGAGTAGGGGGCCAGTGCACACATCTTCAGGAGGCCTCAAATTCCTTTACACAAATGCTCATAGTATGGGGAACAAGCAGGAGGAACTTACCCTCCTGTTAGCTGACACCAAGCCAGACATAGTGGGGCTCACCGAAACGTGGTGGGACCCAACGCACGACTGGGCGGTGAATATCAAGGGCTATAGGCTGTACAGGAGGGATAGGACAGGGAGGAAAGGTGGGGGTGTGGTGCTCTTCGTCACGGAGGAATGCACATCCTCAACGAGTAGCACTGGGTCAGAGGATGGGCACACTGAAGTGCTCTGGGTTAGAATACAAGAGAGTTGAGGGGAAAGGGACTTAATGGTGGGGGTCTACTCCAGACCACCCAACCAAGGGGAAGAGCTAGACCGGGAATTCCTAAGTCAGCTCACAGAGGTAGTTAGGTCAAAGGATATGGTCATCGTGGGTGACCTGAACTTTCCAGACATCTGCTGGGAAGAGCAGTCAGCCAGGTCTGACCACTCACATAGGTTCCTAGCCAAGATACAGGACCTCCATCTAACCCAGGAGGTGCACAACCCCACCAGGGGAGACGCCTTGTTGGACCTGGTCCTGGCTATGGGCGATGACCTGGTGAGGGGTCTGTGGGTGCTCGACCACCTGGGCAACAGCGATCATTGCCTGCTGGAATTCACCATCAAGCGCAAGGTGGCAAAGACCTGCAGCAAGGCAGCAACCCTGGAATTCAGGAAGGCGGACTTCAATGAGGTAAGGAGAATAGTTGGGGAGGCGCTGAGGTCCCAGAGGGGAGAGGAGTTGGGGGTACAAGAAGAGTGATCATTCCTTAAGGAGACGATCCTCCAAGCCCAAAGGGAGGTAATCCCAACATGGATCAAAGTGGGCAAGAGGGCACAAAAGGCCCCATGGCTCACCAAAAGCATACGGGAACGTCTCCTGGGTAAAAGGAAGGTGTACACCCAGTGTAAGGGAGGGGCCATCACCAGGGAGGACTATACCTCGGTTGCTTGGGGCTGCAGGGGGGCAGTCAGGAAGGCCAAGGCGGAGATGAAACTGGGACTAGCTACCCGGATCAAGGACAACAAGAAGTACTTTTTAAAATACATATGGGGTAAAAAGAAGGTACCGGGTAACATGGGACCTCTTCAGGACATGCTAGGAAATCTGGTTGTCACACCAGACGACAAGGCTAACCTATTTAACAATTTCTTTGCCTCCATTTTCCTGAGCAGGGATCAGGTCACCCCCCCCCCCACCAGGACCTCTGTAGGCCCCAGGGGAGGCACACCTAGACCTAGGGTCAGTGAGGATCTAGTCAGGGAACTTCTGGAGGGACTGGATGTATTTAAATCAGCAGGTCCTGACAATCTCCACCCCAGAGTGCTGAGGGAATTAGCAGAGGTCATTGCGGGACCCCTGGCACGGCTTTACGAGCACTTGTGGTGCTCTGGTGTGGTGCCAGAGGACTGGAAAAGGGCCAATGTGGTTCCCATTTTCAAAAAAGGGAGGAAGGAGGACCCAGGAAACTATAGGCCAGTTAGTCTTACCTCAATCCTGGGTAAGCCTTTTGAGAGAATTATCCTGGCACATGTCCACGAGGGGCCAGCAGGGGAGGTTATGCTTAGGGGCAACCAACACGGGTTCATTAGAGGCAAGTCCTGTCAGACCAACCTGATGGCCTTCTATGACCAGGTCACAAAATCCTTAGACGCAGGGGTAGCAGTGGACGTAGAATTTCTGGACTTTAGGAAGGCCTTCGACACTGTCTCTCACCCCATTCTCATTAAAAAACTAGGGGACTGTGGCGTCGACACCTACACAGTCAATTGTGTCACTAACTGGCTGAACGGCCGCACCCAGAGAGTGGTGGTGGATGGGACATTTTCAACCTGGAGGGATGTGGGCAGTGCAGTCCCCCAGGGCTCGATCCTCAGGCCTGCACTGTTCAACATCTTCATCAGCGACTTGGACAAGGGGGTAAAAAGCACCCTGTTCAAATTTGCAGATGACACTGAGATGTGGGGAGAAGAGGGCATGCTAGAAGGGAGGAATAGGCTGCAATCAGACCTAGACAGGTTACAGGGGTGGGCGGATGAGAACAGGATGGGTTTCAACACTGACAAGTGCAAGGTGCTGCACCTGGGGAAGAAGAACCAGCAGCATACCTACAGGCTGGGGAACTCCCTTCTTGTCAGTGCAGAGGCAGAAAAGGATCTTGGAATCATTGTTGATGCCAAAATGAACATGGGCCGCCAGTGTGGGGACGTGGTCAGGAAGGCCAACCGCACCTTGTCATGCATCCACAGATGCATCTCAAGCAGGTCCAAGGAGGTGATCCTCCCCTTCTATGCGACACTGGTCAGGCCACAGTTGGAGCACTGTGTCCAGTTCTGGACACCGCACTTCAGGAGGGATGTGGACAACATGGAGAGGGTTCAGAGGAGGGCCACTCGCATGATCAGGGGTCAGCAGGGCAGGCCCTACGAGGAGAGGCTACGGGACCTGAACCTGTTCAGCCTCCACAAGAGAAAGCTGAGGGGGGATCTAGTGGCCTGTTACAAATTAGTCAGAGGGGACCAGCAGGCATTGGGGGAGTCCCTGTTCCCCCAAGCACTCCCAGGAGTGACAAGAAATAATGGTCACAAGCTGGCAGAGGGTAGATTTAGACTAGACATTAGAAGGCGCTACTTCACAGTTAGGGCGGCTAGGATCTGGAACCGACTTCCAAGAGAAATGGTGCTGGCTCCAACCCTGGGGGTCTTTAAGAGGAGGCTAGATGAACACCTTGCCCAGGTCATTTGACCCCAGTGCTCTTTCCTGCCATGGCAGGGGGTCAGACTTGATGATCTGCTCAGGTCCCTTCCGACCCTACCAACTATGAAACTATGAAACTGTAATTATCCTGTTTCATATCTGTAGATATTTCTGTACATAACTCACAATTCCCTGAGACCATGTGCAACATCAACAGTGTGATTTTGTTTGTTCCTATATTCTTTTAACACCAGCAAAAATGGAAACGGTTGAACTAGAAACAAGAGCATTTTGATGTTGTGATCTGATGTAAGTCTACCAAAGTTAGAAAATGCAGAACCAAGAAATGCAGAGTGAAACTTCACCTTTAATTTACTGCCTGAGTAGCGATGATCTTTCTGACATATTATATAAGTAGCAGAATTTAAGGCTGACATTTCTTTGATTTGAAATTCCCTAGCTCTCATTTTACTCACCAGCTTTTGCAGTTTCCCAGGTTTGAGTTCCCACTTTCTGATCACTAGCTGGTCTCATTCCATATAATTTAGTATCTCCTGCTTCATGTCCTGAGACTTGGCCTATCTGTACTGATGGCTTCTCTGCTCAAAGCCCCCTCCTCCTTTTCCTCCATTCACTCTTTGCTTACACCCAACATCCACTTACTCTGCTGCTTCTTTTGTGCTGCATAGTGTATCCTGTGATGAGGTGACTTCCTCCACACTTTTTCAGTCCCATTCTCAATTTTTCACTTCAGTCATCTTCTGAGCTAAAAAATTACTTCTCCAATTTAACTGAATTTCATACTGAAAGTATGAAAGTATTAAAATAAAAGTATTTTTCATCTCCTTCATTCACTTCTAAGGCCCCCCTCACCTCCTGTTTCCATTTCCACTCCTTCTCTGCACAGGACCTCTCTGATTTCTTCCAAGAGAAAACTGACAAAATAAGATGTGACCTTCTCATCCTCACCATTAGTTTGCCTTCCCTTCTTCCTTCCCTTCCTGTAACTCTCTCTCCTTCTGTCCTGTCACAGACAAACAAAAGGTCTCACCACTCAGCTAGTTGGGTGAGATGTGGAGAGATCTTTGGAGAAATAGAGAGCTCTATGTGCACCATCTAGGACCAGACTACTGTGAAAATATTTACAAGAAATTTGTCCTAAAAAGACATACCAAACATTTGCAGACTACGTAGCATCATCAATTAATGATCTAGCACATAGCGCCCCATTAGTAGAGAGTACCTTGAATGGCACAATACTTGGCCAATGTGGTATATCAGCAACTGATGTGTAATTAAAAGCTAATTAATGCCATTCCCTGTTAGTACACATATATATTACCATTAGTGCTTCATAGGTTATGGTTGTGGACAAGAAAGCCAGGAATAATGCTATTCATTGATGTTACCCTGCTCTAGACAATAATGTGTGGTACACCATAAAGAGAAGCTAAGAAGTCACGGAAGTAAAAACAATCAAGCTTTGTGAGAAACTTAATACAGTACCAAAAGTGCTGTTAGTGAATAAAATTTCCCCAAACTGGACTGCAAAGGCCTGAAAAATGCTGAAATAGGAGCAAACACTCGTTAAAAATGTTTTGGGAGGGGTCACGGAGTACCCTCCAGCGGTGCTTGCTCAGGTCTTCTGGAGCCTTGTCTGGTTTCTGAGAGCACCCTTTGAAGCCAGCCCAGCCTTGCCTTCTAGAGCAAAGAACCTGAGTTCCTTCCTTCTCTGAGAATCCTGGCCTGATGATCCCTTACCCTTCTTGGGTTACCAGGCCCCGAATCAAAAAGCTCTGCTCCTGAGAGAGGGACTTCAACTCCTGTTGGGGTGACCAAGTGCAACCCACAGTTCCAATCAACACAGCAGGATATCTCTGTAGTAAAGGCATTTACTCGGGCAAGGCCAGCCAGCCAGAGGTTCTCTCTCCCCACCAAGGAGGTTAAGCAATCCCTCCATCCCCAGTCCCTAAAGATATTCAGTTGTTCCCTTCCAGTCCTTTCCAGCTTGCCAGAACTCTTCCAACTTCTCTCATTCCCCTACTCTTCTGGCCTCAAACCTGCCAAACTGCTTTTACCAGCCTACTGTCCCTTTTGTCATGTTTATCTCCCCTCTACACCTCCTGGATGTTGGCCATCTCACCTCTGTTGGTAAGTCAATACAGCCATTCAAGACCGCTGATGCCAAAGGTCCATTTTGTCTCATCTGTAGCCAGCCTTGGCACTTAACCCCTCCTTCTGTGTGCACAGGCTAACGAGGTAACCTGAGTCATACAATATTATAACAACAATGTAAACATAGTGAACAGAAATCTCACAAAGCACACCATCTGTCACATGAGACTTACCTGAAAAGGTGATTTTCTGTGAGCGAGCAGACGTAACATGGTTCTTCATGGCCCCCCATGTTCTATACATGGACTATTAAGTAGTAATGGTAACGATGACAACGATAATAATAATAATTATGTTCTCAAAGGTGGAAATGGCATCGTGACTGTTGATATTCCTTCTGAATATCCTGAATTTCCCTTCTTCCCTCCTTCCACAGTTGCAAGAACTTACTGAAATTCTGAAATGATTTTTGAACTTCTAAGGGTACCCACTGGGTTGCAAGCCCTTAAATGAATGGACTATATGCAGAGACACTGTAGGACACTGTCAGGTAAAATGTTTCCATTCTAGTTCTTGGTTACTATATATAGTGAATAAAGCTGTCCAAAAATGACAGATGCCAGCATGTGCATGTGCCTCATGGTACAACCACATTAATAACTTGGGAAAAGATCCTTTAACTAAAACGTCAGACAAGTCTGATGTGGTGAAGCAGGAGAAGCATTTTTCTTCATTTCTTTCAATAAAGATAGAAACTGACACCCGGGAGGAGGAAATTAGGAATGTCTGACAGTATCAATGATAAAATACATTTAAAAGGCAATATGTGAAAGGTTTGAGTCAGTGAAATATGAGGTGTATAATATGATTGAAATTTAAACCAGAGAAACATAATTACATTAAATTAATTAAAGTTCATAATGATTTTTGCCAGTTAATATCCAAGGTGCTTCCAGCATTATCTAGGCTAAGAGACCCTAAATATGCTTTTGGAGAGACAGGCAAAAAGAAAAACATGGTAAACAAAATGCCCATGTTTAAGAACAAGCTGGAAGCATGCAAAGCTCTTAGTGAGAAACTGGAGTTTTTTTAATGGTCATCTTCAGCCATTGTGCTCCAGGAATACACTGTTACCAATTCTGCCCTCATAACACTGCTAAAGAAGCAGAGAGATACCTGAATCTTCTTGCCTGTGCACTGTGGGAGCCAGAGAGAATTGTCCAAAAAGGAACAGCCAAGTTTCCCTTCAGAGCCCCTTCTGGACAGCCGAGGTGTATGGAGCTGCCCTTGTCACTCCTACACCCTCCTACAGCTAGAGAGTACAACGAGGCCTGGTAGCACACACCCGGACTACCATTCCAGTGATAAAGGTCTGAAACCTACTCTCCCCCTGTTTGGCTCAGTTGATGGGACAGAGGCCCTCAGGCATTTCCCCGCAATGGAGTAATCATTAGAGTAACCCTTATGCACATGAATAGGTCCTACTCAGTGGAAGTTAAGGGCATCCAGCATCTCACGGAATCAGATTCTAGGAACCCAGACAGTCAACACTTCATACTATTTTTCAGTGTTAAAATTCTGCTTTGAACCTCACTACTGTTCCTGCCTAACCTGAGTTTTGTCTTTTAGAAAATTCCTTTATCCTTTATAACTTTCTCCAGATTCTCCTGGTTGGTACCTTGCAGCTTGTACTGCAAGTGTGAAGGCAGTTCTGAGGGTGGAGACGTGAGTCCTATTTAGGCACAGAACAAAGACTCCATAAATCCAACTTTTTTCCTGATTGCTAATGTGTATTTGGTTGGGAGGCATATTTTTCCATTATTTTCTTTAAAATTAATTGGTCTGATATCATTTACATGCAGGTCACCTAATAAACTTAAGTAAGGAAGTACCACCCAAAAACAGAACCTTGAATGTTTCTGTTTGATATAGAAGGAATATCAAAACTCTCCGGTTACTATTGACTAAGATTTTTGTTGTGGTAGTACCTGAAACATATCATTTTGTTGTTTCTTGTTTTTCCTTACCATGTTTTCTGCCATTAGATATTCATAAACTATATTAATTGTATTTATTTAGGAAGCTGGGGGAGGGTACTTGGAAAGTTGATACTGGAGGGGGAGAGCACAATTTTGACTGTGCTCTGCTCAGCAAAGCTCTTGGCAGTTCCTCCTGTACTGACCTAAACACAAAGACTAAGTGGATTTAAATAAGTAATCATGTGTTAAGGAAAAGGAACTTTTAGCACTGTTGTACCAACTGATTCACTTAGCGGGCTCTGTATATTTATGACAAAATATTACTCCTTCCTATTTATTTATTCATGGTGCCAACATAAATTATGATTATTAATAATCCAGAACAACTGGCATTATTACAGGATTGACAATCCACTCTATCTTAGTTTTGTCCTCAAAAATAGGGCTTATTATAAAAACACTGGTAACAGGACTAGTTGGAAATTTTCCATCTAAACTGCTTTTTGACAGAAAAGTGAGTTTTCAAGTAAAAGATTTTTAGTTCAAATCTAAACACTGAACACTGAAATCTTTGAATCAGGGAATGCTGCTTGCTACATGGGGGATGCAAGCTTGGATTCCTTATATACCCATTCTTCTTTTTAGTCCAGGCTCTCTCTACAAACAACATCCCATATGATACACCACAATCAGGGACTCCCAGGACATGCCTACTGTCTTCAAGAGTTACCAGTGTCATTGTTGCTTTAGTGCTTGTTAGATGTTACTGATGCATTGTCAGTGTTGAAGTTTCAGGAACTGTGGTGGCCACAAAGTCGCAGCCAGAAGATTCCAACACCAAACTTGTCTTAAAGAACAACCACAGGCTTGGTTTTGTGGCAAAGATTTGGCCAGGTATATTGTCTACAAGCACCGCCCTAACATGCTTTGGCCTAACAAGTACATCAGAGCAGGAGTTAAAGCATTTGTACCTTAAGGTAGTTGGCACAATACCACACAGGCTCCCCTAAGCTCCTACAGGATTCCCATACTTTCCAACCCTCCTTTTATACAATGGTCAAAACAAATTATATATTGCATTCCATCTGTATCTTGAATGTTTCAAGTGGTCTTGTGCCATGGGCTTGTTTCACATCCTGACCCGAGTATTACTGTTCTAGTCTTATCATACAGACCTTGTACAGTCATCTCCCCCTCCCATCTTTTGGCAGGAGTGCCCATCTGGCCCACATGCCAAGTTTTGCTTATGTAAAGAGTTCATGCATTGGTAACATTTGCTGGTCAGTCCTACTTTGGTCAATGCTTTAGCAAAGCCTCTGTGTGAGCAGCATTTATTAATCAATGATCCAGCAAAGCCTATACCTACCTCCTCGTCCCAATGAGTAGAGATTGTGATGCATCATGGGAGATGATGGGGAAATTAGACCTATATTAGAAAATGGGAACACAAACTACAGTGCTCATTAATTCATTGCTTTCAGATTGAAAAATTTAGGATTTCAGACAAAATAACTGAGGTTCCATTTTGTTTGCTGAAAAGTCCTTTTTTTCCATTAAAATTTTTAAAAGATTTTCATTAATGTATTTTGTCAGAGAAAAAAAAATTCTCCAAGCTGTATATATTATGGCCAAGTCAAAATATTAGATATATAGAAAGCCTGGAAAAGCAATGGACATATTCCTAGCTGAGATTCAAGGCATTAGAGGAAAGACAAATTTCAGATACATTCCTGTGGGACAACCAGATCAAATATATTACAGATGAAAAAAAAGATGCTGATATGCTTTGCCTCAGGGTATAAATCTACTAACTCTCAACTCTTCATGTCCATATGCTAAACTGGCATCAGTATATCCTCAGTATAAGGTTTATAAAATGTACCATAGGTACTAAGAATGAAGATACTCAGGTATTAGTGTAGGTATTAAAAAGCAATTTAATACCCACATCATCAATTTCTCAAGGGAGATAGCCAATGACAATGCTTTCAACTGAGATACACTCTTCTATTCATGAACCTGTGTCCAGAGGTGTATTTTGTGGCTACAACCTATCTTTATGCCACTGACTATGCACTTTGCTACATAATAATGCAAACATAGGACTAACACAGTGCTTTACATTTCCTAAGCACTGCACAGCTGTTAATCATAGTCAGCTAATCTTAATGAGCAGATATTACTTGAGCTTGAAGTGACAGAAATGTATGTTTTGCAAAAAAATAATGTGGAGTCTGATGCTTCATTGTACTGAGAAACTTTTGATGGAATCCAACTGCTTTCTGTTCCAAATGGAAGTCAGGGCATGTCTGCCATGCCTCAGCGCCATTCCAGTGTGTTCCATGCCAAGGGACGCTGCATCAAATGTTTGCTACCACCCAAAATGGAAATAGTATAACAGTATTAAGTATGGAATAAGCTTATTGGTGCATGCCAAGTACCGCACTAAGGCAGCTACAGAAAGTAGCATATGCTAACTGGGCGAGGCATCCATCAATATAGCATGTACTGGCATCGTACTGAAGTAGGATAGACATGTCCTCAACAGCCTATGAAGCAGTCATTATCTGAGAGGTCTGAGCTCTTGGGACAGCCCTCTCTCTCAAGAGAGCAATGGATTTCTGGCAATGAAGAGCACCGGTGGATCTGCCTGATAGATGTGACTTTCTAGATTAATTTTGTTTAATTAGAATTATGAACTGGTAGCCATGATATTTCTTCCCAGCTACTTTTCCTTTTATCTTTACAAATACATCTGATAACAAGCTCAGCCTTGTGCTGTCTCAGCAGAGGAATCAACAAAATAATTAAATATCAGACATGGGCCACTTCTTACAACAATGTACATATTCCCTGTGCAGAACACAGGAAGCTGGTATTGGGTCTTACATTTTGATAGTTTCTAGCTTCTGTTTCTATATTATGGGCAGAATACAGGATCCTTCTGCGTACATTACTCACCAAAATCAATGCATGCAGTATATGTAGAAAGACTACATGAAATAAAACAGAAAGCAGTGGTGGCAGGCATCTCCTGAAATCATTTCTGAAAGCAAATCAAAATTGTGCAAATATAACTGCAGTTGACTCAGTTCAAAATTGAACCAAGTTGTCCACCAAAATTTTCCAGCACCTGCTAACAACTAGTTGAGAGTGTGTGAAGAAACTGTAATATTTGTTACCAGTGGCGATGAAGCTATTTTGTTAATTTTTAGCAGGAACTGGACTTACAGACCTGTGCTATAGAAGCGCAGTATGTTTTAGGGACGTATTATACAATCTAGCGTGTGGAGTTCAGTAGGAGAGTCAGCCATTGTTGAAGGAGCTGGAGAAATCCTAAAAGGCATATAATTAATGGAAAACTCAATGCAAGTAAGAATAGAAAGGAAAGAAAGGACAGATTTGATATTACAAAGAAATGTTCAGAGAGAGAGGCTAAAAATATACAGTAATTAAAATAGATAAGAGGAGACTTGGAAACAAGGCTAGTCAGTCAGTAAAGGTTTGTAGGGGGGGAAAAGGAATTAAAATATAATGAGTTAATGTTAGTCAAAGAGGTTGGGAAAAGGGCCTTTACAAATAAAGCAAGAAAGCATAGAAGAGAAAATTTCTGGCTTATTAATGCATGAGAAGAGGAATGAAATTAATGATAACTCAAAATGGCCAAGATACTGATTTTTAAAAATAAGCCGTTTAGTCAATTATGAAGTAATGGAGACCTTGTAAAGATAGCTATTGATAAGGTAAGGATAAGTTTAATTGCTATCATTAATATATTAATGGGACAAATATTAAAGAAAGAGAATAAAAATCTGTTAAATAATAGACTTTTGAGTTAAAAGTAGCATAGGTTTATAAAGAACGCTAGATAAGTGTGATTACTTTTCTAATGGTATTACAAAATTAGGAGATAATGAGAATGTAGGAGGTGAAACAGCTAGATTTTAGAGTCATATTAAAATAAGACTGAAATTAACCACAGGAGGTCATTTAGTCCAGCCCCCTGCTCAAGGCAGGATCATCTCCGTCTAACCTAGATTAGATACGTTTTGTCTACCCAACACTTAAAAACTTCCAATAATGGAGATTCCACAACTTTTCTAGGTAATCTGTTCCAGTGCTTAACCACCCTCATTGTTAGAAAGTTCTTCCTGATATCCAATCTAGATCTTTCTCATTGCAATTTAAGCCTATTCCTTCTTGTCCTGTCCTCTATGGACACAGAAAAAATGATTGCCATTCTCTTTATATAAAGCACCTCCCCATCCTTTTTTTGAAGACCGTTATCAGATCATGCCTTAGGTTTTCTCTTCTCTAGACTATGTAACATTAAGTCCTCCAACTTTTCCTCATGTTCATGTGTGTTTTCCACACATCATATCCTTATCTTAAAGTGAAAGAGAGAAGAAGGAAGAAAAGGTAGAAAAAGAGAAACATATTCAAAGAGGGGAGAGCAAATGCAGGCAAGAGAAAAAGGGGGCTTTCTGCTACAGCACTAGGAGTTTACCTTTAGGGTCAGCACTGCTAGCTGCAATTGAGGCTTACTTCTTTAGAATATGTCTCCCTGATTGCTGAAGATTATAAATTGGCTCTACTGCCTTCACTTTACTGCTTTCCTGCCTTCACAGCATTCCCGATAATGACAGGAAAAAGAAACTAAGAATGGTCACTGAACTCGTAAAGCGACCAAAACGCTGGCTTGCATCCATAGATGCTTCTCAAGCAAATCCCGGGACGTCATTCTCCCCTTGTACTCGGCCTTAGTGAGGCCACAGCTGGAGTACTGCATCCAGTTTTGGGCTCCACAATTCAAAAAGGATGTGGAGAAGCTTGAGAGAGTCCAGAGAAGAGCCACGCACATGATCAGAGGTCAGGGAAGCAGACCCTACGATGACAGGCTGAGAGCCCTGGGGCTCTTTAGCCTGGAAAAGCTCAGGCTCAGGGGTGATCTGATGGCCACCTATAAGTTTATCAGGGGTGACCACCAGTATCTGGGGGAACGTTTGTTCACCAGAGCGCCCCAAGGGATGACGACTAGGTCGAACGGTCATAAAACTACTACAAGACCGTTTCAGGCTGGACATAAGGAAGAATTTCTTTACTGTCCGAGCCCCCAAGGTCTGGAACAGCCTGCCATTGGAGGTGGTTCAAGCGCCTACATTGAACACCTTCAAGAGCAAACTGGATGCTCATCTTGCTGGGATCCTATGAACCCAGCTGACTTCCTGCCCCTTTGGGCAGGGGGCTGGACTTGATGATCTTCCAAGGTCCCTTCCAGCCCTAATGTCTATGAAATCTATGAAATCTATGAAACTCAGGCCACCAGACTGCTAGTACAAAGCACTACAATTGGGCAAATTTTCCTGACTTTGTCCAAGACAATATGTTCCCAAAATATACCTACAGGCCCTTACCATGCAGTCTTTTCCATGCATAAATTAAAATAGACCTTTTTTTTCTTGCAACTATAAATTTTTTCACTGGAAAATAGAGAGTCCTTTATGTCCAAATCAGAATGGAGAAATAATAGATCATAAAACACATATTTGTTTTCACTGTGGGATCATTAGATTTGTGAGAGACTTCACATTTGTATGCAAAAATTATCAGTTTCACTAACTGGCCACTAGGGTGTGCACTGGAAGAAACGTATATAAGCTAGAGTTCATTTTATGCATATATGCACACTACATTTAAAAGCGGTGGAAACTGTCATGACCCAAAGGTCTGATTTTTTGTGTGTGCCTTGGCACTAAGAATTATCCCCGTGGGTTTACAGCTTCATTGCACGGAGGAGTTCTGCTGCGCAGAGAACCCGCGTGCAAGGGAGTGTTCCCGTCACTTTGCAGCGCTCTTTGCAGGGTGCATTTCCCTTTGCAACACAGAAATGCATGGTGAAAAGAGTTCCCGCTCTTCGTATGCAAATTCGTGCCCTGCAATTGGCTAGTGCTAAATTATTCACACGTGGCGGCTAGCGATTGGCCTGCTAGCCGTATAAGAGGCTTGAGCAGTTTCCGCCCAAGCCGAAGAGGACTCCACATCCATCTCGTGGGGACTCTGGGTGTACGCAGCAGGGTAATAGAAACCCTGTGTGTCGCTCAGAGGAGTTTGGCTGCCTGATCCACCGCCCACCTCTTCCCGTCTTCGAACGGAGCCTACTATAAGACGTAATGACGAGTTTTATGCGTGCTTGTCCTGGACATCTGGAATTTGTCTGCGTGGAGCCTAGCAAGCTCCACGTGATTGTTCGTGTTCTGTCTGCGTGGAGCCTTGCAACCTCCACGTGTGTTTGTGTTTTCTGTTGTAACCGCAACTCAAGCAAGTTCTCAGCCTACACCACGACCATCTCGGTGTAAGTAAACAATCTTAAAATCAACCGTTAAGTGTCTGTGCCTAATTCTAGCTCGGCGACCTCCCTCTCCGACCCGGCCTGCCCGGGCTGCCGGCCACAGCCCGCGTGCAGAGCGACGAAAAGGGCCCGGGGCCTGACCCGGCCCACACAGATACAACTCGTTAGACTTGGATGTTTTATCCTGGGTTTTTATAGGTTTCCATATTGTAGGTAACAAATGTAATCTTTTTGAAGACTGACTGCTGGGTTTATATTTTTACATATAAAATAGGTGTTTACTTTGAAAGAGGAATACTGTATGCTCGCTAAGTTAGCAGAATTTCCTTTTCCTGGCAAATATATTTTAATAAGTTGTCCTTCTTTCAGATAAACACAAAGAAAAAGAAACTTACTTGTCTTTTTTTTTTGTTGACCTCACCTAACATGGGCAGCCAAAGGTGACTTTTTGACATGCAAACGATTAACTGCCTGATCTTTTAATCTGTTACACATGCTGTATCTAAGCTTTCCACATAATCAAATGCATAACTGCAAGATATCATAATTCCTTGAATACATTCAGAATCCATGCAGGTGCTCTCTCTCTAGGCATGCATGAATTCAGAGATGATGTAAGCACATTTCTAATGGTGCATAATCTAAAGCCTTTCAATTGGTTTACAAAACACCCTGTGTATACTGCTGTTTTCCAGGTACTCCTTAAGTTCAGCTTTTGGGTAATGGAAGCAGCTTGTTATTCCTTCACTTAACTACTTGAAAGCATTGTTCATTCTGTCTAAAATCTCTGTTTTACCCTCACAAGTTCAAGGTGCTCCAGCCAGAAATTATCATTAACATGAGGCAGGCTAATTTGCATGTTACAGAAATCAGGCTGTTCAGGATAAAGAAGAGGTGAGTATGATGTAAGAAAGGCACATGAAAAAATATGGGGTATGGTAAGGTTTTTTTCTCCAAACCACAAGTCACAAAAAACTTTCCCTGAGCTCTACTCTGGGTTCAGAGGTAGGGGAGAGGTTAATATTTAGTTGAACAAATTATGACAATGACAATATAAACCACTTAATGGGATTCACTTGGCTTCCAAACAATCGTTCAAAGCCTTGAATATGAAAGTCCAGTTCTTAGCTC
Organism: Alligator mississippiensis; assembly: GCF_030867095.1. Lineage (NCBI taxonomy): Eukaryota > Metazoa > Chordata > Crocodylia > Alligatoridae > Alligator > Alligator mississippiensis. Next base: position 46,650,378 of record NC_081826.1, read on the forward strand.
AGAACAGCAGAGGGGTGGCACAGTCCAGTGAATCGAGCATAGGCTTGGACCTTGGGAGACCTGACTTCAAGTCTTGGCTCTGGTGATTGACCTTGAGCAAATCCCTTCAACTCCTTATACCTCTATTTCCCTTCCTAGTCATGGTTTGTCTTGTCTGATTAGGTACAAAGCCAGTTAAACATAAACTCTAAAGTCAAGCTGTAGTTAAAGAGGGGTGGTACCTCTGTCAACTGTATAAGTGAGACCATTACTGGAATTCTCTGTTAATATTTCAAATTCTTTGCACTGAAAAATTGGAAAGTCCTTTAAAATAAACTCCTAAAAGAATAATCCAGTCAGGAAAACATGCCTCACAGCCAAGGATTTAAGAAGTTGAAGGGAAATTTAAGGAGAACTTGAGAACTTTTTGGCAGGTGCCTATATAGGGAAGAAACTTCTGATAAGACGCAGGTCTTCAGTTTAGCTCACAGATTTTCAACCATGGTGCCATGAAACATTTCTAAGGGTGCTGTAGGGTGCTGAACAGTGTTAGCACATTTCTAAGGGTGCTGTAGGGTGCTGAACAGTGTTAGCACTGTAGGGTGTTCCAACACCTAGATCTGATGCACAAGATAAACCCCAAAATGTCAAATAGTAATCCATGGTATCAAAAACTTCTTTACCTGTTGTAGTCTTTCTGAGATCTTTGCAACAGGAAAAATTGCTCTAATATTTTTCCATAGTCAACAATGAGTGAAAGGTAAGAGCTGGCATTTTCTGAGGCATGACTTGAGTCTAAAAAGGCTGAAAATCACTCATCTTGCTGAAAGAAGCTTGGTGCAATTCAATAGTTGGAAGCTGAAAATAGACAGATTCAGGCTAGAAAAAAGTGGTAAGTCCATGCTGATACTTAGGGTGGACCCTGAATTTGCCTTCTACCTTTCTAAGCCACGTGAGCTGCTCTTCCTCATTTGTATCAGACTTCATCACCTGTGCCAAAGCCATCCACATTGCACTACTTATTTTTTGAAAGTAGCACTAAGGTAAATGCTAGGTTTCCTTAATGAACCCTTCTCTGCATCAGTCTCCAGCCTTTTACCAACTAAATCTCCAACCACAAAATAAATAGCCTGTGACAAGCAAGACTTGAAACTCTCCTGGATGCTCCACAACTGCTGGAAGTGTAAGTAGTCTGTGCTACTTTTAGTTCCAGTTAGTGTGGCTGCCTTTCTGTGGTGCAGCAAGTAGGCTATTTCTAAGCACTAGGAGGAGAAAAAGATTGGAAGTCAGCTTAGGTTCACCAGGGGCAAGTCATGCCTGACCAACCTGATTGCCTTCTATGATGAGGTGACTGACTCTGTGCATGCAGGGAGACCAGTGGATGTGGTGTACCTTGATTTTAGCAAGGGTTTTGATACAGTCTCCCACAGCATTCTCAGAGGCAAGCTATGGAAGTATGGGCTGGATGAATGGGCTGTAAGGTGAATAGAAAACTGGCTGGATCATCGAGCTCAGAGAGTAGTAATCAATGGCTCAATGATGAGTTGGCAGCTGGTATTAAGTGGAGTGCCCCAGGAGTCTGGTCCTAGGGCTGTTTATTTCAATGTCTTTATCAATAACCTGGAATATGTCATAGAGTGCAGCCTCAGCAAGTTTCCCAATGACACCAACCTGGGAAGAGTCGGGTAGGGTAGGGGATAGGGTTAGGATTCAGAGTGACCTAGCCATATTGGAGGATTGAGCCAAAAGGAATCTCAGGAGGTTCAACAAGGACAAGTGCCAGGTCCTGCACTTAGATTGAAACAATCCCATGCACCAGTTCAGGATGGGGGCTGACTGCCTGGGCAGGAGCTCTGCAGAAATGGACCTGGGGGTTACAGTGGACAAGAAGCTGAATATGAGCCAGCAGTGTGTCCTTTTTGCCAAGAAGGCTAATGGCATGTTGGGATACATTGGTAGGTGTGTTGTCAAGGGAAGTGATTATTCCCCTCTATTCAGCACTGGTGAGGCTGCACCTGGAGTACTATGTTCATTCCCCCCCACCCTCCCACCACTACAGAAAGGATGTGGACCAATTAGAGAGAGTCTAGCGGAGGGCAGCAAAAATGGTTCAGGGGCTGGGGCACATGATTTATGAGGACAGGCTGAGGGAACTGGGCTTTTTTAGTCTAGAGAAGAGAAGACTGAGAGGGGATTTAATAGGAGCCTTTAACTACCTGAAGGGGGGTTCAAAAGAGGATGAAGCTAGGCTGTTGCTATGCTTCTATGATGAGATAACTGGCTCTGTGGATGTTGGGAGACCAGTGGATGTGGTATACCTTGATTTTAGCAAGACCTTTAATGTGGTCTCCCACAGCATTCTTGCAGGCAAGCTAAGAAAGTATGGGCTGGATGAATGGACTGTAAGGTGGATAAAAAACTGGGTGGATCACTGGGATCAGAGGGAAGTAATGGCTTAATGTCTAGTTGGCATCTGGTATCAAGTGGAGTTCCCCAGGGGTGGGTACTGGGGCCAGTTTTGTTCAATATCTTCATCAACAACCTGGAAGAAAGCATAGAGTGCATCCTCATCAAGTTGCAGGGGTGTAGGTTGTAGCCGTGTTGGTCTAAGGACATAGGCAGACAAGGTTCCTTGGGTGAATTTGATATCTTTTATTAGACCAACCCAAATAGTTGGAGAATAGTTATTAAGCAAGCTTTCGAGTTCAAAAACCCTTCATCAGGCTAAGGAAGTTTCAGCAGTTGGTCTGTGCTCTTCCTGGATGGAATGAAAAGTAAAGAAGCCAGGGGCTGGGCTGGAGAGTCAGTTGCCAGGCAGATTATCATCAAGTTTGCAGATGACACCAAGCTACGAGGAGTAGTAGATATGCTGGAGTGTAGAGCTAGGATTCAGAGAAATTGGAGGATTGGACCAAAAGAAATCTCATGAGGTTCAATAAGGACAAGTGCAAAGTTCTGCACTGAGGACAGAATGATCCCATGTACCAGTACAGGCTGGGGGCTGACTGGCTGGGCAGCATCTCTGCACAAAAGGACCTGGGGATGACAGTGAACCATAAGCTGAATATGAGCCAGCAGTGTGCCCTTGTTGCCAAGAAAGTTAACAGCATACTAGGCTGCACTTGTAGGTGTGTTGCCAATAGGTCCAATGAAGTGATTATTCTCCTCTATTCAGCATAGATGAGGCCACATCTGCAGTACTGTGTTCAGTTTTGGGCCCCCCACTACATAACGGATGTGGACACATTGAAGAGTCCAGCTGAGAGCAACAAAAATGGTTCGGGGGCTGGGACACATGACTTCTGAGTAGAGGCTGAGGGAACTGGGCTTATTTAGTTTAGGGAAGAGAAGACCGAGAGGATTTAATAGCAGCCTTCGGCTACCTGAAGGGTGGTTCAAAAGAGGATGGAGCTAGACTGTTCTCAGTGGTGGCACATGACAGAACAAGGAGCAACAGTCTCAAATTGCAGCAAGGGATGCTGGGGTGAGAATTAGGAAGAATTTTCTCACTAGGAGGGTAGTAAAACACTGAAGCAAGTTGCCCAGACAGGTGGGGATCCTTGGAGGTTTTTAAGATCTGTCTAGACCAAGCTTTGACTGGAATGATCTAGTTGGGGATGATCCTGCTTTGAGCAGGGGGTTGGACTAGATGACTTTCTGAAGTCCTTTCCAACCCTAACTTCTGTGATTCTATGATTCTGTGAAAGTCAGAGATAATTAGCCCAGCTGCAGCATTATACAGGTGAGGCATAGCAAATGAAATGAAGTTCAGCACTGTGTGAATGTGGCACCAGGCTGCATCCTCTCAGTAGATATTCAGAAGTGGATTGGCCAATCTAGGAATGATTTTTCAAATTTAGATCAAAATACCCATTTCAATAACTCTTTGGTGATACCAAGTCATAGACCTTAAATTCAGGAATGTCCTTGACATAATAGAATGGTTAGTCAGTTTATTCTGCCACTTGTGTCTCTACTTTATGTACTTAGTAATACTATCCATTATCATTAGTGACATAACCAAGCTCTGAAGTTCAGTGCTTTATATTCATTTTATGTTATGATTGTTGTTGTTATTGTTGTGTTATTAGTATTATTAGTATTATTTAATAACTTGTGGTACATTTGATTTCCATATAAATATCCAATTCATTTTTAATCTTGAGTGCTTGGCCTCAGCAACTCTGTTGCAACAAGTTCCCAAACTGAAGAATTTTATTAAAATAGTGTTTACTTCTGAGTGTTGAATTCCCTCTATAATATTTAGTCAAATGTCTTCCTTCTCTTATATTATGGGAGAAAGAGAATAAAGTTGTCAATCTACTTCAATCTACCTTTATTATATCATTCATATTTTTATTGTGTCCACTTTGATTGATATAATTTCCAAGGTAAACAGTGTAGGTCTGTGTAACTAAGGGATATATACAGGAATCACAGTGGGCATAGTTTTAAGACACAGACATACCATCTTTATTATTGTATATAAAATAATGAACACTGAGATGGAACTTTGCATCACATAATCAGAGAGGACAGAAACTCTCGGATTACTGATTTAAGAAGTAACTTGGGTCTTCAACCGTACTGGAATAACGGTATGGTAGAGCAGAATGTGACCATGGTGAAAAGTTATGGATAGCAATGCAGGTTTCTCCAACATTTCACCTCAATTGTCACTTCTCTAAAATAAATAATTATGTCAATCTTTCCTCAAGAAATGTTGCTTTTTTTCAGAATCATCTGTTTTCAGAAGCATCTGCAGAAAAGCAAATTTCTACTTTGCCTATTTGAGGTCAGGAAATATTATGCAGTCAGCAGTCACATCCTCATGATTCAAAGGCCATCTGTATAAGGAGCAGGGTCATACAATAATGCCATGTGTCTCTGCAAATAAAGCAGTGTCATGGAATGTGACAGGTGTGTGTGTGTGTGTGTGTGTGTGTGTGTGTGTGTAATTAGCCTGGTTTTCCATGCAAAACCATACCAGAACGAGGTGTGCAAACCAAATAGCAGAGGCAGCAGGTGTTATGCTTATCTAACATATGCAGTATAGTGGACAGAAGAACATCTGTGTTAAAGAGTATCATACACTCTAGCTGATATTCTCCTACCATCACTGTCCCATGCATGAGTGGGAAACTATGGCACCAACCCAAGCAGGCCCCTCTGGAGTCATAAGCAGAGATAAGCAGAAAATGTCTTTTGTCATTCTTCATCAGGATGAACCCAAACCCTTTTGAAGTTTTTCGTGAAAATTAGAGAAAGAGTCTTTAGTTTATTTGGGAGCAGCCGGTAGTTATGGAACTTGTCTGAACTATTGAAGACGCAAATTCAAATTTCTGCTCTGTCACTATTCATATCAGCTAGTCTTTTACATGCCAGGTGCATGCTCAAACCATGAGGCTATTAGCTATTGTGGCGTGGATCTCTTTCAGTCACTCCTGTTGCAGATGATCCATTTTCTTGCGCCAGAGAGAGGCAAGAAACAATCACTATAGTCTGAGGTTAGACACTAAGTTGGGATGAAGAAGCCAAGGTATAAGTCCCTGCACCAATGAACATTTAACTATTTGTATGAAGTAGAATAGCTCCAATAGAAAAGATTGAAAAATATGTGTGACAGCTGAAAAGTGTGCCTGTGTGATAAAGGTGCTTGCTGAAGGCTCTATGAAGATCAGACAAAGTGTTTTTCTGTATTTGTTTAGATATTAAGCTATATGTTGTTGCTAAAAGCCTAATTAAAGTTTAGGATGTAGTGAAGCCTTGTATAAAGTATGGCCTAGTAAATTTAGCAAAGCCTAGAAGTAGTAAGGCCCTGTGGTGCAGTTAAAATTACTTTATCAAAGGAATGCAAGGCTAGTACTGCTAATTGGTCAGTCTAAGGACAGTTGAAGTAAAAGGAATCTGAGTGGTCGTTCGTTATCAGTATCATCAGTATCATTCAGAAGCTATAAATGAGCTGGAATATTTGGAAACCGTTCATAAGGAAAAGACAGCTCTGTGAAAGAATTAGTTAGCTGTTGCCTGGATCAGTGGGCCCGTGGACCTCAAAGAGCCCAAGAACTGCATTCCAGGGCCCTTTCTGGTACCCCTTTGGACAGTGTCATTTGGGGACGCCTGACTTCGCTGAACTTTGTGGAAAGAGAAGCTTGCTGTGTATCAGGCATCAGAGGGGACTGCCAATAAGTTGCCGACACTAATTGCTTTTGTCTGTCATTGTTTGTTTTGTTACTATGCGTAGTTGTGTTTTTGTTAAGTCAATAAATCTTTCTTACCTTTCTACCCACAACCATGCTCTCAATCCCCGAACCCTCCGCAGGCGGCTGGGACAATATGCAGCCCAGAGCAGCCAAGAGTCAATCTTTTTCACTTGTTTCGAGTAGAAGCCCCATGCTTGTTGACACGTTGCCTTCAGTCCCCGTAAATTCTTGCAGACACATTTAGTTTCATCAGTTCCAATTTTTTCAATAGAAAACAGTTTTGTTTAAAGACTCCTGACCTGTACTACTACTACTACTGAATACTGCAGGGCCCAGTAGCAACTTCGCACCCATTCCCTAGTGCAGGGATATGGCATCTGTGACATGGGTGCCAAAAGTGGTATGGACAGCCCCTGCATGTGGCAGGTGGCAGACTGAGGAGGGGAAAGGCAGCACAATGGCAAATAGGATAGGGAGCAGAAAGTAGAACACCGGATCAGGCAGGGAGCACAGGGCAGGAAGAAGAAATCAGGCAGCAAATCAGGTAAGGAAAAGGAATCGGTGTGGCTCTTGGGGAGGGTGCAGTGCTCATTTGTAATGGGCCTGCCAAAAAGGTTGGTCCCCACTCCCCTGATGCCTGCAGCCACACCATGCCCCACTCATAAATGTACTTGAGAGACAAGAATCTCCACACAGGCTCTCCCCATCTAAGAAAATTGTACTGGGACAGGCATTTTTTAACTGTAATCCATTTGAATATTCGGGGCAAGTCCAGACAAGATAAATATTGTGCCACTGCTATTTGTCCCCACTTGTGGGGATGTGCCCTCAGTGTTCAGATTTAAATCTGAGAGCTTCTTTGAAAAGAAGATAAAGCAATAATAGAGCTCACCCCTAATACACAAATGCTGCCTAGGTATGGAATGCATACAGATTTTCAGAAATAGGCTTTCATTGCAATCTTACCTCCCACCAGCCTTCAGGAATTTTTGGCTGATGGTTTCAGTGTGTATTCTAATCCCTTTCTGCTATTGTGCTAAAGCCCTTAATGGTTTTATTATCAGCTGCAGTGTCCTCCTTCTCATTCTCTGATGGTTAAACTTCCAGAGGCAGCATATTAACAAGAACACTGAGCTTTAAAGCAATTTACAGTGAAAGTGTCTGCTCAAATACCTCAACAACCTTAAGAGCTACTAAGCTTATATTGAAAATGAGGCTTATGAAACCTTATCAGTGAGCAGTTTTTATATCTAATGTGCCCATGAGTCCACAGACAATCATTTAATTTCATATGTCAATAATTCTATCAGGAATTCTCCCATCTCAGACCTTTTACTCTCCAACATACTTACCCTTCAGATAAAGCACATCTTGTTCTGAGAAGGGCAAGTGGCAAGAACAGACCAATAAGTTAATTAAAATAAAACCCACCTCCATCTACAATTGAGTTTTAAATAAACTAAGAGGTTTTCTTTTAAACAAACCCCTTTGAAGCTTAATGATCTGGAGTTTTTTGCTTCCAGGCATGCTGTTTGAATATGATCCCAGGAGCAAAAATCTTTTCTTGTGCAGCACATGGAGCCTGGCTGGAGCAGCCTGAGCTGACAGGGGACCTGGGGGGTCAGCCTACCAGCCCAGGGCTGCTTTGACTGGGTTTCATGTGCTGCAGAGTGGCAGGCTGGGGCTGTCTACTGGCTAGCTCCACACTGTGGGGCAGTGTCTGCACATGTGTTTCTGCACACAAAAAAAACTCTACAGCAGGGTAGTACTTGTATTTTACTTGTACTACCCTGCTGTGGAGTTTATTAGTTTTGTGAACCCTATTGGGGTGCATGTGTAGATGCTGATACATTTATTGTGCAGTTAATTAGTCAACTGCTCATTAAATGTCTTATGTAGATGCACCCATTGTACATGAACATGATACATTGGGTAACTACTGAACAAACAATTTAACTTTCTTCTTCAGAAGGTTTTGTGAGAAACCTGGAACTGTAATCTGAGCTATTAGTTAACTATATGTTTATTGTTGAATTGTCAATGCATTTATTTCTTTGACAACCAGATTACTAGAGTTAGTGTCACTTGATTACTGATGACTGCCCCTTTCCTCTGCTTCCATGTCCATATTTTTCACAAAACAGAAAATTAATATTCAGACTGGAGCTCCATACGTGCATGAACAATATTGTGTGTACATATATATGTATCTGCATGTAGCAGATTAAACAGAGGGTCTCATTCAAAAACTTCATGCATAGCCTCAAACTTCATGCGTAAGTTGGAATTTGTATCCCTATCCCCAGCATCCATTGAAGATCGGTTTTTTGCATGCCTAAGGTTTAGCACTTGCAGCAGATGCAAAATTAATTTGTGTGTGTTCAATAGGCAGACATTTTAAACTGTGTATTTCCAGCTGCCAAGCAGATCTGATTTTCCATAGATATGAGTGGACACCATTTCAAAAGCATCCCTCTGACTGTGGAAAGTTTTATTGGCATAAATAAGTACTGGTTCCTTTACAGAGTGATACTATATAATGTCTGTGGAGGCAGAGGCCTGGTAATTACACAGTGCTGAACTCTTCTTTCTGTAACTAGGTGTGCTTTTCCCTGGTCTGTGGCATTTTCCCAAACAATATAATTTAGACCCTCAGTAGAGACAAGCAAGAGGTTTGGAGAAAATAATACCCATGTGATGTTAATTAAAATCTTGAATGAAAACAGAAGTGAACATTTTTATATCTGATAAGGATTTAAACCTTGTATATTTCTGTTTAATTTTTGCATCCTGATTCATTTCAGAAATAGAAACATAGCAAAAAGTTGTTCACATGTATCCAAATTGACTAGAAACAGTAAGGGCAGAAGGTCAGACAGCTTAATTTTGAGAGTGATTCTAAGTGTACATAAATTCTAAGATCCTTATTTCTGTATTATATATATTTTTCAGTAAACAAGCAGGTAGGGTGCTTGCTTGGATCATGCTGCTTTCATTTATCCTTTTGGATTGATCTCTTGTCCAAATCAAAAAGTTTGTTCCAGCCCTACCTGGGAACCACTGTCACAGAATAAAGGCAGCAACTGCTGTTTTAAGCTAAATCCTTCTTTTGATCATTCCTGGGGAAGTTTTTTATGCCCCATCTTAACAACACTGAAAAAAAGTGTTCTGAAGTGGGCTTCTAAGTGAAGTCTGACTTAACACTTTATATTGATTTCTCCAGATTAAAAAAACCCTCACTCTTTTCATCCCAATTTCTTCACACATTTCATTATATGAGTAATAAACTAAGTAGAAAAACATAGTCTGTAATTGACTACTCAATATTGTTTTGCTCTTCAGGCTTCTATTTAATTTAGAAAGAGTAATAAAGGGATAGTAAAAGTCTGTGATCAATCACTTAGTATAATCTTATTTTTAAAATATCCCTCAAATATGTAAATTAAGTATATAGACTGAAGTTGTAACGGTCATTTCATGGGTTGTTCTTCCTCGGTTGTTTTTCCCTTTATGAAGGTAGAGCAAGAATTAACAAAAAAATAACCTAACATCTTAGATCAATTGACATTAAGGTCATAGGGACTATTATGACAACCTAGTCTGGTTCTCTGTGTAACAGGTCAAAGAACCCCACCCAATAGTGGGTAGGCATTGCATTACAAAAATAAACAGGATGTCCAATGAAATGAGGTTGGGTTGGCCCCAGCAGACAGTAAGAGATTGATTGTTCTAGTTAAGGGTTGTGTCTAAGGAGGGAGAGGACTCGAGGGTTGTGTCCACACAAGTGTGGGCATTTGGTTCCCCAGGGAATTCCTGCTCCACGGGCCCTCTGGGGTTTGGCAGGTTACCCCAGGTGGGGTAGGGGAGGCTGGGGCCAGCACTGGTCTGGGCCCAGCAACTGTACATGGGGTCCTATGGGCCTCCTGGGGCTGCAGCAGTAGTAGCAGTCCTGCTGCTTAATAAAAAAAAAAAAAAAAGCAGTCCTGCTGCTTGGAGCCTGGCCAGCAGTTGGAAAGTGGCTCCAGCTGGCCAGGCTCCAATTTTGAGCAGTGCAGGTTGCCCCTGCATGTACAGTTCTGCTTTTTTTGCATGGGCATCCCCCCTGCGCACTGCTCCCTTGCAGCGTGAAGAACAGCTGAATGTGTGGTATGTGGTGCTGCAGATGTCTGTGGTGCCACATACCACATGGCCACAGTCATCTGGACATTGCCAGGGAGACTTTCTGCTTCCTGCTGCCACAGCCCCTATCCTTGCATTTGCCCAGAAATGAGTTCAAGCCCTGCTTTTTCTGTTGTTGTGTACACCAATGGAAAATGAGTGTTAATAGCAAATAGAATGCTACTGTGCTGTGCTTTACCATGTTCTAAATGGCCAAAGAAGGGGAAGAACCACTCTTAATGAGATGGCACGGATTGGAATCATGGCATAGCAGTGCTGAATTCAATCTGCAGAGTTATTGTGAGCTGCACCAGTGCTCACTGCTATATATACCCCTGGAAGAATTACACAAGATATTCTAAAATAAATATCTAAGGTTGGGCTCCTTTATCCATATTTAATCTTTTAATCAGGGTCTGATGTTCAAAATGATGACAAGGAGGATAGTCTTTTCATTCCTAGATTTTATGGACAGAAGGAACAATTACAACGACTGAATTTGAATTGTTAAATAACAGACCATAGAATTTCAGCAAGAGGCAGATCAAATATATTCAGGTGCCTGAATCTTATTTAGGCACCTAGATTCCCATTTAGATTAGTGGAGAATTAGACAGCTAACTAGAAGCCTAAATATTTCTGTGGATCTGGGCTCAAGTGATGACAACAAACAAGCCTGTAATTTCTGGTTGTATTACAGCATATTTTTTTATTAAGATATGTAATCTTGATTTAATAAATTCAAGTCACAGAGACTCCAGGACAGGACTGGGTAAACTGTTGCAAGGTTTAATTAACCCTGTTTAAAAATGTGTACCACATTTCTGCTCGGAATTTGTCAAGCCTCAGTTTCCAGCCGTTGTTTTTGTTTTGCCTTTGTCAACACATTCCCTGCCACTGCAAGGGTCCAATGTGCTGGTGGTACCCTTACTTTCTTCCTATGGTACACTGTAGTTTTCAGGTCTAGTAAAAACTGTACATTTTTAGAGGGTGTTGGAAGGTAGATTCAGGCTGTGTTATGTATGGAAGGAAGTTGAATTCCACCCCCCCTGTAAAGCCTCTGGATTTAAATGGTTGTTTACAGTTGTGGGGACTTGACCCAATGATCTAGGTGGTTCCTTCTACACTTACATTTCTATTAGTTGCATTATATGAGCACTCCCTTGTTCACTCAGTAAGGAAAAGGGTAAGTAGTCCTAACAAGTCTTAGGTATTGCACTGTCTGTCAACCTCCTGCCATAGCTGGTCAAAGTAAAAGTGGCATACCTCTACTTTGCTCAGCTGTTCTCAGATTTCTCCAATGGCCATACTCCTGGGGATATACCACTTCTAGGTGATATCTGAACAACAGATGCTTGGGTTTCAAAATCACCCTGGCATATAAAGTTAGTATAAATATTGACCTTAGCCTTGGACAGGTGTATTATATAGAGATTAGTCTTGTAATACACGTGTTCTGATTTCTCTGCCTGTTTACTCTTCTGTTTCTAAACATCCTTTACTTTGCAAATACCAATTTTCTTTGGTATTTTCCATCACTGCATTCAGGCAGGCTTCCAGAACATTCACAGAATGTAAAATATCCACACTGTAGGAAAGGAAGGGAAATGCAGTTTTTAGAATAAGCATTCTCAAGTGAAAAAAATTAGATATGTTTATTGCTAATATTTCCCACAAACTTTTTCTAAATTTCTTATGGAGTCCCTTTATTAGCATACTTTCTGCTTCATGCACACAGTATTTGCTCACTTAGGAGTGTGGATGCTTGTGGCTCCAGTTTCCAGACTTATCTTACAGCTTACTGAAGACAGTTATGTAACTAGGGAAGGATAAAAGGGGCACCTGGCCCCAGGCACCAAGTTAGGAGGAGTGCCTGAATCATCCCTGACCCTCATGGAATCTGTGCTCTATCAGGAACTGCAAAACCATCCCCGGCCAGATAGATTGCTGTTTCAATTTAGCCTAGCTTCATGCAATTACTTTATTTATAGTTTGTTTCTAAGTAGATGTCAATCTATATCACTAAAAGCTACTGTACTGTATATTGGATAAAATGGGACTCTTCATTCTACAGACTGAGAGCTTGAAAAAATGAAATGGAGATAAATAACTACTATCTGTTTTTCCCCTCTATCTTGCTAAAGAGCACTTCTTCTCATGCAGATAAGTAAAGAGTGGGGGAGATGACAGGAGAGAGAATATTAAACTAGAAGAGATGGCAATGCTATGAGAAATTATCTGCACTTTAATGTAGTTGACCATTTAAACAAAGTCTTTTGAACTGAGTAAAGTTTAATTTCAAATTGCAGAACATCTGATTTTTATTTTTATTTTTGTAAAATGATGTGATTGATTAAAATTCTGGCATAGATAATTAATGCAATTGACTAATATAACACTTCAGGTATGTTTTCAGTTAACTTTTTTGTTCAATAATCATCCAACACTGAGACAGTTATCCGAGAGCAAAGAAACTGCCACTGGGTGCATCTACATGTGTAATTAACACGTAGCAATAAACTGGTGCAGTTCAAGCTGGAATGTATTGTTCCCAGGTGCAGCATTTACATGTGTACCTAGGACTGCAGCACATTGAGCTTGGGTGAAGCAGCCCTAGCTAGCAGGGGATGTGAAGGGTCAGCCTGCCAGCCCAGCGCTGCTCCGCCCCGGCTCAATGTACCACAGTACATGAGGGTGCTACAGTGAAGGGCTACCTGGCAGGGAGACCCTATACTGTAGCACCCTCTTGCCCCAGCCAACCCCAGTCACTGTCTACACATGTGTTTCAGCACATGTAAGTACTTTGCTTGTCCTGGACTGTACTATCCTACAGCAGAGTTAATTAATTTACTGTACTCTAATATAAGCACATGTGTAGACAGTGATATTTTACTACAAAGCTAATTAGTCACCCCCACAGTAAAGCTCACATGTAGAGGCACCCACTCTGTCCAAACAGGGGCCCATCTTTTCTTGTTTCCTGCATAAGAGATCTCAATGTATACACTTATGGAACAGCCAGCCCATGAAGAAAGCTTCTTCCTCTCTCTCTTTCACATGGTGTCAGATACCTATTTCCAAATCCATGAGCTATTGTCTGGTATAATTGCTCAATGTGCAGATTCGATCTGCCCCATCTGGGCATTTGTAAAGATTGCAGCTTTTGATTAAGTGCTGTGCTGTCTGTTGGACATTACATTCACACCGGGGGCTGTCCAACATATTCATCTTGTGAAGTGTTGTTTTGAAACATCCATATCTAGATCCATGCTTCTCTGTCAAGGTTATGCCTAATGGGGGACTCATTTGCTGTTGGTATAAAAAGGTTTAGGAATAGGTCAGATCTTTCCCGGCCATCACCTCAACCCATTGCTGCCCATAGGTTTGGTTCAGCATCCCCAATCTCTTCCAGAAGCTTGTGGGCTTCATGTATACATAGCTTACTCCTTTTAAGTCTCTTAAGCTTCCATCTATTTGGGTCTTCAGTTACCAGTTGGTGGAGCAGGTGATTTTCATCCTCTCTTGCCTCTATAGCTAGTAATGATGTTAGGATCTGTCTTCATTTGTCACTTGGTCTAATGCCCAAGAGTACAGGGAGTATATTTTGCATGTGTAAGTTGTGTAACCTGTTATGAGTTTAAGTGCACAAAGTACAGTGTCAAGCTTTTTATTGTGACAACTTCTGGACCATACAAGAGCACAATACTCTGCTGGGGCATATATCATTGTGGGTATGGTGATTATGAGCACTTTGAAGTTGACACCCCATGTTGTACTGGCTAAACATCTTAAGGCAGCTACCTGTGCAGAGACATTACTGCTGACCTTCTGAAAGTGATGTTTATAGAAGAGGGAATGGTGTAATGTGACACCTAGATAGATTGGGGAAGGATGTGGTTGCCTACTCCGATATTCAGTGTGCTCTTGGCTTGATGAGTGTTCACATAGAAGAGTAATGATGCTGATTTATTGATGCTCAACTTTAAGCTCCACTTGTGGAGATAGTCAGCGATGAGTTCCATGTCAGTATTCAGTATCTTTTCCAGTTCTGTCAATTCCTTGGGCTACTATGGTGATACTGTAAGCATACATGTATCACTTAGATGTTGTATGCAGGAAGTCCTAGATACGTACATTGAAAAGTATTGGTGCTAGCACTGACCCTTGGGAGACTCCATTCATCAGAGTTCATACTCTGCTGCTTTCTCCTTGCCTAGTAGTGAGTTTGAATGATCCACTGAAAATCATCTTCAAAGAAAGTGCATAGCTTGGGATCAGGTATCATAGAATGCAATTTATATTTGAGGCCTTGGTGCCATGCAGTATCATAGGCAGCTATAAGGTCAATAAAGATCACGCCTGTTTTCTACCTCATTTCAAATCCATTTTTTACGTCAGATAGAAGCAATGTAACTTGGTCAGCGATACACTACAGCTTTCCTTCAGATTTTCTAGACATTTATACATGAATTTCTGAAGCCATCTTGTCATTGTGGTTCTGAGCTTCATAATGAATTCTGGGAACATCTTATCTGGTCCAGCAGCCTTGTCAGTCTTGATTACTTTAATAGCTGTTTAGAATTCACTGTCAGAGATAGGAGTCATTATATTAAGGCTGATGGTGGGTGACTTAAATTGTTTACAAGTCAGGTGTCTAATCATTTTTGTGTTGCTTGCTTGAATTGGTGTACTAGCAGTTGTTGCACAGTATTTTCATGATGGAATTTGCTGACACAGGGCAATGCTGGGTTTTGGTGCATTTGCCTGAGACAGTTAATGGTGCACCATGCTTGACTACTCAAGTGGGTCGTATCCAATTTTTCTATGGTAGACAGCCATCTTACAACCTTCAGAACATCTTAGAACTCTTAGAACATTTCAACATTTTCAAGTCTGCTTGGGCAGATGACCTACATCCAAGTGTCCTAAAAGAACTGGCTGAGTTCATAGCAGGGCCTTTGGCAAAGCTGTTTGAAGAGTCGTGGAACTCACAAGTGGTCCGGAATGACTGGAAGAGGGCTAACATGGTGCCCATTTTTAAAAAAGGAAAGAGGGATGACCATGCAAACCATAGACTGGTCAGTCTGACTTTGGTCCTGGGAAAAATCTTTGAAAAAATTGTCAAGGAGACCATCAATCACAAGCTCACAACTGGTGGGGTATTAAGAAGCAACCAGCACAGCTTTGTTGAGGGTAGGTCATGCCTGCCATACCTAGTGTCCTTTTATGACCAGGTAATTAACCAGCTGGACAAGGGACACGAGGTTGACAGCATTTACCTAGACTTAAGCAAGGCCTTTGACACTGTTTCCCATGAGATTCTCTCAGTTAAACAGGAGGGTACTGGCCTAGACCAGTCTACAGTGAGGTGGGTTGGCAACTGGCTCAGAGGCTGATCCCAGAGATGTAATCAAGGGTGTGGCCTCATCCTGAAGGGCCTTCTCCAGTGGTATCCCCCAGGGATTAGTGCTTGGGGCTGCACTCTTTAACATCTTCATCAATGTCTTGGATTAGGGGGTGGAAAGCGCAATGATTGAGTTTGCGGATGACACCAAGCTGCGGGCAAATTCGAGAATATCAGAGGATAGGGTAAGGATCCAGGATGACCTTCACAGACTGATCCTATGGGCTGAACACAATCAGATCAGGTTCAATAGGGACAAGTGCCGGGTCCTTCATCTAGGTAAGAACCTTCACCATAACTATAGGATAGGTGGTGGTCCACTGGCTGGCTCTGCATCTGAAAGGGACCTGGTGGTGACAATCAACCAGAAGATTAATATGAGCCAACGGTGCAATGAAGTCGCCAGCAAGGCAAATAGAACTATGGCATGCATCAGCTAATGTGTTGCAAATAGATCCAGAGAGGCGCTCCTCCCCCTCTATTCAGTGTTGGTGAGGCCACAGCTGGAATATTGTGTTCAGTTCTGGGCACTGCACTTCAGGAAGAATGTGGATAAGCTTGAAAGGGTATGGAGAAGGGCCACCTGCATTGTTAGGAGCCTGGAGGACAAGCCCTATGAGGAGAGATTCTGGGAAATGGGTTGGTTCAGTCTGAGTAAGAGAAGACTGAGAGGTGACTTGATAGCTACCTACAAGTATGTCATGGGTGAACACCAAGATCTAGGGGAGCAACTCTTTAGAAAGGCATCCCTTGGGAAGATGAGGACCAATGAGCACAAGCTAATTGAGGAAAAATTTAGGCTGGACATAAGGAAAAACTTTTCCACCCGGGTATCTAGATTCTGAAACACACTCCCAGCAGAGGTGGTACAGTCGCCATCCTTGGAGGTGTTCAAGAGGAGGCTGGACAAGCACCTTGTTGGGCTTGTTTGAGCCCAATAACCTTCTGCCCATGGCAGGGGACCAGACTTGATCATCTTAAAGGTCCCTTCCGGTCCTTTGATTCTATAGTTCTATGATTCTATGATCTTTCCTTTTTGGTGTTGTTCAATGTGGTAGCCAGCTGTTCTGTAGTCCTTTTTCCAGTTCCAGGGTCATTGCATTGCTTGATAATATTAAAAAGCTGTTTGCACTGCTTGTCCCAGCATGGCACATAATGGCTTCCATAACCTCTAGGTACACAGAGTTTGACTATTTCATTTAGGCAGTTTGTAAATGCATTGTAGCTTTGATCAATATTGGTTTCTGATGGATCCTCTAACTGGTCTGCTCTCTCACTGGTCAGCCCTTGGTATTTCTTCCAATCTGCCTTCCTTGGAGCTGGTCTGGATGGTGCGGACTGAAAAATCATATTGTCAGTCTGAAAGTGAGGGTCTGTGCTGAGATGATGAAAACTTGTCAAATACTTTTCTTATGGGTATTTTAGTAGAGTCACCCTTCCACCAGGAAATTCTGGGTTTGTCTGAATGTTCCCACATTCATAGTAGAAGGCCTGTGGCTCCTTTGGGCCATATAAAAGGGTTATGTCATTCAGGGTTGCCCAGAAACAAAAATTGTCTCTGTTGCTACTGTTAATGGAGTATCCCCTGTCTTGATGTTAACAATTGAAGTCACCTGCATATAAGGTCATCAGGTCATAAACAGACAGAGATGTGATTAACAACATGGCAGAGAGTGGCTTGTATATAATGACAATAATTGTGTCATTGACCTGGACAGCACTCCATTCTGTTTCACTCTGGAAGGTGTTATGTCCATGGCAGTGTATGGCAGGTTGTTTCTCATCTATGGCAAGGCCCTGGATCCTGCTGGGTACAGAGTCTGCAAGGCTCTAGTCTGAGAGCTTCATCTTCTGTGGCTTCTCTATATGTGTTTCTTGTAGAAGAATGTGGTTTCCTGGTAATGCGTTCCAGCACTGATTGCTTGAGCAAGCTATAGCCTTCACCATTAAGTGGAAGAATAGTCAAGCTTTCCCTTTATAGATAGGCTCTGGCTCATTCTGTAGTTAGTATATCAAAGTTGGAAAGTATAGTGTATCAAAACTGGAAAAATTGAAAATCCAATTGCCTTGGTAGTGACTTTTAGTTTGACTTTACCGTATCACAAGAAGATAGTCACTATTGTCTCCCACGTCTTCCTAACTCCAGACTATTGTGGGTGGTCAGCATGGAAGGTCATAACTAGCAGTACGGGTGCAGCTGGGCACCTGGAGCAAAGCAGAAGCAGTGACTTCTGGTTCAAAACTGCCCCCCCAGTTACATCACTAGTCATAGCACTTAAAATGAGTCTCTCTCTTAATGAAACTGTAGATGCTATCATCTGCACTTTAAAAAGATCTAATACATTTTATCTTTGCTTACAGGGTTTCATCCATATCATAACTTTCTGAGGTTGCTTTTCATAACCACTCCCAAATCCCCAGAAGCATCACCTAATTGTTAGACTGTGTTTCTAACCCTGTACATAAATCAAATGCAATAGGCTAATAAACAAGACACCCCACAGTATAGTAACACTCCAATCCAATGAAAATGTACAGTGATCAAACCTCCTCCAATTGCATAAAACTTGATTACTTATACCAAGAACCCAACAATAGAGATTATGACTGACTGAACAACACGTTGAGAGGGAAACAGGAGGGGACAGAGAGTCTATCAAGCTTTTGGCTTCTATTGTGAGCAACTTTCTGATACAGACCTTTGAGAAAATAAATGAAAGCTCTTTTTGATTTGCTTCTTATTAAAAGAGATGCATTGGTTGAAAATCTGAAGATGGAAGGTAATTTGGGTGACAGTGGGTGCATCTACATGTGAAATTAATGTAATGCAATAAACTCCAGAGCAGTTTGGGCCAGAGTCAGCTGCTCCTGGGTGCAACATCTACGCATGTTCCCAGGACAGCAACAGTTTGAGCCGAGGCACAGCAACCCTGGACTGGTGGCAGGCTCAGGGGGTCAGCCCTGGGCTCCGGGTGGTGACTTTGGGCAGTGGAGGGGCTGGCTGGGGCATGAGGGTGCTACAGTGCACAGCCATGCAGGAGGCAGCCCCTGTACTTTGGCACCCTCGTGCCACAGCCAGCCCCACTCACCATCTACACGAACATTTCACCGCACTTAATTACTCTGCTGTAAAACAGTACTATCCCCAACAGTACTATCTTACAATAGAGTTAATTTACTATGCCCTAATACTGGCACAAGCGTAAACAGTGATGCTTTACTGTGGAGTTAATTAGTTATCTCCACACTAAAGCGCATGTGTAGATACACCCAGTGATCATGAAACATTATACTTCAAGATCCTAAGGAAAGGAAGAAAGGAGAACAGCAGGATAAAAACATTAGACTGCAGAAAACAGCATACATACTTTAACAAACTCAAAGAGGTACTAGACAGAATCCCTTGGCAGGCAAATACAAGGAGAAAGGGACCTTATAAGAGTTGACTGTTTTTTTAAGGGACAGTATTAAGGTCAACAAAACATGCTGTCCAGAAAGGACAAGAAAGCACAGGAAAGACATTTAGCGAGACACTGACTTGGCCTAACAGTGAGAGCTCTTCAATTACTTGAAACTTCTAAAGAAATCTTATAGAACACAGTCACGTGGAAACCTGGCCATATTATCAAAACCAAATTTAAGAGAATGGTATTGGCATGTAGGGACAAGATAAGGCAGGCCAGTACCCAACTGAGATATAGCTAGCAAAGTACATAAAAAGGCCAGGAAAAAAAATCAATAAATACTTTAGAAGTAAGAGGAAATCTAAGGAAAGACTAAATTGGAGAGAAACCTAATAATGAGTAATTTAGGAAAGACTGAAGTATTTAATATCACTTCAGTCTCCACAAAAATGGCAACTCTATGATGACACAGGAG